>NC_072387.2:77917846-78546061 GCF_028885625.2 Pongo pygmaeus
ATTTTCCCTAGGTCCTCTCTCTCTGTCATCTTCCTGATACTATTTAAAATCTTTTTTAGGTCCTTCAGCTAAAAACGTGCGGCCTTATTCAGCCCCTCCTCAACTAGCACACAATTTTCTTTATCACACCTTCATCCTGGAACAAACAGCAGGAAGACACAAAGAGAAAAACTTCAATAGGCTTTGTACTAATTTCAGGCAGTACAGCTTTTTCAGTTGAGGAGGATTTTCCCCTCTAAATCACAGTTTTCTGTTCGACACATTCTTATTGCCGCTTTCACCATTGCCAGAAGAATCCTTCTCTCCAACCATGAGCCTGAACCAGAGGTTACTTCTGGCACTCTCACTAACTGTTGTGATGTCCAATTCCAAGATTTTGGATTGCCTTGAGATCATGTTGAGGAATACTGGTGAGGGTGGTTGGCTGGGGAGGAAACTCACTGCTACATAGTGACAGTGATATTTCTTTTTTTTTTTTTTTTTTTTTTTGAGACGGAGTTTTGCTCTTGTTGCCCAGGCTGGAGTGCAATGGCGCAATCTCACCTCATCACAACCTCTGCCTCCTGGGTTCAAGCGATTCTCCTGCCTCAGCCTCCCAAGTAGCTGGGATTACAGGCATGCGCCACCACGTCTGGCTAATTTTGTATTTTTAGTAGAGACGGCATTTCTCCATGTTGGTCAGACTGGTCTCGAACTCCTGATCTCAGGTGATCCACCTGCCTCGGCCTTCCAAAGTGCTGGGATTACAGGCATGAGCCACCATGCCTGGCCCATGATGATATTTCAAATTCTGATCTTTTCAACCAGCCTGCCACTCTGCTTTTCAGTCCTTACATAGCTCCCCCACATGCTGTGTTTAGGATTTTTATCTGCATTCAGTGGGAGAGAAGGGATGTACTGTGTTTACTTGATCTTAAAGGTTCCCTAACTTAGAACCTACCTAATTAGTATATTTTTACAGCATCACTAAGCATGCTAGTTTGATATGGAAGTCTCTTTGTCAGGGATTAAAGCAAAACAGACTTAATTATAAATATGCAGACTCATGGACGTATTCTACATATTCTACGTTATACAAAGCCCTGAAGATAATTTAGTACTTGTTTGTGAGAGAATATAGACTTAATGGGGATCTGAACAACACAGCATCCAGGCTCACTCAGGTATGTCCTAGCATCATCAATTTGGAATTATTTGGAAATGAGTTTTTAATAGCCGCTATTTCTAATCCTGAATATATGCACTGCCTAGGGATTTATCCTGAACATAATTCTCCAAATAAATTTCAACCTTAACATCCTGAAGTTCAAGGAAAACATAGCCACCTGGGTGAGAGTATAGGCTAACAAAAATGCCCCATGTAATGCTCAATTTATGAAAGGCATAGTAGTAATAGCAGGAATAAACGGCTTAGGAACCATTCTAAAATATTTGAATAGGTAGAATTCTCCAATGTGGAAATTTAAATCTAAAATAAAATAGTATTAAAATGCTATACTAATATTATATTTTAAAAAGAAATGATGAGGGCTATGTTTGTCATAATATAACCCCATCCCTAAGGCAGCAAGAGATACTAAACTTAACCAAGTATCTATAATTCCCATGAGTAGTTATTATCTTATGACAACTATGCACTAGATTCACTTTGCTTCTATAATAGATGTCTGTATTGTGATAGAAAATGTAGCATAATTTTCTAGAAGATAAAATCAGGTTGACAGCAGTCTCAGTTTGTTTCACATGAAATAATCTAACATGTAAAATATTTTCTAGCCAACTAGGGTGCTGCTTTTAAGTTTTCTCATTTATAAGTCAGCAACACTTTATAAGTCAGCAACACTTTGGAGACATAAAAACCTGCCACTGGGCTTAATTCATGGGGCTCTGTGAACTATCAACCCATAGTTGACAAGACACTCACTTTAATGCTTTATGATATGTGTCATTTGACAAAATTGTATAGTACAATGAGAAGCTAAAATAAGCAAAGCATCAATTAGTTATTTGTCTTTGGAGAATAAAATAGGTGTTTCATCCTAAAGGTCATACAATTTTGCTTTCATAGTAACATTCTGTAAAGTTTTTCATTATTTTTGGATTATGTGAGGATTCCTATTTCTAAATTCTAATTTATTTTATAAAGTTTGAGGGGATGTGTATTTGGTTTAGGAAAACTGATAAGGTTTTAGGTATTTCAAACTGCCAGGGATGTAATATAGGGAATTACAGTCTTAAAATAATGTCAGAAACGTTGGGGTAAGAAGGTCAAGGAATCCATAACCACTGTTCAAGTAATCAGGAAGTGCAGATATCACCAGGAGCCACTGAATAAGATGAGCTGCCTGCAGTCTCCAGCTGGGGGATTTGAAGAAGATGCCCATAAGCTACCAGCAAAACCTCACATCTGTCATCTGTCAAAGCCAATGTGCTTACTCACTACGGCTGCAGGGGCAAACCTGGCTTCTATTTCACTTTCCAATTCTTTACACAAGTGTCTTTTAACGGCAGAATTTAAACTGGAAACTTTCAGGCAAAAGAGCTTTCCAGCCCCTGTAATACAGTAAAATGCTTATAAAGGAGGAAATTGTCATGGGTACCAACAGGCAATAACATGCCACTCAGCATTTCTAAATACCCTTCCATTCATAATTAAACGTAAAAGAAGATTAGTACTGCCTCAAATCTTTGCTTATTGTACTAGTTTCCCGGGGCTCCTGTAACAAAGTATAACAAACTGGGTTGCTTAAACAACAGAAATTCATTGTTTCATAGTTCTGGAGGCTAAAATTTCAAGATGGAGGCTCAGCATGCTTGTTTCCTTCTGAGAGCTGTGAAGGAGAATTTGTTCCATGCCTCTCCCTATGGTCTCCATATAAATAAAGCTTTCATAAGTCTGCAGAAGGAAGGGTTATCAGAGCACTTTCGCAAAGGACACACATCTGTGTCCAATGTAAATGTCTTTTTCAGTGAAACAAAATCATCTATGATGAAAGCCATCTACAATAAGTCCCTGTCACCTGTATGACTGCTCCTCTAAGAAATGACACCATTTTGGACCTTCAGCATTGATCTCTGCTTTTGGATATTGGGATCACTTCAGCCTTTGAGAAGAAAAATGTATTCAGTTGAATCTATACAAATACTTCCACACCTAACAACATAATGACTTTGTTTTTGAGTTTACTGAGCATAGGCTAGGGTACAGAGAAAGAGGCTGACTGACTTCCACAAAATAAGTCATCTTTCTCACCTGATTATCAATGGCCTCATCATTGTTGAGTGAACATTGAGATGGGACACTAATCACTTACGCAGTTCATTTACCAAGATGCACAATGCAATCCTCTAGTCTTGTTTTCTCTAAACCTCCAGTCATTTAGCCAAATTATTAGCCACTTCAAATGAAGCAATGTCAAGCCACCTTCTTGAACAGTTCCTCTTTAGGAAAAATGGACATCAGATATACATTTTAGAATCTCCCCTTTAGAAGGGTTCAATTTCTCACTGCCTTTTACACCAATTATAGATCAAAGACTTTCTAGATTAGTGCAGCAGTTCACTTCTAGATGCTAACAGTTTAAGTGGATTCCAAAAAATCCCTGAAAATAGAGATATCTCTTTTCTTTGATATTTCTTTTGGTAATGTTATTGTTGTAATTGTTCTAGTGGTAAATTTTATGCTAATAATATAATAAAATAAATCATTTCTATACTGTAATAAGTCATTTATATATTATATGCTGCCACATATGTGATTGCTTCCCTAAGAAATGTATATAACATATTCATATATATATATATATATATATATCTTCTGTCAATTTCTTTAATTTTTAGATATACAAGTAAATTTTTTTTATACTTTTAAGTTTTAGGGTACATGTGCACAACATGCAGGTTTGTTACATATGTATACATGTGCCATGTTAGTGTGCTGCACCCATTAACTTGTCATTTAACATTAGGTATATCTCCTAATGCTATCCTTCCCCCCTCCCCCCACCCCACAACAGGCCCCGATGTGTGATTCCTGTGTCCATGTGTTCTCATTGTTCAATTCCCACCTCTGAGTGAGAACTTGCAGTGTTTGAAAGTAAATTTAATCTTAAGATTTTTCTCCATTTCTTAAAGGTGTGTTTTTTAAAAAACTTTTATTTTAGTTTCGGGGACACATGTGTAGGTTTGTTATATATGTAAATAGAATCTTGCAGGGATTTCGTGTACAAATTATTTCAGAACTCAGGTAATAAAAAGTCATCCATTGTCAATTAATTGGATTTTGTAAATAAATTGGAACCCATTAGAAGACTTCTTCCTCATCTTTTTTTGCTTTAATAATATCTGAATTGAGAATTATTTGGACAATGTGTTCTGTTTATTCTTAGTCTTTTGTGTTTCAAACAAACTTTTACTCAGGCATGTCCAAGTTTATACTTCCTATTTTCATTTCCCATACATCTGAGTGTCAGCCTATTTCCAAATTGTTCGAGTTTCCTAAATGTTTTCACGTATATGAAGAATGTTTAAAAAGATGCACAAGTTCTCTTGAAGAAACACAAGAGCCTTCTTTCATAAATAGCTGGATATAGGTTATAGTAGACATTTCCTTTTATGTATAGATATTTGAATATGTTGAATAAACCTTTTATAAGCCACTACATTATCAGAACCCCCAGTCCTATGGGTATCAATTAAATTGTATTGAAATTTGGGATATTTACATTGTGTATTGAATTGCATGTAGGAAAGTAGACACAGCAACACTAAAAACAAAATATGATGAGGAAAAAGCACAAAATTAGATGTAGCAACAAATGCAAATATATCACGAATCCAGAAAAATGGATAGAGATGAATACATTAGGTTAAATGAAGAGGTTGTAATCTTGCATTAGATAACAACATTATTTATATCTGTTTACAAGAAACAAATTCAAAACTTAAAGGAAGTTTATGGGATGGAATAACTTTGACAAATACTTAACAACTATTGGTATGCACAAAAATTTTTAAATAAAGTTTAAAAAGTGAACTCATAGAAAGAATATTTTAGGCCAATGGTGGATTACACTTAAAGAGAAACAATTTAACAAAAGATAAAAAATATGCCAAAGCACAGTACAATCAATGAATTTTTCTTATAGCATATAAAGCAAAAATTTCAGAATTTCAGCCCAGGCAACAATTGGTTATTATACATCATTTTCTATTACCAACAAATAAAAAATATTGTATGTAATAGCTCACAAAATCTGCCTATATATTAGAAAGGCAAAAGTCTGCCATCTCATATTATTTGTAGTCAATAATAATACAATCAAAACCCTATAAATTAAAAAAAATTTAAATCACAATAAAATTGATTAGCTAAAAATGTAAATGGCATAAATACAAAAATATTTACATTTGAAAACAATCTTTGTATATTTAAGCATTTGAAATTCTAATTAGTTACAGTTTTTAGGCTAAACATTTCCATTTGTGATCTTGAAAATTAAAATCATTCCCCCAGAGGCTGGCATGCTAACCTGGGTCCAACTATGGAGCTTGAAGCAGCCCTATAACCCACAACTAGCCCTTCATAGCTATGGTCCAGGATCAGTCTTTTCCTGCTCAGGAACCAGTACTAGGCATGCCTGTCCATGCCACAGAGGCAGGCATGCAGACTGCTGTCTTGGCGATGGAACCTGAAGCAGCCCTGTGACTTAGACCCAGCCTTTCTCATTTGCAGTCTAGGGTCAGTCAGCCTTCTCAGAGACCCATCTAGTGACCCAATAGGAGCCCTTCCATGGCTGCGGCAGAAGCCTAACCCATTCATGTACCTGGTAACAAGCATGCAGTCTGCAAACCTAACTGGAGACTCTGAAACAGAACATTGCCCTGTTGTCAACCCTAGTGACCAGGGTTCTAGAGTCAATTTTATGTGCTCAGGGACAAAAAGAATTCATGCTGGCCTAAGCCCATGATAACAGGCTACCCCATGTGTGGATCTCACTGTGCACCCAACAGCAGCCATGTAATCAATCTCCAACCCTGCTTGACTATAATCCTGGAGAAAAGTCCATAAGTCTTTGGACTCAACAAGAGAAGACCTTTACCTGCTGAAATTACTATTTAAAGACTGAAAGAGGTGTTAGCTCCTTCCAGTGCACAGACGCACAGATCTCAACAAAAGCCTCCATGTGTCATTCAAAATCAGGCAAACACAACACCATAAATGGTCACCAATAAAGCCACAGTAACCACTCCCTCCAAAAAATGGAGATCTATGGATTGTCTGAATAAGAATTCAAAATAAATCTTAAAGAAGCTCAATGAAAATGAATAGTTTACAAACAAAATGAATAGTTTACTAAGAAAATTAAAACCATGAAAAAGAAACAAACAGTTATCTTGGAGCTGAAGAATACAATAAATGAAAAATTAAATAGAGAGCTTAACCGCAAAATTAATAAAACAGAAGAAATAATCAGTCAACCTAAAGACAGATATATTTAAAATTAGCCAGTTAGAACAAACTAAGTCCAAAGTTAGTAAGAAGAAAAAAGTAATAATGCTAATAATCAGAGCAGTAATATAGAATAGGTACTACAAAGACAATAGAAAAGATAAAAACGTAAGTTATTTTTAAAAATAAACAAAACTAAAAAAAATTTAGAGTAACCAAGAAAACAAGAGAGCACTCAGACGAATAAAATAAAATCTGAAAGATGAGCTGTTACAAGTGATACCACAGAAATGCAAAGAATGTCAAGACTAGCGTCAACAATTACACACCATCAAATTGAATAACTTAACAGAAATGAATAAATTCCTAGAAACAAACAACCTACCAAAACTGAATCTTGAAGAAGTTGAAAATATAAGCAGTCCAGTAATAAGAATATCCAAGTGGTAATCAAAATATCTCCAAAGAAAAATCTAGAACCAATTGGCTTCAGAGATTGATTGTACCAAGCATTTAGAGAAGAATTCATGGTAATCCTTCTAGGACTTTTCTTTAAAAATTGTAAGAAAGAAACACTTCCAAACTAATTTAATGAGGTCAGTATTATCCTTATGCTAAAACCAGGCAAGAACACTACAAGAAAATAAAATACACATGAATATCTTTGATGAGTATAGATGCAAAAATCTTCAACAAAATATTAGCAAACTGAATTCAACAGCATATTTAAAGTATCATACACCAGGATTTGTTCCTGAAGTGAAATAATGGTTCAGCATATGCGGATCAATAAATGTGATCCACTATGTTAACAGGATAAAGAATAAAAATGTCATACAATAATCTCAACAGATGCAGAAAAATCATCTAATATCTTCTCATGATGAAACTGAAAAAATTAAATATTGAAGGAATGTACCTCAACACAATAAAGGACATACATGTCAATCTAGCAGCTTACCTGTTGCTCAAGCTCAAAGCTTTTCCTCTAAGATAATGAACAAGAAAAGCATGCACACTCTCATGATTTCTATTCAACATAGTACTGGAAGTAGTAGCAAGAGTAATCAAACAAGACAAAGAAATAAAAGGCATCCAAATTGGAAAGAAAAAATGAAATTGTCCCTGTTTGCATACAACATAATCTCATGTATAGTAAAATTGAAAGACTGCACCAAAAAAAACTGTAAACACTAATAAAATATTCATTAAAGTTGCAAGATGCAAAATCAATCTTTAAGAAAACAGTTGCATTTAAGACAGACTATTGAAAACAAAATGTTATAAATATCTCATTTACAATTGCACCAGAAACAAAAGATAGTGAGGAATAAATTTAACCAAGGAAATTAATGATTGGCACACTGAAAACTGTAAAGCATTGATAAAAAAATAAGACACAAATGAATGAAAAGATATCACATGTTCATGAATTAAAACAATTATACTTGTTAAAATGTTTATACTACCCAAAGCAATCTACAGATTCAATGCAATTCCAACAAAATTCCAGTGGCATCTTTTACAGAAATAAAAAAAAATCTTAAAATTTGTGTGGAACCAAAATAGACCCTAAATAACCAAAGCAATCTTGTTTAAGAACAAAACTGGAGATATCAAACTTCCTGATTTCAAACTATATTCCAAAACTATAGTAATCAAAACAATATGTTATCAGCATAAAACAGACCATAGACCAATGAAACAAAATACAGAGCCCAGAAAAAAACCCACGCATATATGGTCAACTAACTTTTGAAAATGGCACCAAGTATGAATAATTGGAAAAAGATAATCTCTTCAGTAAATTGCATTAAGGGAAATGCATATCACATGCAAGAGAAAAAAATGGATTCTTATCTTGCATAACATACAAAAATTAACTCACAATGGATTAAAGATTTAAATGTAAACAAGTGGGACTACATGAAACTAAAAAGCATCCACACAGCAGATGAAACAATGAACAAGATGAAAAGGCAATCTAGAGGATACAAGAAAATACTGGCAAACCATACAGCCGATAAAGGGTTATTTGCAAAATGTATTTTACAAACTCAGATAATTCAATAGCTAGAAAATAAATAACCCAATTTTAAAATGGGCAAAATATCTGAATAGACACTTTTCCAAAGTAGACATACAATTAGCCAGTGGGTATATTAAAATTTTTCATATTCACTAATCATCAATTAAATGTAAATCAAAACTACTGTGAGATAACACCTCACACAGTAAGAAATGATATTATTTATCAAAAAGATAGCAAGTCTTGGCCAGGGTGTAGAAAAAAAATAGGAAATCTTTGTACACTGTTGGCAGGAATATTGATTGATCATCTATTATGAAAAACAGTATGGAGGACATTTCTCAAAAATATAGATCTACCATATGATCCAACAATTCCATTACTGGATATATATCTAAAGAAATAAAATCCCTATCTCAAAGACATAGCTGTAACATTGACTTCAGTGCAGAATTATTCACAAGAGCCAAGATATGAAAACAATCTATGGGTGCATCAACAGAGAAATAGATAATGAAAATGTGGCATACACATACAATGGAATATTATTCAGTCATAAAAAAGAGGGAAGTCTTGCTATTTACACAACTTTGAAGAACCCAAAGGACATTATACTAAGTGAAATAAGTGAGATACGCAGAGAAAAATACTGTATGGTCTCATTATATGTGGAATCTAAAAAAATTGAACTTATAGAAATAGAGTATACAATGGTTCTTGCCATGGGTTAGAGACATGAGGAGAGGGTGGTTAAAGTTAAATTTTTAGTTATGAGACAAATAATTTGTGGGGATCTAATAAACAGCAAGGTAACTTTCATGCGCATCCGTGTGAAGAGACCACCAAACAGGCTTTGTGTGAGCAACATGGCTGTTTATTTCACCTGGGTGCAGGCGGGCTGAGTCTGAAAAGAGAGTCAGCGAAGGGAGATAGGGGTGGGGCCGTTTTATAGGATTTGGGAAGGTAATGGATAATTACAGTCAAAGGGGGTTGTTCTCTGGTGGGCAGGGGTGGATCTCACAAAGTACATTCTCAAGGGTGAGGAGAATTACAAAGAACCTTCTTAAGGGTGGGGGAGACTACAAAGTACATTGATCAGTTAGGGTGGGGCAGGAACAAATCACAATGGTGGAATGCCATCAGTTAAGGCTGTTTTTACTTCTTTTGTGGATCTTCAGTTACTTTAGGCCATCTGGATGTATACGTGCAAGTCACAGGGGATGCGATGGCCTGGCCTGGGCTCAGAGGCCTGACAGTAACTATAGTTAATAATATTGTATTATGTACTTGAAATTTGCTAAAAGAGTCACACTAATCTACCATGTGAGGTAATAGATGTATTAACTTGACAGTGGTATTTATTTTGCAGTATATATATGTATATTGAATAATTGAGTTGTACACCTTAGATACACACAATTTTTGTCAATTATACCTCAATAAAGCTGAAAATAAATAAAATATAAATGCACTAAAAATAAAATCGTTTTCAGTTATACAACTCTAAGTTTTCACAAGATTAAACAAAAAAATTATTGAGGACCAAGGGGATTTAACAAAAATCAGAGACACAATTCTCTTGGGGTTTCTATTGCATTCCACACAGGTTTTGGAAATAAGAATATTAAGATAATTTATAATCAATACAAAAAACAAATTCAGTTATACATAAGTTAAGGAAGTAGTTGTGACAGTGAGGAACGTAGTCTAGTTGTGTTCTTGAGCCCAAGAAAATATTTATGGTGAAAGGAAATGTGCAAAGAAATTATGGTATTATTTTATTATTTTTTACTTCTTATATATCATTTGCATAAACATTACTACTTTTTAGAGCAAATGTTGGCTATATTGTTTATCATTATTAACCATTTTTTTCTTTACTTGCACACATCCTTCTGATGTTAACTTGAACCAAGAGCTAATACTTGAAATAACACACAGATAAAGTAGGATGTGTCTGCACATCCCTCTGCTTTCATAGACATCCTTCAACCTCCACCTCCATATATCTTGGAAGGAAGACATCGAACAGCACAGCCCTCCCATTATTTGCTGAGTTATGTGAAGAAATAGAAACAAAATTAAGTTTATCCAAACAGGTTAGATTACCATGGATGAACTCATCCCATCTTGTTTGCACTTTCATTTCTTGCTATAAAATCTTTTTTAAAAAACTTTTATTTTAAGTTCAGGGGTACATGTGCAGGTTTGTTGCATATGTAAACTTGTGTAATGGGGATTTATTGTACAGGTTATTTCATCACCCAAGTGTTAAGCCTAGTATCCATTAGTTATTTTCCTGATACTCTTCCTCCTCTCACCCTCCATCCTCTGGTAGGCCCCAGTGTGTGTTTTTCCTCTCTATGTGTCCATGTTTTCTCATCATTTAGCTCCCACTTACAAGTGAGAATATGTGATATTTGGTTTTCTGTTCCTATGTTAGTTTGCTAATGACAATTGCCTCCAGTTCCATTCATCTTGCTGTGAAGGACATGATCTTGTTCTTTTTTATGGCTGCATAGTTTTCCATGGTGTAGATGTGCTGCATTTTCTTTATCCAGTCTATCACTGATGGACATTTAGGTTGATTCTATGTCTTTGCTATTGTGAATAGCACTGCAATAAACATATGCATGCATGTGTCTTCATAATAGAATGATTTCTATTCCTTTGGATATATACCCAGTAATGGGATTGCTGGATTGAATGGTAGTTCTGCTTTTAGCTCTTTGAGGAATTGCTACACTGTCTTCCACAACAGTTGGGACTAATTTACACTCCCATTAACAATGTATTAGCATCTTGTTTCTCCACAACTTTGCCAGCGTCTATTATTTTTGGACTTTTAAATAATACTAGCTGTTCTGACTGGTGTGAGGTGGTCTATCATTGTGGTTTTGATTTGCATTTCCCTAATAATCAGTGACGTTGAGCTTTTTTTTTTTCATATGATTGTTGGCTGCATGTATGTCTTCTCTTGCTATAAAATCTTAAGGAAGTGTGAAACGTATTGTTTTTCTGTCTAAAAATTTTCACATTTTTAGGCCACACTATTTTTTAAGATGGTTGAAGTTTATTCTTAGACAACATATATGTTTGCTAAAATCAAACATATTGTGGACCTTTTAATAATCTCAAAGTCAATTATTAAATCAAATATTAATTAATTCTTGGTTCCCTAATGCCATGAAAGAATTAATTCCATTTGTCTAAGTAGCTCATATCTTTACAGAGTACCTTATTGACCGAGAAGACTTTCCTAAATATATTACAACTGTGTTATTTAGATATTTTCTTTGCAGTTCAATTCCAAATTAATTTTTTTTTTAGCAGTTTGAAAAGGGTGATCGTAAGGGATTGTTAGCAGATGTTCCCATTTAAAAATCAACCATCAAAAATTAGACATATATTTTATTCTAAAACTTTTTTGTACTACCTAGAAAACATATGTTAATTAGTTTCATGTAAAAATATAAAATCACATGTTTTATATCTCATTCCTATTAATGGTTTTATTACTTTAATACTTACATGTCTAAAAAAAAACCTTATTTTACTTGGGAAGCTATCTGAAATGATATGCATACATAAAGGCATGGTTTAGCTCAGTCATTTACATCTCATCATTTATTTCTTCAGAGTTTATCACTCCTGCATATTTTAGCACTGGTCCTTTAGTGCAGAAAAATTTTTCTTCATGACTATTTGGTCTAGAATCAAACCATCTCTTCATATTATTTGTGTTTGGTTACAATGCAGTTTAAACAGTGTGCTCAACTACTAGTAGCTTAGTTACAGCTTGTCCATCTGTAATTCAATATTCCCCGTAAAATTTATTAGAAAATGTAGTTACCTTTGTGATAAAACAAGATAAAAATGGCCTACTACTAATAATCAAAACGGTTTGAAACATGGCTCAGAAAACCAGCAATTAGTTATCACTAATTAAGGGTTCAAAACTAGATGAATCATTTAACTGTTGCAGTCACAACAACAGCATATTTCAAATGAAGGAATTGAAACTGATTTCCCTTCAAAAGCAAAGTTATAGTTTTCTGTTAAGTGTGAAAATCTGAAAACTTCATTTCTTTAATTCTGGAACTTCATTTCACTGTACTCTTTTCTTTTAAAAAATAAATATTAGAATTTTATTTTCCTCACAAGATAACTTGCATAATGGTACAAAGGACATTATTAACAAATAGTTGTCTTTATGTTATGTCACATAAATACCCATACACGTATTTGTGTATCTAGCTGTTGAAAGATATTGACACAAATATAAGTGTAGGTATTTGTACAGATGTATGTATTTTATAAATGAGTTAAAAACACGCTTTCCGTTATCAAGCTTTACAGATTTGAATCCCAGATCCACAGCTTCTTATTTGTGTAAACATGGGCAACACATTTATTTCCTCCAAGGCTCAGTTTCTTCCTTTCTACATGTCTAATAATACCCATTTCTTAGGTTTGTTGTGAAGAATAAACCACATAATTCATGCAAAGTTCTTAGCATTGAGCATAGGACATATTATGTGTTAACTATACTTTAGCAGTCTTTATAATTATGTTGCCATCAGAGAATTTCTGTACTGCTTTTGTTAACATTCTCTCTGAGAAATATGTACAGTCACAGTAAAATTGAGGCAATCCATACCTTGCTGTTTGCTAGTGAAAGGAGTTAGCCGGCTTGCTTTAGGTAGACAGTAAGGGAAGGGTCCCCTGGAAAACCTCGGACCTATCCCACAAGCGCTTACACCAGATGTTTTGTGCAAATAAAGGAACTTGCACAGGGGACTTGCCTAAACATGCCGGCGGCGGACTAAGGGCCCGCATGCGTAGTGGGGGATGAGATCGCGCCACCAGGAAATCGCGCTTTGTGCAAAAAAGGAAAACAACCGCGTCGGCCTTGTATGTAAAAGCCCTCGAATTCAGCTCTGAAGGGGGCAACCGGGAACCTGCTTTCAGGACCCCTCTCTCTGTTGAGAGCTTCTCCACTGACTCTTCAACGTCTCCCTTCCTGTTTCTTCCAGGTCATGAGACAAGAACTCGGACCTAGCTGAGGTAAGAAGTAAAAAATATTCCTTCACCAGGACACGGGTAGTTAATCTGTATCTCTTAGAGTAACAAAGTGGGTTAAATGAAACAAAATGAATCAGGACAAATGGCCTCTTTGTCATATTTTCACTGGTTCCATGTCCCTTCTAGAACCTCTGATTGCGATAATAATAACAATACTTCCCATAACTCAAGGAAAAATACAGTTTTTCCCCACAAGGCAGAACTGGCCTACTTACAAAAACCATGTCCTTCTTTCTTATCTGAAAGCTGCTAGATTAAAGGAGAGGTGGGAGAAGGACCTGGGCATATGTTTTGACATCATCCACATGGAAGACAGGAGAGAACAGAAAAGAGTCCTGAATAAGATAACAAGTTACAATAAAAGATAACAGCTCTCTATTTAAATGCCACTCTTAGAACCTGATGAAATTGTGGGCTCCAGAAAGAAAGCTTACGATATAGAAGGCTTTATGTAGTGTGGCTAAGTAGTATTTTTGTAAACATTGTTAATAATTATGGCAATTGGTTAGATTAAAATGGCCAGTGACATTATGATAGATGAAAATAATAAATTTATTGCTGATATTTGGAATTGCACCAATGTTTTGGCTCCTAAGGCCAATGGTTTTCTTCTGTTCTATAAAAGTTGGCAAAGGCATATTGCTAATTTGGAGACATGAGTTAGCAATTCTTAGATACTTTCTCATAATAATAGAAGTTTCTAAAGTTCTATTATTAGATTCACAATCTAATGTTTATTTATTTAAACTATATTTACAATATATGGGTCCTATGATAATTTGGGGCTTAAGTGATAATAGGAGTAGAATCTGAATAAATGTAAGAGCATTTTCTTGTGTAAATGATGGTCTTATATTATTAATGTAATATGCAAATTTTCCTCGTTATGTTATTTATATATAAAGGGTCTATAAGGCTGTAATTAGTACATTAAGTCCTATTAGAATGATAAATTAGATCATGAAAAGAATTCTGTAACTGCCAATAGTTTTCCAATCAGGTTGATAGTTGGTGGTAAGGCTAGATTTAGTTTGGCTGGCCAGTACTCATCATGTTGCTATGAGAGGAAGTAATGTCTGTAGTCCATGAGCTAATGTATAATTTGAAGATGAATTTGAGTTTAATATCTATATATTATATATATGCCATTGTTGCGGGAAGTCAGGGACCCCAAACGGAGGGACTGGCTGAAGCCATGGCAGAAGAATGTGGATTGTGAAGATTTTATGGACATTTATTAGTTCCCCAAATTAATACTTTTATAATTTCTTATGCCTGTCTTTACTGCAGTCTCTAAACATAAGTTGTGAAGATTTCATGGACACTTATCACTTCCCCAATCAATACCCTTGTGATTTCCTATGCCTGTCTTTACTTTAATCTCTTAATCCTGTCAGCCGAGGAGGATGTATGTCGCCTCAGGACCATGTGATAATTGCATTAACTGCACAAATTGTAGAGCATGTGTGTTTAAACAATATGAAATCTGGGCACCTTGAAAAAAGAAAAAGATAACAGCAATGTTTAGGAAACAAGAGAGATAACCTTAAGCTCTGACCGCCGGTGAGCCAGGCAGAACAGAGCCATATTTCTCTTCTTTCAAAAGCAAATGGGAGAAATATCGCTGAGTTCTTTTTCTCAGCATGGAACATCCCTGAGAAAGAGAATGTGCGCCTGCGGGTAGGTCTCTGAACTGGCCCCCCTGGGCGTAGCCTGTCTCTTATGGTGGAGGCTGCAGAGATGAAATAAACTCCAGTCTCCCATAGCGCTCCCAGGCTTATTAGGAAGAGGAAATTCCTGCCTAATAAATTTTGGTCAGACTGGTTGATCTCAAAACCCTGTCTCCTGATAAGATGTTATCAATGACATTGGTGCCCAAAACTTCATTAGCAATTTTAATTTCACCTCAGTCCTGTGGGCCTGTGCTCTCACCCTGCCTCCACTTGCCTTGTGATATTCTATTACCCTGTTAAGTACTTGATGTCTGTCACCTACACCTATTCGCACAATCCCTCCCCTTTTGAAAATCCCTAATAAAAACTTGCTGGGTTTTGCGGCTTGTGGGGCATCACGGATCCTACCAACGTGTGATGTCTCCCCCGGATGCCCAGCTTTGAAATTTCTCTCTTTTGTACTCTGTCCCTTTATTTCTCAAGCCGGCCAACGTTTAGGAAAAATAGAAAAGAACCTACGTGATTATCAGGGCGGGTTCTCCGATATGCCATATATCATATATATATATATATATATATATATATATATATATATATCAGTAACCAAAAGAAAACTAAAATAACTATCTTAATTTCAGACAGTGACATCAGAACACAGAATATTCTCATATTTAAAGGGGGATATATATATATAATGACTTTCAAAAGGACATAAATATCCTAAATGTATATACATCTAACAACTGGGCTTAAACATAAGTAAAAACTGTGATGTCTAAAAATAAATAGAAAAAAATCACAATGATAGCTGGATACATAAAAATTCCTTTCTCAGACAATATTTAAATTGTTGTTCTGTATCACTGATTATATGTATGTATACATATATACACACACTCATAGATATACACACATATTTTGATATATATACATTTTATTTAAGAAACTTAATCTCTAGCAGTTTCAAGCAAGACAATCGTAAAAGCAGTGTCATAATTATCATGCAATCATTGATAACTAGAGGAAGTGCTTATTTCTCCTGCCGGGGCTATGAAGTAAAATGTTTTGTAGGTTGCTTTGGAGAGATCAAGGTGTGTAATCTGACTACATGTTTCAGTATGAAGTTTCCTATTTGTTGAAACCCACAGGCCAGTTAGTTAACCTGTGTGGTTAACTTAACCAGACAGCTTTAGTGTAATTATAAATAGCACAGTTATTTTAATGAAAGTAAAGATTTAAAACACTAAAATTTCTAATCATCTTTTGGATAATTAATATTATCAATGTCACTATTATCAAATTTTCTAAAAAATGGGTAGATAGTGGAGATGAAGACAAATGGAATTTCTTACAAATCATGCTTTATTTGCTTTAAACACCATGCATATGCTACTAATACCAAATATGTCTCCCCGGCCAGGAGGTTTTTCCTAAGCTTTTGAGTCATAGTCTACTATCTACTTACTGTTTCCGATTAGATTTCGATAAGGTATCCAAACCTAATATGTCTGAAACCTCTTTCAAATCTTCTCTTCCCAGAGATTTTCCCATCTCAGTAAACAGAAATTCCTTCTTTCTAGATTCAGAAGTCCAAATCGTTTGTGCCATTTTGGAATTTTTCTCACCTCGTATCTTCTGTTCCAAATCCAGAATCCTGCCACTTCCTACTGCCGTAATCAGTATGGGAAAGCCACCCTCCTTTCCCACCTGAATTATTGAAAAAATACTGTAAAAACACTACCTAATTTCTTACTTTCCTGTCTACAGAGCCACCAGCATGTTCCTTTTGATATGTATTTTATCTCAGGTCAAAACTCTGCCCTCATGGCCTCATCTCAGTCAGATCAAAAGTTTTCCCATGCCAAACATAGGCTTATATATTCCCGTTTTCTGTTATCATCAGAACATCATACCCTTTTTTTTTCTTCTCCTCCACCTCATCCTGCACCACACGTTCTTTTTATGGATCTAGGTCTCTCACCTCAGATTTTTTGTACTTGTTGCTTCTTTCTCTGGAGCTCTCATCCATCAGATAACCACATGGCTTAGACCAAATTTTAACTATCAGCAAGATCTTCCCACGAAACTGTTTAAAATATCAATGTTTCCTTTCAGCTGCCCAGGAGTAATTTCTCATAATTTTATGTTGCCTCATCTTCCACTTTCAATGCAAGTTTAATTTTTTCATACCAGAAGCAGGACTCAGTCACCTGTGACAGAGTAACCATCGCCGCAACATACATAAATGGCTCAAGCCTGTGGCCAGATATCAGAATTTAGAGGCATCTCTCGGCCTGGGAGAATGGGTTCCCACTTTTTCAAGACTTCCTTTAAATGAACCATTTAGGCACTTGCCCTCAAACTTAAAGTGACCCACACTCTAATTCACCATATACTCTGCTATATGCTAGGCAATACTCTCTCTTTCTGCCTGACATGTCATTCCTTCCTCCTTTGACTTGGAAACAGACAATTACCCTCCTGACTCATTATCTCCTCCTTGCCTAGAATCTGTAAGTAGAAATCTTTGACCTTTCCTATTGTGGTGATATATTGAATTCGTACTTTCTACATAAAGAGCCAAGGGCTACCTCAGGGCAGGTTTGCTGTGGGATGCCTGGGGGAATGCTAGGTCAGGCTCCCAGTGCCAGGGCAATAGTTAGACAAACAAAGTGGATGCTGGTCAGACAAGAACCACAAGTTTAAATAAGACATTTGTATAAACATGTTCCCCCTGTGACGGACACTCCCTTACCACTCCCACCCCTGACTCGTTGGTCATAGGTTTGACAGCTAGGCATTAGGCCGTCTACCAGGTGAAAGAAGTATCCCAGCCAGGTATGGTGGCTCATGCCTGTAATTCCAGCACTTTGGGAGTTTGAGGCAGATGGATCACTTGAGGTCAGGAGTTCGAGACCAGCCTGGCCAACATGGTGAAACCTCGTCTCTACTAAAAATACAAAAATTAGCCGGGCGGTGGTGGCATGCGCCTGTAATCCCAACTACTCGGGAGGCTGAGGCAGGAGAATCCCTTGAGTCTGATAGGCAGAGGTTGCGGTAAGCAGAGATCGGGCCACTACATTCCAGTCTGGGCGAGAGAGAGATCCTGTCTCAAAAAAAAAAAAAAAAGTACCCAATGAAAGAAAGACACATTGTAAACACCTATGTCCAGCTCCCCTTTATTTCCTATTAGGACAGAGTTGCTAACTGCCAGCTGCTGTGGTACTAGAATCCCAGTTTAGCTGGGGGCTCCCAAAACATATTCCTTCTCATTCTTTCCATTAGCTTTTTCCATAGCGCATACTACCGAACTTGCTATGTTTTCCTAATAAATTATATTTTATTAAATGAGTAGTTTATTTACTTATTTATTTATCTCATTTATGCTTCACCTGGTTTTTATTCCTACTAAAATAAATACCCGTTATTATAGCAGTGACTGACACATAGGAGGTTATTGATAAACACCTGTTGAATAAATTAATGAGGCAAAGTTCTCTTCTATATGAATAAACTTGATTTTCATAAAGATATTCAAATTCTCTAATCCTGCGTTCCTGACCAGGGATTTGGGTCATAAAAACTTTTGCTTTCTATATTTTGTTCCTATTGTGTTAAAATTATTGAAGATGGACATCCACTTGCAATGTTTACTTGGTTTTTAAAATAATGCAAATACAAGCAGTCATAATTTTTAAAAAATATGTGACTCACATGACTGATTATTATAACAATAAGAAAAATAGTTATGAAATTAGAACCCAAATTAATATACCTGGACCAATTAGTGAAGAAAAAGATACTAATAGGAAAACATTGTCAACAAAAATTAAAGTCTTAACTAGAAAAGTTTTGACTGGAATTTAAAAAAATATATAGGAATAGGACCCTGAGAATAAGGTTGTTCTGACTGTAGGATAATCAAGGTCAAACAAAACTTAGAGCTAAACAGTGAAATTATATTACAATATTATTAGCTTCATACCTTACTCTATTCAATGACTAACCAAGATGGCCTTAATCATCCCCTCAACTTGATTAAATTTTATAAAAGTTTCTTTCTGACTACAGGCCTTGACCTTCCTTTTCTTAGAGCATTTGCTTTAGAAAACTTGCAATTGTAAATTCTTTCTTTGGCCCTTTGAAATGTAAATTTCCTACAAGCCAGGAATGCCTTTCTCCAGGACCTGGGAGCCATTCCTTTGAAATGTAATCATTTAGTAAAATAACACCTCTATCTCCCAGTCTCTGTGGGATGGCAGAAGCCTAACTTTCAAAAAGTACCAATTAGCAAACACAGATGGCCTAATCATATTGACTAACATCCCCCTAATTTCCGCCAGTACTTTTCTGCTAGATTACCCCAGTGTTTAACAATTTTCTTTCTTTTATTCAATGGAGTTGAAAAAACCTTCATTTCCCATTGGAATAGTCTTGAATAAAGTTTTCCTTGCCTATTTAATTGATCTGGTCCAAATACCTTCATATTTGAAGCGAAGTAGAAGGACTTCACTATGTATGTGGTAAAAAACAGCCAGTGCAAACCTATATAAACTTTTAATAATTTTCATGCTACTTTAAAACATATTTTATGAAGAAGATATAACTACATGATTTATTTTTAAAACTGAACTGATTTTTTATCCTACAGAATACAATTTCAGATCATGATAATAATAGGGCTATTTCACTTACTTTTTTTTTGTCCTAGCATTACATGTCTTATACTTTGTGAATACTATTTATAATTTTTAGGTTTTTTTTTCTTTTTGTTGTGTGTTTGTGTTTACATTACTTAAAATGGCTGAGTGCCTCACATGTGATTGAGCCACAGTAAATATTTGTCAAATTTTTTCTAATACTTTATATACATTTTACTGTGAATACTTTTTTTTACTGTAGAGTTTTACAACTAATGTATTTCAAATCAAAGCGTTTTTATATTTTAAAAAAAGCAAACATTCTTAACATTTTTCCCCACTCATGGCAAAAACTGTAGTTGTCATTTTAAAAAAGGACATAATGAGTGGAATTTCCCAGGTCACAGGTTGTTGCAGAGATTAAATCAACTGAGAGTAACAACCTTTCATAGCTAGAACACATCCTGTCCCTCACAAAATAGCACTGGAATGCATTCGAGTGAAAGGGATGTCTTTATAAGAATAGCTAACATTCATTCTAATGCTATATAAAAAATAAGAGCAATGGCACATATTTTAAGTATTTTAGGGAAAACGTATCTGTGCTGTTCTTCAGAACTGTGTTTGTATACCAATGTATTGCAGGACAACTTATCTAACAATAATGGGCTTTAATATAATTTTTCTAACGTCAAAATTACATGAAGCAAGAAATTCTCTCTCTTTTTCTTCTCTCTTTTCTAAATCATGCTTCCTGTTAGTCAGTGGATGCATTGAAATAGTGTGAGGAAAACAACAGAAAGGAAAATGGCAAGATATCGGTTATAATTCTGTATTATATTCCGTATCAATTTGGCTTAAAATGCTAGAAACTTCAACATACTGTCTGTTGAAAAAGAAACAATTAGATCTAGCTATAGGAGAACTTATTATGCCTTTAATAGCAAGGGGTAAATATTCAATTTCAAATATTAAATAGTTATGACAATCTTTGCAGCAGTAAGTCAAGCATGTTTACTTAAAAGGTTAAAAATCTGGTGAGTGACAATAGTGGGCATTTCCAAAAGAACTCTTGAAAACATGTGAATAGCAGTGTTGTGGTCTCTGGTGTTCTAAAATATTGAACATATCTAATCCAATGGCTGAGAAAATGAGGGACTGGATCCTGTAACAAACTCTGCTCCTAAAACCACAGAAAAGGAGGTTTACAAGAGCAAAGCATATGGTTAAAGAGTAAGCTCAGAGCCAAACTTCTATATAGGGCTAGTCTGCAGTGTCAGTAGTAAATGTAGAATGTAATCAGGAGAACACTAATCATTTGTTTTGACAAAGAATTGTAACAAAGACTCATTGTCTCGACAAAGATTTTGACAAAATCACAGTAAATGTTGCCTAATTCAGTAATTTTCATTTGATTACAAGCACTGAAATTTAGACATTGAGAGTAAAATACATTTTCTTTCAAACGTATTTAGACACTGTTGGAAAGAATTTACAATTGAGGAGAATAATGACAATAACACAGGAAAGACCTATGTGGAAAAGCATAAGGTGACTGCAAGGGAAAAGCCAATGCAAATTAAAACATAGGTCACTTTCTTCTCCTTAATATTTTTATACTTCCAATTCATTGTTCAATATGTCTGAGACAAAACTCTCAATGAATATATATTACACCCTTCCATTAACATTCTACCTAACATTTAAAGATTAGTCAGAATGACTTAGAGGGCACAGCCACTCATAGAGAGGTAGGTGTTAGAGAAGGCAGTGCCCAGGGGGTGTGGCTGCTGGCTTCAGTCCCAAAGGGAGGGGCATCAAACCATAATGGACTATTCTCAGGCATTGATATTTGATTCAGCTTGTCGTGCTGCCTTAGGGACTTGCTTAGGACTGACAACCTTTTATTTTTTTAAATTTCTTCCTATGGGAATAAGAATGTCTTTCTTATTCCTGTTCCACCATTATATTTTTATTTAAAAAGCAGATAACTTGTTTTCTTTTTTTACAGGTCCACAAATGGAGAAGAAATTTCCTCCATGGTGGGCTCACCCATAAATGATTTATGTAATGAGGTCTGGGACATTTTCAGATGATTATATTCAGGTGAGATTTTAGATTATATTTAATGCTGAGTAAAGATTCAAGGGGTTGTTGGGATTGTGTGAATCCATGTTGTGTGTGAGAAACGCGTGAATTTGGGGAGCCAGAGGACAGACTGTTACAGGTTGAATTTTGTCCCCCAAAATATATTTTAAAACACTAGCCCATAGTACCTGTGAATTTGACCATATTTGAAAGTAGGGTTTTTGCAGATGTAATTAGTGAATGATATCAAGATGAAATCATCCCGAATTTAGGAGGCTCCTAAATCCAATGAATATCTTTATATGCTAGCACCAACTGTTAAACAAGCCGTTATTTTCCAACTAAATTGAAATGCCACTTCTGTCATGTATTAAGTTTTCATACGTACTTGGCTATATTAATGAATTATTTAGTCTACTGATTGACTTCTCTTTTATGTTGTCAAAATCATAGTGTTTTAAAAGGGCTATATTTGTCATAATATGTAATACCTGAGCAGGCAAATTCTCCCCAGATAGTCTCTGCTATTGCATTATTCTTGACTATTTCAGATACTTATTCATCATATTAGTATAAAACTCATTTTTCCAAAATCCAAAAGTAAAGCTCATTGAGATTTATATTTAAGTTAAATAAATTAGTACATTAGTTTGGAAAAGATTGACATTTTATGATATCTGTTTTTTTCATTCAGAAGAGGGTACTTTTAATTTATTCATGCCTTACATAGAATATGATTTTTTTGTATGTCATGTGTACTATTTTAAACTTTTTTTTATAGTTTTCATATTTATTGTAAATTATATACCTATATTATATGTGTTTATTGATATATGAAAGTACACAAATATATAGAAATGTTATTTTTGTATTATATTCACTTTCTGTATATAACTGGTAAAAGCAAACGATCAGAGTCATTTTTGAAACTTTATGTTTATTTTATGAATTAGTAGAAAAATTACTAATCACAGAAATTATTAAAAATCACCTTGTATTCAGCTACACAATCAAATTATCAGTTAAATGGAATATAATTGTGCCATTTCATTTTCCAGTTGATAATGTTTTCTGCAGTATTTTATGTTCCAAAACCTAAAATTTTTAATAATTCTCAAAACAAAAGTCATCCTTGTTTACTACATTATTTTAATAAAAATATTTTAGCAACATATTGTTTAATACTTTATTTGGTAGAGAAAGATTTTGTTAAGTATGCAGTATCATATTTGCATTTATAGTAAGCTGCATATTTTAATGTATTCATATTTTTCCTCTTATTTTTCTGAATATAACTCAGTAGATTTCCTAATGTTGAATTTATGAATTCCTAAAATAAGCTCTGTTTGAATTGCTGATTGTTAGATCTTTTGTTATATGTGCTAATAAGAGGTTTGAATCATTATATATAAGGTATATCCTTCATATTTTTATTTTAGTACTATCTTTAAAAGGTTTCAGTGTGATGGTTGTGCTGGATGTATTTATTATTTTAAGATAAATAAGAAAATCAAGAAATCCTGCTTAACCATCCTCTAAATGTGGCTTCAAGGTCATGGTTCAAAATGGATATTAAAACTGCAGCCATTTATACATAACCATACCAGAAAAAAATGGAAATGTAAGAAAGCAACTTCTCTAATTAAGATCTCTACTCTCATATAATTACACAATACTTTTACGTATACCTTTGTTGCCCAGAATTTAATGACATGGTCATAACAAATGCTAAAGAATCTGCATAATGTTCTACCTATTGAGTGATCATGTGTCCACTAGGAAATTGAGTGATCATGTGTCCACTAGGAAATTGAGTGATCATGTGTCCACTAGGAAATTAGGGCTCCTATCACTAAGAAATTAGCCAACATTCTGTGTCATAGTGCTTTTCTTTAACCTCCGAATATCCACATGTACCCTTCTTCCCGCATTTAAAACACACCCAGCCATCTGTCAAGGAAGATGATGACAAACTTCTGTACAAATTCTGCAACTGGTCAAATCTTAGGATCTCTAGGGGATGTGCAGCTCCCAGTGCTGCCTAGATATAGATCTTTGTGTCATTAGAAACCTGTAACTAAAAGACATGCTATCTAACATAGCCATTAATGTACTTCCTATAAATTGAAGTTGAATCTAGAAGGTTCATCGGATCCAAGTTTAATTTTGTCCTGGCAACACAATTCCATAAATGTTATGTATATGCATCAAGAAAGTATAATATTATGATACCTTGCTTTTTATAATTTTATAATGATGTTAGCTACTGGAGAGTATTTCTTAAATTTTGAACTCACTAGGAGTTTAAAACGGTAATATTCTAAGTTAACCTTTTTTTTTTCAATTAGAGTTATGTACCACATGCAAATATTTTAGTCAATGGCAAACCATATATACAACGGTGGTTACATAAGGTTATAATGGAGCTGAAAAATTCCATTTGCCCAGTGATGTTATAGCAGTATTACTAACATACTTCTGGTGCTGCTGGTATAAATAAACCTAAGACATCGCTAATCTTATAAAAGCATAGTGCATACTGTTATGTACAGTACATAATACTTAATAATAACTATGATACCAGTGTGTGCAATTACTATACTATACTTTTAATTGGTGCTTTAGAGCATACTCCTTTTTAAAAGAAGAAATGGAATTGGAAAAGAGACTCAGGCAGGTCCTTCAGAAGTTAGCCTGAAAGAAGATGCTGTTATCACAAGAGATGACAGCTCCATGTGTGTGTTATTGCTCCTGAAAACCTTTCAGTGGGATAAGATGTGGGGGTGGAAGACAATGATATTGAAGATTCTAACCCTGTGTAGGCCTAGGTAAACAATGAGTGTATTTATGACTTAATTTTTAACAAAAATTTTTTAAAAGGTAAACAATAAAGATGAAAAAATTAAAAATAGAGAGAAATTTATAGAATAAGTATATAAAGAAAACATTTTTCTATAGCTATAAACTGTTCATGTTTTATGCTGGGTGTTATTGTCAGAGGCATGTGAACCAGGGCAACTCCATCTTAAACAGGAGCTGGGTAAAATGAGGATGAAACCTACTGGGCTGCATTCACAGACAGTTAAGGCATTCTAAGTCACAGGATGAGATAGGAGGTCAGCACAAAATACAGGTCATAAGGACCTTGCTGATAAGACAGGTTGAAGTAAAGGAGCTGGCCAAAACCCACCAAAACCAAAATGGTGACCAAGAGTGACCTCTGGTTGTCCTCACCGCTACACTCCCACCAGTGCCATGAGAGTTTATAAATGCCATGACAACATTAGGAAGTTACCCTATATGGTCTAAAAAGGGGAGGCATGGATAATTCACCCCTTGTTTTGCATATAATCAAGAAATAACCATAAAAATGGGCAATCAGCAGCCCTCAGGGCTGCTCTGTCTATGGAGTAGCCATTTTTTTATTCCTTTACTTTCCTAATAAACTTCCTTTCACTTTGCATTGCGATCTCGCCTTGCATCTTTCTTGCGTGAGATCCAAGAACCCTCTTTTGGAGTCTGGGTCGGGACCCCTTTACTGTAAGATTATTACCAAAGAATAAAAAAGTTAAAAAAAATAAAAATAAAAAGAAATCCAGGCATGGTGACTTGTGCCTATAATCTCAGTTACTTCGGAGGCAGAGGCGGGATGCCACTTGAGGCCAGGAGTTTGAGACCAGCCCGGGAAACATAGTGAGACCCCCATCTTAAAAAAAATAAAAATAAAAATTTAGCCAGACATGGTTGAAAAGTTATAGAGTAAAAAATTATGGTAAGCTAAGATTAATTTATTAGTGAAAAAAGAAATTGGAAAAAAATACATTTAGTGTAGACAATGTATACAGTGTTTATAATGTCTACAGCAGTGTACAGTAATTTTCCGGTCTTTCACATTCACTCACCACTTCCTGATTCACCCAGAGCAACTTCCTGTCCTGCAAGCTCCATTCCTGGTACATGCTTTAGGCAGGTCTTACATTTTCTATCTTTTATACCATACTTTACTGTACCTTATCTATGTTTAGATACATAAATACTTATTGTGTTACAATTGCTTACATTATTCAGTACATTAACATGTTGTACAGGTTTGTAGCCTAGGAGCAGTAGCCTACATCATATAGCCTAGAAGTGTAGTAGGCTATATCATCTAGCTTTATGTAAGCACACTCAATGATATTCACACAGTGACAAAAATGCTTAACAAGGTATTTTCAGATTGTAATCCTGTCATTAAGTGAAGTATGACTGTATTTGAACCACTTCAGTAAAGAAAAAGTTTAATTCTGTTAACACTTTGGTTACTCAGGAGTAGAGATCACTTGGGAAAAGTAGAAAAACAAATTGATTTTTAAAAAATTTTTTACTGAGAAGTTAACAAAAAGTCAGTTATCTTGCATTATCCAAAGATGACTAAAGCATCCCTCTGAAAAATGAACTTATGCCATTATAGAATTTTTTAAATGGAAACAATTTATCCTATGTTATATTTATTTATTTTTAATTTTTTTATTTTTAACTATTTTATTTATATATTTCTAGGTTTTGATACATGATTATATTTTTTCTTCTATTTTGATATTATACAGAGATTTTTTTTGATATTTCCTCATACTTTAAAACTTAAATAGCATTATGTTCCATTTGAGCTATATAATTTGAAAGAATAATTCCATTTTAAAAATCAGACTATTCTAATACCACCTAATAAAAAGTCCATCTTTCCTTTTTGACTTGTTTTTGAAATGAACTTTATAAATAGCTACAGCAGCTTCATAAAAATACTTAACGCCTCTCATTTTGGCACTGAACTCAATGTATAAATGTACCTAGGAGAACCTACATACCTAAGATGTTGAGATTTGAAGCAGTCATGTGTGTCTTCATTTCTTCAAGTCCAATCCAGTATATTTTATTAGTATTTTGTAGATTTTTCTATATATATTAGAGGTTTCCTGTCAGGCTTATGACTAAGCATATAATTTCTTTACTTGCTGTAAAATATTGGATTTTATCTTCTATTATATATTATTACATATATATACATATTTTTTGTATTTGTATGCAGGATTTTTTTTTTTGCATGTGTTAAATCTATAATCTGTTCTTTTACCAAGTTTCTTGATAATTTTAATAATTTCATAGTTATTTCTTTGGAGTTTTCCTGATAGATATTTATGTACAATGAAAATAGAAAACATTTTACTTATGTTATCCTTTTCATTGTTTAAATATTTTATTTTCTCTTTTGTAATTGCATTATTTTAAATATCCAGTAAAGCTGTAAAGTGCATGAGAAATAATGGGCATGTTTTTTTGTTTTTGACTTTAGTGCAAGGGTTTTAAATGTTTGTCCATTACACAAAATGTTGGTTTGGGGGCTGAAGTAAGTATTGATATAGGTATACAGTATGTATTACATAATACACAGAAGATTTTATTAAATTTGGAGATTATATACCTATCCCAATTACATTTAAAGATTTAACCTGAATCTGCATCTTATTTTATGAAATTATTTTTCTCCATCTTTGAAGAGATTGATTTTTCTTTATGCTTCAACTAAAATTATGGATGTTTTAGAGTTTCTTACTATTGAATAAACTGTATTCTTAGAAAAATTTCTGATTAATATGTCTTGTTTTTAATGTGTTACAGGATTTTTTTTGCATTTTTTTCAGCACCACATTATAGATAGTGCTTCAGTTTCTGACAATCATGGTTTCTGATGATTAATTGATAAACTTACCAATCATTGTTTCCCTATATTCAATGTTTTATTTTCCTCTAGTGGCTTTCAAGATTTTTTTCTTTATCTTCAGTATTCAGCAGCTTTACTGTGATATGTCTAGGCATTGTTTTATTTTATTGTATTATATTTGAAATTTGCTGAGTTCTTGATCATTTATATCATTAATTTCTGGAGAGCTATGTTTATGATAACTTTAAATACTTTTTGCTCTATTGTTTCATCTTCCTGTTTTCTACCCCCTAAAATAATTTGGAAGCTTCAATGATTCATTTGTTAAACTTTCTGATATAATTCCACTTATCTTGAAGGATCTGTTTTCCTTTTTTCAGTATATTTTTCTCTATTCTCCAAATGCATAATTTGTATTTATTTTCAAGTTCACTCCTTTAAGTTCATTTTGTATTTTGTCATCTCCATTTTGCTATTGTATACATCCACTGATTTTGTATTCCAGATTTTTTCAGTATTATAATTTTATTAGATGCTTTTTTAACTTAAAAAAATCTCTATGAACATTACCTTTCTGTTTATTTCATGTGTGTTACTCTTTACCATGTTGAACATAGTTTCAATAGTTGCTTTAAAGTCTTTGGTAATGTCAACATCTTGGACTTACTTGGATACCACCACTGCTGTTTTATCCAAAAGTAATTAATTACATACTAACAGGTCTTTGCATGTTTTAATTAAATTAATTTAATTAATTTAATTAATGCAATTGTCTTGAGCAAATTGAATGTTACCATATGTAGGCTCTAGGTCTGTTACCATCCTTTGGAAAAGGTTACTTTTTTTTTTTTTTTAACATTTTAGCAGACAGTCAGCCAAAGTAGGTTCAGACCTTTGCCTCATTTCTTTTGTCTGTGGCTCATATAGCCATTTAATTCTCAAAACTCAACTGCTTTACTTTTTTGGGTCTGTCATGCATATGAAACACTCAGTGACTTGAGACTAGGATGTTGATGTAAATCTCAATTCAGTTTCTAAACCTTTGTGCTGCTGATTTGAGACTACCAGTGCTTGTATAGCTTGAGGTGAGCCTGAGACTTTTATAAGTTACTACACAAAACTAGTGTTTTTCTTTATTTAGATATCTCCCTCATGGAATATTTTTCTGCATTCTCCAACCCCAAAGGCTCTATATTCTGGCTGTTCTGGCCAGATAGACAGGATTTCCCTTTCACTGAAGCTTTCCCTGGGGTTCCACTAGTGTGGATTGCTCTCAGAGCTCAAAAGGAAAAATGATCTCTGAGATTCTTTTCCTAAGTTTGAATTTCACCACAATACACTTGGTATTATCTAATTTTCATAATCAACAAGGAACTTATTTTTTGTAGTTTGATCAGAAACTTTAGTTGCAGTAAGTGGGAGAAACGGGTTATGATCAGTTTTTATTTTAAAAAGGGGTTATACTGAGTTTTTATTTTAAAACTAAAACACTAAAAAAGTGGGAAAAAAGGGTTATACTGAGTTTGTATTTTAAAAGTAAATTTTTTTTTTAATTAAAAAAAATTTCTGACACCCTTCACTTGGGATAAGTATCTTTTATACGGAAAGTCTTGAACCTTTCATTTTTGGTCAATCTGAATGTTTTCTCTTTATAAATTCATGTACATTTATTAATATTATTGATATTTTGGCTTTACTTATTTCATTTTTTTTTGTTTTGTTTTTGTTTTGTTTTTTGAGACGGAGTCTCCTCTCACTCTGTCGCTCAGGCTGGAGTGCAGTGGCATGATCTAGGCTCACTGCAAGCTCTGCCTCCCAGGTTCACACCATTCTCCTGCCTCGGCCTCCCAAGTAGCTGGGACTACAGGCACCCGCCACCACTCCCAGCTAATTTTTTTGTATTTTTAGTAGAGACTTGGTTTCACCATGTTAGCCAGGATGGTCTGGATCTCCTGACCTGGTGATCCGCCTGCCTCAGCCTCCCAAAGTGCTGGGATTATAGGCGTGAGCCACTGCTCCCGGCTTCATATTAAGATAGATCTTTATATTTTACATTAGACATTTTCATCATGTCTTTTATCCTTTCTCAATTTTTAATACAAATTTTGTTATTTAGGAAGGTTATTATTTTTGTTTTAATTGTTTTTGTGATAATAATATTACATAATACACTTAATATCTTTTTTTGTTTTTTTGAGACAGTGTTGCACTGTCGCCTAGGCTGGAGTGCAGTGGCGCAATCTCAGCTCACTGCAACCTCTACCTCCTAGGTTCAAGTGATTGTCCTGCCTCAGCCTCCCAAGTATCTGGGATTACAGGCTTCCACCACCACACCTGGCTAATTTTTTGTATTTTAAGTAGAGACGGAGTTTCACTATGTTGGCCAGGCTGGTCTTGAACGCCTGACCTCGTGATCCACCTGCCTTGGCCTTAATCTGCTTTTTGGGGGATTAAAGAAAGAATATTGTCTACTGCTTACCTACTAGAACAATGTTAAAATCAGCTAATAACTTTTTCTAACTCATTTTCTTCTTTTTCCATAACATCTCATTTGTAATTAGATGACTTGCTTCCAAATAATTGCTATAAGATAATAAGCAATCTGACCTGCCTGAATTGAAACTTTTGAAAGTAGCATTACCAGAGTTTTGGTCTGTTAAAAACTATACATTATACCTAATGAATATAATTTAGTTTTATGTTACAAGAAAGAGATATATATTTATTTATTTATATATAAATGTATATATTTACATATATGTAATAAATATACATTAAATACATTTATATATTATATATATTTAATGTTCACCATCAGTCAGTATCCTGTTTCTTCAATTTTTGCTTGTTTGTATGTCTAAAGCATGTTCTTAAGTAGATACTTGAGGAAAGTTTCATAACATGAATATTTCTTCTTTTCTTGTATGGCTATTGTGATGACTAATTTTCTGTGTCCACATGACTGAGCAATAGGGTTTCTAGACATTTGATCAAACACTAATCTAGGTATGTCTGTGAGGGTGTTTCTGGCTGAGATTAACACATGAATTGGTAAAGACTGTCTGAGTAAAGATTGTCTCCCTAATGTAAGTGGGCCTCATATATATATGTATATATATGTGTGTGTGTGTATATATGTGTGTGTGTGTGTATATATATATGTATATATGAATATGGCTGTATACAATACTATTTGTCATATTTTATACCCTTGAAATATTTACTAATTTAATTTTCTGGGGATATAAATAATTATGATGCAAAAGTCTGATGACATGATATTCTTCTTCTAAGTGTCTTGATATTTTGTCTGGTTTCTAAAAATTCCAAAAAATTTTACCATAATATACATCAGGTTGAGCCATTTTAGGTTGTTTTTTGAAGGTATATAGAAAATATGAAGATCTGTGTCACATACCTAATTAAAAGAAAGTTTTATTAAAAATCAATTTTGTTATTGGTTCTGTTTCATTCATTTGGCTTATTTCTGTGTAATCCTTTTTCCATATTTTAAATTTCTTTTGCTTTTATTTTGTATCTATATTTTTATCAGAAAGTATTTTGTTTTTTCTTTTGATTTTTACATTTTTCTATTTTTCATCTTTAAGACTTTTCTCCATTGTATTGAATTACCAATGTAATCTATCAAGTTTTGACTTTACTTCTGAAATAATGTTTCATTTATAATTATTTTCTGCTATATGTTACCATTCTAGTCAAATCTTTTTTTCCCAATCACCTCATTTAATAGATATCTAATTCTAATTTATGTTGCTTTCAAAGAGATTGTATTATTGCATTTTTTTCTAATTGTTTTTAAAATAAATTCAGGTTTCATCTTGTAATTATGCCTTTGTAATCATCTTTTATACTCTCTAGAAATATTATCCTGTTTTCTCCTCATATTTTATCACTTACATGTTTATAGGTAATCTATTTTTTATTGTTCTTTTAAGTGAAATTACTTACAATTTTATGAATGTGTGTATATATTATAATGCTTATTGCATCACAGGATAGACTTAGAAATTTATACTCATAAATGTACAAGTTTGTAATTTATGTTTTTCTAATCCTCAACTTTTTGTTCTGTTTTGTTAATTTTATTTAAAAAATTCTTGGAGAGATACAAGAAAATTTTTCACTATTATTTACTTATTTGCATAATCTTTGTAATTCTAGATGTATGCTTTTACTGCGGTTTTGTCTGTTACATAAAGCTTTATGCCTGTAATATGTTAAGAAACCTCCAACACATTCATACTCATTTATTATTTTGACCTCAGTTCTTTTTTGCTGATGTTATTGTTATTATTTATATTCTTTGATAGATTTAATGTACACATTTGCAAACACTCTCATTTCTACCTTCTTTGCCAAAAATTTTAAGTGTAATTTTTATGAACTTCATACAGCACGTTCTTATAGTATCTCTATAGCAAAATTCTCTCTATTTGCATAATTGAATATTTGTGTATTTGCTTTTATTCTTTCCAACATATTTTATATTCTTTGTTATAATTTTACTTTTTAAATATTGTTTCTTCTTTGTAGTATGCTTTTTCCTCTGCTATATGCCGTTGAATGTTGAAGAAGCTTATAAATTTCATCAGAATTTGGCATATAGACAGGGATTTGTGGAGAAAAAGAGTTCAGGGGTGTATAATTAAGCTTCCAACTTTACTGGTTTCTTATTTCCAATTCTCTAGTTAATTTGTAAATTGATTTATTTTATTTGAATTGTTGTGCTTCTATTAGAGAAAATGTAGCATGCCTATATTAAATAAGTCTGATGGTATGAAAGTGTAATGAACTTAGTATATCAGCCATGGTAATGTCACTTTCTGCTATACATAAATTAGATTAGTGAAGACATCTCTTTCACATATTGCTCTGGACCTCTTAAAATAGAAGCAGCTTCCTTCAGTTATTGTCTACTATTAAATAATATTATGAGAGATTTTTGATTGGTATCGTATTTATAGTCTTTAAATGTCTTCGTTCTTTAGTTTCAGTGGTATCAATAGTGAATACTTGTACAATTGAAAAACGTGTCATATGTTAGTCTTTCCTCTTCCAAATATATTTGCTCATGAAAAAGCAATGTGATGACATTTTTCTTGAATAACAAACATGGCTGTTTACTGATATGTGCATATTTGTTCAATATCTTTTGTTATATCTATCTTTATATATGAAAAATTTAATTTTCCTTGGTAATTAAACATAATATAATTTGGAATCACGTTTTTTGTTTCTATAAGATAAACTTTCAAATTGAGTCTGGTAACAAGTTGGGAAAAATTTTATACATTTATATAGACAATAATATGAATAGATTAGCTTAAAATAGACACACAGATACAGTAATATGTAGTGCTTACTTATTAGAAGTAAGCATAAAGTAGTGGAGAATTTCACTGATAGGAAAGAAAGGCACATCTTATGTTTTATTACTATAAGAACAAGTTGGATTTTATAAAAAGAATGACCAATAGTGCAGGTGTTTACCACTAATATTTAGTTGAGGGAGAGAACATCTCATTGTGAAGAAAGTCTTTGTCTCAGTGATTCAGGCACACATCAGCAGAACTGAATCATCATCCATACTTGGCTGTTTGTTGCGGGTATCTGCAGTCAGCATCACTGGTGTGCTAGATGAGGAATTTGGATTTACCACAGAGCATCTAAAAGCAATACTATGTGAATTCAAGGACTGTAACTCCTTAGGAAACTTCAAATATTATTCAGAATTAATTTAAAGAGAATGAAGTGCAAGCAGATGTTCTACAGGTCAATTTAAGTGTGGTATCTTGACATCATTATTACATAAAAATAAGTATGGCCTACAGAAACACAATATAGCCTGATACAAGGCAATGGATTTTTTTTTCAAATGGTTAATAGCTGGATAATAATGTGATTTTAAATTATGTAGCCAATGATGTAACTAATTTCACTACCAAATTATGGCAATTTGTAAATATTTGTATTTTCATAAGTATTAATTATGAGTAATAGATTTAGATGGCAGAAACAGATTTTATTTTATAGCAGCTGCTCAGGACGCCGAGGAAAGAGCACTATGGGAACAAATCAGATTTCCCGAAAGTATGTAAATAATGAATCTTTTTGTTAAGAATGTCAAGTTTAATTTAACATTGCCGTTGCAGTGTAGTACTCTTCAACGTGTATTTATGTGGGGCCTCGTGCCAGCTACCTGGATCAACTCCAATGCCTACTGAGCTAAAATCTGCCTTGCCTAAGGAATGATGCCAGTGTATTCAAAATTGAAACACAACAGAAACATCCTTCTGAATGGAGTTAAACTGTTGAGAGCTCTTTGAATGATGAACTTTAGTTCAATTTCTAAGAAGTAATCATGTGCTTTGTTTAGTGCCTATTATGCTACTTCAACTTTCTTCTTCCTCTTCACTGAGCATCCTTCCTCTTCATTCAATTTCATCTTTATTCACTCTGTAGAACTGCCAAACAATGCTTGAAACATCTGGTGCTGTACTACCTGATAAAGTACCTAACGTCACAAGTTGATTTATTTCCTTCATGTATATTTGACATTGCTTTTTTCCATAACATTAAAGAGAAAAAAGTTTTCTGCATTCTATACAAGTAAATATCATAAACATAAAGCGATTAATAATTAAATTCTTCAGAATAGTTGGGAAAAATTATAGATTTTACATACTTTCACACTATCAATACAAATAAATAAGTGACTGACAAGTCAAAGATATTGATACTGAAATAATTTTAATAACATTAAAATAGTCATAACATTCATCCCTATTTTTAAAACCTTTTTATCTTAAAGTTCCTTGCCACTGTTTTGGAAAAAGAAAAGGAGAGTCATTGTTGCAGGAGATAGTATTTAAAATTATGTGTGCATCTGTATACGATATGGTAATTTCCTTCTCATAAAATAGGCAAGTATTACCTCAAACCTTGAAACCTAGACTCATTTTGTTCCAGATCAGGTAGAGGAATATGGATTGGAGAAATATTTAGAATTAAAAGAAAATTTTTTTTCCTCAGCTAGACTGTGTCCGAAAGTTTTAATGATTCTCAATTCTGGCCCAGTGTAGGGCTAGTCATAGAGTTCATTTCTGGGGATTCACAAACATAGTAGACTCAAGGTTATTCCAAAGCCTTCACACAATATGAAAATATCAGTACACTGTCTCTGGGAAAGACACTGAAATTTGTCAAATATTTGAGCAATAAGATGTTATTCACCCAGCTTCTTTTCAGAATGTCACAGACGCACCGATTTAGAAACATGACTCTTTGGCTTGAAATATATGCCATAACCATTAACCTACCAAATATACAAAATATTTGAGTTTTCAGATTTTAGCAGTCATACTCTGAGTTTTAGAAACTGGGATATGCATTTTATGTGATCACCCTCATTGTATGATGGTGTGGATAATGGGAAACCACTCAATGCCAAATATCTCTTTCTTATTTTTGAAATTGTACCAAAAATGAGATTATATTGTTAAAATTCATGCAAGTAATTTCTTGGTTCAGACATGGTAAATTACAGATAGACTAGAGACTATAACAGCACTGGATCCTAAGGGACAGAAAAGATGTGAATAAAAATAGAAAAAAACCCATTAAAGATAAACTATTGAAAACACATATTTACTTCTTTTACAATTTGTGCTAGACTGACCTGCATTCAAATATCAGGTATTGTCAATAAGTATGTATATAAAAGGGTATATTTATGCTGATTTATTCTTTGCAGCATATGCTCACAGAAATGTTGAATCAACCATTATAAACCATAGTATTATGATAAAATAATAGTTCAGTATTTTGCCTGGCAAAATTACGTTACAATAAACACTTGTGCATTTGGTGCCCTGGATTTTGAAATAACTTTATTTCCTGCTGTGAAAATGAGAAAATGTGGTTCATGATATCAGGTTTCAGGCTCACATTTTATATTGATTTGTCAGAATGAGAAGCAGTAACTACAGGCCTGGGAGACCCTGCTGCTCTGCCCTTCTGGCTTCAGATAAGCCCCAAGATGAGGAATAAATAGTAATGTGAAAAAAGCAGACTCAGTGATTATTGTATGCAACATTTTCTAGATCTTTTCTAGTCTAAGACACATACTGTATTTGGAATATTTAAGAATAAATAAAGGACTTGTAAAAGAATTTAATTTATTGAATGCATTTTTCAATATTATTTTGAGACTAGTAATGAAAGTCTACATCAAACAAAACCTTTCTCCCTGCTATGCCTCATATCTTCAGAAATGTAATTTCCTGAATAAGTAATCTTAATCCAGTGAAGATTTAATTTGGTCTTTTTACTTTATAAATGTAATTCGCCTCCTCAATAATATGTTGCTGAGTTTAAGCAGCAAGAGATATATCAAAGTTGTATTAAAATGTCTTAAGTCTATTTTCCTCATGCTGCATTATAAAATATTTTTCAATTCTTAAAGCTCCTCTTAGCCCCATCCCTGCATAAAACACAACAATAATAGTTTCTTCAATGGTTATTCTATTGTTCCAATGACCTCAATAAGTCAATAACATGCCTGCAATACTTTCCTCACTCCAAGAAATATTACAATACACATAATAAAATTCATTTCTCTTAATTTGTATAAAATTATTAAGTTTTGTGTATAATTGCTAATAATTGTTATACGTGGGGTCAATGGCAGTCATTGTCAAAGGCGGACTTCTAAATGACTGCAACAATAACAAACCATGGATGGAAACAAATTACAAATAAAATTATTGAATAAAAGTCATTGATGTATTTGATCAAATCAGTGTTTCCTGATCTTTAGTGAAAGAGCAGGAAAAGAGAACCAAAGTGGAAATTTCATAATACATATTGACAGAACCATCTGTGAGATTTAAAGTGGCCAGGCAGAAAAGTTGCACCTGGGACGTCTTTAAAGTAATACATACACAGCAGTTAGGACAGAATTATAGCTTCCTGTAGATACATAGAATGTATACATTGTTTTACATTGTTATACATAGATGTATTTTGAGGTCCTTGTAAGTGAATAATACAGAGGATGTTGTTAAGTTATTACCCTTGAATGCTATATTTCTACAGAAATGGTTAATAAGACCCTTAATTTGGGTTTCTGGTTATTTTTTGTTATTTTTAAGACAAAACAGTACTAATTATTTTTTGGTGATATATAAGAAACTAAAGCTGTTAATCTTTAAACCCTATTAATAAAGATGTTACCATAAATACAAAATCAATATAATTAGTCAAACATGCTCCAAATAGCCTTAGATACCACCATAAATTGCCATGTTTACCTTTAATCCAGCAAGATACCCGAACATCTGCATTTAACTCAGTTCTACTTCAGATGTTAGATATTTGCTTATATGAGGGGAATAGAGCAAAGCAAAACAAACCAAAAAAACCAAACACCCTTCTCTTTGGTGATGGGGTTATTCATTGTTACAGAAGCGAATGAGCAAAAAGGACAGTAAATCCTAGCTAAGTCTCCAGGATGGAGTTAATACCATAAAGTGTTTTCATTCTGTATTAGAGATCTAAGCACCCAATTTCCATCTCCTGCTTCTTTCACTCACAAGGGTCAAATCACATTTCAAAGTTTAGTTGTCACCTCCACAAAAATTTGTAATAACTATAATCACTCAGCAAGTTAGTATCTGCTTCTCTGAACTCAGAATAACTTTTGCACTGTTAGGAGCCACTTATCAGCTAAGATGCCCACCGTTATGCCTGATCAGGCTACTAACTCTTCAGGTCATGGGCTGTCTTTGCTCTCTAAATTATAATAACCTATTCTATATGTTCTCCCTAAAGGTTTATTAAATGAATGAATGGTTATCCAGTCTCTTCCTGTGTGATTTTAGTCAGAGTTGTTTTGCTTTCTTTTTTTTTTCCAAAGCATAATAGTTTATTATTTCATTAAGTTTAATAATTGTGTTTCTTATTTCAAAATATAATAATTCCTATGTATTTAAAGCTAGGTTTACATAGATAAAATATAATTTTTATGTATTTAGAGCTAATTTTATGATGATATTTCACACTGTACATTTTATTATTAAGAACTAGTTTTGTAAAACAATCTATTATAAAGATACACTCATGCGTATGTTCATTGCAGCACTGTTCACAATAGCAAAGACATGGAATCAACCCAAAAGCCCATCAGTGAAAGACTAGGAAAATGTACACGTACACCATGGAGTACTATGCAACCATGACAAGGAATGAGATCACGCAGGAACATGGATGGAGCTGGAACCATTATCCTCAGCAAACAAACAGAGGAACAGAAAACCAAACACTGCATGTTCTCACTTATAAATGAGAGCTGAATGATGAGAACACATGGACACATGGTGGGGAACAATACACATTGGGGCCTACTGGGGGGTGAGGAGTACGAGGAGGGAGAGCATCAGGAAGAATAGCTAATGGATGGATTGGTTTCATACCTAGGTGATGGGATGATTTGTGCAGCACACCACCGTGATACACATCTATCTATGTATCAAATATGCACATCCGGCACATTACCCCTGAACTTAAAAGTTGGGAAGAAAAAAAGTAGTTTTGTGAGAGGGCCTCTAAAATAAATAATATTGGCATGTTTCCTTTCGAAGAACTTAAAAAGTATATGTCACATTAAAAATTCTGATAATACCTACCATTAAGAAATTTGATTATTTTGTTCTGCCATGTATTTCCCTGGCTATTAATAACAGAAACTCCGAATCACTTATTTTGTTTAATTCTTCTTAATGATACAGGGAACCACATTTTGTAAAACATACTTTGAAAAATGTCACATTGTTTTATTAAGATTAAATCTCAATTTTTGTTAACAGGTGTTTGCTAGTACCTGTTAACATTTGTCAACATTGTTTTTATTTGATACTGGAGGTTACAAAAAGAATTTTTCAAATATAATGTATATGGCTATGATTGCCATCATAACCAAATTAAATAAGTACAGTGATAAAATGTCTACCAGTCAGATTCTAGTGTCTATCATTGCTATGACCTAGAGAAACTACTAATTTTTCTGGACTTCAGGTTATTCATCTATAATATAATGAGATACTAACATTATGAAATTGATTATTCATTCATTCTTGAGTTGCTTTAAGGTAGTAGTTACTCTTTCATATCCTGAAGTTTGCCATTTACCATCCTGATTGCATGTAGCTTACATATGGAATGTCTTGAAATCATACATATCTTTTAATTTTTAAAAATGAATTCTGAGACAAAAAATGTTTAAAGTGTTCTCAAGAAGCATATGCATGACAAGGTATTTTTTATTAGTGAGAATACAGGAAACAACCTGGAGATCCAAAGGTGGTGACTGGTTTAATACATGACATTGAATTACAGGTGGTACTATGATTATTATCATATATATTTTATATTACCTATAATGTCACATGTCACTTATTAGTTTTATATATCAGTTTACAGTTGTATACTACAACATTTTATTTATTGCATATCAATTTCTTGTATGGATATGCCAAAATTTATTCTCACATTAATGTATTTATTCACATTTTCTGTCAGGACAAATCCTCTTCATCCTAGGCAATGTTTAAAGCTCACAAGATCCGAGACTTTAAAAACACACTATATTAATGTAACATTATGGTTGTTACTACCCACAAGCAAACACACACACACACAGGGCACATATCTAAATTGTATAATATTGCATACCACATTATCATATATTAGAATATTATATACACACACATATACAATATGTGTGTAACTATGTATATATAATTATATATCATTGTATGTAATACTATGATGATTATAATGTGTGTATATATATATACATCCCATATATTATGATATATTATTGCATAACAATTTATAAATTATATTTGGTAATGACTATATTGTCACTCATAATTTAATGTGTTTTTAAAGTCATTATATGCATTTTTAAAGTTTTCGTCTCCTAGAATGTATGTTTCAGGAAGGATTATGTTTTCTTCACAACTGTATCCCAAGATTGAAACATTACCTGGAGTGTTGAGGAGTTATCTACATAATAAATCTGTATAAATTAATGTTTGAAAACATAATTTTAACATATATATAAAGTAAAATCCTTTAAAATACTATGGTATAAAACTATATGTTTGTACAAAAGTGATGAGACTGTATTCACAAATAAAAATAATGGTTTAAAATAAAATTATTATATGATTCTAAATTGTAGATAAAACATTTTTATGGGAAGCGTGGCTAATGAGAAGGAGCGGGGAAGTGAGATGAGGCATCTGAAGAGATTGACAGGGTCAATATTATGCTAATTTAAGACTCTGTTCCTTATTAGGAAGTATTATGTAGCAATTGAAAGAATTTAAGCAAATTTCCCAAACTGATACATGTATGAAGACCATGCCTCATCATTTCATTTTGTGAATCAGTAGGTGTTCTATTTTAGTTTCTGGCACAAAGTAACCAATGATTCTGCATGATTTTTTTCTTAATTAGTAGATTTATTTTTAGTTTTATTTTTATAGAAAAACTGTGAAGTACAGAGTTTCCATATATCCCTCAATCCTTCACACACATTTTTGCAAATATCAACATTGTGCATTAATGTGGTACATTTGGTAAAACTGATAAACCAATATTTATACATTATTATTTACCAAGGTAATAGTTAACAAGTGCAAGCACTCTGTGTTTTATACGGTCCAATTAGTTTTGACAAATGAATACATTCATGTGTCTGTCATTATAGTATCATACAGAATAGTTTCCTGCCCTAAAAAGTATTCTGTAATCCATATTTATTCCCCTGTTCATCTTTCCTTCATAACATCTTGACAACCATTAATCTTTTTATTCTCTCTATAATACTTACTGCCTTTTCCACAATGTTATATAGTCAAAAACATACAGTATGTACACTTTTCAGACTGGCCTATTTCACTTAGTAATGTATATTTAAGGTTTCTCCTATTCTTACTATTCATTTTTCATAACTGGATATGCCACTTTTTTTCTTATCTCTGAATAATATTTTATTGTTTGAATGCACCACAGTTTGGTTATGCATTCATCTATTGAAGGATACCCTGACTGCATACAATTACTTGAAATTATAAAGAAAGTTACTGTAAGCATTTGTTTGTAGGTTTTCATGTGGACAAAATTTTCAACTAATTTTGGTAAACACCAACAAGTGTAGTTGCAGGATGTTACGATGTTAAGCTTACTATCAACTTTGCAAGGAACTGCCGAACTGTTTTTAGAAAGTGGCTGTAATGTTTTGCATTCTCATTTGCAATGAATAATTGTTCCTGTTGCTCCATATCCTTGTCCGCATTGGGTGTTGCCAGTGTTTGAGATTTTACTATTCTAAAAGGTATGTAATAGTATCTCATTGTTATTTTAATTTGCAATTCTCTAGCTTCATATGATATTGAATATCTTTTTATATGCTATTTTGCCATCTGCTTGTCTTCTTTGATGAAGTGTCTGTTTACGTCATCTGAAGTGAAACCATGTTAGCCCATTTTTCAATGAGTTATTTGTTTACTTATTGTTCCAAGAGTTTTTAGTATATTTGGATGTCAATCCTTTATCAGATATGAGCTTTGCAAATATTTTCTCCCAGTTGGTAATTTATCTCTTTATTCTCCTGACTCTTTTTCAACGCAGAAATTTTTAAAATTTTATGAAGTCCAACATTCATGTTTTTCTTTAATGGGTCATACTTTTGGTGTTGTATCTAGAAAGTCATCACCAAACTCAGTCACCTACATTTTCTCCTGGGTTATTTTCTAGAAGTTGTATAGTTTTGCATTTTACCTTTAGTTTATGATAGATTTTTACTTAATTTTTGTGAAAGGTATATCTTTGTCTAGATTATTATTATTATTTTGCACGTGGCTGTCCATGCGTTGTTCCTGGTCTTAGGATGACAATATTATTTAGTTTCTCATCATTGAGTATAATGTCAGCTGTAGCTTTTGTGAAGATGTATTTATCAAGTTGAGAAAGTTCCCCTCTATACCTAGTTTGCTGAGAGATATTATTTAAATAGTAAATGAGTGTGGGATTTTGTAAAATATTTTTATATGTATCTTTAAAATAATTCTATATTTTTTCTTTAGCTTGTTGATGTGATAGATTACATTAAATAATTTTGGGATCTTGAAACATTCTTATATAGCTGAAATAAATCTCAATAGACCACGATGGGATTTATTTTATATATTATTGGAGTTAATCTGCTAATATTTTGTGGAGTATATTTACCTCTATAGTCATGAAAAATACTAGTTTGCAGTTTTTCTTTCTTGTGAAGTCTTTTGTTTTGATATTAGCATAAAGCTGACTTTAAAGAACCAGAAACTGTGCCATCAGTTTCTACTATCTAAAAGAGATTTCAGAAGGTCATTATCATTTCTTTTTTAAAGGATTGGTATAATTCATCGGTGAAACCATCAGGGTTTTGTGCTTTCTGCTTTGGAAAGTTATTGATTATTGCTTCACTCTCCTTAATACACAGAGAACTACTCAGATTATCTATTTTATCTTGTATGAGTTTTGGTAGATTGTGTCTCTCAATGAATTTTTCCAGTTTATGTAAGTTATCAAATTTATGGGCACAGAGTTGTTTATAACGCTCATGGGATTACTAGGAATGGCTATTCATTTCTGAAATTAGTCCTTTTTGTTACATTTCATTATTTCCAGGTTACTCAGGCTGGCAATTCATCAACTTTTTAGATCTTTATAAAGAGCCAGGTTTGATTTTGTTGATTTTTTTCTACTAATTTTCTATATTAAATTGCATTTCTTTTTTGGCCCTTTTTATTTTTTTCACTTATTTTGGATTCCATCTTTTTTTATTCTCTTGTTTGTTATATACTAAAGTTGAAGTTTAGATGGATTTTAGGTCTTTCTTCTTTTCTCATGTATGCATTATCTTCAGATCCTCCTTAAGCTCATTCTCAATGTAAATACTGATTCTTAGTGGCCAAAACAAGGTAATAATGTAAATAAGTAACAGAGTAAAGACAAAGAAAAGGTTTGTCATTATTACATCCATAAATACAAATACATTTTGAATAACTCTCTTAATACAGCATTCAGAGTTCTTGAAAAAAAACATATGAAACACAAAGTAGAAATTTCAGTAGAATGTTTGAAAAATAAAATCAGCTGTCTCCCAGAACATGAACAAAAATTCAAAAGGAGTAAAAAAAGACTTCAAAGTTTCAGAAACAGTTCAGATCTTAATAAGACTTACCCCGTAGTGAGAGAACAGAGTAAACACAAGGAAACGAGTCGTAGATAATTAAGCAAAGTTTCAGCGAAATACATCTGATATTTTCTAGGTGGAAGGAAGTCATCACTGAGTCATAATGCAATGGTTTAAAATAGATTTATACTAATGCACATAATTGGACATCAGAATACTGAGACAAGAAACAAGATTCTTCAAGGTTCTGGTAAATTTAAAGAATTATAATTACTTTACAAAAAAATCAGAATATCATCAATCTTTTAACCAGGGACAGTGGAAGTTATAAAGCATTAGAATATTCTTCATGAAAATCTGGAGGAATTTTTTTCCACATATAATTTTATACCCATTCTCACTACCAATTCATTGTGAAAAGCAAAATAAATGTGTTTTCACACTTTAAAATTCTCAAAATGTACCATATCACCTCTCCTTTATTTTCATTAACTTATGATAAAAGTTGTTTAACAAAATTAGTGTTATCATGAATGAAACCTATCTGTTTCACATACCAGTTAAATTTAGTAATCAGTAGATAATTGATCCTGGTGTAATATCCCACTATTTTCTGGACGTAATATATTTATTCCTGAAAGTTGTTTGAAATATATAAGCCTGGTCTAGTGTAGGATAATTGGCTTTATATTGTTTGAGTTTTAGTCAGATTCCATAATATCCATTCATTAATGATTTTTTTCTCAACCATTTAATGTTTAATTCTTTTTGGTACTATATGTAGTGAGTGATGAACACCTACGTGTCTTTACGGTTTAAAAATTCACTAGTAAGGGAGAAAACACAAATTCCCCCTCCACTAATATTTTCTAATATGCTCCCAGTGGGAAAAAACAACTGTTTAAAGAAGTGGAACAATGTATCTTCCATATTCTTGTTAAATAATAGCAGACTATAGAGGAGGATTCTTCTAGATAAAAATAGACTCAAGTGTTATTTCTTCCAAGTATCTTATTTAAAAAGTTAAATATTTTCATTTTTGTTTGGTTTTGTCTTTTATCTTGTAATACCAATTCTGTTTTATTGGTGACATGCTGTGTCAATATGCGTGTGAAATGTAGTGGGTAATGAGGAGTGAAAGCTCTAAGAAAACAAAATCTAAAAAAATAGAGTTGGATAGTTGCAAGACGCAGACCAGGAAAGACCTTTGGCCACAAAGTGCAAGGCTGAAGAAACTCTTCTTGGATCTGATCACAGAATGCTCTGTAGAAAAATTTATCACAATCAACTTATTATTTCAGTATACTCATCCTAAATATGGTATGAATTTATAGCCCTGTGCTCAAAGAACACGGTATATCCCTTTCTCTTTTGCTGTCTACAATGAATAATACTGTGATATCAAGTTGTATAGATATTTACATTAAAATCAATATGGCTGTTTACTTTGAATAAGGCACTTTGTTAAGCATACAAGATAATCATATGGTTTCAAAACCCAATGACTTACTAGCTGTTACAGCAATCAAGTTACTTAAACTCTGTAAGCCACAGTTTCCTCATCTGTATGAAGATGATAATTGTAGGAGTTATTTAATATAGAGGCATGCAGAATAATTTAGCACAATGCCAAACACAGTACATATTCTAAAAGTTGATTTAGAAAAATTATATATATAATGACCATAACAGTGTTTATACAAATAAAGAGAGGAATAGGAAGTGAATACTTAAAATACTTAGTTAGATTAGAAGATGTAACTCATTGTATAATTTTTTTTTTTTTTTTTTTTTTTTTGAGACAGAGTCTTGCTCTGTGGCCAGGCTGGAGTGTGGTGGTGCGATCTTGACTTACTGCAACCTCCACCTCCCGGGTTCAAGCGATTCTCCTGCCTCAGCCTCCCGAGTAGCTGGGACTACAGGCGCGTGTCACTATGCCTAGCTAATTTTTTGTATTTTTAGTAGAGATGGTGTGTTTCACTGTGTTAGCCAGGATGGTCTTGATCTCCTGACCTCTTGATCTGCCTGTCTTGGCCTCCTAAAGTTCATTGTATAATTTTAATATTTCCAGCAATGAATTTACCATGGAATTAGCAGTCATATTTAGCTCTCTGGTTTTTTTTTTTTAAAGAAATAACTTCATTTTCTTTTCTTCTTAATGGAATGATGATATTACATTTTCTTACGTCATATTGTGTTCTTCTGTTGTTCTATTTATCAATAATATAAATGTGAAAGCTTTTATTGGTGGTCCAAAAGGATGATATTAGGCTTAGGCAGGAAATATTCTAAGGTTTTGTAGGCAACATTGCAATTGACGTTTAAAATATCCCTTTATAGATATGACCGGTTGGACAACTGATTCTTTTGCATATTTCCAAGTGGTAAATGTAGTTTGGGGATATAAAAACTCTTTCTTGGATCTTAAATGCTTCTAGAGAAAACTGCACAAATCCAAATGCAAATGGAAATATGTTCTTGAACAGGTCACACTGCTAGAATACTGGAATACATGCAGAACTCCCTAATCAAACTTATCTTTAACCTTAGTAGGGATTAATACCTTGAGTTACCTTGATCTTCTTTCACGTCACTAAAAACATGAAAAGATTTGTGGATGGAGATATTATTGAAATTGAGCCTTAATTGGAACTTAATCTCCATAATTGTGCGTAATTGCCTGTGTTTATTACTCCTACAATGAGGACACATTTTTCTTTGGCTCTCAGGAAGCATGTGTTAAAGCATCACAAACAGCATTAGATAATATGATCCTATACACTTCACTGAGTTTATTTGGTTATGCAGTATCCTTATTCAAAGAGAGACACAAAGAACTTATAGTACAATGCCCTCTGACTTTACTAAGTAACTTCAATAAAATCAAAGATACGATTAATTTCAAAACATCTTTTAAAGATATAGTCATAGAATTTGATTTAAATTAAATTAACTGTATAAAATATATTGCCTACTTTTATGAATTCTTAGTTCTAAAATGATCAGTAATGCAGGTGTTTTGGGAAAAAAGAATTAAGTAACATTGAAATGCTTTTATTACGAAATCAAGTAAAATTATTTAGGACATTAACTTCCCTGGAATATCTGGAGCACAACCAAAGTAAATGATTAATTTTGAAAGTGTGGAAATTTGTGATGACAGTAATGTCTCATCATTGGCATATCAATTTAAAATGATCAATATGTGCTTATATTTCTTTCCCGTGTATGTTAGTCCAGTCATTATTTTAATTATAGTTTCAAACATTGTTATTAGTAGCTACGACTTATTAAATGTCCTATGATGCTTTAGGGCTAGGGGTAAATCTGAGAATTGCAGGTAAATATTTAAATGAGAGAATGTGAAGAGGTGTTCTGAAGTGTTCCATGAATAGGCCTCTTAAAGATAATCAAAATTTAAATGAGCAAAGAAGTAATCGCATGTTGCTTTTGACATTTTATCAAATGGCCAGAGCAGACCTACTTTCTGTGTCATTTTTCAAAATATACAGAATGTCTAAACTTGAAATAAAAAGAATTTTCTATAGTATCATTCTATATAATCTCAAATAAATTTGACAATAATTATTAAATGTGAAATAGTTGGTTCCTTATCTTTTATTAGTTACACATTCTACATTTTAATTAACCAAATTCTAGTTTGCAAATATGTACTAATATTGTCTTGATATTGAATAGTTATATACTTTTAGTGTAAACAGAACAGGCATGTATTTATTTGTTTATTTTACTGTTGTTTCTGAGCCCATGCACTACTACATCAATAGTTCTCAGCCCTGAGCTCAGGATGTTTTCAAACAGTATGAATATCATATACATTTTTTATGATAAGATTCTGGTTTGGAAATTACTGGAAATTTCTTTTTGGGTCATCCTAATAATGCAACTATGGTCATGATTCACTATCATAGGCTATAAATTTATTTTAAGTAGGACCTCTTTTATTTACCCAGGTGGGCACAAGAAAACAGAGCACAACTCTGTTACAGCAGAGCTGTAACAACAAATGTATTTTATTAGAGGGCTTTTAAGTTCTGAGATACAATCTCTTAGTAAATATCTTTTTAAGGAAACTAACCAATATGTGATGAGTTCCATATTTAAAAGCAGAGTAGTTTACCCTTCTTTTTTTGGAAAACTGAAGATGAAAATATTTTCACTAGCTGCATATAAAGAAGTCAATTTTTCTTATGGTGATTTTGGAAGCAGCTAGAGTTTGAGTATCTGGAGTATGTTGACTTTATTCATACACAATACAGATTTCTCATGCTTACCAGTATCAACACTTTGGAAAATTAACAAGTTGTTTTTGAAGTAAAAAAATTAATAGTTAAAATACATTGTACTTTTGCAATATAATAATCACTGCTCAAATTTTATTTAATATAATCCTAGCCACAACCCTAAGAATTAGGCATTTTTACTGAAGAAATTAAGGTCTAGATTTATGTTGTAATTTTTCTAAGCTTGTGTATTGGTAAGTGACAGAATCAAAATTCAAAACAGAATAAATTTAAACTTTGTACACTAATAACAAATTGCCTAGTATACTTGCTAAGGCATTTAATATCTTCTCCAATAAAAAAGACAGTCGTACTCTCCTGCAAGACTCCATATATTGTCATATATTTGGAAACATAGCTAGAAGCAATTTTGTCCAGAGTAGAACAAATTGTTCTAAATTGTGTTTCTGAGGTGCTTGTGAAAGCAGTCAGATTTTGCAAGAAATCCTAATGTCCCTCAGTTTGACTAAACTTTAGAAGACAGGCTTCTTTCTCACTCTAGGCCCTTCATCTTTCTTTCCTTAGAGCACCTAATTTAGATAACTTGTCATTGTCAATTCATTCTCTTTTATTGTGAGGTGTAAATATTTTTTAAAATCTTTCCAGTTTACAAAAATCTCTTTTCCTGGGAACTTTGAATTCATCCCTTAGAAATGTAATTATCAAGGAATATAGAGTCCCAATTCCCAAATTTCTGTGGGGGAGCAGGAGCCTAACTTTGATAGGCTCCTTGTTGAAAGTTAGAAAGCTACCTCTTGTCATGAAGCTTTGAGAAATTTTACTTTTTCTGTGGGCAAAGCCAATTAGCAGGAATGGCTTATGATCTATCCCTTTCAGCTCTTAATTTTTTGGCTCTTAAAATTTTCCAGTCCTAGTTTCAAAGCAATAGACTTGAATAAAGTTTATCTTTCACATTTAAATTACTCCAGTGCAATTTTTGCTTTGACATTGTTTTCATATTTTTATTTTGGTTAACTTAGATGTATATTTGAGTGTTTACCTTTGACTAAGAAAATGGCAGAAGCAACAGAAACCTTTTTCAATAGACATCTATTCCTTCTTGTGGCCTTCTACTGCTTTGACTTCCCTTCCAGTAAAGTTATTTACACAAGCATATGATTTAACCATGGTAATAGTACTACTTAAGAATTGATTCTTAATTGATTCATAACCACTGAAATAAAATTTTGTTTTCATTATGGTAGACGAGGAGTTAACAACGTAAATCTATGTTTCAGCTTTGACATTTGTAAGGTTTGATACACCTAATTACCTTAATAAACCTTGAGAATTTAGGGGGGATTTTGCATTTATTTTAGACATAGAGAAGTGATTTTCATTTACCAAATGTGTACAATTGTAAAACATAAAGACAAGAATTAAATTCAAGAAAATACAGATTAAAAGCAGTCTGCTAAAATATACAAATCCCAAATTCAATCATTTTTGTGTTTCTTCCTTTAAAATTCTTTCTCACTGATAGAAGGTTGGAAATTTGCTATATTCAAAATAGAGTTGTGATGCATCTCTCCTTTAGACTCCTGAAGTACATATGCCTTCAAAATGCATATGAAAAGCAAAAGGAACTTATATATTTTTGTACACTTTGGTTAAACCATTTTTAAAAATGGAATTTCTTCACTTCACATGCCTAAAATTTAAAAAGTAGTCTAACTTCTGTCTATGCAATTTTCAGGTCTTCTTTCTTTCATGTTTTATGCATTATCAATATTAAATGATTTATAAGTAGATGACTGCAACAGCTACTCCCTACATCCTCTTGGGTTGAAGTACAGTACAGAAAAAACAAATGCTTCTCTCTGTGATCTCATATAGGTCTTGTTGCATATTAGTGGTGCTGAATATTCATGACCAGGTTGTATGACACTCCGAATGGCTAGAAATGCCTAGGCCTAAATCCAGTTGTTGATAACTAGATGTGAAGCACATCAACTGTGAGTTGAGTAGGAATAGCTGCCAGAAGGCATATTTACCCAGAAAAGAAAGAATTCTCTTTAACAATTAGTAAATAATGAGCAGTTCTTGCATATTATGCAGAAGCTAATACATGAGTCAGTTCCCTATGTATTGACAATTAATTGAGTACAAATATAAGTCATACAACTTTATTTGCCTCATAGTACCTCACACACTTGAAAAATACTGAAGTTTATAGGTATGCATATGTATGTACTGCATATTAAGGACAATGTTTATATCTATCATGGCATTATTTTGATTGATAGCCAATCAAGACATTAAGATTACTTTTATTTTAAAGTTCAATTTATTGATATAATTTATTTAATATCCTAACATAAACCATATTAAAATAGCAAAAAAGCATATATTTCTTTTCAAAAGGGCCAAAATATATTTTAAGAAAGTAAAAATTTTTGTACTAGAATACACAAAAGAAGACATGAAAGTAAAATACATGACATAGTTGTGTCTTAAATGAGTCAATGTTGTAAAGTTGACATTTTTTTCACCATTGGTTTACAAACTCCATCACTTCAGGTGAAATTTCTATGCTTTTTTTGGTAACATTTCCATAATTTATCTAGAGGAGAATTGTTAAGGAATTAATCTAATTTGATAACAGAGTAAGAGGAAGAAGTAGATTTGGGAATGACTAATGACTTGCACATCTAGGTGTCAGATTCAATATTCCTGGAAAAATTAAAACTATACATAAATGACATATCAACAAACACATAGATCAATGGGATAAAATCAAGAGTGTACAAATAGGAACATCTATAGATGAGATTTTAGGTTTTACACTAAGAAAGACCTTTTAAATATTTGGTAAAATGATGAGTAATCAAACAAATATGTGAAAGGAATTGACAGCCAATTAAGACATCCACATACTCATAGAGCTCTTCTGCATATTGTACTTAGAAATAATACATCCTTGAAGGGATAAACACTCCATTTGCCCTAATGTGATAATTATGCATTGTATTTCTTTATCAAAATATCTCATGCATCCTGTAAATCTAAACACCTACTATGTACCCATAAAAATTAAAAAATAAATTAAAACAAAATAAATCAAATAATAACAAATGTAAACCTGAAAATAATATTTGGCATTTATTGAATGATCACTATACACAAGACTTTCTTCAGTGTTCCCTCATATATTAGCTGATTTATTCTTCATGACAACTTATAAAATTGTTATCATCCTTCTTTTACGTATAAGGAAACTGAGGAGTAGACAGGTTGAATAGCTTAAATAAGACTCCATGGTATGTAGTGGAGCCAAGATTCAAACTGAGGGAATTTCACACTGAATTCTTACCTCTAATTCCAAATAAAATACTAATATTTGAAAATGCATTAAAAAGTATTGTGTATTTTATAAGTGGAATGTGGGGAAATACGTTTTTGTGAAATTAAAAATATAAAAATCTAAAAGAGTTGAATGTTTTAAAGTTTAACAAGTTTGTACAGCAAAATAAACAGCAAAAATAAAGTTAAATGGTAATATTAGGTTGGAGGAACGTGTTTACAAGGAAAATGAAAGAAAACGGTTAATATCCACCATATAATTAAAAACATATTTCATATAGAATAAAAAACATATGAGAAATTGAAATATTCTCCTAAAAGATTCTATATTGGCATAACCATTAACCTATCCATTGAAGAAATACTTTTGATGGACTGTTATGGGGTGCAAAGATGGGCAGGCAAATGCGTAGGTTTTTTTCATCAGGAAGATTATAGTTTACTGATTTGTTACAAAGAAGCACAGTAATGAGCATATTTGCCTTAAGCACAGAGGGGTAGCTCTTATTGTACATTTTCTAAGTGAGTTTTCAAAAATGGTTTACATAGTAAGGAATATGTTCAACAAGAGTATAGGATATAGGTTAACTATTCTAACTTACTACAACTTTTATTCTTGCATTATTTACATTTAGCATTATCATGCTTTTTTATCATTTCAGTAGAAGTAAGAATAAAAATAGCATAGAAGATGTGGTAGAATTTTTTTCCTCTACCAGAACCTTCTCTAATATGTCATTTTAATCTGGGCACAGATGTTCTCCAACTTAAAAGAATTGAGAAAAATTAGAAAACAAAAACAAAACTTTTTGAAGAAAATCTAGTACACCCAATACCAAGGAAGCTAAAGAATTGCTCTGTTATCTTTCAGTTTAATGGGGTGCTGAATTGTAGAGGGAAGAAAATGGATCTCAATGTTATTAGACATGCTTCAGAATGTTTGTCCTTGACATTATTACATAAAATAACCATGCAGAAATCTAAGGTACATTTATGATCAGCAAATAAAAATTGTTGCCAGAGATTGAAATGCCCTGAGGAGGACAATTTGACCTTCTCTTATAACTGAAGCATATCAGTAAACATCACTGGTAAATTAAGATAAACAGTACTGTGAATGAAAGTAAAGTATGTGAATTTAAATGCACCTCTTTCGAATGAAGTCTGTGCAATTAAATATGAAGATATAATGCAATTAAATTCTATTGTTGCTAAACAGCAACTGTTATTTTGTTAGGTTTTCAAAATGATCTGGTCATTTATGTCTTAGTAGCATACTCTGACAGCAGGTTTTCTTTTATTTTGTAGTAACATGCTCCCTGACATTTTCTATTAATTCAGCATAGATATTGGGATCAGGATATTATTTTCACAGAAGAATATTATTTCCATATGTTTTGAGGATCAAGATTATATAATATGCACAGATATTGCAACTAAGCAACATAAAAACAGGATTCTATGAAATTCAATCAATAAGCATTTTAACAATGCAGGCTTGTCCTTCATGTTATATATTTTAATGACAGTGACATATTTCCAAGAACTGGAAGAATGTCCTGTATACCTCTTTTACATTTGGCATAAAGCTAGCTAATCTTATCTGATTAATATATAAATCTATTAACCTATAAATGTAAAAGCATTCAAAAATAGAAAGTTGATTTTAAAAAGTTGGAGAGAAGATATTTTTATTTAAAAGTTGAAGTTTAAATGACACACCATTTGGAAAATAAATAGGTTACTGGAAAATACATTGTAGATATTTAGTCAAATGAGATAATAGATAATCAAATGTCGACAAAATCTGCTTCTCTTTAGCGTACATACCAGGAATATTTTAGTTAATAGGGATAAGGCAAAAGCCTCAAGAAAGTAAGTATATTTTGGTACAAAGATGTTGTGAGATGAAAGTTCTCTCATTTTTGTCAGAAGTTTCTAAGGGTAAGAAACTCATTGTGATAGTACACAAATTTGCAATATACTAGTATTGATGTAACTAAGCCGTATGAATGGAGGAGGAAAAATTTAATCAGAATGAAAAGCAAGCACAATTATGTTGTACACACCAAAAGCCCATAATGAAATGTTGTATGGTTTAGATTCTCATCATTTTACTATAGAAAAAGTCTTCATATAAAAATAGAGAAAATATTTTGCCCTGTCATTGTATATCTTTTCTCACTATGAAAAGATTTTGACTTTCCCCCTTTCCTTCTTTGACTTGAGCAGTAGTTTTTAAGAACATTAAACTGAAAATGAGTATTCAGATGATAAGCTAAAGCTTTCTATAAAAGCACCAAAAAATCTATAATGAAGCATAAAATCTGACACCCAGGAAAGACTGATCTTCCCATCAAGCTGTGATCTTTCCATCACCAGAAAAACATGCAAATGAAGCAAATGGTGGACTTGGAAACTAAGAATCCTTATCCCTTTCATCAACTAATTTAGCTGTATATTCATAAATTGTTCAAATACCATTCATCTTGTGGCAGTGGCAACTTAAACTCAAGTGTTGTAGATGACTTGATTTTTAATTATTTCAGCATAAATGTCTCAGTTTCTTCTGTTTGGAGAGACTTAAATAAAACTAAGGATAATGTTAATAGTTATTGGGAGTTAACTATTAACTATTAATAGTATAAGGGAAGAATGACATTAGCCAGAAGAGGGCAACCAAATTGACTAATCTTAAAATAACTTATAGTATCACGTAGTATTTTTGAGTGTTTATTATATACCAGCCATTGCCTTAAAATATTCTACTACTGTCCTATTCATTATCATACTTACTATAATTAAGCCAGCACTATTTTTCATATTCCATTTACAGATTAGGTAACTAAGGAATAGATACATTAAAAAACTTACCAATATATTGATCTTATAATGATATGATTAAGATTGCAACCCAGAACACTTACATCAAGGGATATGTTTATCACCTACACACATGAAAATAGATCATAGGGTTCTCAAAAAATTAGAGTCAAGAAAAAAATGAAAGCAAATGGTAACTCTGAGCAGATCACTGAGATAATTCAATTTATCAACACTTAATTGCAAAATCAATTCTATAAGTGCTATGACTTAAGAGATACCTGAAAGACAACTCAAAATAAGGAAAGAGGGATTCAATAACACACATTTTGTCCAATAGCAATATGGCAGATGCTTGTCACTTAGAGTGATTGAGTTCAGGATGGGAACTCCCACTTAGAAATACCCAGCCCCGTGTTATGGAATTCAAATATGACTCCAGGGGACTGGAGACCAGAAGGAATAGCAAATGGATACTAAAAGGACAGCTTTACTGAATTTCCATAGGCAACGGTGGCACAAGAAGCTCTGCTTTTTAAACAATGCAGTAGAAGCAGGTGAGGAAGAAAGGTATCTTCCCTTTTAGAATTTCTCTAGGAGTGAGGATATTGGATGAGGAACATTACACATTTTATGAGCATGGAGTGAGTCAACCTGCAACTGAAGCAAAAAAAAAAAAAAAAAAAAACCCACATTGAAGGGTATCATGCTTTGGTGGTTTTATAGCAACGTCCCTGCTGCTGATAGGTGACTTTAGCGTATTTTGGCAAGAATGGAGGCTTCAGCACAGAATTATCGGGTAGGATGAATCATCTCAACAGACTGCAGCAGGAAAGGTATAAACGAATCTCCTTAAACTAACTAGGAAGATGATTAGTTGATGAGCAGAAAGGAACAATTCCTGAAAAAGTCAAGAATTACTTAGGAAATTCTAAGAAAGGTGGAGTCCATTCAGTTTCACAGACACTGAAGTTATTACAATATTTACTTTTTCTACAATTATTGTGACTCACTTAGGCTTATTGTTTCTTGTACCCTGGACAAATTTGAGTACATTTGTGATGGTGCTAGAAATGTTGTATGAGAGACTATACAATACGTGACAGAAATAATTACTGTACTCTTTGGAAGAATAATTTGTTTAATAAGATATGTCACTATTTTCAAGGAAGTCACCTGAAGATTTTTTGATAAAGGAGTCCATGGCACAGTAACAAACCTTCACATCTACACCCAAACCTAACATACAATTTGAAAGAAAAAAATAAACAAATAGAGATACGATCACTCATGGCATTGTCAGATTTAAAAAAAATTACAATTGTATGCATGAAAGTCACCTTATTAAAATTTTAAAATTCCTACCTACATCTTTTTCATTTTAGAATGATTAGTCTCTAGATTGAATCTGATAAAATAATGTAGGTTTCAAAAACAAATCATAAAAATAAACAATATAAACTAAAATATTAACATTAAAATATTAATCATCATTAATGGAATAAGACCTTAGAAAATTAAAAATGCAAATTTTCAATAAAGAGTTCATACATGTAGATAGAAATACTTTCAAAGGGGTAGTATGCACGCTATTTAAAAATATCTTAAATTTATTGTTATTTGAATTTAATGAAGCAAAATAGAACATAAAAATATTTAATCCAAACTTATTTTTTAACTCAAAATGTATTCACAAGATAATGATTCCTCTAAAATTATGAACAAAGATTATAAAACGTGGAGATCATGGGGTTATGATGGTTTTATTTAACCTTTAGAAGGTAATAGCAGAATATACCAATTGATTGCTTTCATTAAAGTGAGTTTACTAATGCAAATGCTATTATATTGGCACACTTCTTCCATAGTAATGAATCACAATATCTCCATCACTTCAGTGCTTCCATGTAAACAGTGAACTGCTAAGATCCAAGGTGAAATAACAGACAAGAGAATAGTGTTTGTTATGAGTTGAACCAGTTGCCCCTCCAATTGTTAAAGTCCTAACCCCCGGTACAGCAGAATGTGACTTTGTTTGAGATAGGAACTTTAAAGAGGTAATTTAGGTTAAATGAAGTCAATTGGATTGGGCCCCAGTTCAACATGACTAGTGTCCTTATTAGAAGAGTTTAAGACATAAACACATACAAAAGAAAGATGATATGAAGGCACAGTGAGAAGGTGGTTATCTGTAAGTCAAGGAAAAAGGCCTCACAAGAAAAAGAAACAAACTTTGCTGACACCTTGATCTTGGACTTTTAGCCTCTAGAACTGTGAGGAAATAAATCTTTGTTTAAGCTACCCAGCCTGGGGTACTTAAACTGTTACGGCAGTGCTACTTAACTAATACAATGTTACTGTATCTTTCTAGTCCTGGTATTCAGAAACACAAAGTATTATATCACAATATTGATATAATTTCATATCCTTTGTGTCTTTTCCTCAATAAAAACAATGAGTCATATGCTTCTCATGGACTAAAATACATTTGTGATAGATCTCCAACAAGTTAGATTTAAGTGTATGCTTTGCACAACACATGGGTGAATCATTTTTATCTTTAGCATATCAAAATTCTTTCCTTTTAATTCTTTAAAATATCCAGAATAAATTAGATTTCTCTGTTACAGTTTTAAACCTGGACCCAGTGTGATGCTTTACATTTTTTAGTCCACTATTACCTTCACCCTGAATATCATAGACTCCTGTATTCTTCAAAAGTATTTTAAATAAACCAAAATACTATATTCTGTCTGGGGGACTGAATAGAAGAATAATTATTATTGCACACTGGCTTAAAATTCCCCTGGAGTTATTAAAAGTAAATTTATTTCATTAATAAACTTAAATGTTACAGCAATTGTTTCCATTTGGAAATTTTCCAAACATAAATATCAATTCTGTTGAATATATGTATTATTTTTGTGTTATATTATTTTTGTGTTATATTCTTCTTGAAAGCAATTGTGGTAAGAATTACTGACCTTCGAGATTCTGAATCACTGATGCAAAACATATCTCAGCAAATCATAGAGGAAATTTTCCAAACATAAATATAAACTCTAGTGAATGTGTGTATTATTTGTGTATTATAATCTTTATGAAAGCAATTGTGGTAAGAGTTGCTGAACTTCAAGATGCTGCATCATTGATGCAAGCCACAGCTCAGCAAATCAGAGTGAATTATAACTATATGGAAAATAATTAATATTAGTTCATCATTTATTATAACACAAAAAATGTACTACTTAAAATAATGTTGTAAATTTTGTATGATAATCAATTTGCTAGTGATAATGAGTACAAAAGAAGGAATTAGCAAACCTATGTTCCAAGTATGTAGCTAAGCAGTATTTCATTGAATTCTCATAGTAATGCTTAAAGTCAAGTATTGTTATTTCTATTTGGCATATAAAGAAAACTAGTCTCAAAAGGGAATAGTTACCTATCCAAGATCAGCTAATACCTGGTTGCACTGAATCTGAAGCTCAGTTTTGTCTAAGTTCAAACATGTTCTTTTTCTATTACATGATATATCCATTCATTCAAAGATCCTTTTTAAGTGACCGTTATTTGCAAGTCACCTTTCTAGATATTCTATACATGAGATTGAAAAAAAGTGACATGGTGAACACATACTATTGGAGAAGTGAGGATACAAACAATAAATAAAATAAGTGAAATATATAGTAAGTTAGATGGCATTAACTAATTTAAAATTACATAAATATATAAAATTGTATAAAATTATATAAAAATTAAAACAAAGTGGAAATAAGTAATTATGTCAATGAACCAGTCAATTTTGACTAGAATGAATGGAGGACTCATCAGGAAGACTTTAGAACGAAGACTTGAAATTGTTGAGGGTCATGTCAATATCAGGTCTAGTACATTGAGGGGAGAACAAACGTCAAATGTTAAATGGAAAGGCCTGGGTTGTTTGAGCATTGTCGTCACTACAGCTAGAGCGGGGTCATCAAAGCAATGGTAGTGTATGTGTTTGCGGAATACATGGCCCCGATCATACAGTGGTATCTTGCCAAAAATATAGGTATTATTTTAAAAATGTAATTATTTGCAGAATTTCTAAAAGTACACGAAAGTACAGGAGTAGAATGCATAGAATAATAATTTTTCACGTATCCATAACCCAATCTTATTTCACCCATCCAGACATGTGTGTATAGGCATATGTTGGTAGATAAATAGGAGAGACTATTTGTATATAGGTACTTTTTATTTATTTATTGCTTTGCTGAAGTCATTTAAAACAAACTAAAATGATCAACTCATTTACCCATAAATATTTCACTGTGAAATAGAAAAAAGCTTAATATTTTACATAACTGCACTCTCATTAAAACTGCTAATAAACTTAGCAGTAATTCTATAACATCATCTAGGCCCATCATTACATTTCCCTAATCATCTTGCAACTTTCATTTTATAGCTGGTTTATTTCTAACAGAATCTAAATAAGAGCTACAATTTTGTTGGCCGTTTTTAGTCTTTTAAAATTTATCATTTTAAAATGCTTTATTTTTTTCTTCAGGCAATTTTTTTTATTGAATAAACTGGAATGTGTGCCATGTAAAAAATTCCACATTCTTCTTGTAGTGTCTAGTTTTCTTCATTGTGCCCTGAAAATGTTAATTACATTTAAAGGTTTTGTAAGATTTAGGATCAGTTTTGGCAAGTCAGCCACAACAAAAGGCACAAATATATGGTTGTCCCACTATTAAGGATGTAAAACTGATTAGTGTGTTCAGTTTTTAACAACCTGGCACCTCTGTTATAAATGACCTAATAAATGTTGCAGGTAGTGGTTTTATCAATTGGTTATTATTAATCCTTAGATAAATTACTTCATTCAGAATTTAAAAATTGTTATTTTCTAATTCTATCATTTTATTTGAAAAATTATAAGAGCTTTTCCTCCAAGTGCTTAGTTAATCCCAAATACGGCTTTTGAAATAATAGCACAACTAATAAATCATGTTCAATGAGTAGTTTTAAATATCGTATGAGCTAATATATATTTACATGTATTATGTTTTTCAATCAGTTGAAGTTATTATTATTTTTGACACTCAAATGTTCTCATCATTGTATAGTGAGAACTCCTGGCCTTCAGTAACCTTTTGACATCAACTCAGAAGATAATAATAGTTTTTAACTTTAATTCTTTGATGCATGAATTTTGTTTCTCTCCTTGAAAACTGATTTTCTGAAAATTTTAACATAACTGTGTTTATAAATAATCCTGCAATATCCATAGGCTAATCTAAAATAATAACACAGTTTACTACAGTACTAAGAATTAAGACTACTTGGCCAAGATTTTCTTGTGGTTTCTTTGACATTAAGGGTTACTGGCACTTTTTATGCAGAAAACTGAAACTGGATCCCTTCCTTAAACCTTATACAAAAATTAGCTCAGGATGGATTAAGGACTTGAATATAAGACCTAAAACCATAAAAACTCTAGAAGGAAACCTATTCAACATCATTCAGGACATAGGCATGGGCAACAACTTCATGACTAAAACACCAAAAGCAAGGCAACAAAAGCCAAAATAGACAAATGGGATCTAAGTAAATTAAAGAGCTTCTGCACAGCAAAATAAAGTCAAATGCATCTAATTAAATTAAAGAGCTTCTGCACAGCAAAATAAACTATCAGCAGAGTGAACAGGCAACCTATAGAATGGGAGAAAATTTTTGCAATCTATCCATCTGACAAAGGGCTAATATCCAGAATCTACAAAGAACTTAAACAAATTTACAAGAAAAAAACTAACAACCCCATCAAAAAGTAGGCGAAAGATATGAACACACACTTCTCGAAAGAAGACATTTGTGCAGCCAACAAACTTATGAAAAAATGCTCATCATCACTGGTCATTAGAGAAATGCAAATCAAAACCACAATGGGATACCATCTCATGCCAGTTACAATGGCGATCATTAAAAAGTCAGGAAACAGCAGATGCTGGAGAGGATGTAGAGAAAGAGGAACGCTTTTACACGGTTGGTGTAAATTAGTTCAATCATTGTGGAAGACAGCATGGTGTCTCCTCAAGGATCTAGAACCAGAAATACCATTTGACCCAGCAATCCCATTGCTGGGTATATACTCAGAGGATGATAAATCATTGTACTATAAAGACACATGCACGCATATGTTTATTGCAGCACTGTTCATAATAGCAGAGTCTTGGAACCAACCCCAATGCCCATCAATGATAGACTAGATAAAGAAAATGTGGCACATATACACCATGGTATACTATGCAGCCATAAAAGAGGATGAGTTCATGTCCTTTGCAGGTATGTGGATGAAACTGAAAACCATCATTCTCAGCAAAGTAACACCAGAAGAGAAAACGAAACAACGCATGTTCTCACTCATAAGTGGGAGTTGAACAATGAGAACACATGGACACAGGGAGGGGAACATCACACAGTGGGGCCTGTTGGGGGGTGGGGGGCTGGGGGAGGGATAGCATTAGGAGAAATACTTAATGTAAATGACAAGTTGATGGGTGCAGCAAACCTACGTGGAACATGTATACCTATGTAACAAAGCTGCATGTTGTGCACATGTACCCCAGAACTTAAAGTATAATAGTAAAAAATAAGAATCCCCCCTCCAGAAAAAAAAGAGTTACTGGCACTTTTATATGTAGAGAATAGTGGTGAAATCATGTAATTGCCCTAGCTTCATCCCTCAATGACTGGCTCTTCTGTTGTAACTAAGGATTGGATAGATAGATAAATGATAGATAAAGTGGCTTGTCTATTTGTAATATTTAGCAAAGTTCATCTCCTCTAAATCATTTCGCCACCGGTATTTTAAACCGTATCCTTTGTTTTGAACCTCAGGATTCTATTACGCTCATCATAGATCTATTCACCAATTCCTATTGCTTTAAGTTTTGGTGTGTTTCTCTTCTTAGATTTGATTGAAAGCTATTGAAATACTTGAAGGCTGAGACTGCTCTAGGCCTTTATGATTTTTCTGTGATCCCTCAGTATGTCACTGAAGCCATTATTATTATTACTAGTTGTTATCATTATTATTTATCATTATTTATTTATGCTCTATTATTAACACCTTAGAAAGGCTTTTTCAGCCATCTTTCAAACCTGTTTGTAAAGAAGCATACACTTTCTTTTTGGGAGGTGCTTGTATTTGCGATTATGGGTACCTCAGATCACAGATCACAGCACAATCAGGACAAATTGAATTACAAACTTTGGCATGGATGTGGATAACTTTATTCAGTGTCTTATGTTCTAGACAATAATCTCTATGTTCAGTGGCAGTTATAAAAAAGTTACATCCTAAACTTTAGTAAATGAGGAAAGTACAAAATTCTGCAGTGAATCTTTTCAAAAGATCTAAAATACTATCCTGAATTAACCATATAGAACAATAGAAAATATATCATTTTCCTTTAAAACACTAGCGAATATTCTAAGCATATTATTTTCCTTGCTAACACGTTTTTGATGATTTGGAGACTTTCAGCTTTTCTAGACAAATATGCAATTAAATGAGGTAAGATATTGATAAAGACCTGGTCACTCTAAAATGCTTGGGCTCATTTATATTTCATACATTATAATACAATTTGACTCACATGCTTTTGAAGAATTTCAATTAACACCACATTGAAATGTGCTTAACACATTCTTTTATAGCATTCTTTTTTACTATTTACTCAGCTGTTTATTTTCTAAAAATACTACAAAATTATAGAGTTCATGTTCCGTGTTAGCTTCTTTAGCTTCTTATTAAAGCTTAATATACAAAAAACAGTGTGCTCAAATACTAAGTGTATAGTTCAATTAATTTTCACAGAGTGATGAGAGCGCTCACTGTGTAAATAGTATTCAGATCAAGAAACGAAAATGACCAGAACCCTAAAATCCCTTTAATGCCCACAAAGCAACCACTATCTTGACTTTTAATAGGTTAGTTTTATATAGTTTTGACCTTTATATTATATATAAATAATTTATATTTGTATAAATGGGATCATTCAGTATATATTCACTTGTGTCACTTCTTTCACTGAACATAATGTTTATAAATTTCTATATGTATATATCTGTTGGCTTGTAGTTTTTGCTTCTCATCTAAATGTCAACTGGTATTACATTCAATGAATATGCTATCGTTTATGCATTCATGGTACTGTTGATGGATTAAGGTTTTGAAAGCAGGTATAATAATAGATAAATAATTTTTTATATCATATCATGTAACATGAGAAGTATATAAACATGTAGTTTGATTTATTAAGTTCTCGTAAATTTCAGATGAAAAGGAAGAATAGTATACAAACTTAGAGCTCAGTTATAAAGCATTTATGTTTTGTCACTAAGCATCTTTATACTTTATCTTATATATTTTGGTTCTTGAGATAATGGTGAGAACTACTTATATCAAAATCTTCTTTGTTTTGTTGGTGAAACCATGCCATGAGAATTTTAGAAGACTTTCATAGCAAGTAAATGGTAGTGATGGTATTGACCCAGATCTTTTATATCATAAAGACTATACACTTACCACTAAAGTATGTTACCATCTGTTGCATTGTATATTGCCCGAATGCACAGACAATACTTTTTTTGTCACCACTTTTGTGTCCCCTACAATGTTATACAAGTCCAATTGATTTATTGATTCTCTTCTCATTGAAAATTAGATCCTTACTGAAAGTTAGTCCCTGGGGCAATTATGATCCTAAACTGAAAGCCTCTGAATCATAGACTCTCCTAATAAATTAAAGAAAATAGACCATTAACATGTATTTAATTTAATGCATATGGCATCTTAGCATAGGCATAATTACATAGCTCAAATAAGTTCTGAAGAAACTCTATACTGATAGAATAATTCTTTTCTGGTATTTCCTATGTTGGCCACTTAGTTTTAATCTATTGCCATTAACAGAATCTAAAGTAAATTAAAATTTTGGCAGAACCATTGTTGATATTTTTATTATTTAAGTGGTAAGTTATATAATTTTTACTTGTATTTATAATTAGAATATGTAATATTGTTGCTAAATTATTTACTTTTAATAATACTATAGGCTAAAATATTTGGAAATAAAAAATATTGGGATTATTTTTATATTAAAGGGCTAGTACTTTTTGGATTCCTCATTCCAGGGGCTAATTGTGACTTTATGCTTTTCAAAATTTAGTTCTTGATGGGAGATTGTCCCAAGAAGGTTTATGTTCACACACACACAAAAAAGATTTGTGCACTTTTATTAGTTTTCCAAGGCTGACATAAAAAAAAAAACAGTACTACTAATTTGACATCTTAAAACAACATAAAATGCATTGTATCAGAATTCTAGAGTCCAAAAGTCTGAAATCAAAATGTCAGAGGGTCTGTGCCTTCACAGGCACTCGGAGGCAGAATCTGTTCCAGAGGCTCCTTTTCCTTACCTCTGGTGGTTACTGGCAATCCTTGGTTTTCCTTAGCCTTGTGGCATCATTAACTCCAATCTTTTCCTCTGTTGTCACACGGTCTTCTTTCTCTCCATACAGCTTGCTCTTTTATTGGTAAAACACCAGATATATTGGATCAGGGCCCACCCTAACGTGGCATAATGTTATCTTAACGTGATTATGTCTGCAAAAGACCCTGTTTCCGAATAAAATCACACTTATTTGTACTGGAGTTTAGGACTTCAACATATTTTGGAGATACATTTCATCTCTAATTGTCTGCCCTCTAGCCCTTTTTTGTGCAAAATACATTATTCACCTTATTCCAGTATTCCCAAAATGTACTAACCCATTATAGCATCAACTTAAAATCCAAAATCTCATCTAAATATACAGCTGTCTCTCAAAATGGCATCAGTTTTTTCTTTTCTGTAGCAAGAAGAGGGAAAGTTTGTATTTGTCCACCTGCCAGGTACTTTTCTTGTGTGTTTTTACACATGTGTGTATACTATGTGTGACTTTCTGAGATGGACATATTTTATAAGTGACTGATTAGCCATTGTTTTTTTCAAACTGAAATATAATCCCCATATATTATAATCTAGGTCCAAATTCAGTGCAATGTTAGTACATGGAAATGTTATTTCAAAATTTAATGTATAAAATAACGTAATCTGTATTTGGATTTTGGTGAAAGTCAATAAAAGATGCCCAAGATAATTATCAACATAAAGCTACTTTGTTAGATTTTTTCAAACTATAAATGAACCATATCTTATTATGAATCCTCTTAATGTCTGGCTGAAAAAGATACAGTCTATTTCTATTCTGACTTCAATAACCATATTTCAGGGAATAGTTATTTAGAAAGGTTAGTATTTATTTACACAGTAAAAAATTTTTGAGTTTATGTATTCCATTGTTTGAAGAACTAAAGCTTTGATTGTCTTAGATTTTTAAGATTATCATAGCTATATTATTTAGTGCTTATTAAATTTCAGGAAATTAGTTAAATAATGTGTATTTATCTATTATTTAATCCAAACAACACTATTCTGTGAATAGGTACTACTAATTTTCTAATTTAAGAAAAAGAAATGGAAGCACATGAAGTTAGGTAATTTATCTAATATAACAAACTAGCAAATGTTAGAGCTAAGATTTTAATACAGGAAGTCATACTTCATAGGGAATATTTTTAACAACAAAGCCATACTGCATCCTTAGTAAACTGCAATATAATTAACTTTACACCAATTTTAGTTCTAACATTGAACTGGTAGACAATGATTCAGCCCTTCACGGTTTTCCGCCGAATAACTACTGGCATAAAAAAGTTAGAAAGTATGCTACTTTAGGCCAGGCATGGTGGCTTACGCCTGTAATCCCAGCATTTTGGTAGGCTGAAGTGGGTCTACAACTTGAGTCCAGGAGTTCAAGACCAGTCTGGGCAACATGGCGAAATCCCCTCTCTACAAGAAATGCAAAAGTTAGTCTGACATGGTGGCATGCACCTTTAGTCCCAGCTACTAGGGAAGCTGAGATAGGAAGGATCTCTTGAGCCTGGGTGGTAAGGGATGCAGTGAACCATGATCATGCCACTGCATTCCAGTGTGGGCAAAGAGAAAGATCCTGAGAGTTTGCCTAAAAAAAAAAAAAAAAGAAAAAAGAAAAGAAAGAAAGAAAAAAAGAAAAAGAAGAAAGAAGGAAAGAAGGAAGGAGAGAAAGAAAGAAAGAGAAAAAGAAAAAGAAAGAAAGAAAGAGGAAGAAAGGAAGGAAGGAAGAAAGGAAGGAAAAGTAATGCTATTTGAGAGCAGAAACTTGTTCTTTATTGTGTTTTAACTCTTGAAACCCCCCACTACCTACAATGCCTAGTTCGCTCTAAAGGCTCTCTGTAAATATTAGAAGAAATAAATAAGTAAATGTATGATTTTGTTCTTCCACATATTTCTTTGCCTTACTCATGGAAACAAAACAAAATGAAATGAAAATATTTAATACATTTTAAATCAAGAATATGGCCAGTGATGTAATTAGTAAGTTGTGAGTGAAAGTTTTAGCATCTAAAGCAGGGTTGGCAAACTATGGCCCACTAGTCAAGTCCTTATCACTGTCTGTATTTTTTAAAAATAAGTTGTATTAGAACATAGTCACCCTCACTGTTTTGGTGTGGCTGATTTTTGCTGCATAGCAGGGTTGAATAACTATGATAGAGACGGCTAGGCCTGCAAAGTCCTGAATATTTACTATCTGGCTATTTACAGAAATGTTTACAGATTTTATATTTTAAAGCTTGGATAAAACTCTAATGCACAATATCAAAATGCAGTTGAAACAGTTTTATTCCTTTCCTGGTACCCCAGGTTTTGTCAAATAAATGAAGAAAAATGACCTCCTTGAATGCAGAAAAGCGAATAAATAACTTATGGCCATATCTTTACCATACCCCTTAATGTAACTTTCTTGGCTGCTTTTCAGAAAAAAAAAAATACAACAACAACCAACACACAATACCCCTCAAATTCGATATACTTGGGTAAGTGGTAAGTTAGAATGTTGGCAGCAGGATAAGGCTTAAAATGAAAAAAAAATCAAAAATACCAAAAACAAAAAACAAAATAACATGGGAATTCCAGACTGTTTGACTTTTTGTAGTAAGGAATGTTAAATATAAAACACCACATTATTTAAAACTAACAATAATTATTATATGTTTAATGGGGTAGTGAAATGAGAAATCCTTCCATTGGCCAAGTAATTACACTAAAGAATACACTACAAAATAGTAATAATAGTTCAGCTAGGGAAAGTAAAGAGAAACACTAGGAATGTTCCCACCCTGGTAAGAGGCCTAGAGGCCTCACTTCCTGTTTTTCATACCTTTGTGTAGTCCTCTCCCACACTGTGCCAGGGTTTGCCTCTGTGATCACTAGAGTACAGTTGAAATGATGGTATGTCACACCTGAAGACATTGAGATATTAGGAGGCTGAATGGATTAAATTCAACTTAACAAAACTGTTACTAGTTAGTACCATGCTGAATATAATGAAAAAATTTACTTCAATTATTCGCTTAATTGTAACTTAACATCACAATTGTTATAAAGTTTTGCTTTGGTCATTGTAACCCCATAACTGTCTTACTTCACTACACACATATCTATGGATTTTCAGGAAAATGGAGTCTAGAAACGAATAGATCAATTTTATTCCTGACTTCCTTTAATATGGTTTATTAACCAAAAATTGTTATATTAGCTTTGATTATGTTCAACTTGAAGGCACAATTTTAACAATGTTAGTATGCATATATTAATAAACAATTCAAAGTAAAGATAAGGAGATGAAGTCCTCATAGATTGGTAAAATTTGGAAACTACTTTACACAGTTTACCATTTGGCTCCTAACCATGTTGGCCATCATAATTGTGTTACAAGTTTGACTTGCTATGGTAATGGTTATATTAAGGATGTTGACTTATTCTTTTGATAAAGTAGAGATAAGTTTATTACTTGGAAAATTCAACAACAAAAATGTTGGTAGGAACACTGGGAGAGTGAAAATATAAAAATCATATTCAAGAAATCCCTTGTAGGCAACGAAAGTCATAACATAAATATGGGAATAGAGTGCTAATCTTCAGCAAATAATTTGCATAAGCTCTGGTAATATTTGTGAGTTGCTGAAGTATTTAAAATTTGTAGCAAATCATTTTTTTCCCAAAAAATATGAATCTAATTTTATATGCAGCAGTATTACAGAATAGACGAATGGAAATAGTGTGTCTTCATGGCTTGGGTTTTTATCAATGCATACATTAAAGTAAAATAGTCTTACAGATTTATTATGAAACAAGTTACTGTTACTACAAAGCTAAATCTAGCTTACGGTAAAGACACATCTTTATTATAATGTCATATTTTGGCCCAAAGGTCATGTCATAAATTAAAGCTGAAATTAGTCCAGCAGAGTCCCATTATTTTTTCTCAGCATGAAACTTTAATAATATGACTTAGACTGACCTTTTTTCACTATTGTTTCAAGGTATCTTGTTAATATTCTTTTGCATTATCACTTTCTCTCCAACATATACATTTTTCCTCTAAAAAGTATATTTTAGTTCCAGCTGCAACATATTCTGCTTGCCATCTGTTGAACATTTGGATTCAGCTGTAAATGCTGGGGTATCTATTCTGTAGGGACATTTTGCCAAATGACCACTGTTTCTCTATATAGTCATTCCTAAGACTATAGTCATATGTGGATGCTCTAACATTGAGAAAAATCATTTGCCATATTTAGAAAATAATGATTTGTATAAACAACTTGTGAATATTGAGAATATTTAACAATTTTTCCATGTGGTAAGTATGTGTTGAAACTGTCACTAAATACTGTGGATTTTTTTTGGTCTATTCTAACTGAAATCAGAAATATAACATTCAAAAAGCCAACATTAATGCAATTTCTTAATATAAGTTTATCTTCAAGATAATTTTAAGGGCCTGTTTTCAAGCATAAAGTGCTTATGTTAATGTTCTCTATCAATAAATACTCTAAGTGCTTGTTTTCTCCTCCTAATTTTACTTGCCATAATTTGGGGGAGTTTGAAAAATGCATATATCTAGTATTTGAAAAAAATACCTATAGTATATAATGTTTTACCTATTTGATGAAGGTATAATTTGATAAAATACCCATAATATAAGATGCTTTAAAATGCCATTATATACTTTGTTTTCATTAACTTAGAAAAATTAATTTGGAGATTTATTTACTGCTCAAAAATGTAATTTATTAGTAAATATGCCCTAATTATCTACTTAGCAAAAAACTCCAGTCACTTAAAGTATTTAATTTATTTTTAAAATATCTGCTATGTAAAAGACTTCTAGGTAGCATTCATTATACAAAGAAAAAAATGTGGTGTACAAAAGAAACTCATTCTGCAGTATGAGAATTTGTATTATGAAAATTTTATTGTGGTCTTTCAGTTCATTCCATTAAGTACTTATAGTGAATATATATATTTTGGAATGTCCAATAATCTCATTATTTTGGGAACTCTACCCAGTTAAGGACTAGCAAAAGCCAGCTTCCTTAATACATGGAGAGAAACTGTGTGCAGGAGGAGAAGTAGAAACTTAGAAAGAACTAAGCAAGGAGGCTGAGAGAGAAAAAGTTACAAACCCAGGTGCCATATCTTGAATCCTTGAACCTTGTCATGCCTAAAACCAGTCATGGACTTCTTACAATTTAGGGGACAGTATATCCTATTTCTGGCATAAGGTGGTTTGAATTCTCTTTCTTTTCACTTGCTACTCCAGGAATATTGACTAACAGAAAAGTGGTACATTTACAAGTTTTGTTTCAAGTGAAAGATTAGAAATATCTTTCTGGCATCTGAGGAAAGAGAGCAGTGAGATCTCGTATTTCTGGCTAAGAAGCTGATTTTTGTATGTAAACGAGAAGCCTCTAGTTAAGTCATTACCTACTCTGTCTCTGGACTTAGCCAATGTGTCCACCCAGCTAGCAATTTAAAACCCATGTTGAAATATGATGAAATATGGAGTATTTAGGCAACCGTACAATCCTCAGCATTGTCTTACAGAAAAGGTAAGACTCAGTTTGAGTTGGTGGAGTGAGATACTCTGTGCTTGAGACCAGTGATCCAAACCCATTCAGCGACCACAGTCAAGGGCGTTATTTCATTTCAAAGGCTTGTTTTGGAGTCTTCTGTTCTATGGAGACTAAAAGTATTAGGTACAAAAATAGAACTAACAAACGAAGATAAAAATGAGACTTTGAAGGAACCAAAAACATAGACAATGTCTGAAACACCAAGTTCCTCCCTATTGTTTCTTTCCATGTACCCCGACCCCAAGACATGCAGTACTTTCTTCTACTATAAAATGCCAACTATAAATACAGAGCTTTCACACAAGAAATATAAATTCTGCCCACCAAATTATTGACTTACATTTAAATGAAACAGCTTACAAGAGAGAATCTGTGAAACTGGGTGCTGCAAGAAAGGCAGAGATACAAAAATAGCAGGAATAATCTTCATATTCAAAGGCCTTGAAAAAATTTCTGGCATTTTCTACTATCAAAGATGGAACCTAGAAATCAAGTCAAATTGAGGTTTATTGTGTTTTATGGGGGGGTAATTATGTAAGAAAATCCCAAGTCTGGTAGTCTAGTCTATGATTACTTTTTACATCAATAACTTACCTAGTTCTCCACAAACACTAAAAAAGGACTTCCCTTTTACAGATGGACAGGAACTATGATGAACACAGAGGATTTCTCAGTTGTCCAGAAATGAGGGACAACAATTCCCACTCCACCACCTAACTCCCCTATCCCCTAGTAATCACCATTCCACTCGCTAGTTCTATACGATCAACTTTTTTTTTTTTTTTTTTTAGATTCCATATAAAAAGGTGAGGTCATGCAGTATTTATCTTTCTGTGCCTGACTTATTTCACCTAACATAATGTCCTACAGTTTCATCCATGTTGTCACAACAGAATTGCCTTATTTTTTTAAGGCTGAATAGTAAGTACTCCATTGTATATACATATCACATTTTCTTTATCCATTCATTCACTGATGGACACTTAGATTCATTCCATAGCTTGGCTATTGGGAAAAATGTATTAATAAACATGGGAGCGTTAATCTTTTCAGCTCAAGAGATCAGTTGTAAAACATAGTGACTATAGTTATAACAATGTATTGTATTCTTGAAAATCATACCATTTTAAGTTGTTCCCACGAAAAAACTGTGTGAGCTAATTTATATGTGAATTCACTAGGTTTAGCCATTCCATAATGTATAGATACTTGAAAACATCATGCTGTACACAATAAACATACACAATTTTATCTTTCAATTCAAAAATAATGTTTAATGAAATTAAGAAATAAGAGATAAACACTCAGTCTGATGAAAGATTACATTTGATTATGAAGAAAGTAAATGAGCTACTGTCATTCACTATGACCTACTCTTTGATAAAATGGACTGCTTTTTCTTGTTGTTGTTCTTAACTTAGGGTATATTGCCTCTTGTTTCTTTATCTTAAACTTCTCTAAACAATTTTTCATTTTCACTCTATATTCAGTGTGCTGGAGTTGCAAATTTGTCATGTAGCCATACTGTTTATTCTTTTTTTTTTTTTTTTTGAGATGGAGTCTCACTCTGTCGCCCAGGCTGGAGTGCAGTGGCTCGATCTCAGCTCACTGCAAGCTCCGCCTCCTGGGTTCACATCATTCTCCTGCCTCAGCCTCCTGAGTAGCTGGGACTACAGGCGCCTGCCGCCACGCCCAGCTAATTTTTTGTATTTTTAGTAGAGACGGGGTTTCACCATGTTAGCCAGGATGGTCTCGATCTCCTGACCTTGTGATCCGCCCGCCTCGGCCTCCCAAAGTGCTGGGATTACAGGCGTGAGCCACCGCGCCTGGCTGCCATACTGTTTATTGTTATGTTGAGGAAGTCCACCTGAATCTACTCACAAATCATGCAGTAATTACAACAGCATGGTACAGATTAAAAAAAAAAATCAACCAAAGAAAAAGAATATAGAACCTAGAAATAAATCCACACATGTACGGTCAATTGATTTTCAATAAAGGTGCCAAGAATACCTAACGGAAAAAGGATAGTCACTTAATAAATGGTGTTGGAAAACCTGTATATCCACATGCAGAAGAATACAATTGGACCCTTATCGCATACCATATGTAAAATCAACTCAAAAATGGATTAAAGACTTAATACTAAATCTGTAAAACTACTAGAAGAAAATACAGGAGTAAAACTACAGGACATTGGTTTGGTCAATGATTTTTTGAATTTGACTCCGAAGTGCAGGCAATAAAATCAAAATTAGATAAATCGTTTTACATCGAACAAAACGTTTCTGCATAGAAACAATTAACAGTGCAGTGTGCGAGACAACTCACACATTGGGAGAAAGTATTTGCAACTATACATTGAATAAGGGATTAATATTAACAATATATTAGGAGCTCAAATGACTCAATAGCAAGAAAATTAAAAAAAACTATTAAAAATGGGCAAATAACCTGAAGAGATATTTCTTAAGAGATGATATACAAATGGCCAAAGGAAATGTGAAAAAAAGCTTGACATTGACAATCATTAGGGAAATTAAAATTAAAATTACAATGAGATATCTCATAGCTGTAAGAATGACTGTTATTAAAAAGACTAGAGATAACAAGTGCCAACAACAATAAGGAGAAAGGGAACCCTTGTATGCTTTTGGTGGCAATGTGAATTAGTGCAGCCATATGAAAAATTGTGTGTAGGTTTCTGAAAAAAAAATATAGAATTACCATATGATTTAGCAGTCCCACTTCTGGGTAGTTATCCAAAAGTTATGAAATTAATTTGTAGAAGAGATGTCTGTGCTCCCATATTTGTTGTAGCATTGTTCACAATGGCCATCATAGAATCAACCTAGATGCCATCAACAGATGAATAGATAAAGAAAATGTGGTGTATGTGTATCCATACACACACACACACAAACACACACATACACACAATAGAATACTATTTAGCTTCAAATAAAAAACGTCATTTGCAACAGCATTAATGAAATTGGAGAGCATTATTCTAAGTGAAATAAGCCAGGCACAGAAAGACAAATACCACGTGGTCTTACTTATATGTGAAATCTAAAATAATCAAACTCATAGAAGCAGAGAGTAGAATGATGATTACAGAGCCTGAGGGCAGGGGAAATGGGAAGATGATGGCAAAACAGTACAAAATCTCAGAGAGGAGGAATATTATTTTGGGTCTTTTGCACAACACAGTGAATATAATTAATAAAAGAGGGCTGGGTGTCGTGGCTCAAGCCTGTAATCCCAGCAGTTTGGGAGGCCGATGTGGGTGGATTGCCTGAGGTCAGGAACTCGAGACCAGCCTGACCAATATGGTAAAACCCCATCTCTACTAAAAATACAAAAATTAGCCAGGTGTGGTGGTGCACGCCTGTAGTCCCAGCTACTTGGGAGGCTGAGGCAGGAGAATCATTTTAACCTGGGAGGCGGAGGAGTTGCAGTGAGCCAAGATCGGGCCACTGCACTCCAACCTGGGCAGCAGAGCAAGACTCCATCTCAAAGCAAAAGCAAACAAACAAAAAACAAAACAAAACAAAAAAATAATAATAGAGGATTATACATTCCAAAATTGTTAAGATAGTAAATTTCAAATATTCTTACCACCAAAAATGTTACATATTTGAGGTAATGGATATGTTAACTATCTTGATTTAATTATGTTACATTGCATTAATAAATAATACCATTACTTTTTGTCCTATAAACTTATACAATTATAAATCGTCAATTCAAAATAAAAACAGCAGTGTGTGGAGGGAGAATATTTACTAACATCCAAATGTCTTGGGATTTTAGTTGCATAAAAGAAGGGCATGGGACTTAGAACTTTGGTTGTCAGTGGATAGTTGCATGGTATTTTTGCATTTTTCTAGATCACATTATGAGAATGAGTTTATATGGATGTACTGGGTGGCTGCAGCTTTATGGTATTTGTATTGTATTACTTTTTGGTCTGCACTATACAGTATCTTCACTTCTTTTGGAGATCTGCTTATCCACACTCAACCTTATGATTCAATAGACATAATAACTATAATTCTCTACCAAATTTGCTGACATTCTGAGCAAATTATTCACATGCAATCATCTTCTGACAGTAGTGTTGAGACCAACAGGTGGTTAAGGCAGTCATATTTCTTCTCTGGATTTTTAAAATATGGAACCGGCTGAAAAACAATTTTCCTACTGGGCCACATATCTGAAAATTATAGACAGTCTTTTTCCAAAGATCACATTACCTCCAGAGTAAAGAAATCCTCCACACAGTAAGGGATAAAGAGGCTTAAGTAGAAGTAAGGTAAAGATAGAGGAAAAACACAAGAGCAAGAATGAGAGTAAAAGCAAGAGAATGAAAGTGAGAGAGGGACAGAGAGAGGGAAGGAGAGAGAAAGGGAGTCCTCAGCACCCTTGAACCTAAGAGTTATGAGTCAATACATTCATTTTATTTCACAGACTATTAGAATTTCCTGGGGTTTTTTTTTGGATGAAACTTAGTCATTATTAGTAAAACACCATTGAATCAAGCATTGCCCATCACATCAACTAATAATCTGCACCTTCGCTCTTCTGGCTTCTGTGACTCAAAATGAATCAAATGTTAATCAAAATCTACATAATATAGCCCGAACAATTGGAAATGAAAAAACAACAACAATACATAAATAGCTTTTTTATAAAGATGGAAACCCCACTTAGTGATATATGTGCACCAACAGTCTCCCATTTTCCAGTGATGGGGAACTAATCTGATAGGGATATAAGACTGAGTCTTGACTTCCCTGGAACATGATTCCATGGCTTTTTTGTAAACTGGGTGCTCATCTTTGAACAGGCTCTTCCCTTTTCAGCACTGGGAATAAATCAGCTACTTCCTTTCCTTCACTCTTTTTTTTAAGAACAATTTAAAAAGGGCACACATAACACCCATGCCCTTCAAGCTACAGTATGTAATTTGGGAAGCAGCAGATAAATAAATAAATAAATAAATAAATAAATAAATAAAAATCTGGCCTCTGTGTCCATCTCTTTTCCTCAAAGGAGAAGATATGATGAGAACCAGTGTGCTATTAGGACCAACTATTGCTGTCAGTTTATTGGTTCCTAGTGATTCACAGTTTGGCTTTACTAGGCCTAGGCTCATTCAAATGAGAGGAGAAGCAGAAGGTATTTGTTTTCAAAGTGTCAAGTAGATGAGAAAGCCCTGAAAAGCCATCAGCAAGCCAAGTGCATGCAAAGCTCAAATATTTAAAATATTTTACACAGAATCCCTTTACAAAAAACCAGGCCAATATTTACCAGTATGATGCTTTCAAAGTTACTTCTGTATTAGAATTGGAGAAGATTGCTAATTGGCTCATATATTTTTAATGCCAGTCATTAGAAGCATAAATTTACTCCTGATAGCTTTTAATAAAGAAGTAAATCTGAAACATTCTCCAAGATAAATTTGTCACTGAACTGTATATTTATTTCTAATCTAGTAACTCAAAAATATCAGACTAGATCGCATTATTATCACATTGTTATCAGACTAGATCACATTGTTCCAAGATTAAATACTCCTGAAAACATTTTTGAACAAGAATTTAAAACAGTACCTCTAGATGAAATGTACATATATAAATCAGTTTTAATCTATATGAATAAATGTTAGCTGCATGTAAGCTGACATTATCCTTCCCCGTTCCCACTAACTTTCAAATTTGAGAAGATCATATAGCAGTTATCTTTGTCAATAGAGCCAAGTATATCAAAATACAATGAATAGCCTGTTCATTCTTATATACACCTGCTGTTTAATATTTGCAATTCTTGTCAGAGAAATATTTGCAATTTGGTAGAAGATAGAAAGTATAAATTATGCTGATTTATAATGTTACCTTTGAAACAAAATGCATAAAGACACATACAACAGCAATATTCACACAGATCGTCTTACCTGTCAATGAACAAAAATAGTAAGCATAAAATCATCAAAAAATCAAGATGGTTTATATGTTGCAATGGCTTATTAGGGAACTGAGGCTTTTTGAAAATAAAGAACATATTTTTTCTTTGCCTGAAATTTTCTTTCCTCATTATTTTAGCGCAACTAATTTTCACTCATCCAGTTTGACTTAGTGCATCAATCATCTCTTATAAAAACTTAGACTCCCTTTCATTTCTCAGTGACACATTGTCCTATGAAACTATTGCCATTATCTCTCTAGCCTATTTTTTTTCTTGTTTTTCCAATAGGGTGAAAGTTACTTGAGGACAGGTACTTTGTATGCTTAGCACATAGTAGCCTGCCTAGCATATGGTGAGCTTTAAATAAATATTAATTAAATCAATATTGATACATTTCGTACTTTCACAGATATAGTAGTTTGAGAACACTATCAGTCCAGAAATAGTTGACCTGTTATTTGTTAAATCTACACTACATATTGGCAATTGTGCCACTAGGCGATGTAAAATCCCCACGTGCTGTGGCAATTATCTATTTATTGCATCTCATCAAATTCATTCTTTTTTACCTTGCCTTATGATCCTTCAGTGAGACTCTCCAAACAGTGCCTTGTTGAGATGTGGCTTGACATTAGTTTTTGTCATTAGAGCATCCTGAATGAAAACTGCAAGGATAATGGAGGAAATAATTTGTATCTTGAATTCTTTGTCTCTGTCTGTCTCAGTCTTTTTCTGTGTCTATCTCTTTCTTTTTTCTCCCCCTCTTCTTTTTTTTCCTAAATACATATAACAATGCTTTCCTAAATATAAGTAAGTCTGCATAAAATAAATTTATTAAATTATACTAAGCCTTAAGTGCACAGTAGAATGAACATACAAGATTTTTTTTTTTAGATTTTAATAAACCTAACATACAAAAATACAACTGCTATGTTTGCTTTTCTTCCTTGTCCTGCCTGTGCCATACAATTAACCATCATTGTGATGTTCATGGAGGCAAAGCACTAGGTCAGAGGTGAGTTACATCAACTTTAGAAGCCGAAATATGAAAAAGACTCTTTATTAAAAATTTACAAGAACAGATTAATTTTTTAAATGCATACAGATTCTACAGGTAAGAACCTACCTGTCACACATAGATTATAAACATTGAGGATTTAGTTTATCAGTTTCCTAAGCATGCATCAACCACTAAGGACAAACTTTATCACAGCACAATAAGTGAATTAATAATTTATCATGCAAAAAATATTTTCACCTTTTATCTAGAAAGATAAAATTCGTTGTAATTGTGAGTAACATCTATTGCTCTTTTGAAATCCAATGGAAGTTAATTGTTGTGTTAAACAGGAAATCACCCGGGCTGAATGAGAGTCCTTCACTATTAAAAGCATCAATTAAAGAGTCAAGGATGATTGACTAATCTATTAAATGCTGAAAATATGTCGTTTAAAAGGTAGAAGTTAAAAGTGGATTTACAAAATCTATGAAATTGAGAACATGGAAGCTAGTGAAAATTGGAATAAATTACAAGGGATAAATTGTTTAAAGATGAAACTAAATACCTGTGAATTTGGGACCTGTTGGTGAACCTTTTAGAGAACACTGAACTGACCTTGCACATCTATAAAATTGATACAAGTTTGAGAAATGAAATGTGGTTTTACCAGGATCAGAAATTCTGCTAACTATATGACTCTATACATTTTATATATCCGAGATTGAGTTATAGGCAAGAAGGTAGACATATATACTTTACTTTCTTTCCCAGGGGAAAATTAAAATACAAATGTATACAAAGAGAAAAAAATGATGAGCAGATACCAGGTAATATAGTTTGACTGTGTCCCCACTGAAATCGCAACTTGAATTGTATCTCCCAGAACTCCCATGTGTTGTGGGAGGAAACCAGGGGGAGGTGATTGAGTCATGGGGGCTAGTCTTTCCCATGCTATTCTCATGATAGTGAACAAGTCTCACGAGATCTGATGGGTTTATCAGGGGTCTCCGCTTTTGCTTCTTCCTGATTTTTCTTTTGCTGCCACCATGTAAGAAGTGCCTTTTGTCTCCTGCCATGATTCTGAGGCCCCCCAAGCCATGTGGAACTGCAAGTCCAATTAAACCTCTTTTTGTTTCCAGTTTTGGGTATGTCTTTATCAGCAGTGTTAAAATGAACTAATATACTAGGCAAAGATATTCGCTTCTTCTCCCTCATTATATATGAGAGCCAGTCTATGTAGACGTTTATGTAAATATTTGATTAAGTATACAGATTTTATTTTCTTACTAAAAAAATTTATCTGATGCAAAAATAAATAATAATAAGATATATCAAATCATTATTGTAGATATTTCAGGTGTACAACTTGATGATTTGCTCTGCCTATTCATTGGGAAATAACCATCACAATCAATAAAATTAACATTTCTATTACCTAAGATAAATACCTTTTTTATGTGTGTGATAACTCAGAACCTATTCTATTGACACATTTTAAGTATACCACACAGTATTGTTACTTCTAGTCACCTTGCTATATATTAGATCCCAGAACTTACAGATTTTGGATATTTGATCAACATCAGTTGATGTACTCCTTGACCCACATCTGAATCAACTATTTTTGGTTTATTTCAGTAAGTGCAATGGATCTATGAATTTATAATTTAATAGATTTATATGATCAATCTATTAAACTTATCATTTATATGATGACTGAGTTTCTTGCTCTCAGTAGAATAACAAAAAAATTGTGTAAGTTTTTGTTTGCATACAATATCTTCAGAGCAACCTCTAAATTGTAAGAAATAAATTCTACTAATGAAAACGGTATACATACTTGCTGAAAAAATGATAAGACATATAAATTTTAACTGACAAGGATTTAAATAGAAGAATAATCCATTTACTTATAATAAAGTTTACTTCTGATAGAAATACATTTTGTAGTTAATATATTTTAAATATTAACTATATGATTAGTACTGACTAAAATCTGTACAGATTCAGCCACTTGGTTTTTAAAGATCAAATAATTTTATTTATACACTTTCTAAAAAATGCAGTGTTGGCACCCATTTCTAAGAAACTAAGAACACCAAATACATTAATTGCTTTAGAAAAAAATCTACAATATTCTTTTGATAAATAAGATTATTTAGTCACTAATTAGGAGTGTACTCTTATACAAGACTTTAACTTTGCACAAACTCTCAGTAAAGACTATTTATACAATGACAGCAAAGAATGTAAGTGCTTATTGTTTGAAAGATAAAAAATGAAATAGGTATGCCCATAACATTTATAATAGGAATATAAAAACAGAATATCTTTAATAAAAAGTAATCCATGCATTTTGTAGAGTAAAATATGCAGGTGTGTTAGAAAGAAAATAATTGTACAGTATGTTAGAAACTGAAATAAATTTCAAACCACTTAAGCAGAAAAAATAATATTAGAGTAATTTTAATAGATGGATAAATTTATATGATGACTGAGTTTCTTACTCTAAGCCCTGATTTCTTAATTTGTTTTTGAATCCATTTAAAACATAAATTTAATTTCAAATATTAAGAAACAGTAGATAATTCTGAATAAGATCTATGTTTAGCATGCTTAACTTGATCTACAAAGACTGAAGTTCAAATATTAGATGAATAAATCTAATTACTCTTTCAACATACATGAACTGATGTGTTATCCTTATTTCTACAGCAGTGTGCTACGAAGTATACATGCATGCACATATCTATCAATCAATCTATCTATCTATCTATATCTCTTAGAAAAATTATTTTAAAATACCATATAATCAGCAGTGAACTGTTACATAATAGTAAATAAACAGCTCTTGGGGCAGGGGAGCGCCAAAACAATTTGCATGATTTTTCAATTTCCAAGCCAATTTTTATGGCTGTTGTTACTCGCCTTTCCACAATACCTGAACATTTAACAATCAGGTTTTGCAAGGCAATAACAAGTAGTTCCAGTATACCACTCTACACTGTATACAATAAAAATGAAATGGATAAATTTATCTATTGGTTGTTAAATTTATTTAAAACATTTTCAATAATTAATATTAGCAAATAAAATAATATTACTAAGCAAAACACAATAAACCATCATTCTGAGCAAACTATCGTGAGGACAGAAAACCAAACATCGCGTGTTCTCACTCATAGGTGGGAATTGAACAATGAGAACACTTGGATACAGGATGGGGAACATCACACACCGGGGCCTGTTGTGGCGTGGGGAGAGTGGAGAGGTATAGCATTAGGAGATACACCTAATGAAAATGATGAGTTAATGGGTGCAGCACACCAACATGGAGCATATATACATATGTAACAGACCCGCACATTGTGCACATGTACCCTAGAACTTAAAGTATAATTTAAAAAAAGTGAATAGTATTCATAAAAACATAGAGGTCTTCAAATGTTTGACTTTAATTTGATATGCTATTTTCATCCACGTGTTTTTTGTCTAAAATTGTTATATTCCCTAGTTATTTCTACCACTTTATTCTTTTTCTTTTTTTTCTATATTTCTTTATATTAGTTTTTAACTCTCCTCTATTGAAAATAAGAGAATTTTAAAGAACAACAATCTGGCTCATTCAATTCTGCTATTTTTTTTTAAGCTTCAACTCAGCAGTGTTTCTTTTAGTCACTCTATGGAAACACATTTCCCAAAATATAGATATTTATTTTACATGACAAATACTCATATTTTTCTGCTTTTCAAGAATGACATGCTAATTGTTAGGAGTTTAACTAAACTCAAGTTTTCTCAATATACTTTCTCATGCCTGGTCCATTTTATAGTTTGTCCCTTTAAAATTTGGTATAAATACAATATGTCATTTATTATGGAGTTTCTTATTTATTTTTATTTAATAGATACAAGAATTACCAAGATTTCTGGGTCCCTTCTTAATAAACAAAATTGAAAATTATGCACTTAAATAACCATATGCCTATATATAGGCAGCATGAATTAAAAATAAAGTTATCAATAATTTATAAAAATTAAGAAATTAAATAAATTGATAAATATAAATTAGATCATTTTATAGCATTTATTAATTTCTATAATGTATTTCCTAAATGGGATGACATTCTGGTAATGACTACTCTTCTTGGTTATGCAGAAAGTGTTTGTTGTAACAGAATTCTTCTACATAATGCAAACATTTTATGAATACTGTGGTTTGGAATTATTATTTTGTTATTTTTATAGAATGTAAAAGAAAGTTTAGATATTCCCATATGTGATGGCCTGAATAAGATGGGTTAAAGACCTATATTTTAATGGAAATATTCCAAAAATAATAATGGGGACTAATTAAAAAATGTCACACGATGTGGCATGTCCAAAACTGAGTGTTGTCACAGTGTCAAGATTTATAAGGTTTTACTAGGTTAACTTATTAAATAAGTAGGAGTTTTTGTTTTTTATGATATAACCATATTTCATATTATGTATATGTGTGTATGTGTGAATATGTGTGTATGTATATGTGTGAGTATATGTTTAGTGTGTGTATATGTACATATATTCTCTGCTGAATGCCTTATTTTTTATGAAAAACATTCAACAGAGACATTTCACAATGAACACAAAATTGTTATTTAATATTTCATTAAGCTTACTTTGAACTTTGTAAGAAACCCAACATTCTATGATTCTAACTGACATCAGTCAGGAATGAGAGACTCATGTAACACAATTTTTTGATTTAGGTTTGCCGATGTTGATTATTAACTATGCCATCTTAATTGAAACTAATCAAAAATCCATTTTTATGATGCATTTGTTAGCAGCAACATTTCTGAAATGCGATACTCTAAATCTTAAAATGATTTACAACAGATAGGCTTACAATAAATAATATTCATAATTATCTGATGATTGCATACCTTATAATAATTTGGTCTGTTATTTTAAACTCAGTGTTTACTATACTGCACTTTAGTGTTAAACAATAATGTGAAATTGTCAGAAACATTAAAGGATCCAGAATATACTCTGGGAATTTGTATTGCTTATGTTCTTTAAAATTATAATTGTGAATGTATTTCATTCTAGTATCTTCCATAAAATTTTATCAATACAGGAAACCTAAAAAATAATTAGTACTTGCTGGCAAAACTTTATGTACGAAAATGGTGAACAGTAAAATTTATTTACTGCTTAATGCTAGTGAGAGCTAATTATAATCCTCTATCAATATGCAAAATTCATTTTAAAGTAAAACTGAAGTAATGTTTCTCTGTTTGCACAGATGATAGCGTATCAGAAAGATTCTACCAACTCTTGGAACTTTTTTATTGCATCTGTCTGCCATTGTTATCTGGAAGGCCTAAGCTGTGAGCCATAAGTTTTAGTAAACTAATATATTTATAAAATATAAAGCATCCCATCATTCACTTTGAATATATACAATATTTATTAATTAAATATACTTGTAACATTATGTCATGTAAAATGTGTATACTTTTCAGATATCATGATTTGCTACTTTTTATTTAGACAAGATCTTTCAAAAATTTTGCATAACAATATTCTTGGAAGATATCTATTATTATACCTGCAAAATTGCAAATATCCAAAATCATGAGTGGTCCCTAATACACCTATGTTTCTACATATAAGAATATAGTATTAGATTATATAAGCAATATTATAATATATAATATATATTCTAACATAATCTTCTCAAATTCACTAATCTTTACTAGCATGATATCAAAATTATCAGTTCCATACTGTGTATTTTTATCTCTGTCCTTGTATTTTGGTTTTTAGAATACTTGTGTCTTATATCTTTCATGACTCTGCCTAACATGGTCAAGCTTTCCTTAAGCCCCTTGACTATAAAGAATGTAGTTCTAATTGTTTTAATGCAGTTGTTCAATTATTCTATCATGTGTTTCATTCCTGGTTCAGTTTCCCCTGATTGATACTTTTCTTGCTTCAATCCAAGTCCAGTAATTTTTGATAATATTCCATACATTGCAAATTTTGCCTTGTTGGCAATTACATATCTTAATGTTCCTATAAATATACATATGCTTTCCTCTGTGATGCAGTTGAGTTCTTTGGAGACAGTTTAATCTTTTGGGGTTTTGCATTTAAGATTATATTTTAGCAAAATCCTAGAGGCACTGACTAAGGCAAATGTTGAATCACTGTTGTGGCAAAATCCTGATTTCTCTACCTGATGGCCCATAAATTATGAGATTTTTCTAGACTGGCTAATGAAAATACCAATAATTCCATCCCTGGTGGGATCTGGGAAGTGTTCCCCCTAGTCCTTTTAGATCGTTCTTTTCCGGTCCTTGGTAGAATCCTCATATTCACACACTAACTGAAACCCAGTTTAAAAGCCCAGAAACCAGATACAGGAATGTAGAGGACTCTGCAGCTACGTTCTCCCTGTACTCTGTTCCTTGAACTCTAGTGCCTTTGCCTCCCCTGTTTCTTCCTGTTTTTAAGAAGCTAGAAATTATTCAATATAACTCATTTTTTTCGATTTTTTAAAAAACTACAAATATAATACTACCCAAAATAATTTCAATATATTTATTTAATATTTATTTATCTATTGTTCAGTTCTTACAACAGCTTTTCCTGAGGATTAAGGCTTTGTCAGCTCTCACTGATGAAAACATCCTAAAATTATCAGGATTTGCCTTTTGGAATATGCAAAGAGAAATTAAATTATATAAATTATTTCATGAAAAATCAAATAATTGTCTACAAATGCTCTTAGTGTTTAATATAATCAATCCTGAGAAAATAAAGGCAAAAATAACAACTAATGAAAATGCGAATTTCAAAAAATGTGTACATACTCATCCTGCTATGGGCAAAAAGTCATTTTACTGAAGAGCAAAGTAATACAGGAACAGAAAACCATGTACTGCGTGGTTTCACTATAAGTGGAACTAAATGATGAGAACACATGGACACGTAGAGGGGAAAAACACACACTGGGGCCCATCAGAGGGTGGACAGCGGGAGCAGGGAGAGGATCAGGAAAAATAACTAATGAGTACTAGGTTTAATACGTGAGTGATGAAATAATCTGTATTAACAAACCGTCGTGACACGAGTTTACTTATATAACAAACCTGCACATGTACCTCTTAACTTAAATTAAAAAGATAAACAATCATAAACCATGAACGTATTAGTTGGAATATTTCATAGGTATAGACTATCTCCTAGAAAATATTGTGTACCTTGAAGTCCAGTTATCAGGCTACAGCAGCATTGGACTAGACCACTGTATTTTCTTTCCCCTGAGAGTGCCTCTTCACCTAACTGGGAATAAATGAATCACAGGTCAGCTGCTTAATCCCCTTCCTTCCCAGTTTTTATACTAAAATAAATCACTTAATAATAAATACCCCCATTTTATTGCCTTTTTTTATTTAGCTAGGATCAACTTGTAAATCATTTTTTATTTTTACCCAATTTTAATGCCAAACTAAACCTGAATAATACATATAAAGAAATCCATTATTTAAGAGCTCACATGCAGCATAAGTAGTCCTGAAATATGTATGCAATAAAGTTTTTAAAAATTTTTATGACTTGGCCGGGCTCAGTGGCTCACGCCTGTAATCCCAGCACTTTGGGAAGCTGAGGCGGGCAGATCATCTGAGGTCGGGAATTCGAGACCAGCCTGACCAACATAGAGAAACTCCGTCTCTACTAAAAATACAAAACTAGCCGGGCATGGTGGCTCGTGCCTGTAATCTCAGCTACTCAGGAAGGCTGAGGCAGGAGAATTGCCTTGAACCCGGGAGGCGGAGGTTGCGGTGAGCCGGGATCACTCCATTGCACTCCAGCCTGGGCAATAAGAGCGAAGCTCCGTCTCAAAAAAAAAAAAAAAAAAAAAAAAAAAAAGACTTATTTTTAAAGCAGTTTTTAAATTCTCACCAAAATTAAGAAGATACAGAAATTTCCCATATACCCACTCTGCTTCCGCAAATACATAACTTTTCCATCGTCAACATCTGTCATCAAACTGGTACATTTTTTATAGTTGATGAACCTACATTGACACATAATCAACCAAAGCCCATAGTTTACATTACGGTTCACTCTTGGTGTTGTAGATTTTAGGGTTTGGACAAATGTATAATGACAGGCACCCTTTTTAGTAGTATCATATAGAGTATAATCATTGCCCTAAAAATTCTCTGTGCTCCACCGATTCATCCCTCTCCACACCCAACCCTTTGCAACTGTAATCTTTTAAATGTCTGCATAGTTTTGACTATTCCAGAACATCATGTAGTTGGCGTCATACAGTATGCAGCCTTTGCAGATTGGCTTCTTTCACTTAGTAATGCAGTTAAGATTCCTCCATGTCTTTTCATGGTTTGATAGCTCATTTACTTTTAGTACTTAATAATATTTCATTGTCTGAATGCACTGCAGTTTACTAATGAATTTACCTAGAAAATGACATTGTAGTTGCTTCCATGTTTTGGCAATTATGAATAAAGCTACTATAAACATCCATGTTCTGGTTTTTGTGTGGACGTGTTTTCAACCCCTTTAGGTAAATATCAAGAAATGCAGTTGCTGGATCATGTATGAGTATGAACATGTTCACTTTTATAAGAAACTGCCAGATTTCCAAAGTGAACGTATTTCTATCAGCAATGAATAAGAGTTCCTCTCTTCTATATCCTTTCAAGCATGTGTTGTCATTGTTTTGGATTTTGGCCATTCTAATGGGTGTATAGAGATAGCTCACCGTTTTTGTAATTTGCGTTTTCCTGTTGACACGTGAGGTGGACCATCTTTTTATATGCTTATTTGCCATCTATATATCTTCTTTGATGAGGTGTCTGTTAAGGTCTTTGGCCAATGTTTAATCATGTTGTTTTCTATTGTTGGGTTTTAAAAGTTCTTTGTAAATTATGGATAACAGTCCTTTATATGTGTTTTACAAAAATGTTCTCCCAGTCTCTGGATTGTCCTTTCATTCTATTGACATTGTCTTTCAAAAAGCAGAAGTTTAAAATTTTTATAAGATCCAGTTTATCAATTATTTACCTTATGGATTGTGACTTTGTTTTACCTAAAGTTTTGCCATATCCACAGTCATCTAAGTTTTCTCCTATGCTATCTTTCAGTCATTTTAGGGTTTTTAGTTTACATTTGGGTCCATGACCCATTTTGAGTTAATTTTTTGTAAAAAATATAAGGTATTTGTCCAGATTTATTTATTTATTTTTTGCATGTGTATGTCCAGTTGTCTCAGCAACAGCTTTTTTTCAGCAATAATCTTTTGCTGAAATGCTGAAAAGATTATTTTTGCTCTATTGTATTGTCTTTTTCCCCTTGTGAAAGAGCAGTTGACTACATTTATGGGCCTTGTATTCAATTATATTATCTGTTTATCTATTATTTCTTCATTACCTCACTGTCCTGATTACTGTCATTTTACATTAAGTCTTAAAGTCAGGTAGTTAGTCCTATAACCTTGTTCTCCTTTAACATTCTGTTGGCTATTCTCGGTATTTTGTTTTTCCCTATTAACTTTAGGATAAGTTTGCTGATACCCACAAAGTAACTTGATGAGATTTTGATATTGTATTGGATCTATACATCAAATTGGGGAAAACTGACATCTTAACAATATTGAGTGTTCCAATCCATAAATCTGGACTAGCTCTTAAATCATCTTTGATTATAAATCTTGTATGCACATTGTTAAATACATACTGAAATATTTCTTTTTTAGGGTGTTAATAAAAATATTTTCTGTTTTCAAGTAAAAATTGTACTTTCTCACTGCTGGTACTTTTCACCTCTGGTATACAGGAAAGTAATTAGCTTTGGTATATTAACCTTGTATCCAGCAACCTTGTCATATGCTTTTTAGTTGCAGAAGGGCTTTTTTGTGGTTGTTCTTTCAAGTTTTTCTTTCAAGTTTTCTACATAGATTATTAGACATCTTCAAACAAAGGAAGTTGTTTCTACATAGATTATTAGACATATTGAAACAAAGGCAGTTTCATTAATTTCCCTCCAATTTGTACACCTTTTCATTTTATTTTTTGGTCTTATTGCATTAAGTAATACTACCAGTATGATGTTAGAAAGGAGTAGTGAGCAGTGGTATCTTTTCCTTGTTTTTGATACTAGAAAATATCTCACCATTATAAATAATGCTAGCTGTAGGTATTTTGTGGATGTTCTTTATCAATTGAGGAAGTTTCCCTCTATTTCTCCATACAGAGACTTTTTATTATGAATGTGTGTTGAGTTTTGTCAAATAAACTACATCTATTGATGTGATCATGTGATTTTCGTTTTTTAGTCTGTTGATGTGCTGTATTACATTAATTGATTTTGGAAAGTTCAATGAATTCTGCATACCTGGGATAAATCCCACTTGGCTGTAGTGTATAATTATTTTTACTCATTGTTGGATTCTATTTTCTAATATCTTCTTGAGGATAGTTGTATCTATGTTCATGAGAGATGTTAGTTTGTAGTTTTTTATCTTGTAATGTTTTTGTTTAATTATGACATTTTGGATGCTAGCCTCCTAGAGTAAGTTAAGAAGTATTTCCTATGCTTCTGTTCTCTGAAGAGATTTCAGATAATTGGTATAATATTTTTCTTGAGCTTTTGTTAGAATTCACCGGTGAAACTATTTGTTTCTGAAGCTTTCTATTTTGGAGCTTTAAATTATTGATTCAATTTCTGTAACAAGTATAATCCCATTAGATTGTTTATTTTTTCTTGCATGAGTTTTAGCAAATTGTACCTTTCAAGCAATTGTTTCATTTCATACTGAGTATCAAATTTGTGAGCATAGTTATTCCTAGTATTTCTTTATTATCCTTTTAATGTCCATAGGCTCCATGGTGATGCTCCCTCCTTTATTTCTAATATAAATAATTTGAGTCCTCATTCTGTTTTACTTAGTCTGGCTAGAGCCTTACTAATTGATTGATCTTTATTTAAAAAAACAGTTTTGGTTTCATTGATTATCTTTTTGGTTTTCTTTGCTCAACTTAATTGATTTCTGGTCTAATTATGATGAATCTTCTCCTTACTTTTGTTAAACTGAATAAACTGGAGGTCATTAGCCTGAGGCTGTCTTTATACTCTGAGTTTCTGTATAACAAACCACAATGTAACTTAGTACATACACAAACCAAAACCTAAAGTTAGAAATATAACAGCTGAATTTCAGTCAATCACAAAGGGTCAACTCATCACACTATGTCCAAGTAAGGCAAATGGCTTATCTCACCATGCCCAAATAATGCAGATAGCTTGCTGTAGTCAGATAATGTTTCTACTTTGCTTTGTGCTCCAGTTATAAAAACTCTCTGGTCTAATGCCTGTGTGGAGCTCTTTAAATCTCTTCTGGCTTTGAATTCTGCCTAATTTCTAATTGTTCTTTGCTTAAATAAATCCTGCTAAATTTAATTTGTCTAAAATTTTTCTTTTAGGACTTTGGATTTAATTTGCTCTTCTTTTTCAAATATCCTAAGGTGAAAACAAATTATTGATTTTAGATCTTTTGTTCTTTTCTGATATATGCATTTGATATTAAAAATTTCCCTCTAAGCATTATTTTGGCTGTGATATAGTTTGGATATATTTGTCTCCTCCAAGTCTCATGTTAATATTTTATCCCAGTGTTGGAGGTGGAACTAGTGGGAGCTGTTTTGGTCATGGAAGTGGATCTCTTACGGATGACTTAGTTCCATTCTTGTGGTCATGAGTGAGTTCTTGATCTAATAGTTCCCATGTTAAATTATTAAAAAGAGCCTGGCACTTTGTCACCACTCTCTCTTGCTTCCTTCCTCTCACCATGTGATGCTTACTCCCCTTTCCCTTCTGCCATGAGTGGAAGCTTCCTGCATTCCTTACCAGAAGCAGATGCTGGTGCCATGAATTTTGTACAGCATGCAGAATAGTGAATTGAATAAACCTCTTTTCTTTATAAATTACTCGATCTCAGGTATTTCTTCGTAGTAACGCAGAATGGACTAAAACTGGCTGCATCCTACAAAATTGATGTTTCATTTCCACTTTCATTCAGTTAAAAATATTTTTAAATTTATTTTGAGATTTCATCTTTGACCCATAGGCTATTTAGAAGCATGTTGTTTAATCTCTATGTATTTTGATTTCTAGTTTAATCTCATTGTGGTTTTATAACAGATGTTGTATTTCTGTTCCTTTCATTTTGTTGGGGTGTATTTTATAGCCTATCTTTGTAAATGTTGTTTGTGAGTTCAAAAAAAAAATGTGTACCTGCTTGTTATTGGACAGAGTAGTCTATATAGATTTAAATTATATCCAGCTAATTAATGGTGTTAGTGAGTTCAACTATGTCCTTACTGATTTTTCTGCCTAATGGATATTTCCATTTCTGAGAGAAGGGTATTAAAGTCTCCAACTATGTAAGTGGATTCATCTACTTTTGCTTGCACTTCTATTAGTTTTTGACTCACAAAGTTTGACACTCTGTTGTTAGCTGTATATATCTTAAAGATTGTTACGTCTTCTTGTAGAATTGACCCCATTATCTTTGTATAATTTTGTTCTATGTTCCTGGTGACTCTCCTTGCTTGAAAATCTGTTCTGCTTGAAATTGAATTAACTACCTGTGCTTTGCTTTTACTGGTGTTAGCATGGTATATTTTCTCCATCTACTTGCTTTTACTCTATATGTCTTTATATTTAGCTGTTTCTTTGTAGACAACATTTAGGAGGTTTGTTTTTTGAATCACCCTGACAATCTTTGTCTTTTAACTTGTGCATTTAGACCACTAATATTCAATGTGATTATTGATATAGTTGGATTAATATTAACTATATTTGTTACTGTTTTCTATTTTTTTGCCCTAATTTTTTTCCTATTTTGTCTTCCACTCTTTTTCTGTGCTTTGTGATTTCAACTAAGCATTTTAAGTGATTCTATTTTTTTCTCCTTAGCATATCAGCGATATAATTTTTCTACTTATTTTATTGGTTGCCCTGCAATAAATCTTTTAAGTTGTTGAAATTGCATATAATACCTGCTTGAACCACAACATGACACTTGATTCATCCATTATTAGATATAAATGGATATTAGAGACAATATACATCAATACTGTCAGTTTTGGTACTGAGAAATTAGACAGTACATATCTATAAATAATATCAGAAAAATGGCTAAATGTAATTTCATGTGCTGTTTTCTAAATATGCTCAGTATAAATGTTACTTTCTTAGTTCTACAATGCTTTCTATATTACACTCTATGTTTAGAAACTTTTGCTTTCACTCTTTTGGCTAAAAATTTCAATTTAATATCTGCCTGAGACCACAGATAGTTAATGCACCAGTATAAAATCATTTTGATTACAATGATATTGATAAAATATCCTATTCCATAAAGTAAAAAATGCTAATATGGTGCTTTCTAATTGATTTTCAGATTATTTATTAAATCATGGAATTATTAACTCAAATCCCGCTACTCTTTTTTTTTTTTTTTTTTTTTTTTTTTTTGAGACAGAATCTCACTCTGTTGCCCAGGCTGGAGTGCAATGGCACGATCTTGGCTCACTGCAACCTCCACCTCCTGGGTTCAAGTGATTTTCCTGCCTCAGCCTCCTGAGTAGCTGGGATTAGAAGCGCATACCACCACACCTGGCTAAATTTTGTATTTTTAGTAGAGACGGGGTTTCACCATGTTGATCAGGTTGGTTTCGAACTCCTGACCTCATGATCCGCCCGCCTCGGCTTCCCAAAGTGCTGGGATTACAGGCGTAAGCCACTGCGCCCAGCCAATTCCACTATTCTTAACTGTAGCTGTTTTTCATTCAGTTCCTTAGCCCTTCTAGGTTATACATTTTGAAAATGGCATTTATTCATATTTATCCTTCAGATTACAATTTTAATGTTATTTCTCTAGGAAAAATTGCCTTAGTACCTAAACTGGTCAGAGTGTATACTTAGGCATTTTACCTTCATTTTTCTCATTAGCATTTGCCACTGTTTTAATATTACTAATATGTTTTATTTTTGTAATTGTAGAATACATGTCATGGCATGCACATCATGAAGTGTAAGCACACTGCAGCCTGTGGATGTATATAATTTGCTCACAGTTTTATCTCTAGAATCTAAAACAGTCTTGGTTCACTGAAGTTTTTTTTTTTGGTCCATATTTACAGAGATAGAAAGAAAAAAATTGGGAAGGTAAGTGTGTCAATGTTGTCATCACATAAGGAGTTAAGCGAGCTAGCGCCCCCTGTGGGCTTAGGTATTCAACAGAAGTAAAGTTTTAAATAGGAGAAAAAAATTTCTTCAGTATTCTTTGCTTTACAAATTATTTGATATAATTGATTATTTTCTGATGTATCACTATAGGTCAAATTGCATTCTCCCCAAATTCACATATTTAGATTCTAACCCTCAGTAACTTGAAATGTGACTGTATTTGGACACAAGTTCCTTAAAGATGTAATTAAGTTAAAATGAAGGATTTAAGGTGGACTCTAATCCAATATGACAGGTGTCCATCTAAGAGAAGGAAATTTGGACGCATGGAGAGGCTACACCAACATTAGCTTGTATAAAGGAAAAAGCTATAAGAGGATAACCTAAGAAGATGGCCATCTATCTGCAAGCCAAGAAGAAAAGTCTTAGAAGTAACCAAACCTGGAAGCACCTTGATTCTGGACTTCTAACTTCTAAAACTGTAAAAAAATAAATTTTTGTTGTTTAGGCCACACAGTCTATGGTACTTTGTTGTGGCAGCCCAAGCACAAAAAGACACTGACCCAATGCACTTTATTTCTCAGTACAATAGCTGTTCTAATTATAATTATTATATGGGCCACATAAACAAAATCTAATGTAGAAAAAAATTCAGATTTGAATGGGACCTCAAAGAATAATTACTGAAAAAAATCTATCTTGTGTACTTAAAATATTTTACTTTATTTTCTGTTTTATTTTGTGTTTTAGAGTAATTGTGTGTGTACATATTCGTTATTTGAGGAAGGAGATAAATGGTTTTGGAAAAGGAGTATTTTAATGCCACATAAAATAAATTATCATATGTGTTTGTAGCTAAAATACTTAAATTTTAATACACCTTGGGTCAGGCATAGTGGCCCACACCTGTAATTGCAGCACTTTGGGAGGCCAAGGCAGGTGGATTGCTCAAACCCAGGAGTTCCAGATATATCATGGCAACATGGCAAAATCTCATCTCTACAAAAAATACAAAAATTAGCCGAGTGTATTGGCACATGCTTGTAGTACCAGCTACTCTGGAGGCTGGGGTAGCAGGATCACTTGGGAAGTTGAGGCTGCGGTGAGCAGTGATTGCGTTGCTGCACTCCAGCCTGGGCAACAGAACAAGACCTTACATGTAAATAAATAAATAAATCGTTTCATTCTCAGTGGGCACCATTGGTTAACTGTCAAAATCAATCTAACTTTCATAAGCAAAGAAAAAATACAAATGAAATAAGTAATTAATATTTTGTATGTCTTCCACCTCTAATTCTATAATTGATCAGATTATTATTTTATTAGATTTCACATTAGTGAAACTTTCAGAACTTTGTTTTGAAATATACATATGTTTACCAATAAAAAATAAAAAGTCAATTTTGACATCCCAATTTTCTTGCAAAACCAGTTCATTAATATTAGCATGACTCTTACTAATGGCTTAAAATAATGTAGAAATCCTATGATGCTAAGAATTCATTTTTAAATATCTCTTTTTACAAAATAAATTTTAATGTAACAATCTCAATTCTTTAACTTTGATTTATAAGGCCTGTATTAACTTTTAAAATAACATTACATATCTCTATCACGCAAAGTTGTCAGAGGAATATAGTTAAAAAAATCAAATAGCAGTTCAGAAGACTTATTAGACTTTTCTGGGACACAGAAATGTTAAAGAAATCAGATATGCCAGAGGGACACATCACACTTTAAAACAAATTCTATTTATGGAAAGTAACCTATATATCATTTGTTTTTTGCTAATTTCTCACAAAACTCTAGCATCTCAGTGTACTCTCAGAAAATATATATTAACACAGGATTTTAGTTACATATTTAAATCTCAAAATTCTATTTAATAGTATACTAGCAGCTAGTCATTAACATAATGTGAAGTATCTCATATATCATTTAAACCGTAGTTGTCTAAATAAGTAAAAAAAATACATTTATGTCTCATTTTCCTTAATTTTTTATTATGTGTGTAATTGCTTGCTTACTGATCTACATAATCCAGTATATCAGAGTCCCTGTCACTTTAGTGAATTAATCTGCATTATTTCAACTTGACTGATTAAACTAAAAGAATATCATCGAGAATTTTAGGCTGTCATTTAAATATTTTTAAATGCACGTAGAAAATACTCAAAACATATAAATTCAAAAACCTCAGGAAGTACTAAAGAAAAAAATATAGAGACAATATTAAAAATGATGTCCTTTCACTAAGATAATTCTACAGCAATGAATTTAGGTTAACAGCTGGAAGAGACTAAATTTGACTAAAAATATATTAATGGGAAAAACAGTAAATTCACCTATTCTTTCTGTAGAATAACCGCAAAATGCAGAAATAGTCTAGATTCAAAAATACAAATAGGTTTTTTATAAAAATATTTTAGCCTCTTACTTAAAGTAGAGAACCAAAAAAGAGGTCTGGAATTTATTTCCAGTTCTGCAACTTACTCAATGTGTGACCTTAAGTTGATACTTTTAGCCTATTCTTTTTTCCTTCATTATTACACTTTAAGTTCTGGGATACAGGTGCAAAACGTTCAGATTTGTTACACAGGTATACACGTGCCATGGTGGTTTGCTGCACCCATCAACCTACCATCTACATTAGGTATTACTCCTAATGCTATCCCTACCCTAGACCCCACCCCCCAACAGGCCCCAGTGTGTGATGTTCCGCTCCCTGTGTCCATGTGTTCTCATTGTTCAACTCCCACTTATGAGTGAGAACATGCACTGTTTGGTTTTCTGTTCCTGTGTTAGTTTGCTGAGAATGATGGTTTCCAGCTTCATCCATGTCCTTGCAAAGGACATGAACTAATTCTTTTTTATGGCTGCATAGTATTCCATGGTGCATATGTGCCAAATTTTCTTTATCCAGTCTATCATTGATGGGCATTTGGGTTAGTTCCAAGTCTTTGCTATTGTGAATAGTACTGAATAGTGAATAGTGCTGCAATAAATACACATGTGCATGTGTCTTTATAGTACAGTGATTTATAATCATTTGGGTTAATGGGATTGCTGGGTCAAATGGTATTTCTGGTTCTAGAGCCTTAAGGAATCGCCACACTGTCTTCCACAATGATTGAATTCGTTTACACTCTCACCAACAGTGTAAAAGCATTCCTATTCTCCACATCTTCTAGCATCTGTTGTTTCCTGACTTTTTAATGATCGCCATTCTAACTGATGTGAGATGGTATCTCATTGTGGTTTTGATTTGCTTTTCTCTAATGACCATTGATGATGAGCTTTTTATCATATGTTTGTTGGCTGCATAAATGTTTTTTCTATTTAAGAAGTATCTGTTCATATCCTTTGCCCACTTTTTGATGTTTTTTTTTTCTTGTAAATTTTTTTAAGTTCCTCATAGATTCTGGGTATTAGACCTTTGTCAGATGGATAGATTGCAAAAATTTTCTCCCATTCTGTAGGTTGCCTGTTCACTCTGATGATAGTTTGTTTTGCTGTGCAGAAGCTCTTTTGTTTAATTAGATCCCATTTGTCAATTTTGACTTTTGTTGCCATTGCTTTTGGTGTTTTAGTCATGAAGTCTTTGGCCATGCCTATGTCCTGAATGGTATTGCCTAGGTTTTCTTCTAGAGTTTTTATGCTTTTAGGTCTTACATTTAAGTCTTTAATCCATCTTGTCTTAATTTTTGTATAAGGTGTAAGGAAGGGGTCCAGTTTCAGTTTTCTGGTTATGGCTAGCCAGTTTTCCCAACAGCATTTATTAGATAGGGAATCCTTTCCCCATTGCTTGTTTTCATCAAGTTTGTCAAAGATCAAATGGTTGTAGATGTGTGGTGTTATTTCTGAGGCCTTGGTTCTGTTCCATTGGTCTATATATTTGTTTTGGTGCCAGTACCATGCTGTTTTGGTTACTGTAGCCTTGTATTATAGTTTGAAGTCAGGTAGTGTGATGCCTCCAGCTTTGTTCTTTTTGCTTAAGATTGTCTTGGCTCTACGGGCTCTTTTTTTGGTTCAACATAAAATTTAAAGTAGTTTTTTTCTAATTCTGTGAAGAAAGTCAATGGTAGCTTGATGGGGATAGCATTGAATCTATAAATTACTTTGGGCAGTATGGCCATTTTCACAATATTGATTCTTCCTATCCATGAACATGGAATGTTTTTCCATTTGTTTGTGTCCTCTCTTATTTCCTTGAGCAGTGGTTTGTAGTTCTATTTGTAGATGTCCTTCACATCCCTGGTAAGTTGTATTCCTAGGTATTTTATTCTTTTTGTAGCAATTTTGAATGGCAGTTCACTCATGATTTAGCTCTCTGCTTGTCTATTATTGGTGTATAGGAATGCTTGTGATTTTTGCACATTGATTTTGTATCCTGAGACTTTCCTGAAGTTGCTTATCAGCTTAAGGAGATCTTAGGCTGAGATAATGGGGTTTTCTAAATATACAAACATGTAATCTGCAAACAGAAACAATTTGACTTCCTCTCTTCCTATTTGAATACCCTTTATTTCTTTCTCTTGCCTGATTGCCCTGGACAGAATTTCCAATACTATGTTGAATGGGAGTGGTGAGAGAGGGCATCCTTGTCTTGTGCTGGTTTTCAGAGGGAATGGTTCCAGCTTTTGCCCATTCAGCATGATATTGGCTCTGGGTTTGTCATAAATAGCTCTTATTATTTTGAGATAAATTCCATTAATACCTAGTTTATTTTTAGCATGAAGGGCTGTTGAATTTTGTCAAAGGCCTTTTCTGCATCTATTGAGATAATCGTGTGGGTTTTGTCATTGGTTCTGTTTATGTGATGGATTACATTTATTGATTTGCATATGTTGAACCAGCCTTCCATCCCAGGGATGAAGCCCACTCGATCGTGGTAGGTAAGCTTTTTGATGTGCTGCTGGATTTGGTTTGCCAACATTTTATTGAGGATTTTTGCATCAATGTTCTTCAGGGATATTGGCCTGAAATTTTCTTTTTTTGTTGTGTCTCTGCCTGGTTTTGGTATCAGAATGATGCTGGACTCATAAAATGAATTAGGGAGGAGTCCCTCTTTTTCTATTGTTTGGAATAGTTTCTGAAGGAATGGTACCAGCTCCTGTTTGTACCACTGGTAGAATTTGGCTGTGAATCTGTCTGGTCTTGGGTTTTTTTGGTTGGTAGGGTATTACTACCTCAATTTCACAACTTGTTATTGGTCTATTCAGGGATTCGACTTTTTACTGGTTTAGTGTTGGGAGGGTGTTATGTGTCCAGGAATTTTTCCTTTTCTTCTGGATTTTCTAGTTTATTTGTGTAGAGGTGTTTACAGTATTCTCTGATGGTAGTTTGTTAATCTTTTCAAAAAACCAGCTCCTGGATTCATTGATTTTTTTGAAGTTTTTTTTTCACGTCTCTATCTCTTTCAGTTCTGCTCTGATCTTAGTTATTTCTTCTCTTCTGCTTGCTTTTGAATTTGTTTGCTCTTGCTTCTCTAGTTATTTTAATTGTGATGTTAGGATGTTGATTTTAGATCTTTCCCACTTTCTCTTGTGGGCATTTAGTGCTATAAATTTCCCTCTAAACACTGCTTTAGCTGTGTCCAAGCGATTCTGGTACATTGTGTCTTTGTTCTCATTGGTTTCAAAGAACTTATTTATTTCTGTCTTAATTTTGTTATTTACCCAGTAGTCATTCAGGAGCAGGTTGTTCAGTTTCTACTTAATTGTGCAGTTTTGAATTGTGAGTTTCTTAATCCTGAGTTCTAATTTGATTGCACTGGCATCTGAGAGTGTTTGCTATGATTTCCATTCTTTTCCATTTGCTGAGGAGTGTTTTACTTCCAATTATGTGGTCAATTTCAGAATAAGTGTAATGTGATGCTGAGAAAAATGTATATTCTGTTGACTTGGGGTGGAGAGTTCTTTAGATGTCTATTAGGTCCACCTGGTCCAGAGATGAGTTCAAGTCCTGGATATCCTTGTTAATTTTCTGTCTTGTTGATCTGTCTAATATTGACAGTGGGGTATTAAAATTTCCTACTATTATTATGTGGGGGTCTAAGTCTATTTGTAGGTCTCTAAGAACTTGCTTTATGAATCTGGATGCTCCTGTATTGGGTGCATGTATGTTTAGGATAGTTAGCTCTTCTTGTTGCATTGATCACTTTACCATTATGTAATGCCCTTCTTTGTCTTTTTTGATCTCTGTTGGTTTAAAGTCTGTTTTATCACAGACTAGGATTGCAACCACTGCTTGCTTTTTTTTTTTTTTTTTTTTTTTTTGCTTTCCATTTGCTTGGTAAATCCTCCTCCATCCCTTTATTTTTAGCCTATGTGTGTCTTTGCACATGAGATGGATCTCCAGAATACAGCACACCAATGGGTCTTGACTCTTTATCCAATTTGCCAGTCCATATCTTTTAATTGGGGCATTTAGCCTATTTACATTTAAGGTTAGTATTGTTTTGTGTGAATTTGATCCTGTCATTATGATGCTAGCTGGTTATTTTGCCCATCAGTTGATTCCGTTTCTTCATAGTGTCGATGGTGTTTACAATTCGGTATGTTTTTGCAGTGGCTGGTACCAGTTTTTCCTTTCCATATTTAGTGCTTCCTTTATGAGCTCTTGTAAAGCAGGCCTGGTGGTGACAAAGTCTCTCAGAATTTGCTTATCTGTAAAGGATTTTATTTCTCATTCACTTATGAAGCTTAGTTTGACTGGATAAGAAATTCTGAGTTGAAAATTATTTTCTTTAAGAATGCTGAATATTGGCCCCCACTCTCTTCTGGCCTGTAGGATTTCTGTAGAAAGATCCACTGTTAGTCTGACAGTCTTCCCTTTGTGGGAACCTTTCTCTCCGGCTGCCCTTAACATTTTTTCCTTAATTTCAACATTGGTGAACCTGACTATTATGTGTCTTGGGGTTGCTCTTCTTGAGAAGTATCTTAAGTATCTTTGTGGTCTCTATATTTCCTGAATTTGAATGTTGGCCTGTCTTGCTAGGTTGGGGAAGTTCTCCTGGATAATATCCTGAAGAGTGTTTTCCAACTTAGTTCCATTCTCCCCGTCACTTTCAGGTACACCAATCAAACGTAGTGTTTGGTCTTTTCACATAGTCCCATATTTCTTGGAGGCTTTGTTTGTTCCTTTTCATTCTTTTTTTCTCTAATATTGTCTTCATTCTTTATTTCATTAAGTTGATCTTCAATCTCTGATATCCTTTCTTCTGCTTGATTGATTCAGCTCTTGATACTTGTGTATTCTTCAAGAAGTTCTCATACTGGGTTTTTCAGCTCCATCAGGTCATTTATGTTCTTCTCTAAACTGGTTATTCTAGTTAGCCTTTCCTCTAACTTTTTTCAAGCTTCTTAGCTTCCTTGCATTGGGTTAGAACATGCTCCTTTAGCTTGGAGGAGTTTCTTATTACCCAACTTCTGAAGCATACTTCTGTCAATTCATCAAACTCATTCTCCATCCAGTTTGTTCCCTCGCTGGAGAGGAGTTGTGATCCTTTGGAGGAGAAGAGGCTTTCTGGTTTTTGGAATTTTCAGCCTTTTTGTGCTGGATTTTCCTCATCTTCATGGATTTATCTACCTTTAGTCTTTGATGTTGGTGACTTTTGGATGGGGTTTTTCTGTGGATGTCCTATTTGTTGATGCTATTCCTTTCTGTTTGTTAGTTTTCCATCTAACAGTCAGGACCCTCTGCTGCAGGTCTGCTGGAGTTTGCTAGGGGTCCACTCCAGACCCTCTTTGCCTGGGTATCACCAGCAGAGGCTGCAAAACAACAAAGATTGCTGCCTCGTCCTTCCTCTGGAAGCTTTGTCCCAGAGGGGCACCTGCCAGATGCCAGCCAGAGCTCTCCTGTATGAGGTGTCTATCGATCCCTGCTGGTAGGTGTCTTCCAGTCAGGAGACATGGGCACCAGGGACCAACTTGAGGAGGCAGTCTGTCCCTTAGCAGAGGTCCAGTGCTGTGCTGGGAGATCTGCTGTTCTCTTCAGAGCTGGCAGGCTGGAATGCTTAAGTCTGCTGAAGTTGCACCCACAGCTGCCCCTTCCCCCAGGTGCTCTGTCCTAGGGAGATGGGAGTTTTATTTATAATGCTCTGACTGGGGCTGCTTCCTTTCTTTCAGAGATGCCATGCCCAGAGAGGATGAATCTAGAGAGGCAGTCTGGCTACAGCGGCTTTACTGAGCTGCAGTGTGCTCTGCGCAGTTTGAACTTCCCGGAGGCTTTGTTTACACTGTGAGGGGAAAACCACCTACTCAAGCCTCAATAATGGTGGACACCCCTCCCCACACCAAGCTTGAGCATCCCAGGTCGACTTCAGACTGCTGTGCTGGCAGAAAGAATTTCAAGCCAGTAGATCTTAGCTTGCTGGGTTCTGTGGGGGTGGGATCCACTGAGCCAGACCACTTGGCTCCCTGGCTTTGGCCTCCTTTCCAGGGGAGTGTATGATTCTGTCTCGCTGGCATTCCAGGCACCACTGTTGTATGAAAAAAAGCTCCTGCAGCTAGCTCAGTGTTTGCCCAAACAGGAGCCCAGTTTTGTGCTTGAAACCCAGGGCCCTGGTGGCATAGGCACCCAAGGGAATCTCCTGTTCTGCGCGTTCTGAAGACCATGGGAAAAGCATAGTATCTGGGCTGGAATGCACTGTTCCTCATGGCATAGTCCCTCATGGCTTCCTTTGGCTAGGGGAAGGAGTTCCCCGACCCCTTTCACTTCCTGGGTGAGGTGCCACAGCACCCTGCTTCAGCTCGGCCTCCATGAGCTGCACCCACTGTCTAACCAGTCCCAGTGAGATGAACCAGGTACCTCAGTTGGAAATGCAGAAATCAGATGCTTTCTGGGTTGATTTTGCTGGGAGCTACAGACTGTGCTGTTCCTATTCAGACAGCTTGCCAGCCACGCAACTTATTCTTTAAAGAAAAGCATGCCTTTTACTTCTCAACATGGTCTTTTGTCACATGAGATTCTTTGATGTTATATTTAACTTTAGCATCTATTGTAGGATCAGTCTCAATGCTTTCAGTCAACTTGAATCTTATCTGTATATAACTTATTGAATAAAAGACTTAGTTTAAGCATTCTCTACCATGAAATTTGTTCCTAGAAGTTGTGAATGAGTCATTTTTATGACTGCTCTAAGGCAAGCAGTCTATGACTGAACACATTTCAGCCTATTATATTCTATATGAAAGATATTAATCTCATGAATAAGAGATTGTTTAGACTGTATAGGTCTCCATATGAATTTAACACTCTTATTCAGTATGGTAATTGTCCATTCCCTTTTTTGTTTAAATATAGATTAATAAAGTAAAATTTTCAGACTATGACGTTTATCTCAGGGCTAGAAATGGTTTGAACCACTGAAAAATGACAATTTTCTATTTCATAAATATCCTACCTTGGTGTAATCTAAAATTCAAGTCAATAACTCTAATACATTTAAGTTGTTAATACACTGTGCCGAGGAAGGGATTCTAGTAGAAAGCGTATTAAAGATTTAAAAAATTAACTGGAATATAAGTGATTAATATGATAAACGAGGAAAGTAATTATAAAAATATTTTCAAGATTTGGGCCCTTAAACTTCCCCAAACCTGGACAACTGGAGTAGAATACAAGGTATAAGGTTTCTTTCTTTGTATTACAGAAGGTATAAAAATATGATAATAAATTTAAATATTGTTTGGTGTTCAGATCAAAATCAAAACTGAGTTTACTAATGGAATTTCAAACCCCTGCATATTTGGAACTTAATCTAAAATTGATAGAATACTTTTTGTAGGGATGATTTACAATATCTACGTTTTAAGTCACTATATTTTTAAGTAGACATGAACCTTTGGGGTTTCTAGAAAACTGAGTCAAAAGTCAGTGCTGATTTTAGAAATATCATTAAGAGACTTAGTTCACACAAGAACAACTGGATGAGAAAACCATTATTTTTTTCATAATCAAGTGAATACAAATACTGCAAGAATGGCCTTTCCTCTGCTTCTTATAGAGGCCTTTTCTCTACTTCCCCTTTTTAAAGGGAAGAGTCATAATTTGTCTTCTGAATTCCATCACCTTTCACTTACGTCAGCGTGTAGTATCTACAAGATTCCTCCTTTTTCCCTTGCAACTTTATCTTCAGTCTATTATATTATTTTCATGACCATATGAATATGCTCTTGGCCATTTTATTAAATCAAGTGAAACACAGCCCAAACCAACGAAATCAAACCAACAAAAATCCAAAGCACAAATACACAAATAAAATCTTTCTCATCCCATAAACTACATCCCAGTAAAATTCTGATAAAAGTTATAGGTATCTAATGTCTTTACTTAGTTATCATTGATTATTACTTTGCAAATTCAAACTAGATTTATGTCTTCAGTCCTTCACTGAAAGTGTTTTTAATCATGTCCTTCCTGATTCCTCTTCTACCAAGTCCTACTCGTTGAAATTACCTATAAATTGTAGGTTCAAATGGTCAATTTTTACCTTAAAAACAATGTTACTAGGATTATTATGGGATGGCACTGCATCTATAGGTTAATTTGGAAATAATTTAAAAATCTTTAAATATTTTGGATTTTCCAATAGATAAACATGACAGAACTTTTCATTTTCTTATTTCAAATTAGCTTATGTTTAGTATCACTATGATAAATATTTTTACCTTTTACTTTCCAATTGTTTGCTGGTTTTATATAAAATTAGCAAATTTTTTATAATCAATTTGATTCCTCTGATCTTTTACACATTACTTTTAGTAGTTTTTGTGTGGTACCTATGGTTTCTATATAAACAACTATGCCATATGTGACTATATATGTAATACATTTTTTCCTTCACCAGCTTTAGGCTTTCATTCATTTTTCTAAGATATTCAAGGCATTGATGTACCCTTGCTTCCTTATTACTATTAAGGTAAATATATTTCAAAGTTTATTATTAAGTTTCATGCTTAATGGGTTCTCTATCAGTTTAAGGCAGTTTCTTTTGAATCTTAGTTTGCTACAAATTTTAATCATGAAGAATTATTTGAACTTGTAAACTATTTCTGGATCTATTTAAGTGATCCTAATGATTATCTCCTTTATTCCATTATACTGAATAATTTTGGATGTAAAATCAACTTTGCATTTGTAAAATAAATAACAATTGCTTATATTTATATATTCCTGAATTAGATTTGCCAACAAATTATTGTATGTTCTTGAGAGATTGTCAAAACTTGTGCTGGTTCTGAGATTTTACACCGCAGGTACTTGCAGGCTAACAAGTTAGCTGATCTTAGCTTCATCAATACTGGCAGAAGGCAAAGACTCCTAGGCCCAGCATAATGTATTTTTAATCATAGCCAGAGTTTTATGTTCATTGGTATCAGCTCTGCATGCCCTCTGCATAGAGATCAGCATCAATGTTTGCACATACAGTGGGTTGTGTTCATTATAGGTAAATGGAGTTTGGAGTATTCACTGTTTTATATCAAATGAGAGCTAGTCTGCTATCTGATCTGGGTGTTATATAACCCGTCTCTCAGGTTATTCCCTGCAAACAACGAGAGATGGTCTTGGTAAAGAGTGTTCAGAGCTTTACATTTTGGGCATGAGCAGTAAAAACATGTATGAATGCTCAGGGCCAATAGAAGATTGCCTGTTGCAACAGGGACATTGTCTATAATAGTATGTATCATTATTATTATTGTAATGTTATTGCTTGGTTTTGATATCAAGATCACTGTGGCCTCATAAAATAAGTTGGGTAGTATTTTCTACTTCTGTATTTTTTAAACAGTCTTTGAAATATTGCATTTTCACTTCTTTAAATGTCTGATAAATGTAATCCAGTAATTATGGGGGTATCAGATTATGTAATTCATAGTTAGTGTTTGTATATTTTACCTTTAAGAAATAAGATTTAAACTTCTTACTTTGGTTTCTACATTGTTTATTAATTTCCAAACATATTGAATTTCCAAGGTGTCATTGTACTTTAATTCCAATTGTTGTAAAAAATGTACTTTATTATTCAATATTTTAAAAAACTTGAGAGTATTTTATGGCCTAAAATTGTGTCTACCTTATTGACTCTATCTCGTATCTTCAAAATACTGTAGTTTTTTCTATATTTGCTAGATATTATGTCTATAAATATGAATTATACAAACTGGTTCATAATATTTTTCATTTGTTAATGTGACTAGAATCATCTATGTCATTTTTTAAAATTGCTAAGATAGGGATGTTATTTCTACAATATGATTGAAAACGTGTTTATATCCGTTGGTTATAATAGTTTTACTTTAGATATTTTGAAGGTCTGTTACATTTATACACATTTATGATTCTCATTTCATACTGATGAATTTTCACTTCTATCTTTCTGCCATATTTCTCATTATCTCTGAAATAGTCTTCTAACTGCTGTACACTATATCACCTAGAGCCTACACTTATTCTTTTTTATGTAATATTAATATAGCAACTTTAGCCTTCCTATATTCATGAATTGCTAGGTATGTCATTTTACAGGAATTTGTTTTCAAACTACTTTCTGTAATATTTAAAATGTGTCACTTGAAGATTGCCTATTTATTTTACCTTTCAGGTTATTGTAATAATTTCTATTTTTTAGTTATATTTTGTCTGCTAACAGTTAATCATCAATGTAGTTGGGTTTATCATTTTATTTTTTATTTTCTATTTGTGCCTCATTTTTATTTCTGTGCTACTCCTTTCCTATGTTTTTGGAGACATACTAGTTGAATTTCTTTTATAAATATAGTTATATATAATTATATATAAATATAAGTATGTATTTATATATTTTATATATACATATATATATTTATTTATTTTTTCTTTTTTTGAGACAGAGTCTTGCTCTATCATCCAGGCTGGAGTGCAGTGGTGCCATCTTGGCTCACTGCAAGCTCTGCCTCCCGGGTTCAAGCAACTCTTCTGCCTCAGCCTCTCCAGTAGATGGGATTACAGGCGTACACCATCACACCTGGCTAATTTTTGTATTTTTAGTAGAGACGGGGTTTCGCCATGTTGGCTAGGCTGGTCTCAAACTCCTGACATCAGGTGATCCACCCGCCTCGGCCTCCCAAAGTGCTGGGATTACAGGTGTGAGCCACTGCACCTGGCCTATAATTATAAGCTTTCTGTTAACTCTTTGAATTATTTTCATTGTATATATTTAAGGATATGATATGTTGACCTACTTATACATAGTGAAATAATAACTATAGTCAAGAAAATTAACGTATTCAATTGTTATCTTTTTTTGTTATAAATCTACACCTAAAATCTACTCTTTTAGCAAAAGTCCCAAATACAGTACAATATTATTAGGCATAGTCTTCAGGTGGTATATAAGATTTCTAGACTTATTCATCCTGCGTATCTGCAACCTTGTATTATTTGACATATATTTCTCCCTGCCCCACCACACCACCAGTAACCACCATTTTGTCCTCAATCTCTTTTCAGATAAACTGTTTTGAATGTTACTAGAGTTTGCTTTAGCAATTATTATACACATAATTCATTTTTCACAGTCTACAATAGACAGTATTTTACTACTTTCTATAAAAATATAGAAACTTTGTATAGGTCTTGTTACTCTCCACCTTTTGTGTTGTAGATATGTATTACGTATATATGCATAATAATCCACATGAGACAACGTTATAAATTTTTATTTTAAATTAAGTATTTTGGGAATTTAAAGTGTCTCAAAATAATAATTTTTATCTAAAAATATATTTTGAATTTTTCTGTTCTGCATTCTTCCCTGATGATCTGAATTTCCTTGTAATGTCCTTTTTTTTAGATTTGTTTTGTAGTGTAGGCTTGTACAACACAATATTGTTAGACTTTGATTATTTTTTATTTGCTTAATTTTATTTTTTGTTCTGTTTTAATCGCTACCCACTTACAAGATTTCCCTCAGCATCTGCTCACATGTGATCAGTCTCCAGGCCCTTCATGTAGTAGGCTTTTTTTTTTGTCTATATTTTATAATTTTATGTTTGTTTTATCTGCATAGTTCAGTTGAAGAGGAGAGACTACTCAGACACTCATAACTACTATGTCTCAACTTTATTTCTAAGGATATATATATATTTTTTTACTGAAGATAAAGTTGATATTTGAAGTGTTTCATTTGTTTTATTTTGCTGTACACATTAAATATATTGTTCCATTTTCTTCTGGATTTATATATTTCTCAAGAAAGGTTATCATTTACTTAATGCGTTGTTCTGTTCCACTGTGCATAATATGTATTTTTATGTTGAATATTTCAAGATTTTCTCTAAGCTTTGGTTTTAAGATTTTCTTATTATAGTGTGCATAGGTGTGATTTTCTTCATATTTTAAAAATCATGATATTTAAACAATTTGTTGTGTAAACTTATCCTTACTCTTGAAAACTCAATTGTAGATCTAAATAATTGAAGAAGGTGATCTCTATAAACTCACGTAAGATAAAATCAACTAAGAAAGAGAAAAATGAACAGAGATTATACATTATTTTCTGACTTGGCTGAATATCTAAAATTTGGAAAACAAATAGGAGTTTCAGTGATACAGTTTGGATATTTGTCCCTTCCCAAATCTCGTATTGAATTACAATCCCCAATGCCAGAGGTGGGTCCTGGTAGGTGGTGTTTGAGGCATGGGGGCAGATCCCTCATGGCTTGGTGCTGTCTTCAAAACAGTAAGTTCTCATGAGGTGTTAGTTATTCAAATGTGTGCGGCACCCTCCCACTCCCTCTCTCCCTCGCCCCTGTTTTCAGCGGGTGAAGTGCCTGCTCCTGCTTTGATTTCTGCCATGACTGAAAGCTCCCTAAGACTTCACTAGAAGCTGAGCATATGCCAGCAGCATGCTTCCTGTAAAGCCTGCAGAACTCTGAGCCAACTAAAACTCTTTTTAAAAAATAAAATTCCCATGCCTATGTCCTGAATGGTAATGCCTAGGTTTTCTTCTAGGGTTTTTATGGTTTTAGGTCTAACATTTAAGTCTTTAATCCATCTTGAATTGATTTTTGTATACGGCGTAAGGAAGGGATCCAGTTTCAGCTTTCTACATATGGCTAGCCAGTTTTCCCAGCACCATTTATTAAACAGGGAATCCTTTCCCCATTTCTTGTTTTTGTCAGGTTTGTCAAAGATCAGATACTTGTACATATGTGGCATTATTTCTGATGGCTCTGTTCTGTTCCATTGATCTATATCTCTGTTTTGGTACCAGTACCATGCTGTTTTGGTTACTGTAGCCTTGTAGTATAGTTTGAAGTCAGGTAGTGTGATGCCTCCACCTTTGTTCTTTTGGCTTAGGATTGACTTGGCGATGCGGGCTCTTTTTTGGTTCCATATGAACTTTAAAGTAGTTTTTTCCAATTCTGTGAAGAAAGTCATTGGTAGCTTGATGGGGATGGCATTGAATCTGTAAATTACCTTGGGAAGGATGGCCATTTTCATGATATTGATTCTTCCTACCCATGAGCATGGAATGTTCTTCCATTTGTTTGTATCCTCTTTTATTTCCTTGAGCAGTGGTTTGTAGTTCTCCTTGAAGAGGTCTTTCACATCCCTTGTAAGTTGGATTCCTAGGTATTTTATTCTCTTTGAAGCAATTGTGAATGGGAGTTCACTCATGATTTGGCTCTCTGTTTGTCTGTTATTGATGTATAAGAATGCTTGTGATTTTTGTACATTGATTTTGTATCCTGAGACTTTGCTGAAGTTGCTTATCAGCTTAAGGAGATTTTGGGCTGAGACAATGGGGTTTTCTAAATATACTATCATGTCATCTGCAAACAGGGACAATTTGACTTCCTCTTTTCCTAATTGAATACCCTTGATTTCCTTCTCCTGCCTAATTGCCCTGGCCAGAACTTCCAACACTATGTTGAATAGAAGTGGTGAGAGAGGGCATCCCTGTCTTGTGCCAGTTTTCAAATGGAATGCTTCCAGTTTTTGCCCATTCAGTATGATATTGGCTGTGGGTTTGTCATAAATAGCTCTTATTATTTTGAGATACGTCCCATCAATTCCTAATTTATTGAGAGTTTTTAGCATGAAGGGTTGTTGAATTTTGTCAAAGGCCTTTTCTGCATCTATTGAGATAATCATGTGGTTTTTGTCTTTGGTTCTGTTTATATGCTGGATTACATTTATTGATTTGCGTATATTGAACCAGCCTTGCATCCCAGGGATGAAGCCCACTTGATCATGGTGGATAAGCTTTTTGATGTGCTGCTGGATTCTGTTTGCCAGTATTTTATTGAGGATTTTTGCATCAATGTTCATCAAGGATATTGGTCTAAAATTCTCTTTTTTTGTTGTGTCTCTGCCAGGCTTTGGTATCAGGATGATGCTGGCCTCATAAAATGAGTTAGGGAGGATTCCCTCTTTTTCTATTGATTGGAATAGTTTCAGAAGGAATGGTACCAGCTCCTCCTTGTACCTCTGGTAGAATTCGGCTGTGAACCCATCTGGTCCTGGACTTTTTTTGGTTGGTAAGCTATTGATTATTGCCACAATTTCAGCTCCTGTTATTGGTCTATTCAGAGATTCAACTTCTTCCTGGTTTAGTCTTGGGAGGGTGTATGTGTTGAGGAATTTATCCATTTCTTCTAGATTTTCTAGTTTATTTGCGTAGAGGTGTTGGTAATATTCTCTGATGGTAGTTTGTATTTCTGTGGGATCGGTGGTGATATCCCCTTTATCATTTTTTATTGCATCTATTTGATTCTTCTCTCTTTTTTTCTTTATTAATCTTGCTAGCGGTCTATCAATTTTGTTGATCCTTTCAAAAAACCAGCTCCTGGATTCATTGATTTTTTGAAGGGTTTTTTGTGTCTCTATTTCCTTCAGTTCTGCTCTGATTTTAGTTATTTCTTGCCTTCTGCTAGCTTTTGAATGTGTTTGCTCTTGCTTTTCTACTTCATGTCTAAAACACCAAAAGCAATGGCAACAAAAGCCAAAATTGACAAATGGGATCTAATTAAACTCGAGCTTCTGCACAGCAAAAGAAACTACCATCAGAGTGAACAGGCAACCTACAAAATGGGAGAAAATTTTCGCAACCTACTCATCTGACAAAGGGCTAATATCCAGAATCTACAATGAACTCCAACAAATTTACAAGAAAAAAACAAACAACCCCATCAAAAAGTGGGCGAAGGACATGAACAGACACTTCTCAAAAGAAGACATTTATGCAGCCAAAAGACACATGAAAAAATGCTCACCATCACTGGCCATCAGAGAAATGCAAATCAAAACCACAATGAGATACCATCTCACACCAGTTAGAATGGCAATCATTAAAAAGTCAGGAAACAACAGGTGCTGGAGAGGATGTGGAGAAATAGGAACACTTTTACACTGTTGGTGGGACTGTAAACTAGTTCAACCCTTGTGGAAGTCAGTGTGGCGATTCCTCAGGGATCTAGAACTAGAAATTCCATTCGACCCAGCCATCCCATTACTGGGTATATACCCAAAGGACTATAAATCATGCTGCTATAAAGACACATGCACACGTATGTTTATTGCGGCATTATTCACAATAGCAAAGACTTGGAACTAACCCAAATGTCCAACAATGATAGACTGGATTAAGAAAATATGGCACATATACACCATGGAATACTATGCAGCCATAAAAAATGATGAGTTCATGTCCTTTGTAGGGACATGGATGAAATTGGAAATCATGATTCTCAGTAAACTATCGCAAGAACAAAAAACCAAACACCGCATATTCTCACTCATAGGTGGGAATTGAACAATGAGAACACATGGACACAGGAAGGGGAACATCACACTTCGGGGACTGTTGTGGGGTGGGGGGAGGGGGGAGGGATAGCATTGGGAGATATACCTAATGCTAGATGACGAGTTGGTGGGTGCAGCGCACCAGCATGGCACATGTATACATATGTAACTTACCTGCACATTGCGCACATGTACCATAAAACCTAAAGTATAATAATAATAAGAAGAAGAAGAAGAAAAGAAAAAAAAAATAAAAAATAAAAAAATAAAATTCCCAGTCTCAGGTATTTCTTTATAGCAAGGCGAGAACAGCCTAATACAAGAGAAAGACATTTTTTAATCTGGTTGTAAAATATAATAATTCCTCTGGAGCTATTAATTCTGTGTATTTCTCAAGTAATATTTCAGCTTCCATAGCTGAAACTTATTTTGCTTCCTGGACCACAATGTCTAAATGTTAAGACTTATACTTATCAACTAGCATTATCTTCTACATTTACTGTTTCTAATGATTATATATACTTTGTCACACATGTAATTTTACCACCCGTTCCCACTAAACATGTTCTTGGTTGATTACCAGATAAGTGAATATCCTAAAATAATAAAAAGCTAGACCAGTGATTTGACATCAATGATGTGACAGAAAAAAATTCCAAAATATTTTAATATTGGTTGCTATTAAAGTTTTTATTTAAAATGTTTTATTGTATCTTTGAATATATTTCTCTAGGCTACAATTAATAAATTATGTATAGAGGGTAAATATTAAATATTTATATTCATCAATCTTATTAGTATATATTTAGCTTAGCTCTAAATTTCCTTTACCAAATAATTGGAAGATTATCAAAAGATATAAAATGTAAATGTGCAAAAGAAGAATTTAAGAGAGGCCAATATATATAAAAGCAAATCCAAGCTCACTGATAGCAGAGAAGTGCACGTAGAGCGAAAAAAACAATATTCCTGTTTTGACCTTAAGTATTCTCACCGCAAAAAATGGTAAGTATGAGAGGTAAGTTAAATAGCTCAATTTTGCTATTCCACAATGTATACATGTTTCAAAACATCATGTTGTGCAGGATAAATATATACATTATTTCAATTAAAAATAAGTAAATACAAATGGAAGTAAACTAAGAAGATTTTCATTATAATGAAAAGAACGTGGCCGGGCACATTGGCTCATGCCTGTAATCCCAGCACTTTGGGAGGCTGAGGCGGGTGGAGCACCTGAGGTCGGGAGTTCGAGACCAGCCTGACCAACAGGCAGAAAATTAGCCAAGCATGGTGGCGCATTCCTGTAATCCCAGCTACTCGGGAGGCTGAGCCAGGAGAATCATTTGAACTCAGGAGGCAGAGGTTGTGGTGAGCTGAGATTGTGCCATTGCACTCCAGCCTGGACAACAAGAGTGAAACTCCATTCCCCCCCCGAAAAATATGTATATATATTTAATATATTTTGATTAATTATGGTAAAATTAAATGATATGTTACAATTAAGAAGATAGCTGTATTTGACTGTAGAAAATAAAACATTCTCAGGCAGATCAGGCAATTGTATACAGAAAAATAATTTGTGGCCAATCAATTAAGCAATAATATGTTATAATATACATGATACGAATGTTTTTGACACATCGTTGCTTTATAAATGGATATATGTAAAAATTATATACATATGCAATAAATGTATACATATTAAATACATATATATCTTTTTGAAGGTATACAAAAACTTTGAATAAATGCATATGTAATATACATACATAGTTTTTCAGAATATATCCAGACATAACTATATAGTCAAATTAGTGTTAAAACCAAAACCATAATGAAAAGAGCATATATTTTGATTAATTACTGTACAATTAAATGATAGATTATACTAAATTTTCAAAAATAACAGTTTTGAAAAATCCATACTATCACAAATCTGTATTCATAATATATAGATAAGTAATTTAAAAACTGGTTGTAATATGTAATAAAATAGTAGTAGTTATGGATGTGTAGTGAATATTTAAAAGTTATTTCTGAGTTTTGGATAATTAACATGCTTTACTCATTATAAAAGTAAATAAGGTAATATTTAAAATTAGACATTGAGCAGGTGCAATTACATAGGTAATTTAATCTCAGCTAATAATAAAATAAGTAATTAGAAAGACTAGCCTAGAAATAAAAAGTGAAATATTGTAAAACACGTATCAACGTATTATTTCCCCAAGTTATCTTACACCATGTGTACTCATTTTTGCATTATGAATGTATTAGGGGAAAATGCAAGCATTAAATTATTTTATGTATAATTTAATGTTAATTCAAAAATATTTATTAACCCTCATAATTAGTAACTTCTGAATTAGCCCCAGAAAACAATAAAACTTATAGAACTCACTTTATTTAATGCCAAGAAAATCATCTTCCAGGTGCATGTGGAAAAGATGCAGAATTTGTTTAACAATATCTACAATTCATTTAATTAATTGATACTTACTATATCTCATATGCTAGTTATTGATTATACAGTAGTAGAAAAAGATCTAGAGTCTCAGCTTTTTAGAAGCTTAATTTGTAAATGGAGATTCAGATCAGAAAACCCCAGTAAATATACTTAAAATATTTCATATTTTAAAAGGTGCTATAAAATAATTAATTGATACAAGGACATAAAACTAATATACATAGATGGAATGAAGTGAGGACATGATATATGATAGGATAGTGAAGAACAGCTCCTTTGAGGATTTGATAGTTGTTGAAAATAAGATGCAAATACTTGTTTTACTTTTCTAACTAAAAACAACAAAAAACTATATCATAGAGACAGTGAAACAAAGTAAAGTTGTCTGGCAGAGTTGCATACCACATTAATAAATAATTTATAAGTATTATGAGAATGTATCACCTTAAGTACTGCCAATTGGTAAGAAAAGTCAAATTCAACAATTTTTTTAAAATAAGGTTTTAAGATTGTTAGATTAGAAGAGCTCATAGATGATTTGTCTCAAGCAGTTGATATATTATTTTACATATGTAGAGGTAAGATTATAAAGTCCAACTGGAAATGAGCGTTTTAGATGACTTAACAATTAATTTAAATTTTTCATCCAAAAAGTGTCAGATCCACCCAGTCTCAAATCTCAATGTGAAGATGTTTTCTGATTCTGAGCAGAAAAAATAAGTCGTCATGTTTGGTCTTGAATTTTCCTCACTTTCTCGGTAATTGTTATGTGAATTTGGAGGATGTATTTATCATACTTTCTCATAAAATGTGATTACAGAGAAAAGACAGTGTGTTGACCATTTAAACCAAGAATAATAAGAAATATTAATAAAACTAATAAAATTTGAAACAGTGGAAATGAGCAGCACTAGATTTGATGGGAATATTAAAGGGTCAGATATTTTGAAGCTGAGGTTAATTACTTTATTTGAGTATAGGTTAACTCCTGTATGCCAATTGCTTTTGCCCAACATACCTCTAACATTAGTTACTAAAGAGAAGACAGGGAGATACTGTAGATATGCAATGAATTAAGTAAATGATAACTGCTTTAATAGATACTTGAAATCTCAATGGTTTAACATAAAAATATTTCAGGCATAGGTCAAATTTCAATGGGGTGTTCCTGGTCATACTGTTTCTTAGTGTGATTACTCAAGGGCCCAGGCTCTTCATACTTCTGGTTCCACCTTGTGCAAGTTATCTCTGTTCAGCCCACTGTAGGAAGACACGGAGAGTGTTTGTACCTAGTATACATGATTTCCACATACATTTCATTGGCTCAAATGCTTAATTACGCCAGCTGCAAAGGGGGTCATGACATATGTACTGTAGATGTGTGCTAAATAGGAAAAATAAATTTAAACACTTGGCATGTTCTGCCATATTCCTGTTTATATATCATTTAGTACTCAAAAGAATGTATTACAAGGAATAATATTGATTATGACATTTATTATAAGGATTTGACTTAAATTATTATTATAACTATTAAAAAACAGGTCATTTCTTCTGTGTCTTTTGCTGTCCTGAAGTCAACCAATCAGTAAATTAGTAAAGATGAATATTAAGTCGGGGAGAGGAATGGGAAACTGAAACAAGTGAGAACAAGGTAGAATCCACGTTGTTTTCAAACCATCACCAAGACTACAACTTTCAAGATGCTATTACTTGAAAGAGAAACTGGCCTCCAGCTGATACCTGGCTCTGAAAGGACTGAATCAGAAAGATCCAGAGGAGCTGTGGGCCCAGCTGCTCCCTCACTTCAAAAACAAGAGTTGTCAAATTAATTAATTTTTTTTTTTTTTATTTGAGACGGAGTCTCACTTTGTCGCCCAGGCTGGAGTGCAGTGGCACAATCTCGGCTCACTGCAAGCTCCACCTCCCAGGTTCATGCCATTCTCTTGCCTCAGCCTCCCGAGTAGCTAGGACTACAGACACCTGCCACCACGCCCGGCTAATTTTTAAAATAAATAAAATTTGTCACACAGATAATTGAAAAAATATCTCTTATGTCTTTGGAGTTAAGATTCCATTAGATTTTGCATCCAACTCAAAACTCAGAATCTCCAGCAGGTGCACAGTCTTACTCTAGTTTCCGGTTCAAGGCCTGTAAACAAAATTATATGTTATTTACTCACAATGGACTCTGTTAAATTACCAGGAAGACAATGGCAAGGATGGCTAATCAAAGACAAAGTAACACACAATGAACACTTTTATTTGGACATGGAGAGAAAAGCCATCATACCACTGTCCCCAGTCCAAAGCAATTTTAAATTTGGGAAGTCGTGTGTTTAAGGAAGTTGATGCAAGTTTCTTCAGTCTTCTCTCTGAGAGAAATCTTGGATCCTTTCCTCGATGTTCCTTACCCCCATACTGAAGTCTGTTCTTCCCTATATATTATTCTCCATGGCTTCACCCGAAATGGAAGTTGGGAAATATGCTTTCCTTTGAGCCCTATTTAGACTTTATGCTCTATTTTCTGTTAGAGAATTACTGTTATGAAAGTTTTATCAATTCTCAATTTCTGAGCAGAGAAATTTCTGCTCAATTTCTGAACAGAGAAATTTCTGCTCAATTTCTGAGCAGAGAGCTAGGATTTTAAATTGCTTAGCTATATAATTCCTTGGTGCACAAGTTCTGTGCACCAAGTAACCACACATAGATGTCGTATCTGACCATAAATGCCAGGTATCTTATATATCTTTGTTTCTTCTCTCTCATGTAATTTTCAGCAATTTAATGACATTTTTCAAAACCATCTGAAAGGGAGCTTTGTTAATCTGAAGTTGGATACAAAGTTGATTTACTTTATCTAACTCTAAGAAGTTTCACAAAGTTTTTTTTCCCAAAGCCTTTTTAAAGTGTTGTTATAGTCATTTGATTATTTCACTTTTTGGATTTAAGGCCAGTTAGACTTTTCAAGCTAAAATGCCTTTGACTTTAAAATATCTCTATTCCTTGCTCTCCACTTGAAAAACATAATCATCTTTCCTAAGTTGCTTTAATTATTATGATAGATTAAATAGTAGCTAAAACATTTCAGATTACTTTCAACAATTTCTGCTAGTGATACAGCCTCAGTGACCACATTGTTTGCCTTGAAAATCATTATGGGAGATAGTTTTGCCAATCTTTGATAAGGTATAAGAAAAATCTCTATCCTTGCATCCAGAAATATTTGCTGTGTTGCCTGCTCCCTCCAGAATACTAAACCAATGGTACTAACCTGCCAAGAAGGCACCTCAATATTAGCATCAATTTCTGTATTAATTACACAAATTTTTTACAGATAAATTTTAAAATCTTAGTGAATTAACCCTTCAAAAGTCATATTTGCATCTCATAACAGTGCAATGGAAGAGTTATTGGTAGGGTGGCTTTTTCTTTTTTTCCCCCCCTTTTTTTATTATACTTTAAGTTCTAGCGTACATGTGCACAATGTGCAGGTTTGTTACATATGTATACATGTGCCATGTTGGTGTGCTGCACCCATTAGTGTAGCACTAAGACCTTCTGCTCAACAGCATTTAAGAAAGAGGTATCAACAGTTTCTTTGGCTAGGCATCTGCTCAATGGATGTGATTATTTTTGTTGTTCTGCCATTTGCTAACACCCTATGGTCTTCTGATAGATCCTCTCCATTTTATTGGTAGACATAGAGAAAAAGACTCTGAAAGGCACAAACTGTAAATTTTAATGGGACAGGTGTGAAGGAGGGAACAGCTTCTGCTCCAATTCAATTGATGTAAACTCATTTACATGGCCACACCGAAGTACAAGGGAACCTGAGAAATCGATTGGAATAAAATGCCCAGGTTGAAAATAAACAGGTTTTAGTAAGCACATGGTAGTCCCTAACACAGAATACAGAATGAATTGTTTGATGACCATCTAGGTCTTAATAAAAGAGGAGAGTCATGCAATATAAATGTTACTATAGTATGTTGATAGTTATGTTAGACTCACAGCTGAAAACTCTTTTCTTGGAGACAATTAGTTCAATAAGCATGTTAAGAAGGTGCTTTGAATCATTAATTCAGCGTTTAAGGCAGTGAGATCTGTGTGCAGTAATTGAGTCAACTGTTGCCCACAACTGCAAGCTATTACCCTTATGGCAACCATGAAACACATGGTCTCACAGGGCTGATTGGATCCTTCCAAAAATGCTTCAGAGGGATAGTTTTATGTGTCACTAATCAACCTCAAAAATGACTGGTAAGATTTTCCTACAGGGTTATTCCCTCTTGTGTGATATCATTACAGGAGCCTTACTCTTAGAATTGCTTGATGATGAATCATTCTGTAATTTCTTTTCTTCTTATATATGATATGGTTGCACTTGGGCCAGAGAAAGGCATCGCTTTGTGGTTTCGGGTGCTAATCAATTCCAAAACAGATGTTAGGCAAAAGACAAACTCAGTGAGAAAAAGTTGATAATACTTTACTGCCCAGATTTTATATCCTCCCCCAATTCTATTTACAGGTAATATGTAAGCTATGATCCGATGTCTATAAATGGAATTATAAGATAATAAAACAGACCACCTTTGTTCATGCATCACTCTTGAAATAAAATATGAACAGAATTCTCTAAGCTGATCGGATGAATAGATTTGTGTTCTAATAAGAGTACAACTCTGTGGGTTGGGCGCGGTGGCTCACGCCTGTAAACCCAGCACTCTGGGAGGCCGAGGCGGGCGGATCACGAGGTCAGGAGATCGAGACCATCCTGGCTAACACAGTGAAACCCTGTCTTTACTAAAAAATACAAAAAATTAGCCGGGCGTAGTGGCGGGCGCCTGTAGTCCCAGCTACTCTGGAGGCTGAGGCAGGAGAGTGGCGTGAACCTGGGAGGCGGAGCTTGCAGTGAGCCGAGATTGTGCCACTGCACTCCAGCCTGGGCAACAAAGCGAGACTCCTTCTCAAAAAACAAACAAACAAAAAAAGAGTATAACTCTGTGAATATCTTATGTTGATCAGATCAATTTCCTTATCACTTGAATAAACATTGTGTCCAGATAGACTCTGCACTATTAACAAGTTATCTATGAATATTTCATTAATTCCAGCATGACTCATAGTATATAAACAATATCATTTGATATCAGTCAAAGTAGCCACCTTTAATCCTTAGAACACTGATGGGTAAGACTGGCATACATAAACAGATCCTCCTCTCCAATTTTAGAGATAAGTTAGTTGAATTGTAATGTATTCTATGTATTTTTCATAAAGGGATAGATCAAGTATAAGTAACCAGATAAATCTGTAAATTGTTCTGTCTTCTATCTTAAGCTTATGCCATAGTTCAACATAGAAACACCATGCTCTATTTAACAAGCACCTTATTAAAATGAATTATAGTTGTTTCCTTGTTACCTATGTAAAAACTGCAATATTAACACTACAAATTTTAGTTAATAATAACACCACTAAAATCTTCATATCACCTTATGCATTAGTTAATGTAACACTAATTATTAGGAATTTATGATGGTTCTTACTAACTTGAACATTTTTTGCCTTTGAAAATCTGAGTATAATTAATTTGTATAATTAATATTTTAAAACTACAGGTAGTTGGTATACTGCATTGATTATAGTAATAGTGTATTAATATTGGATACTTTAAGAATCAGAATGTCAAAAGGCACAAAGTAAGGTTTTCAGTTAATTGCCATACAATATCTCTCATGGAATACAATAAACTTGGAGGTTTTCCAACCAATTATATAAGAACTTCAGCTCCAATATTTATAAGTTAGAATTATTTAGAAGATAAATATTGTGTAAAGGTAAATTAATGGCTGACAAATAATGACAACTGGTTGATTATGAATCTTTTTGGTGGGTTCATGGTAAAGATACAGTATGATGGTTTAATGAATAGTGTATGATGGATTTTTTTAAATCCATAATGACCATCTTGCCAATTATAATCACTTTGGGAATTGGGATCCAAAAGAGAAAGTTGATCAAAATATGAAAGTGTGTGCCATTTTATTGCAAAAATAAATAAAAACATATTATTTTCAATTTTCAGTGGTGGGATACAGGACAAGAGGAAACATACATGAAGTCTGCAACTCACTTCTGGGTGATCACAGTAAAACCCTCACCTGCCCACTTATCTCTCTTCTACACATTTCTAGTAGATGCTAATGATGCAACAAATAGATATGCAAATTTAACTTACCTCACAAAAACAATTTTGTGCTTGTCTGTTTTAAAAAAGCAATAAACAATAATACATAAATGCTATAATAAATTCTGATTCTCAGTCCCAATATCTTGTCAGAAGAGTTCCTTCCTTGATTGAAGGAGCTGAGGTACTCAGTTGAATAAATGAGCTAACTAGTATAGGAAGGGCTATGCTTTCTGGGACCTCCAGAGGTCAGTCTGTTTCTTTGTCTTTTCCAGCTTCTAAATGCTGCCTGTATTCCTTGGTTCTTTACTCTTTCTTTCATCTTTAAAGCAAACAGTGGTGAGATGAGTCCTTTTATATCACACCATTCCAACTTCTTCCATTTTTAGGAGTTTGGGATTACACTGGGCACACCTAAATATTTCACAGTGATCTTTCTAATTTGAAGTCAGTTGCTTAGCAAACTTAATTACATATGCAATCTAAATTTATTTGTAACCTATTTACAGGTTCTGAGAATTAGGATATAGGCATCTCTGAGAAGCCCTTATCTCATTCTCTGCCTACCATAGGTACCTTTTGCTATACATTTTCCAATGTGAATGGACTTTGAAACTTTGAAATAAAATCACCTTTTACATTTATGATTCATTTTATGGGTTATGAAAACGGTGCCTGACTAACCTGTGACATGGACTGCAATTACAAGCCACTGTGAAGTCAGTGAAACCAAAGTTTAGCAATAAAATATTTTAACTTTTAACTGAATGTATAGTTAATTTAACTCACATACATACATGTATACACACATACATACACACTCACACACACATGTAATCTAAAAACAGGAGAGACCTGTCTTACTTGTATGTTTTATTTGAATATAGAAGTAACAAAACAACAAAAAATGTGTGCTGGCTACTAAAATAGTCTTGCAAAATTTGTTCTACTTTTTAAATTGCTTTTATTTTAGAAGGTTATGATTCTCCTGCACTCTGAACAACTCAATATAGTGTTTAGGTCTATTATCTATTTGCAGTCATAATACTGCGGGTGCAACTGCCAACCTTCCAGATCAGAGTCACCTTGGTTATAAGGGCGAACCAATTAAACTTAGGAAAAGTAAGCCAGCAAAGTGGTATTATTAGCTTTCAGTTAATGATGAAAAGTTATAAAAATTAGTTGAGACTTTTCAAAATAATGATACTTGAGTTTAAAATTTGGTCAAAGTAAAAATAAACTATTACTTTACAAATAATAGACTATAATATTGTTGTCAGATGATTTTCAACCAAAAATGTATCTCACGATAAAAAAGAATCTTCTTTTAAATAATTTTTTTCTAAGAGCACATCCATAACCTGATAAACCACAAAATCTGGGAGAAATATAAATTAATTTAATAAGTATTTAGCAACTTTAAATTAGAAACTAAGATAATTCCTGAGGTAGAAATAGTCTTTTTTTTAACCGAAACTAAGCATGCAAGGTATTCATGCATATTACTAGAAACCATTTAGACTTATTTTGTAATTAGTATTATTGCTTTATAGAGAAAAATATTGTATTAATCCTATTGATTAAGACATATGGGAAATTACATTGTGCGGTACCCACAAATTTGTTACATCTCTGATTTCTATTCTGTCTTATTTAAATTGAAAAATAAATAGAAATGAGAGTTTTTATCACAAATAAAACTTAGTTTCTGTGCCTATAGTATGTACATGTGTCTCCTGAAGAAACACTGTTTTCTAGCAATTTACCTAAAATAATTATTTGGCTGGGTTGTTTACTATTATTTGCTTTTCATTGACAGATATCATTTCTTCTAATATCTGTTGTACGGCATTGACATATTTTACTACTAACACTATCCAATCTCTTATTTTTAGATCTAACTATAATGACTGCATTAGATACATTTACATTAATTTCCTGTTGTATAAAAATAATATGGCAAGATAATTACAGTGTTTTAAATAAACAATAAAATGCATTTAAATATATAAAATACAATGTGGGAAATATTTAAAAATCAATTTAATTAAACTTTAAAGAGTATATATATATATATATATCTTTCTATTTTTGAACTAGAATTTTTTTTTGTAATTCCAAATTATACCTTTAAAAATCTCTAAATTTCTGGGAAACTAAAACTGAAAGAATGACAGAGAGACAATGCACAAAATAGAAACAAGAGAAAATTACTTGCAATGACTATAATTTTGAACTTCTTGAAAATTAGCACTTCAATATTAGTTCAGTAAAATCTGTATTATATTTTGGAAGTCCTAGGTACTTTCAATTTTAATTTTATGTGTCATCAACTAACGTGAAAAAACATGGCTGTGCTTTGGTCAAGGATAGGCTGAGGTAGGATGTTTACATCCTGGGTGACTCGATGAGTCTAGAGCGCAAGAGTATATATAACTCCACTTGTTAACATAACCATGTAGACATAACATAGAGAAGCTCACCACCATAGCCACAACATAGGGAACACCATCACTTGTCTCTAAGCCACTATTGTCTGTAAAAGGTATAATTGTCCTGTTGACACTGTACAGGGGTACTGGCCCCCAGAGAAAGAGAGAGTCAGAGTTGTCTGTCTTTGCATACGGACAGAGGGGAGCCAGGACACAGCTCAGCTTGATCGTGCCCAGAGAGAGAAAGAGTTAAGCTTCTGACCCTGAAGGCAAGGGAGAGCCGGCCATGCAGCTGTGTGTGGGGACCACCTGACTAAGCCGCTGAGACAGGGCAGATAGTGTGAGAGAAAGCTGTTGATGACAGCTGCTGCTGAATAAAATCATCTTTCACCTGCCTACGCCCCACCCCTAGTGTTCTTTCTGCTCATCTTCCCGCTCCCTCAGGACCTCAACATGACCTTTGGTGTAGTCATGAACCCGACAACAAGTTAGAAAAATTCACAGGACAAAACTGATGAATTTGCATTATTTCATAAAGAGTTCTGTGTAGATAACTCTTAAAATTTATCAACAACCAACAATACACACACACAACTAACTTGCTAATAAGTATGATCAAAGATCGAAGTGTGTTCTTTTTATGAATCTAAAAGTAAACCAAAATGTGAAACTAAAGGTTTTAGAGTTAAAGTAACTCTATATCCTTGTCACCTGTGAACAGGATATAAGACTTCAGAAAGTCTCATAACTTTTCACTTTCAGGATTGTGTTCCAGATGGCTCTTTTGTCCTCCCATTAATCAGAGAGATTGCAGAATGCAGGCTGTCAACTACACAAAGTCTTTGTTGTTGTTGTTATTTGTCCACTGATGTGTGTTTGGATAGAGTGCACTTGTTTTATGTACATTTGGGGAGCAGATGTAGGTTATAGTAGCTCCTTGACCCAAACCCCTAGTAACTTGCTAATGCATGTTTTGTTATTTGGGTATGGTATGGGCATCAGCATCATATATTTGTGCAGAGTATATAAGGACATGATTTCTATTCTGGGTATAGTATATAACAAATATATACTTTCTAGTCTTCTGAGTCATTCATCTTCTAATCAAGATCCATTCACCAAAGTATTTTCAGGCATTCCTACACAAAGTCTTGCCTGGGGAATGCTGCTGGGTCTGAGGTTTGAGTTCTATTTATAAACCACATGGCAAAACCACCTAAAACGACAACAAGTGGGGTTTCACTAAGTTTACAGATTATATCTTATGAAATATTTTGTGACTGCTTGTCAATTTATATATAATAAATATCTCTATGAGGTGCAGAATTTGGCGTCAGACTTAGTTTCATATAATCTGATATTGAAGTTGTGGAGTAGAGTAGCTAATATTTTCCACATCATGTTTTTGACAGCTAATGCAATCACTACAAAATATAGCCTCATTTTTGCATAATTAAGTTGATTTAAATCAATTCACAAGAAAAATTAAATAGTTTATTCATGGGAATAAATTATTGAAAGGAACCCAAACACCCTAACAATAATACAAAAGTCAGTGAACCCATGAAAACATGACAGACAAAATAATGAATAATCATCTTTTTCTGAGCAAGGATCTAAGAATTTTCAAAATATAAAAATTCGAGCAAAGTCAGTCAAATGTTCTCTTTACCCCCAAATATTCTACATTGTGTTCTCCAATTTTGTGTCATACTAGGAAAGAAGTATTTCTTCAATACAATTCATTTACATGGATTTCTTATTTTTTTTTAAAGAGGGAGTCTCACTTTGCTGCTCAGGCTGGAGGGCAGAAACAGGATCATAGTCCACTGCAGGTATGAACTCCTGGGCTTGAGGAATCCCCCAGCTTCAACCTCCCGAGCAGCTGGAAGTAAAGGTGTGAGTCACTGTGCTACACAGATTATTTTTTTAAATTCTTCCTTGCTCACTTATATCTTCATGGTATTATAGCTAATGTTAAGAATAATAACAACATGATAGTGCATACTGATTTATATGTATACAAATATGTTGTATACAAACATAAGCATTTTTTTATTTCAAAGCACTTTTATTTGTTGTGCTTTATTTTCGTTTCTCTTAAGGTCTTGTACATCTTTTGATTTGGGGGCCAGTTCTACTTCTAGCTTTCCCTGAGGTATTTATCTGGGAAAGAGTTTTAGGTTGGTCTTACTAAGTCTAACATGACATTGAGAGATACAGAAAGTCCCCCCTAAACTCAAAATCGTTCTTAAACTTCCCCTTTTCTGATCCTTAAATTTATCACATTTCCTATCCCTAACATCACGTGTCGTTATTTACATAGAAATTGATTTTACAAATTTAAAATATAATCTTATAACTTAATTCATTTTCACACATTTCCTAATGTATCTAATCATCCTCTGCATAATTAAGTAAAACAGTCAGCTTACAACATTCAAATAGACCAAAGAATACTCAAAAATAAATAAATAAAAGAAACAAAGGTAGTTTTGGATTAATTACTTTACCTCAACTTTTTCATCTCCTTACAACTTTGAAATAGAGTCAGAATAAACAAGGGCCAAAGTAACTACTTTCACTTGCTTAATTTTGTCAAAATTGTCTCTAAATAAAAGAAATTTCCCCTGTGTTTCTCCGCTTTCCACTACTTTAAATAAGGGCAACACTGAATCCCATTCTTCTCTAAAGGTATGTGTCATGTATTTGAATTCAAAAGCTTTAATTTGAACCTATTACTTCAAATTAAATATACATGAAGACCATCTGAAGTAAAAAATAAATCACTATAAGCCATATTAATGTAAAAAAAGTTCATATTTTAAATTTTACAGAAAATATTTGATTTGTCTCACTTTAAATATATTAAAAGCTCTATTCTTTCTGACTTTGGTTAAACTTTCAAATTGGTATAAACATATAAACGCATACAATTCTCATGTGAATAAATGTTATCTCACATAGAACATGAAACCACTGCTTCCCAATTTCTGCAAAATGGTTGGAAATAAGCAGAATAATAACATATAAAGACAGGGATATTAGCCCAAGTCTATTCATTATATGTAAATATTTACACACACATACACATTATATATATATATATATATATACACGTATATGTTATATAGAGAGAGGTATATTTACTGTTCTAAAATAAAACATTAAAATTGTATCATTGGGCTTTTCAACAAAAATGGTTTTGCTGTCTGTGGAATTATATTTCACTCTAATTTGGGATTATTAAAGTGAATGCATTAGCTTTCTATTTGCTGCTGTAACAGATTCCCACACATGTAGCCCATTAAGGCAACACAGATTTACTGTCTCATGGTTCTAAAGGTGAGAAGTTCATGTGGGCTGGACTGGCTCATTTGCTCTTGGTTTCTGAAGACCAAAATCAATATAGCTTGTGTTCCTGTGCTATTACCTTCAAGCTTTCAGGGAGAATCTGTTTCTAGGCTCATTCAGGCTCTCGGTAGAATTCAGTTGCTTCCAGCAGTCCCCGACCTTTTTGGCACCAGAGACTGGTTTTGTGGAAGACAATTTTTCCATGGACTGGGGGCAAGGAGATGGTTTCAGGGTGATTCAAATGCACTACAGTTATGTGCACTTCATTTCTATTATTATTACATTGTAATATACAATGAAATAATTATACAACTCATCATAATGTGGAATCAGTGGGTGCCCTGAGCTTGTGGTCCTGCAACCAGATGGTCCCATCTTGGGGTGATAGGAGACAGTGACGATGATCAGGCATTAGATTCTCATAAGGAGCGCGCAACCTAGATCCCTTGTATGTGCAGTTCACAATAGGGTTCTCGCTCCTATGAGAATCTAGTGCTGCTGCTGATCTGACAGGAGGTGGAGCTCAGGCGGTGACATTTGCTTGCCCTCCGCTCACTTGCTTCTCAGCCACTCGGTTCCTAACCGGTCATGGACTGGTACTGGTCCGTGTCCTGGGGGTTGGGGAACCCTGAGTTATAGGGTTGAAAACCCAGTTTTTGTTTGTTTTCTGGCTATCAGGTAAGTATCTCCACATTGCCCCCTTTGTCTTCAAATCAGCAGTATTGCTTTAAATCATCATGACTTGATTCTATCTGACTTTCCTCACTGCTGAATCTCTTCTGCTACAGGTAAGAGAAAGTTCTCTGTTTTAAGGGTTGATGTATCTAGATTGGGCTCTCCTGGAGTATCCAGGCTAATTTCCCTATTGCAAGGTTCCTGTTATTTGGGAAACTTTTTTTTTTCCTGTGATGCAATGTATTCACAGGTTTAGGTGAATAAGGCATGAACAACTCTGGGGAGGAAGTGGCATAATTCTGTCTATCATAGTGTACTTTGCTCCAATCCTTAAAAAAATTGCTTAAAAAAATACAAGTTTTAACCCTTTTCCCATTTGCCTCAAGAATACTCGCTGGTGGCAGTTGCAGCTGCAGCATTTATCCTGAGATAACTTTGCCACGAAATATCTGGATTTTATTTATTTATTTTTTCGTGTCACTCTAGTATATTGACTTTGGAAACAAAAGACATCATTCTATTTATAGCATTCGGTTTTTAGTAGTAGTACTTTCATTTACAAAATATAGTAATTTTTGATCACTGAAAATGTCAAATCCTAGAAAACGTGGCATTCTTATGCATGATGTTAACATCCTTCTGGAGCAGTCGTTGGCCAAAGATTTATTTGATGAATCCGATTTTTCCAAAATAGATGATTCTGATGATTTAGACAATTCTGATATTCTGCTTAGAAATAACTCCAATAACAGTTTATATATATATATATATGATGTATATAGATTTACATTGAAAATCAGCCAGTTTTGCTTCAGCCTCAAAGAGCATGTTGATGTAAAATTAAATGAGTGCTGGCAGCAAGCTGCACTTTTCTTCTAAATGGGAAAGTTAAATAGCATCCTTTGGGTTAGATTTTTATTTTAAAGATCCAACAATCTTGTGTGTGTGTGTGTGTGTATGTGTGCTTTTCAATCCTGTGTTGATTTGGTGTAACCTGAGATTTCATCTGAAATGAATTCTCTATGAAAAGGTTATGTTTACTGTGTTTTTGCCGTAATTAGTATTCTGATCATTCCTCTGGGAAAAAAAAAAGCCTAATTTTAAAAATCTGCCCTTAGGTAAATAATTAATTTTAAAATGATTGTAGAAACTCTTTCAAAATCAGATTTTGAAGAAATCCTTGGAATACATTAAAGGTAAAATTATTTTACAATGAGTATCCCATTTATGTTTTCCCCATATCATTTTAGAACAGCATTTACATTGGTTTTGTTTAAGGACTCTCAGTTTGGACTTCATAGAAGTAGAAATGCTATGCCCCATCATTCTATCCCATTGTATTAGAATGTCTATTCCTGCTTCATTTTGTCTGTAGGATTTATGAGTTAGATTTTACTCCTAGCCAAAGCTCAAGATTACCTACTCTTCCTCTACCCTGAAAATAAAACGTATTTGGGCCATGACCATGAAGAAAAAGGGGACATGTAAACATTTACAGTATTATCTCCTGATTAAATGCTGTTCTTTGTGTTATTTTTTTCTTTTTCAACAAATGCCTGGAGCATGAGGACTGGAGCACTGTCTGATGGAAAACCAGCAGAAGTCCAATGTGCTAATTCTGATTAAGGAACTCAAAGAACTCAACAACAACAACACATAGCCTCATTAAAAGATGGGCAAAGCACATGAATAGATATTTTTCAGAAGACAACATAGAAATGGCCAACAAGAATATGAAAAAAATGTTCAGCATCATGAATGTCATCTTACAATAGTCAGAATGGCTATTATTAAAAAGTCAAAAACAACTAATGTTGGCACGGATGCAGAGAAAAGAGAACACTTACACACTCTTGGTGGGAGTGTAAATTAGTACAGCCTCTGTGGAAAATAGTATGGAGCTTTCTCCAAAAATGAAAAATAGAACTACCATTCAATCCAACAGTACAATTACTGGGTATCTAACCAAAGCAAAAGAAATAATTATATCAACAAGATATCTACACTTATATGTTTATCACAGCACTATTCACAACAGCAAAACTGTGAAATCAGCCTTAAGTGTCCATCAATGGAAAATTGGATAAAGAAAATATGGTATATATTGAAATACTATTCAGCCAAATAAAAGGATGAATTCACGTCTTTTGCAGCAACATGAACTGGAGGTCATTATCTTAAGTGAAACAACTCAGGAAGTCAAATACTGAATGTTCTCATTTACAATGGAAGGTAAAGCTAAGGTATGCACATGGACATACAGCATGGAATGACAGATCCTGGAGACTCCAAAAGGAAGGGGGCAGAAGAGTGATGGGTGGTGGTAAATTACTTAGTGGGTACAACGTACAGCATTCTGGTGACAGATGTACAAAAAGCCAAGATTTCATCACAATATATTCATGTAAAAAAATTGCTCTTGTACCCTTTAAATGTATACGCCCCCAAAACATCAGAAAGTCTCAAAGGAATGGAACACAATCCCAGGAAAAGGCAATGTAAAGTTGGAAATGGTTTAGATCATCCTGTCCTGGGCCACATGGAGTATTTCTGTTTTCTGAGTATATTGTTTTCCTGAACTTTCTCTTCCAGGTGCATATGTAGGATTAAAAATCTGTCTTCAGCACAGAAGTTGAAGAAAGCAGTGGTACTGACATAAGGTCTAACAGGTTATATGTATTTGAGGCTAAATTACGAAAACAAAATAAAACATTACCCATTCCCATGGGATGGTTTATGTACATTCACATTTAGGGAAAGTGTGCCGTATTTTTTGGAAGAAAAGTAACTAATTATATAATACATTTTCCAAAACTGTCATAAGACCATAAGCATTCCACTTTTTCAAGCCACAGTTTATTCCCTTTAAGATATATAGATGTAAAATGTTTTTTAAAGTATGCTTTATTCAATGATTCCTATTATTTCCTAGTCTGAGATTATTAACAATATTAAAATTTTCCAAAGTAGAATGTTGTGTTATTAGCAAAATGATTATTTGTTTTGAGTTAGCAAGGATTATAAAGTTTAATATAGGGTTGGTAAGCTAGATTTCAATTTAAAGATTCATTAAAACATTACTAGGAAAGATAAACTAAAAGTACAACATTAATCAGAAAAACATTTCTTAGAATTTGGTGAATAATTTCATTTTGTATAGATATACGAATAAAATGAATATTACCAAGGGATATCAAACTGGTATCTAAGAAGGAAAAGGCCTGCTTAACTCCAGAACCTTTCTTTTGCTAAGTTACATTCATAACTCTTTTTCATAAATCATGACTTTTCTTGAATCTATCAGAGAGCTCAGGTTGCTACACAAACAAGCAGCTTGATATCTAAAATAATATATGTTAACTCAAGAGGAGAGAAGGTGTAAGCACTGGCACACCTGTGGCAGTGCAGAGAAGGAAGAGACATGGACACCATGCAAGTAGGTAATAAACTCTGAGAATCTGGCTAAATTTTATATAACAAATTGCTAAAAGGTGAGTATAGCTAGCATGTATATATAGAAACCCTGAGAGCTGCAGACACAAATGGAATTTGCACTCATTCACAGCTTTTCATGAGAATGTTCAGCATCAGGGAGATGATAAACAAAAACTGTAAGCTACTGGAGGAGAAACAGAAAAACTTTCCATCCATGAGACAGGTCAAAATCTGTCTGGGAGTAAAGGAAACAATAATAAAATTTCTGCTATACAGGGAAAGGGAGAACAATATTCTAAATCCAAGATTCTAAACTGCAATTACTTTTGCACCAACCTAATTTTCTAGATACTACGAGAAAAGATCTACCACTAAATAAGACTAAGAGAACTGTATCCCCTAACTAAGATGTTGAGATTCTTAGCTATAACTGGGAATAACGGAAAAGATACTTAAAAGGGCACACCTTAGAGAACCAAGCAAACAGGGCCCACTTAAGCCTAATATTGAAGCAGGAGAATAGAAAACAATTATTGATCCTCAAACATCTTAGATAAAATTAAGCAAAAGCAATAACAGAAGAGCACTGGGGATACACTGAGTGTAGAGAGAGAATATCTCTTTGTCAAGATCAGAGGGTTAATGCCAGTAATGAAGAATGAATCAAGAACATTGAGAAAAAAAACCCTCTGGTGCCTCGGCCACTACCTGATATAAAGATACAGCATAGGAAAATGCAAGCTGTTATGCACTGGAGGTAACCACAGCAACAAGACCCAAACCCAGCTCAACTCCTGATGAAAGAGAATCAAACATTCATGTTAACAGCAAAACAAACAAAAAACAGCAACAAATTGAGCAGGTGCATTTCTAGGGGTAAATATAATTTACCTCAGTCTCTGGTATTCTAAATATGATGTGTTATGTTAAGTAAAAGTACAAGACAAATTTAGAAAACAGGAAAGAACCATCAAAAACAGAGTTGATAAAACCAGAGTCAGTAATGACCCAGATGTTGAAAAAGACAAAAAATTCAAAGCAACTACAAATAAATAAAGATCTAGTATAAAAAGGTGAACAATAGTCATGAACATATGAGAAATATAAAGAAAGAAAAACCTACAGAACTAGAATATAGGTAAAAAAATTCAATTGGATAGATATTAATTAAAATAATTGATCATTTCAAAGAACATATTTAGTTTCTTGGTTTTAATTTAATTTCTTCTCTAATTTTTATTTATTTTCTTCTTTTTAGGCTTAAATAGCTTTTTTCTCTAGTTTCCTAAGGTAGAAACTTAGGTTATTTTTGTAAATTTCTCTCTAATCACTTCTTTCACTGCATCCCAGACACTTAAATAAGTTGTACTTTTATTTTAACTTAGTTCAAAACATTTCAGTTTCTCTTGAGAATTCTCTGACCCATGTACTATTCAGAAGTATGCTGTTTTAATTTCCATATACTTAAGGATATTTCTGATATATTTATGCATTTTGTTTCTAGTTTGATTTTACTGTAGACTAAAAATGTATTTTGTATTATTTATATACTATTAAGTTTAAGATGTGTTTTATGGTACAAAATATGTTCTTTCTTGATGAATTCTCCATGGAAGTTTGACTCTTGTTGGATGAGTATTCTACAAATGTCAATAAAATCAGTTAGATTGAGAGTGTTGTTCAGGTCAACATTACTTTTTTCACCACTCCATTCATTTTTCCTCTCTCTCTCTCTCTCTGTCTCTTTTTGAGAGAGAGCGATAGAGATAGTCTTTTATCGTACAGTTCCTCTTATTTTGGTTATTCAAATGCTGAATATTGTATTAAGCATGTTAGAGTCAGGAGGTGATGTTAATTTATTGAGACACGGATTAATTTCCTTTTCCATAGTTTCCTTTTCAAATGAAGTTTGATAAATTATTTCACAGGTCTAAATAAGAATCAAGATGATTTGAAGCATATTTCAGGTATTTTAATGGTCATTTTACTCCCTCTTCTTATCATGTGTCTTGTATGTAGACTTTTAGAAATCTCAAAGAAAAGAAACCTGGGTGATTTTTAATTTTTTTTAAATTAAGGTTCTTTCTTCTTTGTGGAAATTTAACTATAATTATTCATTTGTTTGTTTCCCTAGCTCCATGCACTGATATAATATTTTGTTAACTTTGTCTTTGGCCTATTAGTAGCTGTTTTCTTTTTGGTTTTTGGTTTCTATGTCTCCTAAACAGGTTAAAATTTTTAGAATCTTCAAGAGCAAAAATCTAAGGCATACTTTTCATTGTTTCTTTTATTTAATACAGGATGTTGTCACCCTAAGTACTGTCTCTCCTACTGAAGTGCACTTTTTTATCTTCCTGACAGCACCACACTGAGGGAAGCTCTAGTTCAATGCTTTCTGCTTGGCCTTCATACTGTGAGGCATTTTATGGAAAATGACACTAAAAGTGGAGGAATCAGACATACCTTATCACAAAATGTTTTGTTTCCTCCTAGGTCCTTGGTTCCTCATGCTTCCAAATAGATATTTTAAAATCTTGTCTTTAGATTGTTGTTTTGGTTTCATTGTAGTAAATGATACATAACATAATATTTATCATTGGAATCATTCATAAATATACAATACAGTGGCATTAAGCACAATCACAATGTGGTGTAACAATCACCACTATCTATACATAAAAATTTAATCAACCCCAAGAAAAACTCTGTGCCCATTAAACAACAACTTTCCCTTTTGCATCTCCTGCAGCCACTGGTAACCTCTGGTCTACTTTCTGTCTCCAGGAATTTGGATATTCAAGGTAAGTTATATGAGTGAAATTACACAATACTGGTTCATCTGTGACTGGATTATTTCACTAAGGATAACGTTTAAAAGATTCATGGTGTTGCATATATCAGAATTTTATTCCTTCTCATGGATAGTCTTACATTTTATGTGTATCATATCTTTTGATTATCAATTCATCTGTTCATGGACACTTGAATTGTTTCTACCTTTCCATGATTGCAAATAATGCTCCTGTAAACATTCATGTACGAATATCTGTTCAAGTCCCTGCTCTCAAGTCTTCTGGAAATACACTTAGGAGTAGAATTACTGAGTTACAAGATAGTTATGTGTTTAACTTTTTGAGAAACCACCAAATTGTTTCCCTTACGGAATGCTCCATGTAACATTCCCACAAGCAAAGTACAAGAATTCCAATTTCTTCACATCCTTGGAAGCACTTGTTATTTTGTTTTTCCTTTTTTTTTGTTTTAATTATAGACATCCTAGAAGGCGTGAAGTTGTATCTTGCAGTTTTGATTTGCATTTCTCTAAAGACTAATAACTTCAAGCATCTTTTTGTGTTCTTATTGGCCGTTTGTATATCTTCTTTGGAGAAATGTCTATTTTAGTCCCTTGCTCATATTTGAATTGAATTGTTTGGTTTTTTATTGTTGAGATTTAGATGTGGTTTATATAGCTTGAATATTAATCCATTATCAAATGTATAATTTATATGTCTTACTTTTATAGGTCATTTTTTGTTTTCTTAATAGAATCCTTTGATGTGCAAATATTTTTAATTTTAATAAAGTACAATCTTTCTATTTTTTTCTTCGGTTATCTGTGATTTTGATGTCATATTCTCCCAAAAAATCATTGCCAAATATAATGTCCTGAAGATTTTCCCTTATTTTCTAATATTTTTATACTTTTTACTTTTAAGTTTAGGATTTGAATCCATTTTGAATTGTTTTATATAGCCTGTAAAACAAGACTTTAATTCCATTACATTGCATATGGATATTATGTTTTCCCAGCATCATTTGTTAAAAATACTTTTTTCTCCATTTAGTACTCTTGGCACCTTTGTCAATAGTCAGTTAACCATGTATATGAGAGCTTATTTCTGGGTTATCTCTTCCATTTTGTTGGTCCATATATCTGTCTTTATGTCAGTACCATTATGTGTTGATTACTGTAGCTTTGTAGGAAGTTTTGAATTCAGGAAATGCGAGTCTTCCATTGTTGTTATTCTTTTTCAATATTCTTTGACTATTCAGTCTCTTGTAATTTCATAAAAATTTGAGAGTCAACATTTCCATTTCTGTGAATATGCTGTTAGAATTTTGCTAAGAATTGTGTTAAATTGGTAGATTGCTTTGGGTGATACTGACATCTTAAAAATGTCTTTTTAATCTATAAACACCGATGTCTTTCCATTTATTTAGAAATTTTATTTCTTGAAGCAAAGTTTTGTAGTTTTCAACATACATGACTTTCACCTCATTTTTCTTAAGTAGATTATTTTAGTTGCTATTGTAAATGGAATTGCTTTCCTAATTTTCTTATCCAATGTTTCACTGCTGGTATATAAAAGCACAACTAATTTTGTGTTAGTCTTGTATGCTGTAAATTTTTTGAATGTGTTTTTTATAGATACTTTGGGATTTCAATATATATGATCATAGCATTTGTGAATAGACATAGTTTTACCTCTTCCTTCACAATTTGAATGTATTTTCTTTTCTTGTTTAAGATCTCTGGTTAGAATTTATGGTTCAATGTTGAATAGCAATTGTGAAAGTAGGAATCCTTTTCTTATTCTTCATCTTTGGAAAGCTCTCAGTTTTTCCCCAGAGAGTATGATATTAGTGATTATGTAAAGACTTCTCATTATCATGTTCCCTCCGAAAAATTTATAGGTGTTGTCAATATTTCAATGACTTGGCAGAAACACTCAGAGTAAAATACAGTTGCCTTCAGGATTATTGCTGTCACTTTATTTGTAACATGTGAAGATACTTTTTTTTTATATGGAATAAGATTTTAAAACTACCTTTTAAATTATTTTAATCAGCAAGGTCATTCCTAGAATCTATTTTGACATAGATCTAGAAACAGAATCAAATTTATTTATTTTTCCATAGTAAAAAAGTAACATATTTCTACTTCCTAAATACATTGTCCAATTACTATATCCAACGGCAAAAAATAGGCTTTTTCTAACCTTCCAGGTTCTCAAGAAGCCCGTTAGGATTTGTTTTTTGTAAAATTAAATAAAATCTTGGATAAAAACTTTGATGACATCTTATGTTAGTTGTACTCATAACATTTTATTTGGGAAACTATACTACACTTGACAACATAAAAGTTAGCAACATTAATTGTATATTCATTAAGAAATTTAGATATGCATGTTAAAATGAAAAACATGTCAGCAGATTTCACAAATGACCCAATGTATGTTTTTGGTGTTTCAGGAAACATTTTCAATTCAAATGGGTTAGATTAGCTATTTCAGAATGGCAGCTTTGTAAATACTATTGCAAATCCACAAGGCTTGTAAGTAGCTATTTATGTAAAGTCTAAACACAAAAAATGAAATACTTTAGTGTCATTTAATGGTATAGTACTGAATGGGCAAAAGCTGAAATCATTCCCTTTGAAAACCAACACAAGACAAGGATGCCCACTCTCACCACTCATATTCAACATAGTATTGGAAGTTCTAGCAAGAGAAATCAGGGAAAAGAAAGAAAGAAAGGGTATTCACATAAGAAGAGAAGACGTCAAACTATCTTTGCTTGCCGATGACATAATCCTGTACCTAGAAAACCCCATAGTCTCAGCCCAAAAGCTTCCTAAGCTGATAAACAGCTGCATCAAAGCGTCAAGATAGACTGAATGAAGAAAACATGGTACATATATGCCATGGAGTACTATGTACCCATAATAAAAGAATGAGATCATGTCCTTTGTAGGGACATGGATGGAGCTGTAGGCCATTATTCTTAGCAAACTAATGCAGGGACAGAAAACCAAATACTGCATGTTCTCACTTATAAGTGGGAGTTAAATAATGAGAACAAGTGGACACATATAGAAAACAACCCACACTGGGGCCTTTGAAACGGTGGAGGGTGGGAGGACCAAGAGCATCGGGAAAAGTAACTAATGAGTACTAGGCTTAATATTTGGGTAATGAAATAAACTGTACAACAAACCCCCATGTCACAAGTTTACCTATGTAACAAACCTGCACTTATAGCCCTGAAGTTAAAATAAAAGTTTTAAAAAATGGAAAACAAGAGTTTCCTGAAAATTTTTACATCTTTCTTTTTCTTCATTTTCTCTGTTCTTTCTTTTTTTGCAATGTAGTATTTCTCTGTGTTATCTCATTTTTTAATTTATGCAATGGTTGATGAAAAATGTTTAACAGCCAGTTCTCTGGAAGAATAATGTAAGTATATGTGTATACACATAAGTTGATTATAAATTTTACTGATGTAAAGGAAGTATATCACACATTTACAAATAACAATAAATGATATAAACCTCTTGATGATAAATCCCTAATGTTGAATCGATTATCACACCAAACTCTTAAGGTGTTTTGCCAGGCTTTTGTATCTATAGAGGCAAATGACTGATTAAAATAGTTTTTACCTGGAATTTCTTTATTTTTGTTTAAATTAATGAGTAACATAAAATAATGATAACATAACAGAAATTCACGTGTCAAAGATGTAACATTTTTGTTGAAAAAGATAATAGTTTTCCAATAATGGATGTTCCGTGGTAATCATAATGTAATAGCTATTGACATAACAAACTAAAAATTTTCAATCACTTTTTACATCCAGAAAATTGGCAAAACCTCAATGAATGAGGCAATACTAGATACAGCAAAGCATTCAATTAATTCCCTCCACACCTGCCATATCAATCTAGATTCAATAAAATCTCAATCAAAATCCCAGCAGGGGCTGGGCACAGTGGCTCGTGATTGTACTGCCAGCATGTTGGGAGGCTGAGGAGGGTGGATCACGGGAGGCCGAGGAGGGTGGATCACGGGAGGCTGAGGAGGGTGGATCACAGGAGGCCAGAAGTTCCAGACCAGCCTGGGCAACATGGGGAAACCCCATCTCTAAAATACATACACAAATTAGCCAGTCTTATAACCTGGTCTCAAAAACATAAAGAAATCAAACTAAAATAAAAAACCCCAGCAGGCTTTTTATATACATTGATAAGGTGATTATAACATATATATGAAATTCAGAAAGGACCTAAAATAGCCAAAACAATCTTCAAAACAACAATCTTCAAAACAAAGAACAATATTGGAAGATTCATATAACCCAATTTCAAAACTTTTTTTGCATTTTATTATATTATTTTTGTGTTTGTTATGTAGGAAAACTTATGTCATGGGGATTTGTTGTTGAGATTATTTCATCATGCATGAACTAAGCTTAGTACCCAATAGTTGTTTTTTCTGACCCTCTCCCTCTTCTACCCCTCAAACCTCAAGTAGGCTCCAGTGTCTATTGTTCTGCTCTTTCTGTCCATGTGTTCTCTTTATCTAGCTCCTACTTACAAGTGAGAACATGTGGCATCTGGTTTTCTGTTCCTGATGTAGTTTGCTAAAGATAATGACCTCCAGCTACATACATGTTCTCACAAAAGACGTGATCCCTTTTGAAACTGTTTGGCTGTCTCCTCATCAAAATCTCATCTGGAATTGTAACTTGCATAATCTCCATGTGTCGTAGGAGGGACCTGGTTGGAGGTAATTGAATCATGGGGGTGGTTCTTCCTGTGCTGTTCTCATGATAGTGCATAAGTCTCATGAGATCTGATGGTTTTATGAAGGACGGTTCCCCTGCACACGCTCTCTTGCCTGCTGCTGTATAAGACATGCCTTTGCTCTTCCTTTGCCTTCTGCCATGATTGTGAGGCCTCCCTGGCCGTGTGGAACTGTGAGTTCATTAAAGCTCTTTTTCTTTATAAATTACCCATTCTCATATTTCTTCATAGCAGTATGAAAATGAACTAATACAGTAAATTAGTACAGGTAGAGTTGGGCAGTGCTATTATGATCCCCCAAAATGTGGAAGTGACTTTGGAACTGGGTTTAACAGGCAGAGGTTGGAACAGTTTGGAAGGCTCAGAAGAAGACAGGAAGGTGTGGGAAAGTTTGGCGCTTTCTAGAGACTCGTTGAATGGTTTTGACCAAAAAGTTCTGGCTACGGTGGTCTCAGATGAAGATGAGGAACTTGTTGGGAACTGGAATAAAGATGATTCTTGCTATGCTTTAGCAAAGAGACTAGTAGCATTTTGCCCCTGCCCTAGAGATCTGTGGAACTTTGAACATGAGAGATGATTGAGGGTATCTGGTGGAGGAAATTTCCAAGCAGCAAAGCATTCAACAGGTGACTTGGGTGCTCTTAAAATCATTCCTTTTTATTCATTAACAAAGATACAGTTTGGAATTGGAACTTATGTTTAAAAGGTAAGCAGAGCAAAATAGTTTGGAAAATTTGTGACCTGATGATGCCATAGAAAAGAAAAGCCCATTTTCTGAGGAGAAATTCAAGCTGGCTGCAGAAATTTGCATAAGTAATGAGGAGCCAAATGTTAATCACCAGGACAATGGGGAAAATGTCTCCAGGGCATGTCAGAAGTCTTCATGGCAGTCCCTCCCATCATAAGCTGGGAGGCCTAGGAGGAAAAAATTGTTTCCCAGACTGGGGCCTGGACCTTGCTGTTTTGTGCAGTCTTGGTACCTGGTTCCCTGAATGCCAGCCATGGCAAAAATGGGCTAATGTAGGGATCAGGCCATTGCTTCAGAGTGTGCAAGCCCCAAGCCTTGGTGGCTTGCATGTGGTTTTGGGCCTGCAAGTGCACAGAAGTCAATAATTGAAGTTTGGGAACTTCTACCTACATTTCAGAGGATGTATTGAAATGCCTGGATGTTCAGGCAGAGATGCACTGCAGGGACAGAGACCTCATAGAGAGAACCTCTGCTAGGGAAATGTGGGATGGGAGCCCCCAGACAGCATCCCTACTGGGGTACTGCTTACTGAAGCTGTGAGAAGAGGGTCATCATCCTCCAGACCCCAGAATGGTAGATGCACTAACAGCTTGCATCGTGTACCTGGGAAAGCCACAGACACTCAACACCAGCCTGTGAAAGCAGCCAGGAGTGGGGCTGTACTCTGCAAAGCCTCAGGGGCAAAGCTGCCCAAGGCCATGGGAACTCATCTTTTGCATCAGTGTTACCTGGATGCGAGACATGGAGTTAAAGGAGATCATTTTGGAGCATTAGTTTGACTGCCCCACTGGATTTTGGATTTACATGGGGCCTGTAGCCCTGTTGTTTTGGCCAATTTCTCCTATTCAAAACAGGCATATATTTACCTAATGCCTGTACCCTCACTGTATCTAGGAACTAACTAACTTGGCTTTTGATTTTACAGGCTCATAGGTGGAAGGCACTTTCTTGTCTCAGATGAGACTTTGGACTGTGGACTTCTGAATTAATGCTGACATGAGTTAAGACTTTGCAGGACTATTGGGAAGGCATCATTGGTTTTAAAATGTGAGAACATGAGACTTGGGAGGGGCCAGGGGCAAAATGATATAGTTTGGCTGTGTCCTCACCCTATTCCCATCTTGAATTGTAGCTTCCATAATTCCCACGTCATGGAAGGGACCTAGTGGTAGGTAACGGTATCATGAAGGCAGGTCTTTCCTGTGCTGTTCTCATGGTAGTGAACAAGTCTTAAGAGAGCTGATGGTTTTATAAAGCAGTTCCCCTGAACTTGCTGTCCTGCCTGCCACCATGTAAGATGTGCCTTTGCTCCTACCTCACCTTCTGTCATGATTGTCAGGCCTCCCCAGCCACGTGGAACTGTGAGTCCATTAAATCTCTTTTTATTTATAAATTATTCAGTCTCAGATATTTCTTCATAGCAGTATTTTAAAATGGACCAATATATCATTCTGTGTAGTATTCCTTGGTGTATATGTATCACATTGTCTTAATTCAATCAGTCATTGATGGATATTTAAGTTGATTTGATTTTTTTTTTTGCTATCGTGAATAGTGCTGGAAAGAACATATATGTGTCTATATAGTAGAATGATTTATGTCCTTATGTTAGAATAATTTATATCCATTTGTGTATATACCCAGAAATTGAATTGCTGGGTTAAATGGTAGTTTTGCTTTTAGCTCTCTGAGGTATTGCACCATTGCTTTCCACAATGGTTGAACTAATTTACATTCCCATCAACAGTGGATAAACATTCCCTTTTCTCCACAACCTTGACAGGATCAGTGATTTTTTGACTTTTTAATAATAGCCATTTTGACTGATGTAAGATGGTATCTCATTGTGGTTTTGATTTGCATTTCTCTAATAATCAGTGATATTGAACTTTTTTTATTTATGTGTTTCTTGGCCACATGTATATCTTCTTTTGAAAAGTATCTGTTTATGTCCTTTGCCCATTTTTTAGTAGGGTCGTTTGTTTCTTGTAAATTTATTTAAGTTCCTTATAGGTGCTGAATATTAGATCTTTGTCAGATACATAGTTGGAAAATTTTCTCCCATTCTTTACATTGTCTGTTTACTCCGTTAATAATTTATTTCGCTGTGCAGAGCTCTTAAGTTTAATTAGATCCCATTTGTCAACTTTCGCTTTCGTTGCTTTTGCTTTTGGCGTCTTCATCATGAAATCTTTGCCTAGTTCTACATCCAGAATGCATACGTTGTTTTTCAGGGCTTTGTAGTTTTTCATTTTACATTTAAGTCTTTAATTCATTTTTGTATATTGTGTAAAAAAAAAGTGTCCAGTTTTAATCTTCTGCATATGGCTAGCCCCTTATCCCAGCACCATTTATTGAATAGGGAGTCCTTATCCCATGGCTTGTTTTTGTCAGGTTTGTTAAAGATCTGACGGTTGCAGGTGTGTGGCCTTATTTCTAGGTTTTCTATTCTGTTCCATTGGTCTATGTGTCTGTTTTTGTAGTACAGCTAACATCATACTTCATGAGAAACTCAAAGCTTTTCTGCTAAGATCAGGACTGAGGCATGGACATCCTCTCTCACTACTCCTTTCCAACATCACACTGGAAGTTTTAACTGATGCAATAAGCCAGGATAAAAATAAAAGATGCACTAATTGGAAAGAAACAAAAATAAAACGGTCCTTACCAATTGAAAAAAAAAGAAAATTAACAAAATCATACATTTTACCCTGATTTGTACAACTTGTCCATTTTCATAGTGCAAATACTTTTATATGAACCTATTTCAAGCTACTAACTTCACGTCACTTGGAGTTAGAAGAGATGTGTGGTACCACTAATTAAATGGTAATTTCACTACAAAGCTAGAATAGACATAAATAACCTTGAAACCAGAGATAATATTAAAATTTAGCAGAACTAGGAAGTAATGAGAGTAAAGTAGTATTATCTTTGTTTTTAACTTAAACAATATAGAATAAATTTATTCATAGCTGTGTTATACAACTGGCTTTAGCCAGCTGGTATGAGCTAGCTTCTTCATAGCACAATTTGCTAATATGTAATATCACTGCCTGCCTGACCTCTGTTATCAAACAGATGACTTTATGACATAGAATCAAAGATATATCTGGGTTCACAAATCTTTTCTTTTGTTTTCATTCTGTTTTATTGCTGTTTTTTTTTTTTTTGAAGCTAGATTTTCCTAAAATCTAGTACATACAAGAACATTCATAGTCTTTCTTCCATTCTTCTTGGTCAATGAGGAAAGAACTTTGGAAATTTCAGTAATTTTTCTGGAAGCATTTATTTTGAAAACAAAATATTGGTTAATTTGAATAATGTTGATTATACTAGTTATATATTCACATGTCAAGAAAAGAAAAGATAATATGTTAGAAAAATATAGATGATACCCATACACAGAAGTCTTGGCAGTACTATCAAGTTACTATTCTTGAAAAAAATACATTAATATATTTAGTCATGGATATTATTCTGGAATTTAGGTATGAAAAAGAAAACACCTAATTTAGATTGTCAATATGAACTTTAGGTATGAAATAAAGAAAATAAATGATACTAAGAAACCATAAGGCATCTGGTAAGTGGAAGGAAAAAAAAGTCTTTCTATATTGTATACCATCCTCTATCAAGTTTTTTTATAAATCACGACTTTTCACAGTTAAAAATATCTTTAGAAGCTTTCCACATCACCTTTTTGTGTTGTTTTATTCCCAGGAAATATTTGTGCATAAAAACATAGAATTATTTTTTCTCGTAAGAATTATGATAATAGCAGAGATGGTACATTATATTTTATAATAATGTGTCATCTCAATGCTGCAGGGAGTCCTTGAACACATGCTGCCCATATGCCCAATGGATTTATTCTGTGCACTTCTTCTCAATGACTAACTGACTAAATAAATTCTCTCAGGACACATCTCATCATAATGCTGATCAGCTATGGTTCATTTATTGTTATATAATTGCAAAGGATGTTTATCCTTTTTTGCCCTTTTATGCTGCACAAGCTGTTGTAATGTTCTGGGTCACAGATAGGATGAAACTGTGACTAAGCTCTTTTGTGAGTGCTCTATAATTTGGTAGTTTGCAAGAATGCAAGCAGATAAAATAATGTGTTTCCTAACTTGTAAATCTTAATGCTGAAATATAAGTATAATATATTAACTTTATAAAGAATAATTTGAGCTTGTCAAAATGTCTTACAAATGATTTTCTCCTTTTTCTTCTGTATAAAATTATACATACAATTTTAATGAATTAAAGAGATGAAAGTAATTTAGAATTTTCCAATATATTATTCTTGTTTTAAAATTGTACAAGCTGAGGATTTGGAGAATAAGAATAGATTGTATAATGTTGCACAGATTATAAACACATTGCAAATGAATGCTAAATCCTCAATTGAAAAATCTGGAGATGCTTTATCTCCAGATACAGGAGAAAAAAAAAAAAAAGGCGTTCTAGTAAAATTTGAAGTGAAGCACGTATTCCTGACTGATTAAAATTTTAGAGACAAAGACTTTGCAAATCATGGTTGTTAAAGTTTTAGCCATTTGTTTTCCATATTTACTGATACAGCTGTGTTTAACCCAAAGAAATTCAGTTTTTAATTGGGGGAGATTGTGATCATTTATATTGATATCTTTGGATATCTTAAAGGGATATCTTGGAGGAGAGCAAGATTTTAGCCCCTGTCCCAAATGCACAACAGCTACCTCTCCTGTCACTGCTTTCTCATAAGATTGGAGGAGATACATCCCTGAGGCTTCATACTCCAGAATTGTCTTCATTATATTTATCAATAGACAGTGCCAGTGCAAGTTTAGATTCAACTCAAGAGTGCCAATAGGATAGGATTCTTTTTCTCTAATTAATGCTAAATTTATATGATATAAAATGTCATATAGTTCGCTATAATTTTTGGCAAATTTTATAACTTTTAGTTTTCTATTTTAAAATTAAAAGTTCATCTTTTTCATTATATTAATGTCTTTTTTCTCATTCCGTATGCAAAGGAAAGATATGATCTCTAGGAATTTGCAGTGAAAAGGGGTATGATTTCCATTTTTACTCCTCCTCTTACTTATATCAGGCCTCTGGAGCAAAGATAAGTGATATATTTTGATTTGGAAATTTCTCCTGATTTCTTTTTCTAGATTTTACTATTCTCATGAAATGTTTGGAGGAGAAAAAGATTAAACAAAAACAAGGCAAACATTGATTTAATAAACTTTCCGTGGTGTAGACATTCTTGGTTGGTTATTACTGATATTCTGATTTACTTTGGCATCTATTCACTATGGGTATTGAATACTGGTAGTTTTGGCTCTTTTGTGAGTACATGCATTTTTAATTAAGAAAGACTGTGGGGTTTGAAAGTAACACAATTAAAATTGAGCATCTGTCACCAAACGAACCTCTTTCTCCACCTCAAATTCTGCCACAGGGAGTTTTAGAATCTCCTGCTAGTAGTATCTTCTGTCCCAATGAATTCCTCTCTGACTTACCAAGATGGCTCAAGAGCAGGCACTTTGCAAAGGGAAAGACACGTCTTTGTTATTCCCAGGTGGTAAGATTGGAGGACATTTACTGCTGGGAAAAAACCTTTCTCACCCTCACCCCAACCTTAAGACTGCTCTAATTTTCTTCCACCCATGTGGCTGTAACCAGGGCTACATCCTGCAGCTCATTAAATTCACTCCTTAGTCAGAAATTAGTAGGTGAACGAGATATCAGCCTTCTTTTAAAAATATATCCCATGTAATTATCTTAAAAGTACTTATGTCAGTTGTTAATTTCAGAGTGTGGGAGTGTCCTTTACTACAAATATTGCACTCCCAAACTCCTTGATGTATCTCTTCCTTACCTTTTATCTGTTTGTGTGTGTGTGTGTGTGTTAGAAATCAACTTCAACAATACTTCATGTATTGATACATATACATTATATCCCTATCCACATTTTGTTTACTATTATACCATTTACTTTTTATTTTGTGATATTATATGCTAAACACAATTATTATTATTATTGTTTTATTTGATTTTTAATATAGGAGTCATAGTAATATATTCCCTCTCAGTAAAAGACTTCCATTCAATAAAAGACTTCCATTCAATCTAAACGTAGAAAGTTTGCCCTGAAACAGTTGATTACATTTTCTCTTATCACTTTATTAGAAAGTAATTTAGTAGTTCATATATTTTGATGTGTAACTATCAAGGACAAATTAATATATATATATAAATATACATACTGAATATATATATATATATATGCATATATTCAACAGATGGAATCTTTCTATGTTGCCCAAGCTGGAGGGCAGTGGCTATTAATAGGCTTAATCATAGGGCATTACAGCCTTGAATTCCTGGGCTCAGGCAAGCCTCCTGACTCAGCCTTCCAAGTAGCTGAGACTACAAGCATGCTCCACAGTGCCTGGTGTATATCCCTTATCATACTTCTTAACAATAGAAATTATGTTTCTAAATTTTTGAACTCCTGTTTAATCCTTTGAACCAACTGCAGTCATTACCACAATATTTTTGTTTGAACAATAGTTTTCAAATTTCTGTAACTAAGATCCCTTCTGCTACTCTCCATCCAAACACAGGGATCATGTTTCTAAATCATTTGTAATATTATTTTCATGCTATTACTAAGAATTTCTTTGTGCTGTTCTTTTTATTGAGTATACTTTGTTAACAGATATTCAGTATGTAATCATTACTATCAGTCCCTTTAATTGCACATGCATATTCTTAGTTCATAGTTGATTATGTTTCTTATACCACTCATTTTTTTTTGGGGGGGGGGAGTATTTTGCCTAAGTTTGTTTTATATAGAGTATGTCCTTGTAAAATTTCAACAGGTGTGATAAATAGTTAATGCAAGTGCTGAATCTTGGTATAACCAATAATGTCTTTTTAAAAAAACTAATGTATTTTTGAAATATATAATATAGTGTACATTGTATATATTCTCTAACATGGGTATATATTATATATACATGTATCTATATTTGTTGAGTGTAGAAATTTTGGCTTATAGACTTTACTATTTGCACATTTTTATAAAGCCGTTTATGTTTCCCCGAGACAGTTGAAAAATATATCTGCTTTTCTTTATTTTGTAAATTTTCTTTGATAAAAATGTGCTAAAAATCCCTCCCTTCTAAGTTCAAATTATATATACATATATATTTATGTTTATTTTGTGTCTTATTCATTACCCCTAGTCATTGTACCATTTCAATATGCAGCTCCAAGTGGCTATTCAGCCAAGAAATGTGACTGTCTATTATCTGTTAATTGCATCTCCTCCATCTTTTCTGGTACCTCAGTGAGGTACTATACCATGAACATAATAGAAACCCAAAATATGTAACTCTTACCCTCATTTTTTTCATTTATTTGTTATAATATTTTTGTATTGCAATATAATATTTTTATTTGATTCAGGTTCTGGAAGATACAGTTTCCAGCACTGATGATTCAATTTGTTAACTATTTTTTTAAAATAATTTGATTACGTAGGCCTTCAATGTCTTATAATAAAAATTATCTTCCTGATTATTATATGTTCACTATGCTCAAACTTAAAATTATGGAAAAAAGAAGTATGCCATTAAGTTATCTTCATCCCAAACATCCACACACCTGTTACCAATGTTATTGCTTTTTAAAAATGTTTTATAGTAGTAAATATAAATATGTATTATAATTTCTTAACCTTTCTGATTGAATTTCTGCAGTTCAAACTTTTCACTTAGTATCATGATACAGAGATTATTCCATACCTATTTTCCTATACAGTGTTGTCAACATTTTGAATATTTACTAGTTTGAAAGTAAGAAATGGCAAGTCATTATACTTTTAATTTGCATTTATCTTATCTTAGGTGGAGTTGAACATATTTTTATATATTTAAGGGCTTTTTTACCTCAAAACTCAATTCATTAATTTTGCTAATTATTTTTCTTTGGTTTTATAATTCTAAACTCGGCCGGGCGCGATGGCTCATGCCTGTAATCCCAGCACTTTGGGAGGCCAAGGCGGGCGGATCACTTGAGGTCAGGAGTTTGAGATCAGCCTGGCCAACATGGTGGAAAAAAAATTAGCCAGATGTGGCAGCGCGTGTCTGTAATCCCAGCTACTAGTGAGGCTGAGACAGGAGAATCACTTGAACCTGGGAGGTGGAGGTTGCATTGAGCTGAGATTGCACCACTGCACTCCAGCCTGGGTGATGGAGTGAGACTGTCTCAAAAAAAAAAAAATTAAAAAATTAAAAAAAATTCTAAATTCATTTTCTATGAGATCATTATATAATAGGAAGATTAATTCTTATTCTTTGAATTGCTAATAAATGTATTTACTAGCTTCTATATGTTCTTTTGACTTTTCAAATATTTATTAGCAGCAAATTTTTTTAGAAATACAATCTAATCAACAGTATTCTAATTATATATTCTATATTTTATGTCATAGTTAAAAAAGCACCTTCTTATTCCAAGACTTTAAAGATTTACTTCCTAATTCTTTTAAGTAATTTTATGGTTTAATATCATAATTGTATGCAAGGTAAATAGAATTGATATATTTCTAATTATGAGTTTTCTGAGTATAACTTTTTTAATGTCTTCAAGTTTATTTTTTATCCATCAGGATATTTTTGATACTCATATTTTTCTACATTTTTTAGTTTACTTCAAAAAATGTTATGTGTTGATGCTATTTTCTTATTATAGATTCAAAGGTTATAAGTGCAGTTTTGTTACATGGATATATTACATAGTGGTAAAGTCTGAAATTTCAGTGTAGCCATTTCCCAAATAGTGTACATTGTATTCATTAAGTAATTTCTCATTTCTCATCTCTCTCCTGTGTTCCACCCTTCTAAGTCTCCAATGTCTATTATTTGACTCTCATTGTACATGATTATAAATGACTTCCCACTTATAAAAGAGAACATGTTTTGACATTCTGTTTTTGAGTTGTTGCTCTTAAAATAATGGCCTCTAGTTCCATCATGTTGCTGCAGAAAATGTTTCCTTTTTATGGCTAAGTAGTATTCCATATATATATATACCACATTTTCTGGTCAATCATCCACTGATAGACATTTACGTTGAGTCCACATCTTTGCTATTGTGAATAGTGCTGCAATAAACACATGAGTGCAGGTTATATTTTTGGTATGTTTATTTCTTTCCCATTGGGTAGATACCCAGTAGTGGATTTGCTGGATCAAATGTTGCTTCCATTTTCAGTTCTTGGAGAAAGCTCCATACTGTTTCCTGCAGCGATTTTAGTAATTTACTGGGAATGTAAATTAGTAAAATCGCTACAGGAAGCAGTATTGCTTTTTTCCTGCATCCTTACCAACATCTGTTATTTTTAAAAACTTTTCATATTAGTCATTTTTAGTGATTTTAATTTGCATTTCTGTGATAAGTAGTGATGTTGAGAATTTTTAAAATATACTTGTGAGTGATTTGATGTCTTCTTTGGAAAAATGTCTGTTCCTGGTATTTGCCGACTTTTTAAAATTAGTTATTTGTTTTTTGCTTGCTCAGTGGCTGAATTCCTTGTAGAGTCTGGATATTAGTCTTTTGTCAGATGTACTATTTGCAAATATGTCCTTTCATTCTTCAGGTTGTCTGATCACTTTGTTGATTATTTCCTTGCCATGCAAAAAAAAAAAAATTCGTTTATTTAAGTCTCTTTTGTCTATTTGTCTTTATTGCATTTGCTTTTGAAACCTCATTCATGGCTTCTTTGCCAAGGCCAATGTCCAGAAGAGTTTTTGATTTTAGGTTTCCTTCTAGTATTTCTATAGTTTCAAGTTTTACATTTAATCTTTAATTCATCTTGAGTTAATTTTTGTATATGGTGAGAGACAGAGGTCTGGTGACATATGTTTCTGCACCATTTATTGAATGTGATCTCCTTTTCCCAGTGTATGTTTTTGTCAATTTTTCAAAGATCAGTTGGCTGATCTTTCAAAGATCTTATGGCTTCTCGATTCTGTTCTTTCGATCTATGTGTCTACTTTTGTGTCAGTACCATGCTATTTTGACTACTATAGCCCTGAAATATAATTTGATGTTACAAATAGACAGAAATACAACAATAGTAGGGGATTTCCACATTCTACTTGCAGCACTACACTGATTTGAGATAGAAAATCAACAAAGAAATACTAGACTAAAATTAGACCTTAGAACAAATAGACCTAACAGACATTTACAGGATATTCTACTCAACAACCAGAAAACATACATTCTCCAAGATAGACTATAGACAACGAAACTACTCAAGAATTTTTTGAAAATAAAAATTATACCAAGTATATTCTTGGGCCATAGTGGAATAAAATTAGAAGTCAATTCCAGTAGTAATTCTCAAAGCTATACAAATACATGGAAATTAAACATGCTCCTGAGTGATCTTTGTGTCAATAAGGAAATTAAGATAGAAATAAAAACATTTTGAAATGAATCAAAATGAAGACACAACATACCACAACTTCGGGGATACAGCAAAAGCAGTACTAAGAGGAAAGTGTATAGCATTAAATAAAAAAGCCTACATAAAAAAGATAGAAAGATCATAAAATAACAATTTAGTGTTGTACCTTAAGGAACTATAAGACAAGAACAAATAAAACTCAAAGTTAGCAGAAAAAAAGAAATAGCAAAGATCAGAACACAAATAAATGAAATTAAGACCAAAAACTAAAATACAAAGGATCAACTAAATGAGAGCTGGTTTTTTGGAAAGATAAAAGAAACTTGATGTACTGCTAGTTAGACTATCCAAGAACAGAAGAGAGAAGATTCAAATAAGCACAATTAGAAATGAAAAGGAGACATTACAAATGATTCCACACAAATACAAAAGAACCTATGAGACAACTATGAACATTTCCACCTTGAGACTTCTATGAACATTTTCTGGTTTCCACATTGCAAACTAGAAAATCAGAGGAAATTGATGAATTCCTGGAAACATACAAACTTCCCAAGGTTGAACAAGGGAGAAACAGAAATCCTGAAAAGGCTGACAATAAGCAGTAAAACTGAAACTGTAATTTAAAAAAATCTCCCAAAAAGAAGAAAAGAAAGCCAAAACCAGATGGACTAACAGTAAAAATCTACTGGAGAAACAATAACTGGTTCCAATACTACTGAAAATGTTCCAAAATATCTAGGAGGAGGGAATCTTCCCTAACTCATTCTACAAAGCCAATATCCAATAAAATGATACCAAAGCCAAACAAATCGCAACGTAAAAAGAAAACTGCAGACCAATGTCACTAATGAAGATAGATGCAAAAATTCTCAACAAAATGCTAGCAAATCAAATATAACAACAAATCAAATATAATATACAACAGTCATATGGGTTTTATTCCAGGGATGCAATGATGGTTTGACATACCTAAATCAATAAATGTGATTCACCATATAAACAGAATTAAAAACAAAAACTGTACGATAATATTAATAGATGTAGAAAAAGCATTTGATAAAATTCAGCATCCTTCATGGTAACAAACTAGGGATGGGAGGAACAGATCTCAAAATAATAAGGGCCATCTATGACAAACCCTCATCCAACATCATCTTGAATGGGGAAACGTTTGAAAGCATTGCCCCTAAGAATGGATGCTATTTTAAATGAAGTCTTCTCTTATATTACATTTTAACTCATTTATATTTAAACAAATGCTATTAATTCATTTAATTCTATTCACTATCATCTTAAAAATCCTCTAATTGACTTTAGTAACCATTATTTAATTATTATATTTTCCTAGGCATACAATTGCATCATCTGCAATCTGAAAATAATGATATTATGAATTTCAGATTGTTTTAGCTAGGATTTCCTTCTACTAAAATATTGTTACCTTTTTCTGACTATAGATGAACTGCTTCTATTATATTCCTGTTAGGACAGATGATGCTATTAGAACATTATAGAGTTATAAAGTTTATTTGGTTAAAGTTATTATTAATTTTTATTTTTTCCCAAGTTGAGTGCTGACTTTTTGACGTTCTTTTTAGCATCAACATAATTGTATTACTTAAGTCTACAAGAATTAAGACATTAATTAATGCCTTAATGTACAGAATACATATTGTAATAATAAACTAGAATTCCATTTTGGGGGAGCAAGGGGTAGGTAATTTTATCTACTGTGTAGATAATGCATGGTGGATTCTGAATTCGTTATGACCTTTGCATCAGTCTTAATTAAAACTGTTCTTTCTTTTTTAAAAAATCTTTTTCAGGTGTGAGATTAATATAATCTCACTTCACTAAAAGTTTCCAAAAATTGTGGATTTTGTTTTCTGGTTTCAGTATGTAAAATATTATCTGTTGTTCAAAAAGTAGATTAATCACTTATTAACTTCTTATGTTAATAAGTTAATTAACTTATTATGTTAAGTTAACTAACTTATTATGTTAATAAGTTAATTAAAGGAGAGAGACAATTCCTTTAAAACTCACATTTTTCCCCCTACTATGGATGTAATTTTATCTGGATGACCTATTTTGGGGTCAGTTTTCATAATTTAAATTTTTCTACTTTTTTTCTTTTTTAATGTTTTATTTACTTAAATAGGGTTGAGAGCAAAGTAGTACAAAAAGGTACAAGGTTGCTCAGATGCTTTTTGAAAATAAATTGGCTATTTGTCTGTTGTTAGTTACCCTAAAATAGCTTGTTTTGTGTATTTGTGACTTTTCCTTATTTTCTCTATTATGTTAGATAAAGCTTTGAAAAAATTCTCAAACTTCTAAAAAGTGATCTTATGTATTGATTTATTTCTTTGTATTTTTATTCTGATATACAAATGTCTAATACATTTCTATTGTTTTCTTTATTATTTCATTTTACTGCATTGCTATTAGTCTCATGTGCTTAATACTTTTATTTCTATTAATATTAAAAATTCTGATAATGATTTTTCTGTACTTTGAGTTCAATTTCACCTCTATTACATTGGTGCTTTTATTAATATTATTTGAATGTTTTCATCTTTTGGGGGTAGAAGTTAGTTTCAAAATTTTGATATCAGTTTTTGGTGTTTTATATTCATTCATCTCTTCAAGGATGCCTTAGTTACTCTCAGATTTTGACAGTTATTAATGAAGCTGATAAAAACATTCATGTGAATATCTAGTTTTGACTTTTACAAACTGGATGTTATATTTTATTTAACCCAAAATACCATATATATACATATATGTGTGTGTGTGTATACATATAAAAATATATTTATATGTGTGTATGTATATGTATATGTATATATATGGACTATGGCATTATCTCATAGAAAATCTCATTAACTTTTCAAAGTAATTTATATTTATCCCATTTATTTCCTTTAATAGAGGCCATATAGTAGACTTGCTTAACATAGTTTTTGATATGGTTTGGCCAAACCTCATCTCATAACTCCCATAATTCCCACATGTTGTGGGAGGACTCAGTGGGAGATGATTAAATCATGGGAATGGGTCTTTCCTGTGCTGTTCTCATGATAGTGAATGGGTAACATGAGATCTGGTGGGTTTAAAAATGGGAGTTGCCCTGCACAAGCTCTTTTTTTGCCTGCTGTCATCCACTGAAAATGTAACTTGCTCCTCCTTGCCTTCTGCCATGATCATGAGGCCTCCCCAAGCCATGTGGAACTATAAGTCCAAAAAACCTCTTTCTTTTGTAAATTGTCTAGTCTCAGGTATGTCTTTATCAGCAATGGACTAATACAGTTTTCCCTCTTCAATTTACACATTTAATCTAATCAAATTATGGTCTCTTTGACATTAATGATGAGAGGTAGTGTTGATTAAAATTATAGCTATGTTGCTTTGCAGAAAATTAAAGGCCACAAATAAAATGATCTTGTTAAGTAGAACTTAATCAATAGTTGGATTCCCTCACTGCAATAAAGAGCTAGCAGGTAGGAACAGATTTTTCCTATTTAAATCCAAAAAGCCATTTTACTCAGCTAGGAGGGTCACTGATATGGTTTGGCTTTGTGTCCTCACCCAAATCTCATTTTTAGTTGTAATTCTGAGTGTTGGGGAAGGGTCCTGGTGGGAGGTGATTGGATCATGTGGGCAGACTTCCCCCTTGCTTTTCTTGTAAAAGTGAATGAGTTCTCATGAGATCTCATTGTTTAAAAGTGTGTAGCACTTCACCCTTTGCTCTCTCCTGCTCCACCATGGCTGTATGTGCTGGCTTCCTCTTTGCCTTCTGCCATGATTGTATGTTTGCTGAGTCCTCTCTGCTATGCTTCCTGTACAGCCTGCAGAACTGTGAGTCAATTAAACTTATTTTCTTCATAAATGACATAGTATTAGGTAGTTATTTATAGCACTGTGAGAATGGACTGATACAGAAAATTGGTACCAGAGAAGTGGGCATTAATATAAAGATGCTTGAAAATGTGGAAATAACTTTGGAACTGGGTAATGGGCAGAGGTTGGAACACTATGGAGGGATCAGAAGAAGACAGGAAGATGAAGTAAGTTTGGAGCTTCCTAGAGACTTGTTGGATGGTTGTGACCAAAATTCTGATAGTGATATGGACAGCGAAGTCCAGGTTGAGGTGGTCTCAGTTGAAGATGAGCAACTTACTGGGAACTGGAGTAAAGGTCACTCTTGCTATGCTTTAGCAAAGAGACTGGTGGCATTATGCCCCTGTTCTAGAGATCTGTGGAACTTTGAACTTGAGAGAGTTAATTTAGAAAAAGTCAATTAAGAAATTTCTAAGCAGCAAAGCATTCAAAATGTGGCCTGGCTGATTCTAAAAGCCTAATCTCATTTGCATAAACAAAGAAATGACCTGAAATTGGAACTTATATCTAAAAGGGAAGTGGAGCATAAAAAGTTTGGAAAATTTGCAGCCTGACCATACAGTATGAAAGAAAAACCAGTTTTCTGGAGAGGAACTCAAGGCTGCAGAAATTTGCATAAGTAAAGAGAAGACAAAGTTAATAGCCAAGACAATGGAGGAAATGCTTCCAGGGCATTTCAGCGACCTTCACAGCAGCCCCTCTAATTATAGGCCTGTAGGCCTAGGAGGAAAAATGGTTTTGTGAGCCAGGCCCAGGGCCCTGCTGCTCTGTGCAGCCTTAGGACACGATGCCCTGTGTCCCAGCTACTCATAGCTCTAGCCATGCCTAAAAGGGGCCAAGGTACAGTTTGGGCCATCAGAGGGTGAAAGCCCCAAGCCTTAGTGGCTTCCATGTGGTGTGCAAGTGCACAAAAGGCAAGAATTGAGGCTTGAGAGCCTCTGCCTAGATTTCAGAGGATGTACAAAAATGCTTGGATGACCAGGCAGAACTCTGCTGCAGGGACAGAGCCCTTATGGAGAACCTCTACTAGAGCATTGCATGGGAGAAATGTGGGTTTGGAGCCCTCACACAGAGTCCCCACTGGGACACTGTCTAGTGGAGCTGTGAGAAGATGGCCACCATCCTCCAGACCCTAGAATGGTATATCCACTGACAACTTGCACTATCCCCCTGGAAGAGCCACAGTCACTCAACACCAGCCTGTGAAAGCAGCTGCAGGGGCTGAACTCTGCAGAGTCACAGGAGTGGGACTGCCCAAGGCCTTGGGAGCCCAACCCTTGCATCAGCATGCCTGGATATGAGACATGGAGTCAAAGAATATTTTGTAGCTTTAAGATACAATGACTGACCTCTTGGGTTTTAGACTTCCATGGGGCATGTAGCCCCTTTGTTTTGCCCAATTTCTCCCTTTGGGAATGGAATAATTTACTCAATGCCTGTACCCACATTGTATTTTGGAATTAACAAACTGTTTTTTTATTTTACATGTTCATAGGTGAAGGAACTTGCCTTGTCTCAGTTGAGGCTTTGGACTTGGACTTTTGAGTTAATGCTGGAATGACTTAACAGTGTGGAGGACAGTTGGGAAAGCATGATTGTGCTTTGAAATGTGAGAAGAACATGAGATTTGGGAGGAGACAGGAATGGAGTGATATTGTTTGGCTCTATGTCCCTACTCAAATCTCATGTAGAATTGTAATTCACAATGGTGGGGGAGGAACCTGGTGGGCAGTGATTGACTCATGGGGGGATTTTCCCCTTGCTGTTCTCATGATAATGAGTGAGTTCTCATGAGATCTTGTTGTGTAAAAGTGTGTAGCACTTCCCCTTTGCTTTTTCTCTCTCTCCTGCTCCAACTTGGTGAGATGTGCTTACCTCCCTTTTGCCTTTCACCATGATTGTATCTTTCCTGGGGCCTTCCAGCCATTCTTTCTGTACAGCCTGCAGAACTGTGAGGCAATTAAACCTCTTTTCTTCATAAATTACCCAGTCTCAGGTAGTTCTTCATAGCAGTGTGAAAATGGACGAATGCAGTCTCTCAAGGTCCTCACTTCAGGATCTGACCCTGAGATAGGCCAGTCTTTTGTCAGAATGTTAGAACAGGAAGATAGCTTGATGTGAGCAAGAGGAGAAGCCTCTGAAAAAATGAAGTATGAAATATTTCACACCCCAGAGACCACCCAAAATATGCAGGCTATATATAATCAGGGAGGAGGGGAAACACCTGTGCAGAAAGAAATACCCTTTAAGATGACCAGTAATTGCTCATTCTGCAGTTAACCTAGCTAGCTACAGGCTGACAAAAAGGAAAGGAGCACCACGGAGAAACTCCTAAGAGCTATGCAGGCACAATAAGTACAGATTTAACTGCAATACAACCTTCCTGGTGGTGGTAATGAGCAAGCCTGTCATTTGGTAGAATTTATATTCAACACTGTGTTTGCTCATGCACGTCACCTGACAGAGAGAATCCCGCAAACCTGGGGTGGGAACTAGGCATGCAAAAGACAGAGACTTAAGGCAGAAGGGGGAATCTAGACAAAGGTGGAGACTTGAGACAGAGGCCGGAACTTAAAGAGTCCAATATAAAAAGCTGCAAGGTAGAATGCTCTGAGTTGCTGCTGGCTCATTACATTCTCTTTTTAGCAGCCTGCTCTGCCTTGTCTTTCCGAGTGTACTGTCTGTGCTACTGCTTAACTCTTGCTCCTACCACTGCTGTTTTCCAGCCAAACCAGCCAAGAGCTGTTTTCTAGCCAGGTCAACCCACTCATCTCTTGGAGTATACTCTTATGTCCTTAATAAACCTTTTGCTTACATTACTAATTGGTCTCTTGCCTGAATTTTTCACCCCAAGAAGACTAAGGACAGAGGATTCCTGTACTTCCCCATAACAAGACCTGTGGGTTATGTCCTTTCAGCTCCATAAGCAATGCATCATTGTAGCCAAAAACCAGCCCAAATAACTGCAAAGCCTCCTTGGAGTCCCAGAACCTCAAAGATGTATGGACTGTCCCCAAGCCTCTGAATGAGATTGCACAATCCCACCTCACTCATATGCTCAAACACAAACTGATTCTAACGCACACACACTCACACACAAAGTTCATTTATCAATTTAAATCACTTAGCAAGGACTTGAAAAGGAAGACTAAGGAAGACTAAATTTAAATATATCTTTAGATAAATAGGGATTGTTAGGAATTTAGTTTGCTTTAATGCATAATGAAGAGTTAATACATTTACATTTCCTAAAAATGTTTCCTGACTTTCACAAAATAATTTTTCCTTTATTGAGGTAGTTTCCTGTCTTTGGTACTCTTTAAGGTGTCATATTTTATTATAGAACTGGTTATAATGTATGGTTAAATACTATCTATTCTCTAATATTAATTTCAAATTATTTTATCTTTAAACAAGTAATTCATTTTAACATTCAAATAATATCTCATAAATTATTTTCATGTGTGAGGAACTGTTATAGTTTACTATCATTGTAAATTTCCTATCATTTCAATGCTATTTCAAGATACTTGACATTTGCATTAATTTCTTTTTTCTGGATAGTATTTAGAATACTTCTACCATGTGAAAAAACATGATGTTTGATTAAAATATGACATCAATACTTATAGGTTATTTTAAAAAAATTGACAATCGCAGTGTCTAAAACGTGACAATTTTCTCATTATATTTTTATTATCACAAACATTACAATTGTAATGCATTCTCTTCAGAAATTTCAATTATTAATAGGCTGAATTATATTTCTCTACTCTCTAAATATATCCAAAGGCTATCCTTTTATGTTTTATTTTCTTTTTTCTTTAGCCTTTGCATTCCAGGAGAGCAATTCCAATGAGCAATTTTCCCATTGCAGCAATTTTTGCCATTTAATGTCTATAGGATAAATTTTTATTTTTTGCTATTCAGTTTATGATTTTTAATGATTACTAGTTTTATTCTTCTCTCTTTTCTGTTTGCATATTTTTAAACTTCCATTACACATGTTATAAAATGTTCATAAGTTTTATGGATTCTTTATGTTATCAGTTTTATTTGGATGTTCTAAGTATTGTTGCAATTTGTCTTTATTATAAATCTTTCCTATGCCTTATGTTGAAGTTGCGCTCAAAATTCACTACATATATACAAATAATAACATAACTTCTTCACTTGGGACAAATAATGAGCTTTCAAGTTTTATTTAATTTCTGCAATAGCCAAAATAATTTGTAGCCAGGTTTTGACTAATACAATAATAGTTATTCTAAAAATGTGGACTAAAATCTATTTACCAGCCACCACATATTTATAACAATTTGAAAACACATCCACAGATTTTGAAGACTTAAAATCTCCACATCGTAGTTTATTGATTGTATTCATCTTTTTATTATTGGTTTGTATCTACTCAAAGGAAAGAATTTGTCATATTCATCCATCTAAATCCAGTGCCTTTCCATCAATAATACCATGTAAACTTTAAAGAGAATCTATGAATGTAAACATTTGTTTTCTGGATATGAAAATGCAGTGTGTAATTATGTAATTACATAGTTAATTGAAGTTTATTTGTAAGACTAGGTGCATTATTATGCAGAGGGACAATCAATCGAGTTTATTCAATTATTTTTATATTAATAACATTTTACTACATCCTATGTTGGATTGGTCTCCCATGATGAGCATCTCTATGTGTGTAGTTTATCATTAATCTCCTCTGGTAAAGAAATGTGTCCAGGTGTCATATTTTCTTTTCCTGGCACTTCTGGAACTCTTAAGTGTGAAATTTGCACCAGTTAAATATCAAAAAATAACACATTTTAAATATAAATATTTTAAATTTAAAAAAGGATAGATTTATATAAATACCTAATTCTCAGGAATTTTCATTAAGAAAAAATACATTTATAGGTCTCAAAACCTATTTTCATGTTCCTAAATGGGCATGTGCAAATATAGTGTTTGGTTATTTCCTTATTTTATCTCCTTTGTTTTGATAGGGCTCCACTGTTTTTTTGAGTTTTGAAAATGGCCAGAACTCTCTTATCTGTAAGACTGGCTCTTATCTGTACAACAGGCTATTTTTTTTCTTGTTTATAAATGCATCCTTGAGTCCTAACATTATAAGACTTCAAACTCTTAATTTCAAATCTACTTAAAATCTAACAGACCTGAGGCTGCACATGCTGCCAAGTTTCCACTCTACCTCAGCCACATATTTATTCATATCTCAATGAGATCACAACATTCCTTTCATTTTCTTGATTGTTTCCAAGTTATCGCTACTTTTCAGATTCCACTTTAATACTTGGAGTCATTTCTATTTATTAGAGTGCGTCATGGAAACATCTTATCTACTGAATCTTTCTCTAATATGCTTCAAATGTTGAAAGAGCTGTAATATGGAAAAAGTAAGTGTTGCATATGTGCATGTAATATATGTGGAGTTCACTCTCCATTACAACCACTTTATCTACTTCTAGACAGTGAACAGATGCCAAATATACATGTTAGTATATTTTGTCACTGTTTGTTCTCTTGACTCTTAGCTCAGTCTCCATGGACATGATACACCATGACCAGCAATCGCCTGCAGTGATTCTTTTGGTGAAGTCTTACTGAGCATTTGTTTGTCTTATACCTTCTACTGGATATTAGATACAGAATATTTTTTGAAGTCTTGCTTTGATAGTTTATATTCAAATAGAAAACAAAAATTATAGACCTATATAACTCTGACAGAAAGGTGACTTTCAACTGAAAGTACAGGGAATGAGTATATGAAATCCCTCAAACATTTACATAAAACCTGGAAATTGGGATCAAGCTAACTATCATTGTTACATTCACTTGCATCTGTTCTCACTCAACCTTCTCTCTCATTTTAGTCATTTCATTCCTTTCTAAAATCAACAAAAAACCTACACTTGAGTTCATGATTAAAATCCAAGAGATTTTCTTTATAATTATCAACTACACCCATGTTTAATATTTTCCTCTCAACATACTTCCTTTATCAAATATGAAATAGCATGAAGAAAGAGCTGTCTAAACTCACTGTTTTGCTCCATCAGGTTATTCACTCTCCATCCCACCTTGGGCAGACATGAGACAGAATTCTACATAACCACTTCCTTTTTTCATCTTCGGTTTTGAATATCTTATTTATTCTGTAAACATTGTAATCTGATTTCTATCACCAAGAGCACACATGGTGAAATGCTTATTACCAACTGACTTACCTCATGGTAATTAGAGTCCTTTTTCATCATGTATCACCATAAGCAATTCATTTCTTCTTGATTGAAATACTAAATTCACTCAGAATTTGGGAATACTAACACTTCTGATTTGCTTCCTAACTCTCTAGATGTCTACTTTTATTATCAAATATAGCCCACTCTTTTTCTGCTTTATCTTAAGTATTAAATATGACTTGAATATAGCTGTATTCATATCAAAAAATCAAGCCTTAAAATTACACATATATGAGAGGCTTGTCATGTTGATACTAAGAAATTTGAGCGAATTGCAAATAAAAATACTTTGTCAGATGATTTTTTCTATGAGTTGGCTTTCCATATCATAGCAAGTTTCTGAAGATGTGATGGTTCTAATGAGGTAATAGGAAGGCTGATGCTTGAGCTATGTTCTTTGTTGCAGAAAGACACAGTATTTCAAACAAACATCTTTGATGAAGTCTTTCCATAATACCTCAGCCACTGTATATTATCAACATATCTAAGTATTATGAATCTATTATCAGACTCTATACATCATCTATCTATCCATCTATCTATCTATCTATTTATCTATCTATCTATCTATCTATCTATCATCTATCTCTGTCTGTCTACCTTTTTTTAGTGTCCTAGAATGCTACTTTGTGAATCCACAAAACTCATATTAACTTTTGGAATATTGGACATTTCTTTTTGTCCAATTCTTAGTCCAAATAGTCTTTATTTATGAAACTTTTAGGGATTTTATTTTTTCCTGGACTTGTTAAATAGAAGATGCTTACATTTTGAAGATTTTTGTTTAATAAGTCCATACATATCTGTAAACACTGAATGATGATTTTACCACTTCACCATCAATTATGGCTAAAAAATTAAACTCAAGATGTACAACACTGTTTTTCTGAGTAAGACTAGAAAGAACTCCATAGGCGGTCCTTTCTTCTAAATTAATTTTGTTATCATTGATAACTACTGAAGCATTATGAAAAAGTGTATTTTCATAAATCTATGTGAATCAAGTGATGCTTATCTTATTAAAGTAAAAATATTAATTCTGATTCCATAATTGAGGATAAAATTTGAATTTAAAAATAAAAGTTGAATAAAATTAAAATAATTTTGAAAGTAACTTATATGAGTAATATTATTTTCTCAGATTTTCAATCATCTTTGATGTAACTGTGACAAACCCAAATATCCTAAATAATAAACCAAAATACCATGCTTATTTGTGGGATCTTACTGTGATATCACGACTTTGATAACACCTGAAGTGACCAATATCCTCTTCAATGACTCAAATCCACTGACTATGTTATTTGATATTATAGTAAATTAAAATTGTGGTAAATGTATCTCACCCTCTACTCTCAATTTCTATACTTACAATGTACAAACAAATATTCTCTAAGCTAGCATCTGTTGGAAGTTGACACGTTGGGTCACACTAACCTGGGTTAATTTGCCTTTTTTTAGTTGTTGTTGTTGTTGTTGTTTTTGACAGCATCTCCCTCTGTCACCCAGGCTGGAGTGCAGTGGTACGATATTGGCTCACTGTAACCTCTGCCTCCCGGGTTCAAGCAATTCTGCTGCCTCAGCCTCCCAAGCAGTGGAGAGAACAGGTGTGCACCATCACTCCCAGCTAATTTTTGTATTTTTAGTATAGATGGTGTTTCACCATGTTGGCCAGGCTGGTCTTGAACTCCTGACCTCAGGTGATCCACCCACCTTGGCCTCCCAAAGTGCTGGGATTGCAGGTGTGAGCCACCGCGCCCAGCCTCATTAGTCTTTTGATCACTAAAAAATAAGATATATGGGAGTGAAGTATTTGATTTTGTTTTTTGTTTAATATTCTGTATCCAACTCCAGTTAATACATAGGTAAGTTAACTAGAGATTTAGGTTCCAGTTTTTTTTGTCAATCTAAAAATTACTTATGATCATTTCTCTGCTTCTCTCTCTCATTATAGATTAAAACCTTCCAATAGGCTACCACTGAGCTTTGTTCTTTTCACATGTTATAAACTTCCCTACATTTGACTCACTGCTAGTTGTCTTTTAGGATCCAACTTTCTCTGGTAAAACTCCCATAGCTATGTAATATGTGGTTAATCAAACTTCTTGTGTGCTTCTAAAACACTATATACTTCATATTATGACAAAACTTAACACGTCCTACTGTAATTGACTATGGCTTATGAATAGCTCTTGTAAGACAAAGAATTCTTTGTAGCATTTCTGTATGTTTAGTTTCTATCACACCATAGGACACATAAAACTGGTTGAAAAATCATGCCTTTTTCATTAAATGAAAGATTTCATATAGGAGATTTTACAGAAATAAGTAGGGACGTGAGCAATATAGTGTAGAAAAAATAGGCCTAGCTCAACCGGAAAAATAGAACCAATGAGAAATATCATTATTCTCCAATATCTGCATTAACAGGAGAATGCCATGCTTTTTTCCTACCATTTAGAAAATGGAATCCAGAGAATTGTAATTTTTCATACACTAAGAAATTTAATGTGCAAAGTTACTCAAAAAGCTTAACGTAACCTCCAAATTAAATTTGACCTCACAAGACTCTCTGCTTTATTATTCTAGGCTATTCTTTATAGAAATTATTACAATTTGTTATAAGGACTTGCAGGGCTCAGAAGCCATTATGCTCATACAGTTTATTACGGTAAATAAATGCAAAGCAAAATTAGCAAAAGGAAAGGTAGGTAGAGTAATGTCTGGAGAAAACCAAACACAAGGTTTTACATGTCCTCTCCCAGTTGTTTCACACAGAGTACTTAATTCTCTGAAAAAGATATGTGACAATGTCTGCAAAGTGTTGGCTAGTAGGTTAGCTAAATGCAATCTTAGGATCCAAGGCTTTTATTTGAGCCCACTCACATAGGCGCCCTCTGCCTAGCACATCGAAGAAAGAAGAAAAGCATGCTCAGCACAAAACACACCACGTATGCAAACAGTTTAGGGACAGTCAGACACACTTGTTTAATCAGCATTTTATATCAGTGTAGGGAATGGATTATCAGCCAAGTTCCCAGAGACCAAACAAATACCAAACTTGTAGTTTTTTCTAAGGATGGTCAATCTCAGGCTTGCTAAGTTCACTTTTTGGCACAACTCTATACACTATATTAACACAAATCATAGCTCTAAAAAGGGAAATTAAGTATTTTTAGGTTGAATAAATGAATGTGTTTCAGGAATTTTCAACTTAGGTATATAATTAATTTTTCAAATGTTTTTGCATTTGAATGTATTCTTATTCTGAAATGTCAAAAGAGTAGCTAGTGGCAAGAATGCATTATACAACATAGTCTTAGTATATCAATAGTACCAAGTTTAAAAAATAATTTTCAACTATGGGAAATGAAAGAAGTTGCCCTTCTACTTTGAAACAGAATTGAACATGTATTTTATCTGACTTCTCAAATTCCTGGAAAAGCAGCCAAAAGTATACCTTCATTGACTTATCATCTAAGAAAGGACAGTTATACCTACTTTCAAAATAATTATTCTACAAAATATTCTGAACACCATCATTTTATCATGCTCTTAAATTTTAAACTATGCATAAAGTTCAGCTGCATGGGTCTTCAGAACCCATGTAAAATATTTCATAGGGTTCCTAACTGGAAGATGAGGAGCCACAATGCCAGTGAATCAGTAGGAAAAAAAAGACATTACTCCACATTTTTGAGTGATTTATTCTGATTTTCAAAGTGACATTGGGTTCCTACTGCATAATGAGAATAAGTAGGAGTATGTCTGAAATGGAGGGGATCTCCTGGATATCTTATTGTATTTCAATACCTGGTTATGAAGCCAAACGAAAATAATAGCAACACAATACAGGCAAACTTATTGATAGTCTTAAACTTTTGGAATAAAAATGTGTACCACCCAACATGCAAGGAACCATATTTAGCTGAGTTGCTTGCTTAGTGCAAGAAAACATAAATGGGTAGTCAGGGAAGGCAGATTTAATTACTGGTCATAACCACATGACCACCTGAAGATAGCAGAACTGTAATAATTATGAATATCCCTTATTTTGAATTTTATATGGTTATATTATCATATGTATTAATAATTTTATTTTCTCCTCTTCCATAACCCTATCACATAACATGAATACTATTATTAGTAGATAACCTTGAATTTCAGTATTTAAGTTAATGTACATCAAAGAGGGGTAGCACATAATTAACCTAGAGTAAAACACAAGGCCCATGGATATAGAGACCTTGGGAGAGAGATTTAAGGCATCTTTCAATGAGCACACTTTTTATTTTTTATTATTATAGTAGCCCCTTCTTATCCATGGTTTTGCTTTTGGTAATTTCAGTAACCTGCAGTCAACTGTGGTCTGAAAATATTAAATGAAAAATTACAGAAATAACAGTTTATAAGTTTTACATTGTCACTGTTCTGAGTGGGAAAATCTTATGTCTTCCCACTCCACCCTGTCCAGGACGAGAATCGTCTTTGTTTTTTTTTTTTTTTTTTGAGGTAGACTTTCACTGTTGATGCCCAGGCTGGAGTGCAATGGTGCAATCTCGGCTCACTGCAACCTTGGCCTCCTGGGTTCAAGTGATTCTCCTGCCTCAGCCTCCCGAGTAGCTGGGATTACAGGCACCTACCACTGTGCCCAGCTAATTTTTTTTTTTTTTTTTAGTAGAGATGGGGTTTCGCCACGTTTGCCAGGCTGCTCTTGAACTCCCAACCTCAGGTGATCCTCTCACCTCAGCCTCCCAAAGTACTGGGATTACAGGCATGAGCCACTGTGCCCAGCTCTTTTTGTCCAGCACCTGCACACTGTATAGTTTCGCCAGTTAGTCACTTGGTAGTCCTCTCGGTTATCAGATCAGCTACCCCAGTATTGCAATGCTTGTGTTCAAATTGCCCTTATTTTACCTAGTAATGCCCCAAAACACAAGATGTTGGCAGTTTGAATAGGCCAAAGAGAAGACATAAAGTTCTTCATTTAAGTGAAAAGTGAAAGTTCTTGACTTAACAAAGAAAGAAAAAAATTGTATGCTGAAGTTGCTAAAATCTACACTAAGAATGAATCTTCTATCCAAGAAATTGTGAAGAAGAAAAAAGAAATGTATGCATAGCATATACAGAGTTCAGTACTATCCACAGTTTCAGTCATGCATTGAGGATATTGGAACATATCCCCCACAGATAAGGAGGAACTACTGGTTATGAGGAAAAGATGCATTTTCTTTGGTAGAGGTACAATTGTACCCATGTCTTTATTTGGAAGTTAAACATTGCTATACGTGGGATATATACAAGCCCACAGACTTGTATATACGTGGACTGTAGTAGGTTTACAGTGTGTCAGCATAGCTAAGTTGGGTGTATATTTTTCTGATATTCCTTGCCCTGTGTATGTCTAAATTCACGTAGTTACAAGGGACATTTTCTGTGAGATTTGGTAGGTGCAAATGAAATAGCCAAACTCTTACAGTTCCAATTTGGGGCAGGGCAAAAATGTTTTAGCTGACGCCGATTGCCACTTACCCTCTGGATTCCCATTTTTTCCCTCTTAGTAGACCCAGAAGATCTGTTGGAAGCCCAGCTCCTGCTGAATCTCCTCCTTCAGCTTCTTTGACTCTGCAGTTATGTGAATTATCAGACCCACAGTGAAAGTTTCAACTTTCACTCATAATCCCCTCATAATCAAAGCTGAAAACCTCAAAGTGGAAGAAAACAATTTTGATTCCAATCTATCTTCAGTGATCCCACAAATGATCACAGTTTTATTTTCCCCCTTCTCTATTTTCCTATTTCCCAATTTCCTGACCACCTATTGATTTTGATTTTGATTAGACTCTGACACAACTAATATAAAAAATTATATGTGCGTAAAACACACTTGGGTATCATAAACCTTTCAACTGTAATTATTAATGAGCTATCTATTTGGTAAAGTTGTTCAAAACTCTTAACACCTCAATTTCCTTTCCTGAAAAATGAGACAAATAATGTCTAGCTCAAAGAATTGTTTTGACAAATAAATGAGATAAAATATGCAAAATGCTTGTTATTAAATAAACTATTCAGAGAGCACTCAGACAATGTCAAATACAATCTCTTATGCTAAAAACAATGAAAAGAATTTTTTTGAATTAAAGTGAAAATAAAAACTCTTTTAGTGGTATTTTTCCTCAACAGTGCCCTATATGTATGTGGTTCAAATATATATGCTTTCAGGAACACTTGAATAAGAAATAATACTGTTTTATACAAAAATCAATTTCTGAGCATTTTTTCAAAAGGTAGATTTGGCACGAGAGAATATTAGAAACATGAGGCATCTTTCAAAACAAGCAAATATTTGTGGTTAAAAATGCAGGACTTATCTCCTTTAAATTCATTAGAACATTAAAATATAATATTATTTCATTTGGAGAATAAGTAGGGTCAGGAAGTCCTGATAATTTCAAATGAAAACATCAAACTCTTTTAAGAGAATTTACAATAAAGATACAGAGAAGGTATTTTAAAATACTGCTTATACTCAAGGAATGATCAGAAAAATTCACTAAAATGTTAACTATTAAATAAAATCATCAAGGTACTTATTGTATTTTCAATTTAGAGAGTAATTTTTCTCCTGTACTTTATTTTTTCAAACAGTAGCCATATTTTGAGATAGATACTACTATTCCTATAGAGAAGCATTGAAATTTTGAATCAATAGGCATTTTGGTATTTTTAGAGACCGAACCATTTATTCGTGTGAAAGTTATGACTTATCCACCCAGATTCATTATTATGTAACTGTATCTCAGTATCTCTGTGGCTAGCTTAAAATGCATTATGGAAATTATAATATGTCAAATAACAATTTATTGTCAAAATGTTCAAATACTATAAGTAGGAAAATGTTTTCAATATGTCAAAAAACAAAGAGAGTGGCCTTTAAATTGAAACATATTCACAGCAATTTTTACATAAATAAGGGGAAAAAATCAATAGGCACTTTTTGAATGACTCTGAAAGCTATGCTATCCAGGGATGTGTTATCTGATTTACAAGTAGACTGAGACATGTTTTACAGGTTGGGTGAGTTTGTGTTAATGTCACATAAAGATGTTGTATTAATATGTTTCTGAATTCTCCCTATAATTACATTATTGCAAAATACAAAGTGTAACTAACTTAATTTAGGTGTGTGGAGAATCACTCTCTGTCTTCTACCTATTGGCATTTCTCCTAGGAGTCGGTCTCATTCTTCTCCACGTACTTAAATCTACTGCAACTCCAGCTGTTTTACCTATTCTTGTCATCATCTCACTTAATCAAATAACATCAAAAAGAAAAAAAGATCAAGAAAAAATTTCCAATCAAACAATATGCTAAGACTATTACACCAAAACTATAACTTGAGATTTAACACAGTAATAAAATGCCAAAGTTCAGAAAAACTAAAGAAAAAATGATATTGCAATCACATAGTAGAAATAATTGCTGGTGAGAGAGAGGCAAATGCAGTAATTAAGAAGGGGGTGGACGGAAAAGTGGGAGTGAGCTAAAGGTGATTTAAAAAGGTATAAAAACCTAGTGCACACCCATGATTTGAGAACTGCTCTGTGGAAGTAATATATTTTTATAAACATTTTATAAGTACTTTTCATGTGCATTCTTTTATTTTGAAAGAGATAATCTCTATTTTTTTTAAAAGATAGACATCTTATCAACTGTTTCAAAGTTTACTATGCATCTCATTCTCTATAAAAGTGAAGAAATTCATCCAATAATCCTATAATATACACTAAAATAAGTCTGAGGTAGAACTTTTCCATCATAACTTTCTGAGATAATTAGACATTTAGAATCAACAGAAACCATATAAACTTTTATCATCTTTTTATTTGGCTTGGTAAAAGATCATTGCACTCTCATTTCTAGTATAATTTCACTGCATGATAAAATGCTGTATTTTGTTGTTTTACTTGATATACTACAAGAACATATTAAATTTTGACAAACAATAAAAACACGGCCATATGCAACTTATTTTTGAACACAACATCTCAATTAAAGAATGCTTTAGTTCTGATATGTATTTTTCTAATAAAGTTTGTTAGTGAACATAGCAAAATAACTTTAGGCAAGAATATAGAAAAATTATAAAATGTTGATCATAAAAAATATAATTACATATTGATTGTCCCTGTTGTTTTTCATCCTATCTCTTTTCCCTGTGGGGAGTAAATAGGAATAATCCATTTGAGAAGACAACTCAAGGAAAGTGATACTAAATTGTGTGTGTGTCTGTGTGTGCATGTGCACACACATACCTGTGTGTATTAATAATGCTTCACTCTACAGCAGAAAGCGTAGAAATATTTTCTATCCATTTTCAGTTTTAAGCCTCATGGACCATTCAGAACGTATTGACATTGTGTTACACACCAAAACCTGGAGAATCAGAGAAGCTATTTTGCCTTTTTAAGATCATACAACTAGTAAGGAAGTGGGGAACTGAAAATTTAAAACATAATTTTTATGATACCCAAGCTACTTATTATTATTCCACTAAATTGTGCTCCATGACCTATATATTTTATGACTATTTGAGGAGGAAATAATTGAAATAGTCATACTTGAAAATATTATTTTTCTTTTATTGATAGATAATATTTTGCATGTTTATGGAGTAACATGAATGCTTTTAAAAGCAAAGGATATGTAATGATCAAGAAAGGTTATTGAGGGTATTCATCATATTGAGTATTTATCTTTTCTATGTGTTTGTAACATGTCTTCAATTCCAGCTACTTTGAAATATATATTGTTGCAAATGACAGTCACTCCATTATTCTATTAAACACTAGGACTTATTTTATTGCTTCTATATAGCTATAAATTTGATTCACTCACTGATATGGCTTGGCTCTGTTTCCCCACCCAAATCTCATCTTGAAGTGTAATCCCCACATGTCAGGGGAGGGACAAGTACAGGTACCTCTTTGAGATACCTGTATAAGAAAGCTTGTTTTGTGAATAGATAATTGGGAGTGGGATTGCTAGATTGTATGGTAGTTCTTTTATTTGTTTTTCATAGAAATTTTCATACTGTTTTCCACAGTGCTTGTATTAACATACATTCCCACTAAGAGTGTATAAGAGTTACCTTTTCGCCACTTCGTTGCCACCATCTGCTATTTTTTTTTTGTTTTTTTAATAACGGCCATTCTAACTAGGGTAAGGTGATGTCTTATTGGGGTTTTGATTTGCATTTTACGAATGATAAATGATGTTGAGCATTTTTGTATATACCTGTGGGCCATTTGCATGTTTTTTTTTTTTAAGAAATGGCGACTATGCGTGTTCTTATCTTACGTTTTAATTGGATTATTCTTTCTACTGTTAAGTTGTGTGAATTCCTTATATATTCCATATATTAGTTGCTGGCCAGATAAGTAGTTTGCAACTTTTTCTCCTATGAAAAACGTTTTCTCATCACTCTCTGTTGATTATTTTCTTTGCTGTAAAGAAACCCTTTGGTTTAACATCGTTCCAATTGTATATTTTTGTTTGTGCTTTTGAGGTATTAGCCATAAAATCTTTGCCAAGTCAATGTCCTAAAGTGTTAATTCTATGCTTTCTTTTATTAGTTTTATAGTTTTGCATCTTACATTTAATTATTTATTTTATCTGAAGTTAATTTTTGTGTATAGTGAGAGATAGGAGTCCAGGTAATTCTTCCGTATATGGATAGCTGATTTTCCCAACACGATTGAAGAGGGTATCATTTCCCTAATGTATGTTCTTGGTTCCTTTGTTAAAAATCTTAAATATTTGGATTTATTTCTGGGTGCTTTATTCTGTTCCATTGTGTCTATTTCTATACCAATGCCATGCTGTTTTGATTATTATAGCCTTATATTCTGAAGTGAGGTTGTGTGAGGTTTTGAACTTTTGTTCTTTTTGCTTAGGATTGCTTTGGCTATTCCGACTACATCTTGGTTCCATAAAAATTTTAGGATTGCTTTTATATTTCTGTGAAAAATGGCAATGGTATTTTGATAGGGAGGACATTGTATGTGTATTTTATTTGGGGTAGTATGGTCTTTTCAATGATATTCATTCTTCTTATCCATGATTATAAGATGTCTTTTCATTTGTTTGTTCAATTTTTTCATCAATGTCTTATAGTTTTCCTTGAAGAGATCTTTTACCTCCTTAGTTAACTTTATTCGTAGGTATTTTGTTTTTATTGTAGCTATTGGAAATAGGATTACCAACTTGATTTATTTTTCAACTATTTAATTATTGTATAGAAATGTTACTAACTTGTATATGTTAATTTTGTCTTCCACAACTGTTCTGAATTTATTTTTAAGCACTGGTGTAGTCTTTAGGTTTTTCTAAATATAACATTATTTCATCTGCAGATAGGAACTATTTAACATTCTCTTTTCCAATTTGGATATCTCTTATTTTTTGTTTTGCATGATTGCACTGGCTAGGACTTTCTAATACTAAGTTGAAAGAGTGATGAAAGTGAACATTCTTGTTTTATTCTAGTGCTTAGAGGAAAGACTCTCAACCTTTCCCTATTCAGGATGAATTAGCTGTGGATTTGTCATATGTAGCCTTTATTATTCTGAGGTATGTTTCTCTGATGTCTAGTTCATTGAGAGTTTTTGTCATGAAGAGATGTTGAATTTTATCAAATGCTTTTTCTACATCTGTTGTGAGTATATGTTTCTGTCTTCATTTTCATGATGTGATATATCCCTTTAATAGATTTGCATATGTTAAACCATCCTTGAATCCTTAAGAAAAATCCCAATAGATCATGATGTATTATCTTTTTGATGTCCTGCTGAATTTTATTTGCTATTATGTTGTTGAAAATTTTTGCATTTATCTTCATAAGGGATATTGACCTTTAAGTATTTTTGTTGTTGTTAGGCCTCTGGTTAGTTTGGTATCAGGGGAATGCTGGCCTCATACAACGAGTTAGAAAGAATTCTCTCCTCTTCAGTTTTTTGAAATACTTTGAGAAGGATTGGTACTATTTCCTTTTTCTATGTTTGGTAGAATTCCATAGTGAATCCATTCAGCCATGAGCTTTTATTTGTTGAAAGATTTTTTATCAGTGTTTTAATATCACTACTCATTATTGATCTGTTCAGATTTTCTATTTCTTTCTCATATAATCTTGATAGTTGCATGTTTACAGAAATACACCCATTTTCTCTATGTTTTCCACTATTTTAATACATAGTTGTTCATAATCTCTGATGATATTTTGTATTTCTGTAGTATTAGTTGCAATGTTGCTTTTTTCATTTCTGATTTTGTTTATTTGGGTCTTTTCCTGGTTAGTCTAGCTAACATTTAATCATTTTTTTTATCTTTTCAAAGAATCAACTTTTCATTGAACTTGTGTGTTTTTTAATGCCTATTTCATTTAGTTCTGCTTTGATCTTTATTATTTCTTTCCTTTTGCTAATTTCGGCTTTGTCTGGTTCATGCTACTCTAATTCCTTGAGGTGCATTGTTATACTACTTGAAAATTTTCTACTCTTTTGATATACATGTTTATTGCTACAAATTTCCCTCTTAGTACTGCTTTTGTTGAATCCCATGGGTTTCGGTATGTTGTGTTTCCGTTTTCATTTGTGATAATTTTCTTTCTATTTTTATATTAATTTATTCATTGACCCAATGACTGTTCAGGAGCGTGTTATTTCATGTCCATGTATTTGTACAGTTTCAAAAGTTCCATGTGGTGTTGATTTCTAGTTATATTCCATTGTGCTCTTGGAAGATACTAAATATAATTTTTAAAAATGTGTTGAAACTGCTTTGAAGAATAACATATGGCCTATCCTGGAGAATGTTCCGTGTAGTGATGAGAAGAATGTGTAGTGTATTTTGCAGTTATTGGATAAAATGTTCTGTAAATGTCTGTTAGGTCCCTTTGGTCCAAGAACCAGTTTAAAATTCAATGTTTCTTTTTTGATTTTCTGTCTAGATGATCTGTTTAATGCTACTAGTGCATTGTTGACATCCTCAACTATTATTGTATTGCAGTCTGTCTCTCTCTTTAGATCTAGGAATATATGCTTTATTAATCTGGGTGCTCCAGTGTTGGGTACATACATATTTAGAATTGTTATATCCTTTTGCCAGATTTTTCCTTGTATCATTATATGATGCCCTTCATTTTCTTTTCTTTTTTTTTCCAACTGCTTTTAACTTGGAGTCTGTTTTATCTAATCTAAGTATAGCTAGTCCTTCTAGCTTGCATTTACGTGAAATATCTATTGTCATTCCTTTATTTTCAGACTTTATGTGTCTTTACAGGCGAGGTGCAGTTATTGGGGAGCCTTGCTTGCTGCCCAGTCCCAGGTGTGGTCAACCATGGTTGCTTGCACCTAAGCCCTGGTGGCAGCAGCTGTCACGTCTCTTGCGCCTCAGCCCCAGTGATGTTGGACTCTAGCACGGTGAGCAGTCTGTTGAGGACGGGGCTCTAAAATGGTGCCTTGCTGTAGCTGCTCTGCTCTCAGAGAATGTGTGGGACTCAGTGTTACCTTCCTCATTGGTGCAGTGCCTTCACACAATTTTCTTCTTGCTCCTTATGTTAGTTTCAGGGTCCTCAAGGGTTAAGGGTCTTTCCTACGGCTAGGATTGCCAGAGTACATGATGCAGATGTAAACCTCTGAGGGTATTTCACTTACTCTTTCTCCATACTGGGGAGTATCTCTCAGCTCTCAGCCACTGCTGGCCATGCAAGCTGCCTTGCTTCCTTCTCCTTTGCTTTAATTATTGTCTGTCATTTTTCCGTTGAATTTCCATGTTCTCTTTTTTCATTTATTTGAGGTATGATAATCTATTCATAATTTTGGTGCTTCTAGTGGAGGAGTTGAGTACAAAATGCTTCTTGTTAGCCATCATAAAGCCCCTTGAAAATTTTTAAAGAAAAATATGTTTTAAGCTATAATATTTTTTACCATTTGAAGTTTTATTCAAACATTTTAATCTGCATTACATAGATTCTATGTGTATTAGAAATTATAAGTTTTAAGATATTGAACATTTATCTAAAAGCACACAAAATAAACATAATTTCGAGGTAGCAGTTAATTTTAGTGCTTGATATTTGGTTGGTGCCTTTTATGAATTTATGCAAAATTACTTATAACAAAAATTATATTTTGTCAAGATGACTTAGTAGAGATGTTGGATACTAGTTTTTCTCAAAAAGTAGAACCAAAGTTCCAGGGGAATAATTATATCTCAAATAGAATGTCAGGGGAAGGGTGGAGCCTAGTAAAGAGCTAATGGGAATAAACTAGGGTACAGAGAAAGAGGGAAGCATGAAGCTGGCAGAAGGCAGATAGGAACCACGAGGGACTTGGTAATTTGTTGAAAGGCTGAGTGGGAATGTTTTTATCCCCTCATCTCTGTGGCAGACTGCCAGTATCTGAACTGACAGAGAGCTCCTCTGCTCTCATAAACCAATCATCACTGGTGTGGGCAGCAACTTGGGTTCTTCTTGAGGACATTACACCAGACCACCAACATGTATCAGGTCACTCACCCTCACTCTGGACATAAGCCGTGGTGGGGGGCATTATACTGCAAAGTACAGCCATCAGGGGACTGTGTCCTAATTAGAGAATCTCTACCCTTGTGTCTCCACATCACCAAAGCCCCCACAGACCATCTCCACCACCCACTCAGCTTGCAACAACCACACAAGGCTCCCCGAACACAGAGGAGTACAGGGTTCCCAGTGTTCTAGCCCTTAGGGAGTGTTGCTTCTAAGGGAAGGTGGAGTGCAGTGCACCAAGGGAGCAGCTTTTGGGACAAAAGAAACCACAGCATATAATTTACTGTGCCTGAGAGTTCCCTGCTTAAGGGCTGAGAATGACTGTGGCACTTCCAATGGAGATATGGGTGCTTTAGTTGGGTCTTCAAAGGAGTAGTGAAATTCTCTCCCTGTGGCCAAGTGACCTCAATATTTGAGAACAGCCTTGGGGATAGGCATTTCTCCTCCCACCTCCACCCACTGCTGCAGAAACACCTGTGGCTGCTCCAACAGGGGCCTGGCACAAGCATGCCAGAGGAGGATCATTCTAGGGCTCTTAGGGGCAACAGCATCCCAACTGGACCAAGGCTTGCATTAAAGGTTTTGCCCTTTCCCTCTCTACACAAAGTAGCAGAGTGTCTGCAGTAGAGGGGACCTACTAGCCTGAAGGTTGAACTTCATGACCCAATACAAAATCTGCTGACATGACTACATAGCACTGGAAAACAAACTTTCTGACACCTCCTGCCTCCCAGCCCAGCAGGAATTTGTGAGCCTGTTCACAAGCCCAGTACATAGCTAGCTACTACAACCAACTTGAGAAAACCATCACAGTAAGGTTATCAATAACCAAGGAACATATATACAGAGAGTCTTTAACACTGAAAGCGCTTACAACCAAAGGCAAACAACCCTAGACAGCATACATTGTAGCCATGTTCCAAAAAGGAAACTTAAAAATCCCATCCAAATGAAAGAAAATTCAAATTCAAAAGTAAGAAGAGATCATTTATACACATGCACATGTATGTTTATTGTAGCACTGTTCACAATAGCAAAGACTTGGAACCAACTCAAATGCCCATCAATGATAGACTGCATAAAGAAAATATGGCACATATAAACCATGGAATACTATGCAGCCATAAAAAAGGATGAGTTCATGTCCTTTGCAGGGACATGGGTGAAGCTGGAAACCTTCATTCTCAGCAAACTAACACAGGAACAGAAAAGCAAACACCGCATATTCTCACTCATAAGTGGGAGTTGAACAATGAGAACACATGGACACAGGGAGGGGAATATCAAGCACCAGGGCCTGTCAGAGGATGGTGGGGCTAGAGGAGGGATAACATTAGGAGAAATACCTAATGTAGATGACAGGTTGATGGGTGCAGCAAACCACTATGGCACGTGTATACCTATGTAACAAACCTGCACGTTCTGCACATGTATCCCAGAACTTAAAGTATAATAAATAAAAAATATACATAAATTGGCAGAATGGAGAAAAAGTACAAAATCAAACCATATGCGGCTTAAAGACACCACACTAAATTATACGTTCAACGTAAAAGGGAAAATATTCTATGTAAACAGAAACTGACTGTCAACAGGAATAACTATACTTATATCAGATAAACGTACTTTAAATCAACAGCAGTATAAAAAACAAAGAAGATCACTATATAATGATAAAGGGATCAATTTAGTAAGAATGCCTAACAATCCTAAAGATATATGCAACCAATACTCGACATCCAGATTCATAAAAAAAAAAATACTACTAGATGAAAGAAAAGAAATTTATAGCAACGCAATAATAGTAGTAGGGGTCTTTAATCCCCTACTCATAGCACTAGTCAGATTATTGAGCTATAAAATTAACAAAACAATTGGATTTTAATTGGACTTAGACCAAATGAACATAACAGATATTTGCATAACATTCTATTCAGCAACAGCAGAAAATACCTTCTTCTCAACAGCACATGGAAGTTTTTTTTTGTTTTTTGTTTTTGTTTGTTTGTTTTTGATGGAGTCTAGCTCTTTCACCCAGGCTGGTATGCAGTGGTGTGATCTTAGCTCACTGCAGCCTCTGCCTACCAGGTTCAAGGGATTCTCCTGCCTCAGCCTCTTGAGTAACTGGAGGTGTGCCACCACACCTGGCTAATTTTTGTATTTTTAGTAGAGATGGGGTTTCACCATATTGGCCAGGTTGGTCTCAAACTCTTGACCTCAAGTGATCTGCCCACATCTGCCTCACAAAGTGCTGGGATTACTGGCTGAAACATTCTTTAGACTTGTTCCATGTGCTGATATTAGATCATATGTAGGGCCACAAACATATGGTCTATCTTATTGATAGATATTATGTCATATTTGATCGACCATATGTTATGCCACGAAACAGTCTCAAAGTTTTTAAAATCTAAATTATGTCAAGTATCTTCTCAGGTCACAGAGGAATAAAACTATAAATCAATTCCCAAAGGAACTCTCAAAACTATACAAATGCATGGAAATTAAACAATTTGCTCTTGAATGATCTTTGGATTAATAACAAAATTAATCTAAAAATTAAAAATAGTAAAACAAATGTAAATAGAGACGTAACATGCCAAAATCTCTGGGATACAACAAATGCAGTGTTAAGAAGAAAATTTATAGCATTAACTGCTGACATCGAAGGAACGAAAAATCATAAATTCACAACCCAATGTCATACCTGAAGGAACTAGAAAAGGAAGAACAAGCCAAATCCAAAGAGAAGAAGAAAAGAAACAATAAAGATAAGAGCAGAACTAAATGAAGTTGAGGGGACAAAAATCAATACAAAATATTAACAAAATTAAATATTGGTTATTTGAAAAGATAAACAAAATTGATAACCTACATGCTAGATTAACCAAAAATGAAGAATAAAGATTGAAATAAGCACCACCAGAAATGAAAAAAGAGACATTAAAATCAATACTACAAAAAGTACAAAAGACCATCAGAGACATCTGTGAACATCTCTATACTCACAAATTACACATCCTGGAAGAAATGAATAAAGAACCAGAAAGAAATAGAAATCCTAAACAGACAGTCGTCTAACAAGTAGTGATATTGAATCAATAATAAAAATTATTTTGTCCCCAAAAGCCCAAGATAACATGGATTCACAACCAAATTCTACCAGACATACAGAGAAGAACTGGTACAAATGTATATGTATGTATGTGTAAATGTATATGTATGTATATACATACATATATACACACACATACATATATATGTAAAGTAAGGACTTAAATGACCTTTATAAATTGTTATGTAATATTTAGTTACATTTTTATATTGTTTGTATTTTATAGAGATTATAATTACATTTATTTTTATTTTCTTTTTAATATTTTATTAATTCTGATTTCTCAAACATGGATGAATTATTTTGCATTTACAAATTTTATAGTGGAATGAAGGAAATTCTTGCAATATAATACTTCGAATCATGCTGAAGCTGTACTCCACTTTTCAGAACAGTAATATTATAGATTAATAGTTTGTTACGGAAGGATTCATGAGTGTGAAAGAAAATCAGATAAAGTACACTTATCCTAAATAGAATGAGGTGGAAGCTAAACCATAAGTAGATACCAGGGTATGATAACGGGGACTTAAAATGAGGACAACTCCATATAGTACTCTGAAAGCTTAACTAGAAGAATACAGGTAAGAAACTCACCTTCAGAAATATTTCTAGAACCCCAATTCCCATATGTCCTAAAAAGATTTGTAAAGTTATGCTGGCAGAATCCAAAGCAAAGAAGCAAGGTGATATAGACAGATAAGAACTTAAGGGAAATAGAAAATGAGAAAGAAAATAAAAGTCTAACACCTGAGACTAGGATAAGGAAACTTAAGAAAGCTAAAAGCTTTTTATCGACACAACCTACTAGGGAAAAATCAATGAACGAAGATAATTATACGTATGTTTTCCTGTGTGCCTCTCCTTCTAATTCCTACGCTGTTTATTATAGGGGACTTGTAAATTAACTGTCATATTTTTAGCAAAATGTAATCACCCATTCTGCATCAACAAAATACAATGTACAACTAGTCATATAAACACATATGTGTACATTGTATTTATAAAATAAATGTGTAAAAATCAACAGCGAAATAATTATTTTTAGCTATTCAGGAGAATTCAGAGAATAAGGAACCTTCACAAAAGGGGATATTTTACTGTTGCAAATGCCTTTGAACATTATCATCTTAATTATTGAACATGTTAATATAGTAATTCAAGTGGGCACATAACAATTTTGCATCAGAGCATGCTCAATATCTTTATTCCTTTAATATGATCATAATCTAATTCGATAAATTAAAAGAAACATTTTAGACTCTGTGTTAAACTACTAAATCTAAATATAATTGTACTCAGACAAAAGAGGAATGGTTTCTAACGGTTGTGAGAAATTAGAATATAACTTCAAAATATACATATGTGAGATGCATAGCACCTTTAAAAATAATATATTTTTGTGCCCACACTTTACAACATGTTCAAAAGAAATATGGTACATACAATATAGCAAATTCTAATTCCTAGCAACTGTTATTAATAGATCCAAGTTAATAAGCCTGCATATTTTAATAATTAGAATTACTACAAATATTTTGGATCTCCTCTTTGTGGGCACACAATAAAACTGCACTTTCCTGCACACCATAATGTTACATGTGGCCATATGACTTGCCTGGACATTGGAGACTGAGTAGGAGAAACCCAGGGCACTTTTGCTTATAAACTTTCCAGGCTTAGTGCATGATTCTCTATATCCACTTTCTCCCTGCTACTGTTTCTGAAAGGGCTCGTCAAGATAGATACTCTGTCTGAATCTCTGCCAACCTGAGGTGGATATTTAGCAAGAGCAAAATTAAATGTGTTGGGAAACAGAATAGGCTTAAGGAGCGGGTTAGCACTTCAGCATAACAAGTTTATTATTAATTAGTATGATTAAGTTCTTAATCATACTAATCTAATATGATATATTATCATCGATGATATAAACCAGCTTTAGCATCATATATCCCAAATGCCACCCCTTGGACTACTATTGTCTGCAAGTCTCTCAGAAACCTCTTTTTGTTCTGAATCACATAATATTCATATTTATTTCTGGGAACGATATTTGTAGTTACTAATCAGATACCCATTGGAAGAATATGTGTCAATAAAAACACAAAAAGTCTCATATAACATTATAGAACTTTATAGTCAGAAAAATTCAGTAAAGCCAGTATATATTTCATATTTTTATTTACTATCTCTTGAGGTCCATGCCGAGAATATCCCTAATGATTTAAAAGATTGGCCTGAGTCCTAAGTTTTAGATGGTTTAATTAACCTTTGCTTATATACCCTATTATATATCCTATTGGTACAGCATATAGCCTATACCAATTAGTTATATATTACATTTCCTAAAATTTCTTGACTATCTTTTCTGAAAACAATTCTATAATATAATCAATGTAAAGAATTAAATTACTTTTGATGGTCATCAGATCTAAACCTCATCTCATCAGATTCTAAAGGAACGCTGGGAAATTTAGGCGCCCTAGGGGATGAATAGTTGTATTCTGCTACTCTTCAGTTGTTTCTATGGGAGGTGGGATAAACAAAGAAAAGAGAAACAAGGAAATGGGTCAGGCACAGTGGCTCATGCCTGTAATTCCAGCACTTTGGGAGGCAGAAGCGGGTGGATCACCTGTGCTCAGGAGTTCCAGACCAGCATGGGCAACATGGGAAAACTCCATCTCTACAAAAAAAAAAAAAAAAAAAGAAAGAATAGGTGTTCAGTGTTCTTCAAAATTAAGATACAAAATGAAAGAAAACCTTAGCTACCTGTATGACAGCATAACAATCCACTTTATATTTAGTGTACTCATACCTAGAAACAGAGAGGCCATTGGTGGAATTAATTTAAGCCATAAAGTGAACATTTGCTTTTCAGGAACTATATACTTTTTTCAATTTGTTAGCTGATACATAATAATTTTTATATTTATTGGGTACATGTGACATTTTTATATTTACATGCAAATGTGTAATGATCAAATCAGGGTAATTGGGATAATCAATCCTTCACCTCAAACGTTCATCATTTCCTTCTGTTGGGAACATTGCAAATCTTCTAGCTATTTTGGCATATATAATAAATTATTTTTAACGATAGCCACTCTACTGTGCTAACTTTCCTTAGAATCTCACAGGATTCTTGTAATTGGAGGTATTTTGAGTGTAAGTGTGCCCACTTGTACCATTCTTTTATTAAATACTATATTTCTAGTTTCAACTGTTCTAAAATTTTCCTATTTAAAAGTTTCCTATTATTTATAATAATATAACAAATTTCAGAAATGCCCAATATTCAACTATAGGCCATCAATGGTAGTTATTACAATTTATACTCTCCTTCTTCCCAATTAGGCATGCTGTTGCAGGTAATGTTACCATACCATGGTACAGGTTAATCTATAGTTATGCTATAACCCTGGTGACTGCTGCCATAGTATGAATGTGGCCTCCATGTTTCAGTTTAAGTCATCTAATTGTGTCCTCTTGTCTTCCAGTATATTTTGCATTAAAATCTATTCCTCTCAAAATATATTGTTTTCTACTGCAGACTATTTAACTTTAACCATAGCATGCAGTCTTAAGAGTCTTAGATAGAGGTTTGGTGAGATAACACTAAGCCTCAAATCATTCATCCTTTACCACTACCACATTAAAAGATTCAGTTTAATCTCATCTTTTATATAGCTTTGGTTTTTGATATTGTTTTCAATCCATTTTTGCATCATTGGATTTAAGTTTTTTCAAGATAGAATAAAGGGAACATATTTGACAGGCTGTTTTAGCTGACCCAGGGATTGGTTTTCCTCCACCCAGATAGCAACAATGCACCACTAGGGTTTTTTTCTCTTTTTCTTTTATGGCAACCATATTAATTTCATCTATTTAAATTATCCCATTATTTATTAAATATTATGGTACTACTTAGTTTAGTTTATTTATTTCTTATTCTCAATTATCATTATTTTCTGTCAGCCATTCTCCTTCTTTCGAATGACTCTAACATTGCTAATACCTATGAAGAGCATATTTGCATGGTAGCGAATTGGCCCAGATTCCAAAATAGTCTCTTTCCCTCTTAAAAGGAGGTTTGACTAAAGTCCATACGGAGAATGAGTACTATCTGTGTCATAGCATCTACCATTGTTTAGATCAGAGGTATATCATTTGTCTTGCCTCATTACTCATCATTGCATATTCCAAACTTACGTTGCTGGTACCTAAACATTTTGTTGCTGTTGTAACAAATTATCCCAGATGTAGTGGCTTAAAACAATGTAGTGTTATTATACTACAGTTCTGGAAGTCAGAAGTCCAATGGTCTTATGGGGCTAATATCAAGGTGTTAGCAAACCTGTATTCCTTCCCGACATTCTAAGGAAGAAAACATCTTCTTTTCTTTTCCAGTTTCTGAAAAGTGCATGTGTTCCTTGGTTTTTGGCTGCTTTACTCCAAAGATCTCCTATTCTGTTGTCATATTCCTAACTCTCTTTTATATGGACCCTCTTTGACTCTAAACTTCCTGACTCTGACCTTCCTGACTCTCTTTTATGTGGACCCTTGTGATTACATTGTGTCCACTCAGATAACTAAGGAAAATTTCTCCAACTGAATATCCTTATTGTAATTATGTCTTGAAAGTTACTTTTGCTTTTTAAATTAACGTATACATAGATTTAGGCAATTAGGATGCGGCAACTTTTGGGGGAGGCATTATTTTTCCTGCCATAGTTTCAAATATGCCTGAAATTTTTCTTTGCTCAACTTTGTTTACTTTGCCTTCTCATATCAATGGACATATTATTGCTAAGGGTTGGCAACACTCAGAAAATGGTATTTCGTAGCCATTATCTACTTTTTACACCCCGTTTTTGCAATCTAGTTTATCAATTTTTTGAGATAAAGGTATTTCATTTATATTCCACTGATAAGATTCACCACTGAATATCTGCTGCTTTCAGTTCTTCAAACCAAGGACAGGAGGACCACCATGCCATCATCAAAAATTTTTAAGTCTTTTCTATACATATATATTTTTAACTTAAAATTTCTTTAACTAATAGATTTTGGAGACTAACAGTCAACCCCACTTCTGATACTACCCTGCAATGTTCATGCTTTCAAACAACAATGGTTATAGGTTTGGATTGACAATCTGCTTCATTAGGAAAACCAAAAACAACAACAAAAAACACAAAACAGGTTTCATACCATATCAGATTGATTTACCTTATGAAAGAGGACATTCCATTTTTCTGAAGGTGAGAGAATCAATGCGTAGCTAATGTTTTAAGACTTCTAGTTACCATTTCCAAAGGTTCAGATAACCTAAAGTCAAGGATATGACTTGATGCCACTCATGATGTGTGTAAACATGAGAGGTGAGCCTGTTTGAGAAAGTGGTCATTTCAAAAAAGCCATAGAGAATACCCTTCAAAGAATGCCCTTAGCTGGTCACATTATTCCCTCAAGGATATAGGACTGGCTAATTACAAAATTCTGAAAGGATTCATAAATAACCCCATTTTCTGTTTCAGTTACATCTCATGAAATCCAGTCATTCATTACTTGTTAAACAATGTTGACAATGAGATACAAGGGTTTTGTTCAGTACATAACCTAGGCTGAATTCTTATTCATCATTGATCCCATACAGATTCCTAATTGTTCCTTGAGTTAATGTTGTAAGGTGGATTTAATGAAAGATCAAATTCTCTGGTGTGTCTGATGCTAGAGGAAAAGACTACACAACTAGTCATTAACATTTTCTTCTAATGACACTCATCAGGTTTTGAAAATTTGTATCCATTATCTTTTCAAATATTACTTTTCTTTATTATCTATCACGTTACATTATTGGATTCCAGTTACCTGTATTTCGGACTTTTCACTGATTTCCACAATTTATTTTCCTCTCTCGGTCTCTTCTCTTGCACATCCTGCTTATAATGTTATGGACACTCCTCCCACCGAAAAGTGACACATAGCTTCATCTTGGATTGAATGTTAGTTAATTTGTAATTTGTTAGTCCCCTAGAATATGGCAAAAGGGATATATGTGCCATACAAAGGACATTGCTTCTTTCCTGCTCACTCTAAGAATACAAACCCTTGGAATCCAAGCACCATCCTGTTAGGAAGGGGGCATGGTGAGTTCACAGGTAGGGGCCCAGGTAGAAAGTAAATGAGGCCCTTCATTCCCACTGCAAGCCAGCATTCTTTTGAAGAAATGAGAACCCAATAATTTTAGCTTCCAGGCTTGGAGTCATCCCTCTTAGGCCCCAGGTATCATGGAGCAGGGAAAAACCATCCTCATTATGACCTATTTGAATTCTTAACCTGTGTAATCCAGCACCATAATAACTATTTGATGATGAGTTCATTTGCTCACAATTTTGAAGTATGCTTTGAAGTAATTCGCTATATAGCCAAAGAAACTACCATAGGGCAAGGTAAGGAAATTAAGGGCTGGCTGCCTCAACTGAGTGAATCTGTCTTTCATTTGAATATGAGAAGTAGTGAATGAGGAATCTTTTTGGGAAAGTTTTATGTGATTCAGTGGGAATTGGGGCATGTGTTGGGTAAATCATGAGATCACAAAATTCTGTCTCTCTTCTAAGTCACAAACATTTGCCATTACCTTGCCAGATACAATCAAACCAGGTCTGAACAGTATTTGTTTTTCTGGCAGAGGGAGATGTTTTGCTCAAATATTTCAACACTAATATTGTATTAAACTCAGTAGAAATCTTGGTGAGGTTATAAACCTCCATTAAAGAAAGATTTTTAACATATTAATTCCAATATGCTCTGGTATGTTTAAAGGACATGACTGGGAATGCTGAAAGCTCAGAACAGTGAGGTCAGTTTTTGAGACTCCTATGGTCTGTGTATATAATGCAAACTTATCACTGTCAATTGTGGGGCTTACCTCTGCTTCCTCTTAGCCACTGTGCCAGTGAAGGAAAAGAAACCCATGTTTCCTCTGGTACAATTGGCTGGAAGAGTCAGATGAATATAATTGCCATGTTGAATGAATGCAAGATGAATGAATGGTTTTCCCTAGTGATACCTGGAAACTTGAGCCAAAGAACATGTGTTCTTTATGACTTGCCCCAAGTCATACAGTTATTCCCCAAGATAGGAAGAAGATTTTGCTGAGTAGTGATCTCTAAGGATTCTAAGTCATAAAATGTAGAGTATATAAGAAAAGAGTACTTTCTCTCCAAGAATATATAAACAATTACATTAATTTTAAGTAATTCAAAAAGGAACATTTGTGGCTTTTTTTTCTCCAAATAAGGTATAAAACAATTACATTAGTATTAACAATTACATTAGTATTAACTAACGGTTGGTGTGTTAATCTCTACATGAATACTTTTTCAATAGCTATGTGTATAATACAAATTATTTTGGTTTCTATGTATAGTTAAATAAAAATTAAAGTCTACAGAAAACAATCCCTAGGAGAAAAATATTTTGAATAGTTGATGTAAAATTCAAACTAATATGATATACATGGAGACTAATAGAAAGAAAGAAATTTAGCTTTGAGAAAGTTACACATACAGTTAAATGCTTCTATTAACATCTGTAGAAATTTTCAAGTAATGGTAGGTAAAATTGTGTGACAAATAGTCCAGGTAGTAAAGGACTATGAGTAAGCATTGGGGTTATGGTTATGTTTAATGTGCTCAAGGAGGGAATTCCTAATAGTCTTAACATATCAAATATTGGAGATGTTTCCCCTAAGTATTATTTTTTAAAATGTCTGTGTAAACTGTAGCAAGCATTCCAGAGACTAAGATGGAGGTAAATCCAAAGAAAAGGGTTAGAAGATTTTAAGATTTTTATTATAACCTTAGAGATACCTAAAGATTTTTGCATTTTTGGATACTCCATATAACTTTTACTCATAGAGTTACTCAAGATTGACTAAACATGTTTTATTTAAGACAAATGAAAATCTGAACAGAGTGTGAAACCAAGCACCTGTAATTGCTTGTTGAGACTGAGTAATAAATAACCGGGACTGATGAGATACAGCTTACCTGGAGAATGGAAGCTAATCTCATTGTCCTGAGTAATTATTTTCCTGAGTTGGAAATGTAATTAAGCCAAAGCAATCCCATAATTGATACCTTTCTGGAGCTGAGGTTGTCAACAAACACATAGTGAACACACATGACTGGGACATCAGATGCTATGCATGAGAATCAGGAGATCATTGCTAGGCTGTTAGTGAATATTCTTTGCTGTTTCCTTTCTTCAAACTCAGTAAATGTGGTTTTTTCTTTTTTTCTTTTTTTTTTTTTTTTTTGAGAGGGAGTCTCCCTCTGTCCCCCAGGCTGGAGTGCAGTGGCGCGATCTCAGCTAACTGCAAGCTCTACCACCAGGGTTCAAGTGATTCTCCCTCGTCAGCCTCCCAAGTAGCTGGGACTACCCGTGCCCGCCACCACACCTGGCTAATGTTTTGTATTTTTAGTGGAGACGGGGTTTCACCCTATTAGCCAGGATGGTCTCGATCTCCTGACCTCGTGATCCGCCCCCCTTGGCCTCCCAAAGTTCTGGGATTACAGGTGTGAGCCACCGCGCCCGGCCCGTAAATGTGGTTTCAGGTGAAGCTACTGTTTTTACAAACTGCATAGTCAAGCTGAATTCAAGACCACTGCTGCTAATAGAAAAGAATGGGTGAGGGCTGGGCGCGGTGATCACGAGGTCAGGAGATTGAGACCATCCTGGCTAACACGTTGAAACCCCGTCTCTACCAAAAATACAAAAAATTAGCTGGGCATGGTGGCGGGCACCTGTAGTCCCAGCTACTCGGGAGGCTGAGGCAGGAGAACGGCGTGAGCCCGGGAGGCAGAGCTTGCAGTGAGCCAAGATCGTGTCACTGCACTCCAGCCTGGGTGACAAAGCAAGACTTTGTCACAAAGAAAAAAAGAAAAGAATAGGTGATACGGAGATCAACCCATAGAATCAAAATTATCTACTAGCCATAAATAACATAGTTACTAAAGTATCAAGGCATATCATAGTAGGACAACTATAAATAAAACAGATAATCTTAAAACTACCTAGAGAAAAATACACACATTAGTGTCATAGTAGCTGTGAGATGACTAACAACTGAGTTTTCAACATAAATAAGCTAGAAGAAGTGGGATAGAATTTTTAGAGTGCTGAAAGAAAATAACTTCCAAACTAAACTTTTAAATTCTGTTAATATGCCATTCAAAATTAAGAGTTCATAAACATTTTATCTGACAAAAGTTTAAACATCCATTTCAATCAGACTTTTAAGAGAAATACATTAAAAATTTATTAAGATAGAATATAATCACAGATGGAAAGATGGAATGACATGAAAAAGAAGAACAATAGAATGTTTAGATATAGGGATAAATGAAAATAAATGTTGACTACATATTTACTATACAGTATAAAAATGATAACATGAAATTTAAAATGTATGTAGTGCTAATATGATATCAGCAATGTTAAAGGTGAAAGACAAAAGTAGTCAAATTGTCTTAAGCTATCCTGAAAGTGGTAAAGGATATAATTTAAATTACATTGTAAGAAATCAATCATAAATTTAGATACTTCTATGGTAATTACTATCAGAATGGTAAAAGATTATATAAATAATACACTAATAGAGGGGAAATTAGAATAATCAATTAAAACTAAAACAAAAAGGTAGATAAAAAGGATACAAAATAGACATATTATACTAAATAAGTAAGATTGTAGATATAAACAAAAATAAGTCTAAAATTAAAATGAATGAGAGGCTATTACTCCAACGATGTTATTATTCTTGATGTAAAATAGTGTAGTAGTGCTTTCACTAAATCAAAATCCAGGCAATAATTAATTACAAATAAGTTTTGGCGTTAGCATAAATGAATAATTCTGTCTTTATCTTCTTCCTTCCAGTTACCTTTGCCCATAAAGCCATAAAAATATATAAATCCCAAGAATGACATTTCTTAAAGAATTATCAACATTCACAACATTTCTATGAGGTCAGTTTCAATACTTTGCTAATAGAATCAGATTTTTATGAGTTTATTTTTAATGCATAACTTTTTACAGTGAAATCATCCTGAGAGGCAAATTATCTGGGTGATCATTTTTGCATTAGAGTAGTCTTATATTTCTTTGAATACTGAACACCACCTGTGTATTCCAGGAAGTCTTCTGGGCACTGTGTACACAGTGGTACACAAAGCATTTGTTTTCTTTTGCCAATCTGAAGTTTACAGAGTATTAGAGAAGATAAATAAATATTAAATATGATATTTGAAGATGTGAAAAATGGACAGATTTTTATAAAAGAGAAAAAGAGTAATCAAATTATTAATGGTTGTTCAAAAAGTCCTTTCTGTAGAAATTTCATGTAAGCTGAGACCTAAAGGATGAATCGCATTAGTAAGATAAGATATTAGGTGTGTTTAATGAGACATAGGATGTGGCATGTTTAAAATGCATCGACACAAATGATACTGATGTTTTAAAGAACATAACAACTGAGCAGTCTGGGCAAACTGTGCATTATATATAAACAAATGCCTATAAAAGTAGAGTTTGAAAGAGTAGGAGATGTCTATATTGCATAAATGGTGTAAGTAGGGAGACCACAAATAGCATACAAAGCCAAGACAATCTTGGGAATATAATAAATCACCCTGAATAAACATGCTAGGTTCATAAATGTAAACCAAGACTGACAAGGTCAAATCACAACCCTACGTAAAATCCAACATTTAAATTTCAATTTTATTAAAGCAGAAAATTTCTCTTTACTCTTCATATGTAAGGTTTTGGGGTTGACTACAAATATCTAAAGTAATGTGAAGAAAATTGACACTATACCAGAAACAAAAGGATAAAAACCAAAAACAATGAAGTGGTAGCAGGAATGTTTAAAAAGGAGACAATCACACTCATTTAATTTGGCTAAGGCATGCCAGTGGCTTAAAAATGACTACGATGAGCAGTTGCAAAACTCAAATGCGAAATAAAGAAATTACGATTACTTATAATTCTATATTCACTGAACTATCTTTCTTACCTCAGCCCCCTTATGTCTTTGATTTTTTTCTTGATATTTTTAAAAAAATAAACCCGTGCATTAGATTGAGAATGAGGAAGACTGAGCAAATGTGAAAATCTGTTAATCTATGAATATAAATGCCCCCCAAAAAATATGGTGACAATATTGTTGAATGTCTTGAAAATATTAAATCTGGTTATATTGAAAAGAGAAATAACTAAATTCCTACAAAATTTTAACATTTCTGGAAATTCCCACAAAATGCTTCATATAATTATGGAGTATAACCTCTGCAATGTGTCAGATATACAGAAAATAATCAGAAAATTAGTAAAACAAAATTCCAATTTAAGTGTTCAAAGTTTATACTAAATGGTTGGTGTTACTTTTAAGCAAGTACATAGTATTTGACATTCAAATATTAATAGTATGAGTCTGTCAGACAGAATGTGCCTCAGGAAACAGAAACCACCCTATGTAATTTAAGAAGGAAATTGCTACAGATAACTAAATGCTTACAAAATTGTTGGAAAGGCTGACGAGTAGGTTCTCACTAAGCCTAATAGAATGATTATAAGAACAATATAGAACAGACCTACCAGGGAAGCCACTACCTCCGAAGTCACTAATGAAACAATGAGTTCAAGAATACTTGACTTCTTGTTCTCCTCTTCGTGATGACAGAAAGCTGTGATGTAGGAATCAGAAAAGTGAGATGATGAAACTTCACTGCTGAAGTCAACAGGCCTTCACCTTCACATCTTATGGGCTGAAGAATAAACAATGAATTCATGTTCTGAAAATATCTGGGTCTGGGCTTCCTTTCTGAAAAGATGTTTATGTACTTATTAAATTGATTTATTTATTATATGGCTATTCAGACAAATTCCACTTGGTCATGGATATTATAAAACTTTTTATATATTGCTGGATTTCATTTACCAATATTTGTTAGGCCTTTTTGGGTTGATGTTCCTGAAGGATATTTATGTGGTGTGTTCTTCTTATCTTGTAATGTCAATATCATATTTTTGTATTTGGGTAATTCTGCCTTCCTATAGCAAGTTGTTGAGGCTCTCATTCTCTTCTATTTTCTGAAAGTATGTATGTATATTAAAGTGATGTTATTTATGAAGGAAAGGTTTGATAGAATTCTTCCAGGAACATCATCTGTGCCTGAAGATTTATTTGCAGGAACTTTTTTAGTAGAAAATTTTTTTTTTATTATAAAGAATGTTATTTATATTTTCCATCTTTCTTCTGTATTGGTAAGACAAGTTATTTTAGAATTTTTTCCATTTAATCTAAGTTGTCATTTTTTACATATAGTTCATGTTGTAAGAACTATACTATTGTTGATTTCCTTTTTATCTTTTATTTTCCTAGTTGACATTGCTTTGGATTGATTTATCAATTGTATTAATCTTTTTGAAGAACAAAATTTTCGCTTTTTTAGTGTTCTGAAATGTTCGTCTATGTATGATTGCTATTTTGTTTATATTGTTTACTTTCTTTTACTTTCTAAATAATTTTACACATTTTGTATTTCTAATGTAGGTATTTAAGGCCATACATTTTCATCAAAACACTGCATTATTTTCATCTCACATATTTTGATATGTTGTAGCTTTATTGTTTGAAATATTCTACAACTTTTTATTTTAATTTATTTTTTGACATGAGTTATTTAGAAATGTTACACTTCATTCTCAAACATTTGGTAATTTTGTAGGTATGTACTTTTTGATTTCTAATTTAAAGCAATTTTAGTGAGAAAACTCATTTAGTATATTTTTAATAGTTGGCATTTTTCATGAGTGTTTATTAGACAAGAATTTGTGTTTTAACTTGAACATTTAACTTGGTAAAAGTTCCTGCTGCACTCAAAATAACATATATTCTTGAGTTGTGGGGTGTGTTTAATAGATACCAAATGTTAAATTTTGTTAAGCATATTGTCCAAATATTTAACATCCTTAGTGATTTTCTGTTTATCATTCTATCAATTACTAAGAAAGGAGTGTTCAAACATTGGAAAGGTTTATATTGGATTTATATGCTATTTTTTCAATGTTTATGTATTTTAACAATTTTTGTAATAAAATGTTTGAGTAAAAAGAAACATTTCATTTCCTAAAATATCTAAATATGTTAATTTATAAGTTCATTGATTTCCACACTTCTTAAAATAGCAAAACTTTGAAAAATAAAGAAACAAAAATCACCAGTATATAACAAGTAAAGATAGAGCTGAAAAAAAACAAGATAAAGCAACGTCATGGTGGTGCCTGGGAGATTTTCAATTCGTTAGTAGTAGATCAATAAATGACTGACTTGTGGTGCAATTTCCCAGAGTCTTTCTTGTAACACTATATGATTAAAAAAAACTATATGATGATGAAAACTGTCCATATGCTACCAAATATGGTAGTCATCAGCTACATGTGGCTGTTGTAATGTGGCTAGTTTGACATCAGAACTAAATTTTTAATTTAATTTGATTTAATTAACTGATGTTTAAACCGAAATAGCTATTTGTATCTAATGGCTATCATATGTGTCTACTAGCTATCATATTTGACATTAGAGCTCATAGAGCTTTTATAGCATACTCTTTGCAATCGCTGCACAAAATTATAGAGGTAATTTGAGTATTTTATTAGCCAGTTGTTATCTTATTGTATTTAAGTAATGAACATTGTGATTACAAAACTGTGATCCAAATCATTACTCTTTCTAAATTTTAGTTATTCTACATAGAATAGCTGAAGTTAAAACTTACATTATTTTTACTAAAAAACATATTATTATTACCTAATATAACAATGAGAAACTGTTTATTCTAAATATCTGAAGTTCTCATACAGGCTTTCATATTATTTTATGATGATCATCAAAGAAAACCTGTGTATTTCGTTTACATAATTTAATTTGTGATTTTCAAAAGGAAGTGTGTAGGTGGGAGATCCTATGAGCTCCTGTTACTAATACATCTCTTGAACATCATTAATTGAGATTTATTTTCCGTTAATGTCTTCAGAGTTTGGAAGAAACTAGGTATGGCGTTTCAATAGATTTTCATCTAAAATGTAATAAATATTTTTATCCTGTATGTAATACAATGCAAAGAGCAAAAATGGCAAAATCATATGATGTACTTTAACCTATTTTGCCTAACTTCTTGAGTGTCATAAATGCTTATATTGAAAACATTTTTATAATCAAAATTTATTGGAGTATAGCATTATAGTATTTTTGAATGGTCAATTAATATATATTTTTCTGCATATATTCTTTCTTATATTTAACCTTGTTTTGTGTCTCTTACACATTGTTATTTCAAAATGCTATTCTTTCTTTGAAAAGGGAGTATTTATTAATATGAACAAAGGCTTTGTCAATTATTATATATAAAAAAGAATGGATTTCTTAGAAATAAACTGTAGACTTCAGGACTCTGCATGAACCATTTCTATGCTTTATTTATATTGTATTCTCTGTATACAGAATTTTGTATTTGAAATTTTACATTCTTTCACTTAAACAGTTTACACAGATTTTATAGTCTCCAGTCTCATAAAACCCTAGTACATAAACTAAGGAATAATTAATAGCTCATCTTTTTAATTATTAAGAATATATTTCTGAAATATCCACTATCTATTTTTATCATCAGGTTCAAAGACACGAAATGAGTACATTTAATTTAAAGAAAAGTCACACACTTTTTGTTTAATTATAATGATTTCTAGAGATAAAAGTCTAAGTATGTAAGTAAGTTTGTTACTTTCCTAAACCCTTTCTTTTCCTCATTCTGTTGTTTTTCTTCTGGTGAAAATTGCAGGCTAACATAAAAACAATTTGACACCTGTTAGTGGAACACTGTCAAGGTGAAAATAATTTTGTAATTTTTTTCTTAGAAAATAATCAAAGCTTAGGAGAATCATATATTCATAGTTCTATAGAAAGAAATAAATTTCAGATATAAATCACTAAACACTAAAAATAAATATTACCTTCCCCAAATGAGGCACAATTATTATCAAATTTAAAATAAAAAAATTAAATAATATTAAACACCCCAGTGATTTTGTAAATATGGTATTCTTTTGGTGTTGAAAATCATATGGCTATATATTTTTTCATATGTGATGATGTTTTCACACACACATTAATAAATGTAAGTATACATATGCATTTAGTTTATTCAGAAAATTAAATCAATATTCTCTATTTATATTATTAGCAATGATAAAGAAAAGAAAGTAGACTAGCTGGGAAAGTAGACTAGTAAGTAAGAAAATAAAAAAGGAAGATAGATTCTGCCGAATAATTTTTATAGAGTCATGAATAAAATTCACATAATTATGAAAATGTGTCTGCAGTTTATTCAAAGAAAATCAGCTAAATGGGAGAAGCTCTTCTTATTTTGTAAATGTACTGAGGCAACAGGAGTTTACCGTTATGTATTTTCAGTTGTTGGAAGTAGATGTACACTGGTCATTATGACTTTTATCTCAGAAACGTTTTAGTCTAATGTTACTGAAACCCAGGAAATGTTGTACATTTTGGGCCTTTCAACTATTGTACTGATGAAAGCAGCTCACTCACATTAGCATTTTTAATTTGACAGGGGATTACAAAAACACTGGGTGCTCTTTAACTTTTGTCACAGCCATCTATTACATTAAGAACAAGTTGATTTTAATATTTGTCAAATTAAAGAGCATTGTATCACGCTAACCTTGGGTGTTCATTTACATAATTGGCTCTCTGCTTGCTGTGTATTATGTGACACCCTCATTTGATTACTGTTCATTTTTCTGAAATTCCGAAGCAGCATCTAACATAACCTGCATATTAATATTTCATTTTCATCAGGCCTTACTTTACACAGTCAAGTTACAGCAAATGCTACCTTTTCATTAGTAAGCTTGTTATAAGTCTCTTGTTTCAGAGCTTTTAAAAAACAAAGTTCGATTCACATGTTTAACCTGTTCCATAATAGAAAAACATAACTGGACTCTAACGGTTTATTTAAGTAAATAAAGGATCCTCCTGCTGGGTTGGCCTTGAGAAAAATCTCTGAAACTTGAGCAAGAAAAATATAGTGCTTATTGGCCCCTATATCAGTCAACATTTTGTAATATAAATAAAATAAAAATAAAATAAAATCTTAGTGACTTACAATAACAAATTTTTTTTTTTTTTTTTTTTTTTTTTTTTTTTTTTTGAGACAGTGTCTTGCACTGTCACCCGGGCTGGAGTGCAGTGGTGCAATCTCAGCTCACTGCCACCTCTGCCTCCCAGGTTCAAGCAATTCTCCTGCCTCAGCCTCTTGAGTAGCTGGGATTACAGGCGACCACCACCACGCCCAGCTAATTTTTTGTATTTTTAGTAAAGATGGAGTTTCACCATGTTGGCCAGACTGGTCTCGAATTCCTGACCTCGTGATCTGCCTATCTCGGCCTCCCAAACTGCTGGAAATACAGGCATGAGCCACCGCACCCGGCTGAATAACAAACTCTTAATTCTTTTTCTTAAATCTGCAGGTTGGCTGTGGCTTTCTGCTAGGCTATGGATTTACAGTGAATACTTATAATATTATGCTGCCTGGGCATCTATTTTGAGTATCAGATTAATTGTCTTGTACCAGGAGCAGAACACAGACATCACTCACCAAATTTCCAGTTCTCAGCTCCCTCCCAGTTACTGAATGTGGTCAGTCCAGATATCTGCCCCCAATAAGGACTTCTTTGTGACCTCCCTATGGGACATATAGACAGAGTCTTCTGGACTAGGCCCATTGATCACCACCGCATCCCCCTCTACCCTGCCCCCTGCATGGACTGGAGACCATTGCTCAGTCACAGTAGTGTGACACTGGCAGACAGCCTATTGTCCAAGTGTCTAACATGATTCCCACACTGCTGTGACTGAACAATGGTCTCCAGTCCATGCAGGGAGCGGGGGAAGGGGCGGTGATCAATAGGCCTCGTGAGCCCCATGTTGGACACTTGAGGAATAGGCTTTCTGCCAGGGTAAAGGAGGATACTGTGAAAGGCACACTGTAACATCCACAACCAAATCCTCTGAAGTCCTGTCAGGGCAGGCCTAGCGTTCATACCCACTGTCAAGAGAGAGACCTCAAGCACAAATTACGGAGAAAGAAAACAATCTGGCTTAAATCTGTTCCACCTGTCTCTCTTTTTAGGCTCCAGACTATAAAGCGGAGAGTGAGTATTTGGGCACTGTGATGATTAATTTTACATGTCAATTTCCATGCGCCATGGGGTGTCCCCCAAATAAAACATGTATAGGTGTGCCTGTGAAGGTGGTTCCTGATGAAATTAGCATTTGAATTGGTGGACTCAAGGAATTTCACTCTCCCCAGGGGAGGGGTGGGGATCATCCAGCCCATTGAGAGTCTCAATAGAACAAAAAGGTGAAGGAAGGATAAATTTGCTATTTTTGTCTTCTGCCTGTTTGCCTCATAAGGACATAGGTTTTCACCTGCTTTTAGTCTGGGATTTACACTTTTGCCTACCATGGTTCTCAGGCCTTCCTGCTTGGACTAAATTGAACCACACTGGCTTTCCTGGGAGTCCCAGTTGCAGATGACAGATTGTGGGACTTAGCCTCCATAACTGCATGATTAAATTATTCAAAATAAATATTTTTTGGTTCTCTTTCTCTGGAGAACCTCAACTAATATAGATATGTTCTTTTTGTGGTGAAGGACAGGGTACTGAAAGCGTAATCCAAAACATCTTGAGCACATTTGAAGCCTCTACTCAGATATTAAGTCAAAGCAGCTAACATCCATTGCCAAAGTACTCATGGTCAAGGATGAAATCTAGACTTTTCATTGACAAGAAAAGGGAGACTGAATATTTATTGAAAAATAATATAACCTGTCCCAATCCTTCAAGGAAATGTTTCAATTTGCTAGGCAATTCACACCTGCAAACTCACTTGGTCCTCATAGCAACACCGATAGACAGATTTTTGTTTGTTCATTTATTTCTCGTATACAGGTTATGAAAGGAAGTAAAGCACACCAACAAGAGTGAACATTTATAAGACTGAATTGTTTACTGAGCAAAGGTCGGAATGTAGACCTATTTAATCCAAAAGCCTTTTAGGATTATAGCCTAGAATGGCTTTCTTCCATCTACCCCACTCATTACATTACTGTTTCTCATTATACAAGCTCAATTTTTAAAAACTGAAACACTGCTACAAAGTATTATTTTTTTGTGTTTCTGCCTTTCTTCCTGCAATTCAAGCCACAATTTTCTCTGCAATGCATATTTACTTGTTCTGAATGAAATATTTTTAAGAAAACATCTAGTTACTTTAGTTCTAGGAGAATTCATAGTAATAATATTTTTGATCTCAAATATTGTCCCTACAAAGCCAAAGTGGCATGGAGATGTGAGAAAAGAAAAGAAGATAACCTTATAGCAAGTCTATATGAAAAATGTGGAATAAAATGACTCCCTACAACGTTCAAATGTCAAGATTGTCTATAAATTTCTATGTGTTGTTAATTACCAAATCCCAAGATCAGCACCAAAGCATTGTGATGCTTTGTAAATATCTGAAATTAACACATACCAGGGAAAACTCTTTCCTCTGAGAGAACAGCTGAGGAAATCGGGTTGACAAGACACTGAAGGCAAGAGAATACCTAATTCTACAAAGCTGCTAAAAAATAAATACTTCAGTTTTGTATGTGTATTGAATTTTCAATGTCCAATCTAAACTCTTATTTTTAAAAAACATTGATTATAGTGACAGATAATATTCTGTAGACATTTGAAAAGTAAAAACATATCCATCTGAACTCGGGTATACATATCACCACCACTTTAGTATGCATTCACACACATTATTTCCATGAAAATTTTCCCTTTTTCTTCACATTATCTCTCCCCAATAATCTCAGGATAGAAGGCTGATGTAGCAAACAGTACTAGATATGCCCATATAAATTTAATAAAGAAGATCTATAAATTTATGTATCATTGATTTGGATTATAGGCTTGTTGTTTTTAATAGATTACTACATTCATAAATATAAACACTTGGTAATTTTATTCATAGTGTTTTTTGTGCTTTAGATGACACATTGTGGTTTATCACAAAATGCAACTGTTTTAAATGGGATAAATTATTTGCTGTGTGTAAAAGAAACTGATTCCACCAGATAAAGCAGAAAAGGAGCCAAAAGAGTTCAGAACAGCAAGAAATGCTAGGTTTGAGCCTAGGCTTCCCCAACTGTTCTAAAAAAAATAGCTCTGGTTTGGATAGAAAAGAGCTGCTGCCTCTAAAAAACTCTAGATGACACTCTCTGCCACTCAAAAGTCTGTAGTCAACTCCAACCTACAGGTCATTACTACTGTCCCTGAAACAATTATCTTTTTTTTTTTATTAGTAATTCTTAATTCAATAAAAGAAGCTAGTGCATATATTTCTGGTACAAGGGAGGCAGAGTTAGTGATCACCACCATTTCTAGCTCTTCTGGCAGGGGGTGGGGGGTGTCAGCCAAGCAGTACTTGTAAAGATGGTAGTTCCACAACATAATGGTTAAATGACAAACTTTTGTTACATCATAGTAGGTCTAACTAGTCATCATTGATCAGTACTTTTTAAAGATTTTTTTTTCACCTGTATGAGTTAAAAAAAAAACAGGTTCATTCAGTTTGATTAAGCACAAATATTTTGTCTGCAATGTGTATAGATGTTACCCATTAAGATAATTTGTTAACATTCAAGCTATTTAAAAAATGAATAAAACCCATGGAAAATTATTCCATTGGTTGTAATTAAACATGGTGCATATAGGTAGACTAAAATAAGTTTTCTACATATGTGTAGAAAGGTTTTTTGTGTTCTTGGAAAAGATATAGCACACATGTGGCTACAGTGAAAGTTTAACTTACAAGTGCTGAATCTACATACTGAAGGCCCAAATGTCTACATGGAAGCAGCAAATAAAATACTGTATTACTTGAAATAAAACTCAAGCTATTGGCAAAGTAATGTAATGGTAGAATCTGAAATTTAGTGACAAAATCAATTGTAATAAAATTCAAAATTGTCAGCATTTGCAGAACTATAGTGGTAAACATAATTGTATTTTTCCTTATATAAATTGTTATAGATAAAGTTTTGGTGCTGCAAAAGAAATAGCACTTGAATATAAAATTTTCTTTTTGATTCTCAGCAAGGCAAGGTACTTCTATGGAAGGGTGTGCTCTCACAGATGGAGCAATGGTGGGTGCACACTTGGACAAGGGAGGGGGAGGGGTTCTTATCCACGACATATGTGGCCCTTGCTGCTGTGTCATTCCCCTATTGGCTAGGGCAAAACCCCACAGGCTAAACCCTAATTCTGATTGGCTAATTTAAAGAGAGTGACTGGAGTGAGTGCTTTGGTGGGGAAAAAATAATTGGTTATGCAGGGTGGAGAATGAGTCAGGGTGGAGCAGGTAGCAGGTAATCTGAATGAGTCAGGGTGGAGCAGGTGATCAGAATGAGTCAGGGTGGAGCAGGTAATCAAAAGGATTCAGGGTGGAGTAAGTAATCAGAATGAGTCAGGGTGGAGTAGGTAATCGAAAAAGGTTGCTTTACGAGGGAGTTAAGTTTAAAAGTAGATGGCAAAGAATTGAACATACTGACATATTGATTCTTTGAAGAGAAATTTAGAACTTATATTTAACAATCCCTCCTCTTGCATTTTCTTACAGATTTTTCTCTTCAAACTTTTTAAACATGTCTTGGCTTAGTTCTTCTGCTTGATTTTCCAAAAGAACAAGCTTCTTTGGATAAGGTGAAGGATAGTTAAGGGAGGTTTTAGTAAGTGCCATTCCTATGAGCCTCTGTACCAACCCATGGATGCATGGTGTGACATAGCACCTGACAAGAATAAGTACACCCATTACGACTGCAAGGGAAGCAAGAATTGAGGCTATTATTCTTTTCCATTTACCGAACCACTTTTCTAGCCATTCTGTAAAAGGGATCATTTACCCCTGAGTTGTTGGCTAACTCACTGGACAGAGCAGTTAAACCTCGCAATGCCTTTGTTATACTTCCAATGGGGTGGTGTTGTTTGGGATGAGGGTGCAACATTGAGTTTTAATCATGATGCAAACTCCTCCTCTTTCTGCTAATATCATGTTTAAGGCTGTCCTATTTTCCCAAGCCCTCTGGCTAGTAGCCCCTAATTGTTCAGCTATTCCTTTAACAGCATCTCTAGTGTGGTTAATAAATCACTGTTGGTTGTAGTAGATGTAGTTTATTCCATCTACATTTTTATTAATTTTCACCTACCAAAATATTGACTCAAATCCTGCAGCTATTTGATTTTGGGCTTTAAATTGATCTGGTGTTCCCCGTGGGACTCCAGTTGCGTCTAAATAGACATGAGAGTCGAAAGACCCATAAGGGGCTTCTCTTGCTTAATGATGTCTTATTTTTCCTTCCTCTGGTTGATGAAATGCCAGGGTGAGAGGCAAGGGATAGCCAATTGGACTAAAGCACAAGTGCCACTCCAGTTATTTGGCAGAGTGTCCAGTAAAGGTCCAACCACAATACCACCACACATCCACTTGGGGATGAACAAGGGCTGACTGATTGATAAGCTCTTGAAAATTTTTAAGCTCACTGCATCCCTTCAGGTCTCCAAGGAATGCTAAGTTTCCTCCCTGTCATGAGAGAGACATGAAGTGAACTTAGTGTTGGGAGATGGAAGCTGGATGGCCCTCAGGGGCTGACCCGCAGGGTGCCGGACTTCAGGATATAGCAGACAGAGAGTGTGGCATGACTTGTTACCCCAGGCTGTAGAATCCTGGAAAACAGTTACCATGCAATCCATGCCCAATCGACTGGAGGACAACCCTAGTGGAAAGGGGACTATCTGGGCCTCTGGCCTGCCATGAGCACAAGCATAGCAATTGCTCTTGTTTAACATGCAGATGGAATATTTGATCCATTCCAACCAGGCATTTGCATCTTGCTGTCCTGTCTTAATTGCCAAAGTTTGTTTTAAGTCTTTAACTTCTAAGATAGTTATCTTGTTCTTTTTGTTAGTTGGAGGAGGAGCAATTGTTCCATTGTGAGAGGTTTTGGAAGAAGGCATAGAGGACGTTGCAGCTGGTGGGGAATCAAAGAAATGCATTTCAAAGCATCTAATAGGGTTTGTCCCTGAAACCTCAGCCCCCATACCATAAAGCCAGCTTAAAGAAGGGAACTGGCTTAGAAAAGGGGAAGAACTTTGAGGGTTTGAGATAACAACCTGTGTAGAATTACACTGGTTTAGCTGACAGTTAGTGGGGATGGCTGTCCCTTTAGTAAAATGAATGAATGGTTTTAGGAAATTACAAAAACTGTTTGGGGAAGTCCATTCTTGCTCTTTAGTGGTCCACAGAATGTTGGACCAATTACAGCATAAAAGCTCTACTTCGGCAGGGCCAAGACTCCTGGCTGACACTGGGGTCTTTATCGAAATCTCCCTGGTTAAATGGTCCCAATTCACTAATGCCCAGTCTGAGGAGAGTCAGGAGAGACAGAGGTGCTTTTCTGAAGTAGAGAGCTGTCTTTGACTTGGCACGTCCCTACAGGGTGTAACAAGGCAAGCATTAAATGCAATAGTTTGAGGCAAAATTGACTTGGTTATGTTAATAACTAGATGGTCAGCAATAGAGCGAGGAAAGAAGAAAGAGTACTAGAATCGATGAAAGGGAGTTAAATTTCTTAGCTTTAGTTTGGTAGGGTTTTCCCCTGGGACTATGACCCATGACTCTGGAGGGGGTGGCACTTTCTTGACTTGGGTGTGATGAGTCCATCCCCTTCTCCTGTATAAACAGCAGTCTCAGTGGTTAGTAGCACAAGGTAGGGTCCTTCCCAGGCTGGCTCGAGTTTTCCTTCTTTTCACCCTTTGATGAGAACATGATCCTTAGGCTGGTGCTGGTTTACCAGAAAATCAAGTGGTGGTACCTGTGCTAAAAGACTTTTAGTTTTGAGGGAAAGGAAGGTGGAGGATAAACCAAGTATATAATTTCTAAGAAACTGACCTTTTGTTTTAAATGTGGGGACATCAGCAGCAAACTTTATAGTCGTTGGTGCCTTCTTACTGAGAAATTTCCTTTAGAACCTATTATTATTAGTTTTTAGACCAAAGAAAGCCAAACCCCATTTTATATTTGACAATGCTTCTTGTATGATTTTTATACCAAATAAGCTAAATTTCACCTTTATATTAGTGGGTCATTAATGTTAAACTTAATTTTAATAAAACCTTGTAGACATATTTATCCAATTTTTAATGTCTGACCATAAGGTAAGATTTTTACAGACTTTTTTAAACCTTTTATAATTTTTGTTAAAGAGAAGGTTAATGCTTTAAGAAAAATCTGTTGTGCTTTTAACGTCCAGTTCACAGAAAAACTGGATAATACCCCTTTAAATGTAGCCAATATGTTTACACACAGAATTTCCTTTACAATTAATGTTTTAAAACTTGCTTGAAACTTTAAAACAAAATATATATTTTAACCTTTTAATGTATGTAAAAATCCACATATGCCTCCTTATAATCCTTTTACCAAAACTATATTTTACTTTCCTTACACATCTTGCACATAAACTGTTTCTTCAATAGTTTTACATTCAGGATGCCTAATTACTTTTAAATTATACAACATTTCTTGCATAAATTTCCTTTTATAACTTTTTTTTTCATGACTTTCACAGACAATTCTTCGACATGCCTCAACTTTCTGACTTGTTGCAAACGTCCCTTTTTTAAAACAACGAGTTAATTTATTTTAGGACAAGAATTTACCATATAACATTCCTTTTTATTTAAATTCTGCCCCCCCCCTTTTTTTTCAAAGATAATTACCATTCTTTTCCAAAGTGAACTTCCTTCATGTATGTGGACTAGACTGTCTAAGGCCACGAGATTAGAAGTTAGGATAATACGTGTTACACTGTTAACTTTGAGCAAACTTTACTTTTGTTGAAAACTTTGTAAGTTTTGGATTTCAATTATTCTTTACTACTAATAAGACCTTGTTTTGTCCAAATCAACTTAGAATTGGTATAGATGGTTTCTTCCTGGTTCTGTAAGTACTTTAAAGCTTGGCTGAGTGCACATAGCTTGCACGTTTGAGCAGACCAGTTATTAGGCAATTTTCCTAACTCTGCTTCTACAAGAGTTTCCTTATCACTTACTGAATACCCATTGTGTCCTTCTCCCTCAATCACCTGGGAGGAACTATCTATCGTCCTATCCTGAACGAGTTCCTCCTAGGTCTGTTCTGACCTTTGTATAGTAATTAATTAAGATTTAGATCCCCTGTTAGGAAACCTGCTGGGTTAAGGGAATTTTTATTGGTTAATGTTGAATCATTTTTTTTTTTTTTAACAGAATAGCCTCATACTTTCTTCTGTTAGCAAAGCAGTTGTCGCCACAGATTGAATGTATTTGGGTCATCTGCAGGTTATTGGGTTAAGGATTTTTGATAGGCAGGGTACAGGTTGTCAGTGGCCTCAGGGCTTTGGGGCTACACCCTTGTTTACACTGACAACAAGGTGGTATCGGAGTGTTATAGGGTCACAGAGAAGACCTTCAATTATCAGTTATAGGTTTAAAATTTACCCTGGCTTTTAAAGGAATAGGGTACACTTTTTTTTTCTTTACTACTTCTCTCTTTCTTTCTCTGACTTTGTTTCTCTCGTTGACTCCCTCTTTTCTGTCTCTTCCTCTCTCTCTCTCTTTCTCCCTCTTTACCCTCTCTCTCTTTTTCCTTTTTCTCTCTCTCTTCCCTCTCTGTCTCTCTCTCTTTATCCTTTCTGCTGGTCTTTCCCTGCCTCTGCCAGCCTCTTATGCTGTTCTCTCCTTTCCTTCCCCTTTTACCCTGGAAACTAAAAATTCCTCTGAGGAGGAGAAACATTAGATGAGGGGAAACAAACAGAGGAGAGAGCAGCACCTGAATTGACTAAAAAGGTGATAAGCTCACGTTTTCTTTTTTTAAGGCTGACTCTTGGGGTGATCAGACCCAACACCAGGTCGTGGGGGCAACGAAGTCTGGCGGAGTCAAAGAATTGAGAAAAGACAGAGAGAGAGAAGTGGGACCAGAGGGCCATAGTGATTGTGGAGGCTGCAAAGGCCCTGAGTTCTAGGAGCCCATGCTATTTATTGGTAATCCAACAAAGAAACAGGTGGTGAGAATGTGGAGGTCAAAAGGGTGCGTTGTATTAAGCACATGATTTACAGCTGTGATGGTTTAGCATTTGCTCTTCTACTTGAGATAATGGAGAGCAGGTTCTTTTAACTCAAGATACAATCGATCCTGGAGAGCAAGGAGCAAGGAGCCAGCAAGTCTAGTAACATTCCAGAGCCATGAGCCCTGGATTCTATCCAAGCCATGGGGGATTTTATGCCCTGGGCTTAGATTATGGTGTGTCAGGGTAGCCTTCCACAATTTAGCACAGAGCTTGGTGTTCCAAAGACCACAAGGGGTTTTAGGCTCTGGACCCCGGACATATTCCAAGACTCTTTTACATTATGTCAGACATGCAAGTCCTGCCTCAGCTTCTCCCAACACTCAGCTTTTTCCCAACAGCTGACTAGTATTCAATTGTGTAAATACACTACATTTAAAAAAATTTATTTATCTGTTGATGGAGGCATAGTTTGCTTCCAAATTTTGGCTATTGTGAGTAATGCTGCATTGAACATGAGATTATACATATCTCTTTGACATATTAATTTCAATTTTTTGGATAAATACCCAGAAGTCAAATTTCTGGATCACATGGTAGTTCTATTTTTAATTTTTTGAGAAATCTTCATTTTTTTAAAATAATGGTTGCGCTAATTTACATTCCCATCAACAGTGTATAAGTGTTCTGTTTTCTCCCCATCCTCACCAACACTTGTTATTTTTTGTCTTTCAGATGATAGTCATTCTATTAGGTATGAGTTGATATCTTCTTATGGTTTACATTTGCATTTCCCAATGATTAGTGATGTTGAGCATTATTTTATCTATCTTTTGGCCACATGCATATATTCTTTTGATAAATTTCTATTCAGGTCCTTTTCCCATATTTGAATTATTTTTTTTTTCTATTGAGTTGTTTGAGTTTTTATCTATTTTGGATATCAACCCCTTATCAGAAGATTAAAGTCACATTTAAAGATAATTGACAGCAAATAGGAGGGCAAGTTGCTATTACGTCTTCCTCAAATCTCTCTCAAACATGGAAATAAATCACTACTTTGTTTATATTTGTATTTACAGAGAAGGTTGCTAGCAGCTATAACATTTCCAACTCATTATGTATACCCATACAGGATCATCATTGATTCACTAATCTTTATTGTGATATTAAAAATATATATGTATAATATAATGTTAAACTTCTAAAGTATCATCTATGACATTTTTATAAAAGTTTTTAGCAATTAGACTTTTGAAATTTCGTATTCTTAGTTCTTATCACATATTCACTAAATAAGACATCTGATATAAAAGTCTTTGCATCTTGATATGTAAAAGCCTCTAAGGAGATTCTAATGTAGACTAAGATCTCAGAACCATTATCTTAGAAGTCATCTCTCACAAATTCATGTGAATGAGCTACTTCATCAGAGAGATTGCATAGTATTTAATAGATTTGTACAAGATCCATTCTCTGAACATCCAATCATCCAATTCTGTGTTTTCTCATTTCTTGGTAAATCAATTAATGATGACTTTCAAACTACTTTTGCAAAATTGTAACAGTGAGAGAAATCTAACATGGCTGACTCCATCTTGCTTCTAACCTCACAGGCCAACTGCCTTTGTTCATCTTGCATATAAGACAAGCTAACTATCAGAGAAATTTTGTTTGTAGTTTAACTTTAAAGCAAGAACAATAATGATCTCTTCCCAAAACTATCCCCCTCTTTGTTATGGGACCAAACTTACCTTTGTAAAACTAATGAAAGACCATAAGGTTCGAATTTTAGTAGGCGCCTGATTTCTGGTAAGGCCTAGGCATAGATAAATAATAACTAGTCATTGTTCCTAACTTGCTTCCTGCTTAGGAGTCATGTAGCCAGAGGTCATATAATTTATAACTTTCCTAATTGTCCATATTTATAATATCACTATTGTAAAACCTAAGACTGGGGTTTGAGATATTTTTCAGACTTTTTATGCTGGTGGACCAACTGATGCCACCTTAACAGGTAACCCATTCCAAGAAACTGACTCAACTCATTCTGTGACCCCCAACTCGGGAACTGACTCAATGCAAGAAGACAGTTTCAACACCCCTGTGATTTCATCCCCAACCCAACCAGTCAGGATTTCCTATTCCCTCGCCCCCCTGCCAACCAATCCATCTTTGAAAAAACCTAGCCACTGAATTCTCGGGATTTGAAAACTCTCTCTCATCTCACTTGGCTGGCCCTATGATTATTAATCTCTTTCTCTACTGCAATATCTGCTGTCTTTGTATATAGTCACCTTCTGTACAGTAGGCAAGAAAAATCCATCAGGTTGTAACAAGTTTCAGGGATTCTGAATAAAGACAGAAGTGTGACTTCATGTTTATGATTACCAGGGTAAAAATTCTTATGGAGTGATGTCTACAATAAAAAGTCGGTCAAATGATTGCCTTGCCTTTTAAATGTATTATGTAATCATACGATTTCTAAATTTAAAGCATGTTAGATACCTATAGAGTGAAAAGAACTTTACTGTTATAAATTACACTAGGATAGGACATTAGAACCTATGATAATGATAGATATGCTGCAATGTATACATTACACAAATCATAGTAAGAGTATATATAATAGTGAAATATGCTGAGAAAGTGCTGTCAAATAGGAAACCTGACATTTTATTCAATCAATTTGAATTTTAATTAACAAGAAAATTATATGTTGCTAATATGCTTATGTTTTTTCAAGAGAAACCAGTTAATGGAATATATATTGGAATATATCTGGAAATTTCCTAGAGAATTCAAAATTTCAACTAAATATTGCCTCAATGCCCATAGATCATTTTCTACTGTGCAGATAAGAATAATATGCAGTTTTCTTGAATGTTCCCCTAAAGTTAATGTCAGTATTATGGAAAACATGGATTGTTTATCCTCTAACAAGATAATACTTACTTTAAGTGATTTGTCTGGTCCTTTTTAACTAAAACGTAAAGACAAGTTTCATTGATTTAAAATTTAAAAATCAAAAGGTTTTCTTAGAGTGACTCAAATTAACGGGAATTTTTAAAATAAAAATGATGTTACCCTAATAAAACTTTAAGATGTGTCTGTAAAATATACTGCCTGATATTAAGTCACTCAAGCTTTTCTTTTATTTATATATGCCTTATATTTATCATCTATCTTACACCATCAATTTCATCTGTCTTTACTTTGAATCTATTTGAAATTAATTTCCTGTAGACAGCATATGGTGGGTCATATTTTTTTTCCATTAAGAAAATCTCTTTTCTTTTTATATTTAATGTAATTATTTATATTTTTTAATTTAATGTAATTATTGCTGTAAGCTTTATATATGCCATTTTATCAATTTTTTTGTTTGTTTTCAGAGATTTTCTTTCTGTTTTCCCTTTCATTTCCTCTTGTGGGCTACTTAAATATTATTATTTGTTTCATGTTTTTATGGAAGTGTTTTGAGTATAAGAGTATAATTTATTTGTTCATTATGCACACCCATCCTAATTTGTTGACAATGCTCAAGTTTAAATCTGTGTATGAAGTCCTAGTCCATTTCTCATGTGGCCCAGGCATTAAAATGACCAGAAACTACATAGAAACATCTCTGAGAACTGAATGACAGTGTGGATCACTTCTCAGGTGTTCTATTCACACTTGAGTAGCACACTGCTGGGAAGACTAGAATAGCAATGCAAAGAATTTCAAAACTAAATTTAAAGTTTCTTTCCTCTGTCCTTTCTGTAATCTTATTCCCACTCTGTTTGAAAGAGGCTAGGGTGTGGTCCCTGTTTGAAGTTGTTTACTTTAGGTGGTTGTTGGAGCTTCATCTCAGAATACTTGCAACACTATCTGGTAATGGGGGAGCACTACCTTTATTCATTAGTACAGGGCAGGAATTGGCAGCAGGATTCTGTCTTACAGTAACCATGACAGCAGTGCCCTGTGGAAAATGGGAAGCATATAGAGCAAATATTGTCAAAAGTGTTTTGTTCTCCTGGACCTCCCAATCCCTGTACTTTGGTTAGAGAATGAAGTAATTTCTTGTTTGTATTGTTGGTTTTTTCTGAATCTGTTGCTGTTTCTAGGAAGTCATTTGTAACTGTTGTATATCCTAGGTTGGGATATATAAGAAGTAAAAATGTACCAACATACAAATGTAAAAGTATGTCAAGAAAGCCCTCAAGTACTGAAGTCACTAGTTAATCTGTATTCTTTCCCTCCTTTCACAGTCTTTCTAGTCTTTTGTACATTTTGTTCAGGGTTTACTATTTGTAATTATTAGTAGGGGAGAGGTCTGTGGACTCACTCTGTGTTCTCTGAAGCTGGAAGCTTCTTAATTTTATTCTAAATGTCTTTACATGAGAGTTTAAATTTTTAGAAAGCAAATTACTTTTACCCACATATTTATCATTTTTGTTGCTGTTGATTAATTTGTATAGATATAAATCTGGACCCTATTTTCTATTTATCTAATAATTTGGTGTTTCTTTTAGTACTGGTATGTTGACAATTGGATACAGTGAGTTCTAGATTTCTCTTCAAAGAATCAGTATGTTAGTATGTTCAGTTCTTTGTCCTCCATTTTAAAGTTTAACTTCCTCGTAGTTTCAGTAAACAACCTTTTCAACCAGTTTAATCAGTAGTTCACATCTGTTCCCCTGGTCACCTACTCCATCCTGACTCATCCTGGTCACCTGCTTTGACCTGAGTCACCCCTGGTCACCTGCTCAGACCTAAGTCACCTTTAGTTCCCTGTTCCTAACCGTCCTTCCTGCCAAACTACTCACCGTGCCTCTCTGGCTCATACCCCTGCTCTCTTTAAAATAGCCATTTGGAATTAGCTTAGACTGTGCGATCCAACCCTAGCCAATAGGGGAACCACACAGCAGTAGGGACTACCTGCATCAGGAATAAGAACCCCTCCCCCTCCCTTGTTCAGGTGTGCTCTTGCCATTGCTCCATTTGCAAGTCGCACCCTTCTATAGAAGTGAAAATTGCCTTGCTGAGAAAATTATATTTATATTCTTTGCTATTTCTTTGTGGCACCGAGGAACAAGCATTTTGTTTCTAACATTGACCATGAATTGTTTGTTTTTGTATATCTGGAGGTATTTCATCATTTTTTTTTTATATTTTGTTGTGCATAGAATTCCATATAAATGATACACAGTTAAGTAAATAATTACTTCAATATATTCTGAATTTCACTGTATAATAAAAGGCTGTGTCATTCTTAAAATTGTTCCTGTAGTAATATGTCTTTTCATTATGTGGCTGCTTTATACTGGTTAAAATAATTTGTTTATTATGTACCTATGTGGTTTTATTTATGACTCTTTATTTACATGGGCTTTTTGGATTTATACTTTTCACAACATTTTAAAAGTTGTCAGTCATTACCCTACTAAATATATTTCTAGCCCTCTCTACCACAAATGGTTTCTCTCCTTTTGAGGCTCAAATTAGGTAAATAGTAAGCCACTTGGTGTTTTTCTAGAGCTTATTAATGCTGTGCTTAATTTTTTTAGTCTTTTATTTATATATGTTTCATTTAGAATAATTTAATTTCTGTGTTTTCAAATTTATGTATTTGTCTACAATGTCTAATATTCTGTTAATATGTCTATTGTATTTTTAATCTCAGATATTATATGTTTCAATTATAGTTTATTATGTGTGTGTTTTTAACCTTCTCTTTCTCTGCTTTTCATGGTTTTCTCTGTAGTCTCGAACATAAGTATATTGATAAGACCATTTGTTAATGCCCTTGACCACCCATTCTATCATCTTTGTCATTTCCAGGTCTAATTCTATTACCTATTTTTTTCTCTTACACTAAGCAATATTTCTATAATTCTTTTCATGTCTAGTTTTTTTTTTTTTTTGGACCATAGTCATGGTAATATATATTGTTTTTAGGTTCTACACTTTGGATTTTAGACTGAGGTCAATCATTGGAAATAATTTGTTTGTTTTTTCCTTCAGGGCTTTATTTTAAGCTTTGTTAGATCCAAAATAGATTTTTGGTGTTAATTTTATTCTTTTATTTTTTAAATACCATTCTGAGAACTCTATGTGATGCCTGTTTGTTAGGAGTTTTTCCATCTTGTCTGTTAAATAATAAAATAAAATATTCTCAACTCTATGTGAATCTTAGTATTGTTCTGAGTATTACTTGTTACAATTGTTTTTCCAGTCTCTGTTATTTTTTAGTAGGCATTCAGTTGAAGAATTAATGGGGATTATATTCACATTTTTGGAGCTTGCTCTTGGTACTGGGCATAACAAAATAGGAATCAAATAATTAACCACGAATAACAGTGTTAGTCTTCCTTAAATTTAATATTATGAAAAAAAAGAAAATGAAACTTTCACATATAACCCTCTTTTTGAAAGGATAGAATTTTAAATCCAGGGTAGAAAATAATTTTTATTCCATTTACAGGACATATGCTCATTGTTGCTCTGAATAAAATTTATTGTCCAAAGTAAATGAAGTGTTAATGGTTCATTCATTTACTGTTCAGATTTATCATTCATTGCAGTATTTTCAGTAATTTGCAGACTTTGTGTATAGGCTAACGATAAATAATTGGCTTAAGTTTCCATAATAAATTAGTTTGTGATGAAAGTAATTCAGACAATGTATCCATAAATAATTAAATAACATCTAGATTTATTTTTACTTCATTAAATTAATTTTAGCATGTGCATCCGATAATAAAATATTCTTTATTGCCATAAATAAATTTAACATTTTTATGTGCATCTTTATTTGTTTTCTTGAATTATTCAATAATACTTGTTTGCTAACAGGTGCTCAAATTTTATAAACAAACACACGCACACACACTTACCCTTTTATTGTTTTACTTATAAGCTATAGAATATGCTTATCTAAAATGCCTTGAATTTGTAATCAGCTTTATTAATGTTTACTATATATTACAACAATATAATCATTTTACATATTGTTTCAATACTGAAACAATTATAAATTAGCATAAAAAATACAAAAAATTGTCATCATGCCAAAAACTCCTTTGTATCCATCCAACTTAAGGGCCTGACTCAAACCACAAACACTCCCTAATCTGCCTTAACTCACTATAGTTTACATCTATCTTTTGTAGAGTTTCATATAAATAAAAATCTATATTAAGCTAGTTTCTTGTCTTTGGTTCATCAAAATACATTTGAGATTCACCTATAATATCAGATAAATCAATATTGCATAGGTTTCTGTTAATCACTGAGTATGACTAGATGATCAGTGGCATTCATGTATAGTCATGCAAAACATAATGACATTTTGGTCAACAACTCATCATATGCATGATGGTAGTCTCGTAAGATTTATAATATATTCTTACTGTACTTTTTCTGTGCTTAGATATGTTTAGATATGTAAATACTTAAACATTGTGTTAAAATTGCCTACAGTATTTAGTGCAGTAACACGCTGTACAAATTTGTAGCATAGGAGCAATAGGCCATACTGTATAGCCTAGATGTGTAGCAGTCTATAATATGAATTAATAAGTTTGTGCAAGTACACTCTATGTTGTTTGCACAAGAACTAAAATGCTTAATGATGCATTTTTTGGAATATATCCGCATGATTAAGAGATGCATGGCTGTATTTTTTTCTATTTGATTATCCAGTTGTCCCAGCAAGATTGTATTAAAAATGTATTATTTTCCTATTTATTTTTCTCAGAGTCTTTGCTGTAAATAAATTAACCATATATTTATGGATTTTATTTATGGATTCTATGAAGTTACACTGATTTATATGTCTAATATATACAAATACCACACAATCTAAATATTTTATATTTTGATGCTATTGTAAAGGAGATATTTTTAAATTTCACTTCCCAAATGTTTATTGGTAGCATATAGACATACAAATATGCAGTTTTGTGTAATGCTGACCTTGTTTTCCACAAACTTACTAAGCTCACTTATTATCTCAAGTATCTTTTCATAGTTACCTTAGGATATTTTTCATAGATGACTGTGGTACTTATAAATAGGTACTTTCAGATTTTTTTCTGTATCCTTTTTATATCTTTTTCTTACTTTATTGCAATGACTAGGACAGCCATTACATTATTCAATAGAATAATAGAAGTTATTTTAGTTTCAAATACAAAGTTACTGGTATTAGATAGATTTAAATTTTATTTTCATATTACCTTGTAACCCATGACTTTTATAAGATAAATTATTACTTTTAGTAGATTTCTTTTGTAGTTTACTTAAGACTTTTTTTGGATATATGAGTCAGAAAATTTAGGGTAAATATAATTGTAATTTTTATCTTTCAATCTGCAGGTCATTTATTTCTGCCTTTAAGGTTTTTTAAATTTTTAGTTATTATAGGTACAAAATATTAATAGTTGTATATATTTGTGGGGTACATGTGATGCTTTGATGCAGGTATACAATGTGTAATAATTACATCAGGGTAATTAGAGTATCTAGCACCTCAAGCATTTAGTATTTCTTTGTGTTAGTAACACAATTTCGTTCTTTAACCAATATTAAAATATACAATAAACAATTATTGACTATATTAACCCTGTTGTGCTATAAATTACTAGATGTTATTCATTCTATCTAACTATATTTTGCACCTATTAGTCATCTGCCCAACTACCCTTCCCAGCCTCTGGTAATTGTCATTCTACTATCTCCATGAGTTTAATTGTTTCAAATTTTAGCTCTCATATAAGAGGGAAAACATAAAAAATTATATGTGCCTGGCTTATTTTACTTAACATAATGTTCTCCAGTTTTATTTGTGTTTTTAGAAATGACAGAATTTCATTTATTTGTGGCTGAATAATATTCCATTATGTATATATATGCCATGCTATCTTTATTCATTCATCTACTGATGAACACTGAAGTTTTTTCCAAAACTTGGCTATTGTGAAAAATGTTACAATAAACATGGAAGTGCAGATATTTCTTTAATATACTGATTCCCTTTATTTGCATTTATACCTAGTAGTGGGGTTGCTGGGTAAAATGGTAGTTCTACTTTTAGCTTTATAAGGAATCTCCATACCATTCTCTTTTTTTGTTTGCTTTTTTGTCTTTTTTATTTCCATACCTAAAGTATATGTACTAATTTACATTCCCACCAACAATGTACAAGGGTTTCCCTTTGTCTACAACCTCACTAGCACTTGTTATCGCCTGTCTTTTGGATAAAGTCAATTTTAATTGGTTTGAGATGATAGCTCATTATAGTTTTGATGTCCATTTCTCTGATAATTAATGATGTTGAGCATTTTTTACATACCTATTGGGCCATTTGTATGTCTTCTTTTAAGAAACGTCTATTCAGATCACTTGCCAATTTTTAAATCAGATAATTTGATTTTTTTCTATTGAGTTGTTTGGACTCCTCATATATTCTGATTAAAAATCCCTTATCAGATGGGCAGTAGGAAAATATTTTCTCATTCTGTGAGTTGCCTATGCATTAGTTGATTGTTTCCTTTGCTCTGAAAAAGCTTTTTAGCTTGATGTGATTCTACTTGTCTGTTTGTGCTTCTGTTGCCTGTGCTTTTGAAGTATTACTCAAAAGATCTTTACACAGACCAATGTCCTGCAGAGTTTCTCCACAGTTTTCTTTCAGTAGTTTTATAGTTTCAGGTCTTAGATTTAAGAGTTCAATTCATTTGGATTTGATTTTTTTATATGATGAGAAACAAGGTTCTAGTTTTATTTTTCTGCATGTGTGTTTGTGTGTGTATACAGGGAAAATAAATACATATATCTCTATCTATCCATCTATCTATCTATCTATCTATCTATCTATCATCTACCTACCTACCTACCTACCTACCTACCTACCTAATCTATCTATCCAGTCTATCTCCAGTTTTCAAAGCACCATTTATTTAAGAGACTATTCTTTCTTCAATGTATGTTCTTGATGACTTTGTCAAAAATGGGTTCATTGTAGACGTGTGGATTTATTTATGGATTCTATATGCAGTTCCCTTGGTCTATGTGTCTGTTTTTATTTCACTACCATGCTGTTTTTGTTTCTACAGCCCTGTAGTATGTTTGAAGTCAGGTAATGTGATTCCTTCAGTTTTTCTTTTTGCTCAGGATGGTTTTGGCTATTCTGAGTCTATTGTGGTTCCATACAAATTTTATAATTATTTTTTCTATTTCTGTGAAGAATATCATTGGCATTTTGATAGGAACTGCAATAAACCTGTAGATTGTTTTGGATAGTATGCACATTTTAACACATTTAACAATATCGATTCATCCAATCAAAGAACATGGAATATATTTTACATTTTTCTTTCCTGTTCAATTACTTTTAATAGTGTTTTATAGTTTTTATTGTAGAAATTGTTTACTGCTTTTGGTAAAGTTGATTCCTAGGTATTTAATTTTATTTGTAGCTATTGTAAATAGGATTACTTTCTTGATTTTTTTTAAGATTGCTCACTGCTGAAATACAGAATTCTGATTTTTGTATGTTGATTTTTGTATTCTGCAACTTTACTAAAACTGTCAGATCTAATTGTGTTTTTGGTTTTTGTTTTGCTGAAGTTCTTATGTTTTGTATTGATACATTGTCTAAAACAAAATAATTTGACTTCTATTCCAGTTTAGATGTCAGTTATTTCTTTCTTTTGTCTAATTGCTCTAACTAGAACATCCAGTACTGGTATGGTTTGGATCTGTGTCACCCACCCAAATCTTATGTCAAATTGTAATCCCCAGTGTTGGAGCTGGGACCTGGTGGATGGTGATTGCATCATGGGGGTGGATTCCTCATGAGTTATTTAGCACCATCCACTTGGTGATATTCTCCTAATAGAGTTCTCATGAGATCTGATTATTTAAGCATACAGCACCTTGCTTGCCCCTCTCTCTCTCTTGCTTCTGCTCCTACCATGTCAGACACCTCACTCTCATTTTGCCTTTTGCCATGATTGGAAGCTTCCTGATGCCTCCCCAGAGATGTAAGCCACTATGTTTCCTGTACAGCCTGCAGAACAATGACATCATTTAACCTCTTTTTAAATAAACTACCCAGTCTCAGATATTTCTTTATAGCAATGTGAGAATGAACTAATCCAGAAAATTGGTACCAAGGAGTGAGGCATTGCTTCTCACTTGGTCCTTGGTGGCTTCCACAAACTGTTAAGCATGCAGGTACACAGAGTCCAAGAGATGAGGCTTGGGATCCTCTGCCTAGGTTTCAAAGAATGAGATTTCTGAGATACCTGCTCCTCAGGTATCTTTATATTTCAGGTAAAGATACTTGAAAATGTGGAAGCAGCTTTGGAACTGGTAAAGGCAGAGGTTGGAAGAGTTCGGAGGGCTCAGAAGAAGACAGGCTGATAAGAGAAAGTTTGGAACTTTCTAGAGACTGGTTAAACAGCTGTGACCAAAATGCTGATAGTGAGATGGACAAAGAAAAACAGGCTGATGAGGTTTCAGATGGAGATGGGGAACTTTTGGGGAACTGGAGCTAAGGTTACTTCTGTTATGCATTAGCAAAGAACCTGGCAGAACTGTGCCCCTGCTTTAGGAATTTGTGAAACTTTGAACTTGAGAGTGATGATTTAGGTTATCTGGTGAAGAAATTTCTAAGAAGCAAGGCAAGTAGCCATTCTACTTTTAACCACTTATATTTATATGTGTGAGCAAATAAATCACCCAAAATTGGAACTTACATTTAAAGGGGAAGCAGAGTGTAAAGTTTGGGAAATTTGCAGCCTAGCCATGTGGTAAAAAAGAAAAGCCCATTTACAGTGGAGAAATTCAAGCAGGCTGCAGAAAGTTGCATAAATTAAAAGGAGCCAAATGCTAATAGCCAAGACTATGGGGAACAAGCCTTGAAGGCATTTCAGAGACCTTGTGGCAGTCCATTCCATCACAGGCCTGGAGGTCTAGGAGGACTGAATGTTTCCGGGGCCATGCCAATGACCTTGATGCCCTGAGCAGCCTCAGGACACTCTCCCTGCATCCCAGCCACTCCAGGTCCAGCTGTGACTCCAAAAGGCTCAGATATAGCTCAGGCCACTGCTTCAAAAGGTGAAAGCTGTGTTCCTTGGTGGCTTCCACACAGTGTTAAGCATGTGAATACACAGAGTCCAAGAGTTGAGGCTTGGGAGCCTCTGCCTAGATTTCAGCGAATCTATAGAAAAGCCTGGATGTCCAGGGAGAAGCCTGCTGCTGGAGTGGAGACCTCATGGAGATTCTCTACTAGAACAGTGTGGAGGGGAAATGTGGGATTGGAGGCCCCACACAGAGTCCCCACTGGGGTACTTCTTAGTGGAGCTATGAGAAAAGGGCCACCATCTTCCAGACCCCAGAATGGTAGAAACACTGGCAGCTTTCAATCTCAACCTAAAATAGCCACAGACAATGCCAGCCCATGAGAGCAGCCACAGGAACTGGACCCCATAAAGCCACAGGGGCTGAGCTGCCCAAGGCCTTGGGAACCCACCTCTTGTACCAGTGAGCCCTCTATGTGGAAAATAAAGTCAAAGGAGATTATTTTGGAGCTTTAAGATTTAATTACTGCCTTGTTGGGTTTCAGACTTGTGTAAGGATGTCACCCTTTTTTTTTGGCCTACTTCTCCCTTTTGGAATGAGAGTATTTACCCATTGCCTATACCCCTGTGTATCAGTCTGGGTATGGGCACCAATCTCACATGTCAACAGAGCTCTGGAGGGTAAGGTACAAATCCACATTCCATTAGGTTCATTATTTTCTGCCCAGGGCGTCACTGCTCCTTGTCAGCTGCTATCTCCTTCGTGTCTTCCTTTCCTCCCCTGGGCCACTCTAGTAAAGGTCTCAAACTCCAGAAATCTGAGTTCCTTAAAAAACTCCTTACTAAGAACTAAGGGTGACAAATACACTAACAGGAAGAGGTAACTCTCCTATGACTTGCTCCTCTTTATACAACTTCATTAAAAAAAGAAATCAAATTTACTTACAAATGCTACAATGAGAAGAATTGGAAACCCTGTTAAAAACACTCTGTATGACCATGCAGGCTCCTGAGAGTAAATTCCACAAATTTCCATCTGTCTCCTTGTTTTTTGTTTCCATTGTGTGCATGGGTTTGTTTGTGGACATGTGTTGAGAGAAATGTATATGTATGTATATATGGATGGATATATTTGTTTATGTGACTGTGTGTGTATAGTTTTATGCACACTTATGCAAATGTGTGTCTTTATTTATTTATAACACCTCTCATTGATACATGTCTCCTGAGTTGCTCCTGTCAATTCACTTTGGTGTGGACTGGAAGATTATAAAGTAATACAGTGAGACAGGAGACATAATTCTAAATTTACTTTTTTGAAAAAACTAGCTTCCACTACTCTAGAAATAAACTGGTTATTTTTTAACTATTCATGTGTATATCACTGTTTGAATCTGGAATATCACTGTTTTTATTAGAAATGAGGATTTATATAATGGCGACTAATATCTTAGGCTGGGGAAAATAGTAATGCTTCCTGATATAAGTAAACCTCTTTATTATGACCTTAGTTCCAATGTGTGACAGCCTTTGTAGTGGCAGTAATTTAAAATTCAGCTTCAGTGTGTAGGTAGTCATCCTTCTTATTCCATTTAATGTTCTGCTTTGAAGGCCCTCTATTACCTCCTTATTTTCACCCAGCATGGTGGTGTGTCTCTCCTGGCCCACAAATAGGGTCAAGTAACTAGAGATCTTACACAAGGGTGCGATCCAATATGATGGTGATTTGAGGTTTGGAGCACCACCCTCCATGATGGGAGAGTTCTAAATGATGGAGAACACCTCCAAAGCTCTTAGATCTGTTCCTTTCTGCTGAGGGCTTCACAATTCCCTGACTACTCCTACCTCCTCCTTGCACCGAGTAGGATTCTCTCCTCCTCTGGCCCACTCTAGTGTGTATCATCGACAGAAAATCTGAGTTTCCTAAGCATTTGTCTGCTACTAACTAAGGGTGAAAAGATACTAACAGAAGGAAGCCTCCCTCTATAGTCTGTTTCTCTTTTTTTTGAAACAATTATAAAAGTGTGGAAATTTATCTATATGTGTTACAGCAAGAAGATTAAGAAACTGTGTCAAAAAACCACTCTGTATTGGCATGAACACTACTGAGAGTAAATCCCACTAATCTCCATCTCTTTCTCTGTCATTTTTTGTTTCTGTGTGTGTTTGTGTGTCCATCTTTTATAACTCACATGTCATCAGTGGCTCTATGAATGGTTACTCCTACCAGTTCGTTTGGATCAGGGCTAAAGGACAAATATGGTCAGATACGTATCTTGAAAGTAACTAACTTGTTTTTGATTTTACAAGGTTATAGATGGAAGGAACTTGCTTTATCTCAGATGAGATTTGGGAATTTGAAGTTATGAGTTAATACTGAACAAGAGTCAAGACTTTGCAAGACTATTGCGAAGCCATGATTGTATTTTGCAATGTGAGAAGGACATGATATATGGGTGGAGAGGGGAATAACAATATGGTTTGGGTCTGTGTCCTCACTCAAATCTCTTGTCATATTATAATCCCCAATGTTGGAGGCACAGCTTGGTGGGAGGTGATTGGATCATGGGGGTGGATCCTTCATGACTGGTTTAGCACCATCTACTTGGTTCTGTTCTCATGACAGTGAGTGACATGTCCCAAGATCTGGTTGTTAAAAAGTGGGTAGCACCTCCTCTTTCCTTGCTCCTGCTCCCACCATGTGAGATAATTTATTCTCCCTTTGCCTTCCACCAAGATTGAAAGCTTGTTGAGGCCGCTCCAGAAACAGAAGCTGCTATGCTTCCTGTACAGCCTGAAGAACTGTGAGCCAATTAAACTTTTCTTTATAAGTTACCCAGTCTCAGATATTTCTTTATAGCAATGTGAGAATAGACTAATACAAGTACTATGTTAAATAGGAGTTAAAGTGAGCATTCTTGTCTTGTTCTAGATCTTAGAGGAGAAGCTTTCAGTTTTTCCCCATTCTGTGTGATACTGTTGGATATGGTTTTTATTGTGTTGAGCTTTATTCCCTCAGTGCCCACTTTTTATTGTTTTTACGATAAAAAGAATGTTAAATTTTATCAAATGTTTTTTCAGCGCTTTTGAAATGATCATATGGTTTTTGTCCTTCATTCTGTTGATAAGATATATCACATTGATTGAATTGCATGTTGTATCAGGCCATTCTTGCATTGTCATAAAGAAATAACTGAGACTGGGTAATTTATAAAGAAAATAGGTTTAATTGGATCACAGTTCTGTGGCTGTACAGGCAGTGTGGTGCTGGCATCTGCTTGGCTTCTGGGAGGCATCAGGAACTGTTACTTATGGTGAAGCTTGAGCAAGCATATCACACAGTGAAAGCAATAGCAAAAGAGATAGAGTGGGGTGAGAGGTGCCACACACTTTTAAACCACTAGATCTCATTTGATTGCAGAGCAAACACTCACTTATTACCAAGGGGTTGGACCAAGCCATTCATGATGATTCCACTCCCATAATCCAAACACCTCCCACGAGGCCCCACCTCAAACATCAAGGTTTGCATTTCACATGAAATTTGGATGGGGACAAATATCTAATCCATATCACATATGTTAAACCATCCTTGCATCCCTGGCATGAATTCCACTTGGTCATAATGAATAATCTTTATACCATGTTGTTGAATTAGGTTTGTTAATATTTTGTTGAAGATTTTTGTACCCATGTTTATCAGAGATATTGGCATACAGTTTTCTTTTTTTGTTGTGCCTTTGGTTTTGGTATTAGGGAAATACTAGTCTCATAGAATGAGTTTGGAATATTTTTTTTGAATATTCCAATTCCTCCTCCATTTTTTGAAATAGTTTGAGTAGGGTTGGTATTAGTGCTTATATAAATGTTTGGTAGAATTCAACAATGAAATCATCAGGTTCTTGGCTTTTCTTTAATGGAATAATTTTACTATGGTTCCCATCTCATTACTTGTTATATGTCTATTCACACTTTGGGTTTCTTTGTGGTTTGATGTTAGTATGTTGTATGTGTCTAGGAGTTCATCTATTTCTTCAAGGTTTTTTAATGTATTGGCATATTTTTGTTCACAGAATGAGTTTGGAAGTATTCCAAACAAAGTCTTTAATGATACCAAATTTCTGTGGTATCAATTGTATTGTCTTTTCTTTCCATGCCAGTTTTTATATATTTGAGTCTTCTATTTTTATTAGTTAATCTGGCTAGAGATTTATTAGTTTTGTTTATTTTCTTAAAAAAACTACTTTCATTTCATTGATCTTTGGTATTGTTTCCTTGTTTCAATTTTCTTTCTACTCTGATCTTTGTTAATTTTTTTCTTCTACTAATTTTGAGTTTGGTTTGCTCTACATTTTTTTATTTTTTAAGATGCATTGTTTAGTTGTTTATTTGAAGTTTTTCTACTTTTTTGATGTAATTGCTTATTGCTATAAACTTTCCTCTTAGTGATATTTTTGGTATATCTTTACCTAGGGTAAGGTCTGGAAGAGTCTTCTGAGTTTAGTCCATTTACATTCAATGTCATTACTGATAGGTTTAGGTATGTTGTGTTTTCATTTTCATTTATTTAAATAAATTTTTATTCTTCAAAAATTTCTTCATTGACCCATTGTTCATTCTGGAGCATATATTCAATTTATATGTGTTTGTATGGTTTCTAAAGTTCATCCTATTATTGATTTTAGTATTATTTTATTGTAGTCAGAGAAGATACTTAACATGATTTCAATTTTTTGAATCATTAAAATTTGTTTTATGGCTTAACATGGTCTATTCTTGAGAATAATTCATTTGCTGAGAAATAGAATGTGTAGGCTGCAGCTATTGGATGAAATGGTCTGTAAATATCTAGTAAGCCCATTTGGTTTATAGGGCTGATTATGTCCAATATTTCTGTTTTTATTTTCTCTGTAGATTATTGCTCTAATGCTAAAAGTGGGGGTTAAGGTCCTCATTTATTGTATCTGGGTCTATCGCTCTCTTTAGCCTAATAATACTTACTTTATATATCTTGATGCTCCAGTGTTGGGTGCGTATTTGTATAAGCTCCCTTTGTTGTTATATAATGCCCATTTTTGTCTCTTTTTAGGCTTTTTGTCTTGAAATCTGTTTTATCTAAATATTACTACTCCTACTTGTTTTTGGTTTCTATTTGCATGAAATATCTTTTTCCATCTCTTAATTTTCAGTGCATGGGTCTTTGCAGATGAAGTCAGTTTCATTATGCAATATGTCTATGAAGCACACCTGTACACATCCATTTTGAATTTATTTTTAAAAAGGACATAGAGTGGTTTAATGGATTTTTTTTAAAAAAGACCCTACTGTAAAAAAATCCATTAAACCACTCTATGTCCTTTTAAAAAATAAATTCAAAATGGATGTGTACAGGTGTGCTTCATAGACATATTGCATAATGGTGTAGATTGGACTTCTAACGTATCTATCATCTAACAGGGAACATTGTACCTAATAAGCTATTTTGTAACCCTCATCCTTCTCTTTTTTTTTTCTTTTTGACAGAGTCTTGCTCTGTCGCCCAGGCTGGAGTGCAGTGGTGCGATATCGGCTCACTGCAAGCTCCACATCCCAGGTTCATGCCATTCTCCTGCCTCAGCCTCCTGAGTAGCTAGGACTACAGGGACCCGCCACCATGCCAGGCTAATTTTTTTTTGTATTTTTAGTCGAGACGGGGTTTCATCATGTTAGCCAGCATGGTCTCGATCTCCTGACCTCGTGATCTGCCCGCCTTGGCCTCCCAAAATGCTGGGATTACAAGCATGAGCCGCCACACCCAGCCAACCCTCATCCTTCTCTTATTTCCCCTTATAGAGTCCCCAGTGGCTATTATTTTCCTCTTTAAGCCCATGTGTACCTATTATATAGCTTCCACTTATAAGTGTGAACATTTATTGTTTCTGAGTCATTTCACTTAGGATAATGGCCATCAGCTTCATCCATGTTGCTACCAATGACATGACATGATTTCGTTCTCTGGTATGACTGCATAGTATTCCATCGTATGTATATACACACCATGGAATATATATATTTCACATTTGCTTTGTCCAGTCATTCACTGGTAGGCATTTCTATTGATTCCATGACTTTGATCAGTGCTGCAATAAACATACTAGGGCAGGTGTCACTTTGATATAATTATTTCTTTTCCTTTGGGTGTATACCCAATATTGGGATTGCTAGATTGAATAATAGATCTAATTTTAGTTCTTTGAGAAATCTCCATACTGTTTTCAATAGAGGTTGTACTAATTTACATTCCCACCAACAGTGTACTAGCATTCCCTATTTTCTATGTTGTTGCCAACATCTGTTGCTTTTTGTCTTTTTAATAATAGCAATTCTTACTTATGTGAGATGGTATCTCATTGTGATTTTAATTTGTGTATCTCTGTTAATGAGTGATGTTAATGTTGAGCATTTTTTCATGTTTGTTGGCCACTTGTATATCTTCTTTTAAGAAATGTCTGTTCATGCTCTTTGTCAATTTGTTTATGCTTTTTGTTTTTTTTTGTTGTTGTTGTTGTTGAGTTGTTTGAGTTTCTTGTAGAAAATGGATATCAGTCATTTGTCAGATACATAGTTTGCAAATATTTTATCCCATTCTGTATGTTGTCTCAAGTTTAAAAGTGATGACTGTATTTTTTTTTTTTTTTTTTTGTAATAGCGGGGGACTTTAGTATTCCACTGACAGCACTAGATAGGTCATTAAGACAGAAAGTTGTTTTTTTTAAATTATTTATTTATTTTATTTTATTTTAATTATTATACCTTAAGTTTCAGGGTACATGTGCACAATGTGCATGTTAGTTACATATGTATACATGTGCCATGCTGGTGTGCTGCACCCATTAACTCGTCATTTAGCATTAGGTATATCTCCTAAAGCTGTCCCTCCCCCCTCCCCCCACCCCACAACAGTCCCTAGAGTGTGATGTTCCCCTTCCTGTGTCCATGTGTTCTCATTGTTCAATTCCCAACTATGAGTGAGAATATGCAGTGTTTGGTTTTTTGTTCTTGTGATAGTTTACTGAGAATGATGATTTCCAATTTCATCCATGTCCCTACAAAAGACATGAACTCATCATTTTTTATGGCTGCATAGTACTCCATGGTGTATATGTGCCACATTTTCTTAATCCAGTCTATCATTGTTGGACATTTGGGTTGTTCCAAGTCTTTGCTATTGTGAATAATGCCACAATAAACATACGTGTGCATGTGTCTTTATAGCAGCATGATTTATAGTCCTTTGGGTATATACCCAGTAATGGGATGGCTGGGTCAAATGGTATTTCTAGTTCTAGATCCCCGAGGAATCGCCACACTGACTTCCACAATGGTTGAACTAGTTTACAGTCCAACCAACAGTGTAAAAGTGTTCCTATTTCTCCACATCCTCTCCAGCACCTGTTGTTTCCTGACTTTTTAATGATTGCCATTCTAACTGGTGTGAGATGGTATCTCATTGTGGTTGTGATTTGCATTTCTCTGATGGCCAGTGATGGTGAGCATTTTTTCATGTGTTTTTTGGCTGCATAAATGTCTTCTTTTGAGAAGTGTCTGTTCATGTCCTTCACCCACTTTTTGATGGGTTTTTTTTTTTTTCTTGTAAATTTGTTTGAGTTCATTGTAGATTCTGGATATCAGCCCTTTGTCAGATGAGTAGGTTGCAAAAATTTTCTCCCATTTTGTAGGTTGCCTGTTCACTCTGATGGTAGTTTCTTTTGCCGTGCAGAAGCTCTTTAGTTTAATTAGATCCCATTTTTCAATTTTGGCTTTTGTTGCCATTGCTTTTGGTGTTTTAGATATGAAGTCCTTGCCTATGCCTATGTCCTGAATGGTAATGCCTAGGTTTTCTTCTAGGGTTTGTATGGTTTTAGGTCTAACATTTAAGTCTTTAATCCATGTTGAATTAATTTTTGTATAAAGTGTAAGGAAGGGATCCAGTTTCAGCTTTCTGCATATGGCTAGCCAGTTTTCCCAGCACCATTTATTAAATAGGGAATCCTTTCCCCATTGCTTGTTTTTCTCAGGTTTGTCAAAGATCAGATAGTTGTAGATATGCGGCATTATTTCTGAGGGTTCTGTTCTGTTCCATTGGTCTATATCTCTGTTTTGGTACCAGTACCATGCTGTTTTGGTTACTGTAGCCTTGTAGTATGGTTTGAAGTTAGGTAGCGTGATGCCTCCAGCTTTGTTCTTTTGGCTTAGGATTGACTTGGCGATGCGGGCTCTTTTTTGGTTCCATATGAACTTTAAAGTAGTTTTTTCCAATTCTGTGAAGAAAGTCATTGGTAGCTTGATGGGGATGGCATTGAATCTATAAATTACCTTGGGAAGGATGGCCATTTTCATGATATTGATTCTTCCTACCCATGAGCATGGACTGTTCTTCCATTTGTTTGTATCCTCTTTTATTTCCTTGAGCAGTGGTTTGTAGTTCTCCTTGAAGAGGTCCTTCATGTCCCTCGTAAGTTGGATTCCTAGGTATTTTATTCTCTTTGAAGTAATTGTGAATGGGAGTTCACTCATGATTTGGCTCTCTGTCTGTTATTGGTGTATAAGAATGCTTGTGATTTTTGTACATTGATTTTGTATCCTGAGACTTTGCTGAAGTTGCTTATCAGCTTAAGGAGATTTTGGGCTGAGACAATGGGGTTTTCTAGATATACAATCATGTCATCTGCAAACAGGGACAATTTGACTTCCTCTTTTCCTAATTGAATACCCTTTATTTCCTTCTCCTGCCTAATTGCCCTGGCCAGAACTTCCAACACTATGTTGAATAGGAGTGGTGAGAGAGGGCATCCCTGTCTTGTGCCAGTTTTCAAAGGGAATGCTTCCAGTTTTTGCCCATTCAGTATGATATTGGCTGTGGGTTTGTCATAGATAGCTCTTATGACTGTATATTTAAAAACCTGCAGTACCAAGGAGTTAAGCATGCAATAGGTTTGATAAAAGACTGCTAATATTTCTATCTAGCACATCTGCTTCATTAGGGTGCCTGCAATGCAGGCTATATGCTTCTGCAATTTGTGACTACTGGTCTAAATAATTGTTTCTTCTGTACTTCAAATTGCAGTTGCAAACACAGTAACACTTTATCCTCTGTGCTTCTACAGGACTTTGACTTATACATTTTACCATATGATACAGATATCAGCTGCCATATTTCTTTATCTCCAGGAAAATTGTTAGCCACTGGAATTACAACATTCTTATTTATCTCTGAATTCAAACCTCAGTTCTTGTGTCATAGTAAACACTAAACAAAATACTGACTTTTACTAATAATTATTTTGCATTCTTAATTCAATATATAAAGGGGTTGTCCTATGAGAGGCTAAATACAGATCTAAGGACGAAGGATTCCTAGGTAATTCTTGGAGGTAAAAGTCTTAGATATTTCCCTTCTGTCATTATTGCATTCTCAGCTTTCTATAGAGAATATGCTGTGCGAAGCTGTAGTTTACTTACTTTTTTATGAAGAGGAACACATTTTAATCTACATATCTTCCATATATTCTAAGAACAGTACGATGATTTATAGAATATTTGGTGTATAAATGTAGTCTTATTTATTTACATATCTTATTTCTTACTTTTAATATCATTATGATATTTTGATATCACTTCAAGTGAGTTATTGAGAAAAAAAGATTCACCTCAGTCTCATTCCTCAGAGTAAACTTGATCTATACTGTAAAAACCTAATGTATGTTACACAAAGACATCCAGATATTGTGGAAGCTATAATGACTTTCAAAGTCATTTAATTCTAAAATATTTAATCAAATTCACAGCAAAAAGTACTAACAATCATTTGGAAATGGAAAACTAAATGACATCTAATTTTACTGCAATATATTTTATTACATAAAATTCCATTTTAAAGGAGTTTCAAGGGTACTATGCATTTTATCTATTGGTAGAAATTTGTATTAATGAATAAATATAAAAAGAATATATACATGTAGAACTCACAATAATTCTTATGGAAAATTATTCGGTTTTGCATTATTTCAAATGTTCTTGAATCAAGATACCAGCAAACAGTCATCAAACAGCTAGATGGTCAGAAAGTAAAAAAAAAAAAAAAAAAAAAAAAGAAACAATGCATTAAAGACAGATGGCATAATAATGGAACCCAAAAAACATCTTATCAGCAACTCACATATGTGTGCCATCAGCAAACTGTTTCTTTTTACTTGTTACAACAATCTCATCAATCATGAATGCAAAACCCAATTCTTCCAGTAGACAATCTTCACTTGTCTGTGAGAGTTAGATTATGCTGTTAAAGGAGTGCTTTGTTAACTCCCCTCCCACATCATGAGTCATAGCACCTGTGTACTCAAGCTAAGGAAATTCTGCCTTTTAACCATCCTTCTCCCAGCTAATATAGCACAGATGGTCTTATTTCTAAGCTCTGAGAATTTGAAATAAAGTATATTAAAGCATTGAATAAAATTATTTTCTACATCTAGTGTTTTCCAAATCAGCTGAATACTAAATAAATCATTGAAATTTTAAGAGATTAGGAAGCAAGATACTGCAATTTGTTATACTCCAAGTCTTTTTTAGGTCATTTTTATAACATGGTATTGCTTGAAATGTAAAGGGGCTTTCTGTTCTTATGGTCAGAAATTGCTAAATGAATGCAATATTTAGTTGGACAAATTAACATTCTAGCATTTAGTTGAATCATTAATAGTTTTAAAATATTATTAAGAATGATATTTATTTATTAAAAGGAATAATGTTTAGTAATGCATAAGATATATTTATCATAATGTAAAAGTACTGAGGAAACAATTCTATAATGGTAATATGAAGCCAGAGATTGATTTCTCATTTCATCTTTCTGTCTTTTTTGACTTACCATGAATATATTTACAATTTATTTTAATTATTTTCACAACTTCGAGCACCTACTATGTTCTGAAAGTTGTAGTGTAACTCTGTTACAAAATACCATGCCATAACTCTTGTAATTCATAGAGATTACAATATATTTATTCTTACAATATACCTAAAGAAGTAGATATTATGTGTATATTTGAAGTTTATCTTTTAAATTCTGTATGGCCTAAGAGTTGGAAGAGATCAATGAGGAATAACAGAGATTGGTAGATGCTAAGATAAGTGGTAGAAAAGAGAGAGGTTTCAAATAAACACAATTAGAAATGACAAGGGGGATATTACCACTGATCTGACAGAAATACAAACAACCATCAGAGAATATTATGATCACCTCTATGCACATAAACTAGAAAACCTAGAAGAAATGGATGAATTCCTAGACACCTATGTCCTTCCAAGAGTAAACCAGAAAGAAACTGAATGCCTGAACAAACTAATAATGAGCTTTGAAATTGAGTCAGTAATGAAGACTACAAACCAAAAAAAAAAAAAAAAAAAAAGCCAAGAACCAGAAAAATTCACAGCTTAATCCTACCAGATGTACAAAGAAGACCTGGTTCCATTTGTGCTGAATCTATTCCAAAAAATTGAGGAGGAAGGACTCCTCCCTAACTCATTCTATAGGGCCAGGTTTCTGATACCAAAACCTGGCAGAGATAAAACAAACAAACAAATGAACAAACAAAACTTCAGGCCAATATCATTAATGAACATCAATGCAAAAATTTCCAATGAAATACTGGCAAAACGAATCCAGCAACCCATCCAAAAAGTTAACCACCATGATTATGTAAGCTTTATCTCTGGGAGAGAAAGTTGGTTCAACATACGCAAATCAATAAATGTGATTCATCACATAACCATAACTAAAGACAAAACCCATAGGACTATCTCTATAATTGCAGAAAAGGCTTTTGGTGAAATTAAACACCACTTTATGTTAAAAACTATCAATAAACTAGGTATTGAGGGAACATACCTCAAAATAATAAAAGCTGTCTATCACAAACCCATAGCCAAGATCATATTGAATAGACAAAAAGCTGGAAGCATTTCCCTTGAAAACGGGCACAAGACGAGGATGCCCTCCGTCTTTCGTATTCAACACGGTATTGGAGTCCTGGCCAGGGCAATTAGGCAAAAGCATCTAAATAGGAAAAGATAAAGTCAAATTATCCCTGCATGCAAATGACATGATCCATGATCCTATGTCTGAAAACCCCATCGTCTCAGCACCAAAGCTCCTTAACCTGATAAACAACTTCAGCAAAGTCTCAGCATACAAAATCAATGTGCAATAATCACTAATATTCCTATACAAAAACAACAGTCAAGCCGAGAGCCAAACCAGGAATAGGATCCCATTCACAATTGTTACAAAAAGAATAAAATACCTAGTATGCAGCTAAGGTGGTGAATGATCTCTACAAGGATAACTAAAATCCACTGTTCAGAAATTAGAGATGACACAAAAAAATGGAAAAACATTCCATGCTCATGGATACGAAGAATCAATATCACTAAAATGGCCATACTGCCCAAAGCAATTTATATATTCAATACTATTTCTATTAAATTACCATTGACATTCTTCACTGAACTAGAAAAAACTATCTTAAAGTGCATATGAATCCCCAAAACAGCCCAAATAGCCCAGGCAATCCTAAGCAAAAGAGCAAAGCTGGAGGCACCATAGTACCTAACTTCAAACTATACTGCAGGGCTACAGTAGCCAAGACAGCATGGTACTGGTACAAAAGCAAACAAATAGACAAATGGAACAAAATAGAGAACCCAGAAATAAGGCCACTCATCTTTAAGTGTCTGATTTTCAACATACTTGACAAAGACAAGCAATGGAAGAAAGACTCCCTATTAATAAATGGTGCTGGGATAACTAGCTAGCTATATGCAGAAGATTGAAAGAGGATCCCTTCCTTACAACATATACAAAAATTAACTCAAGATGGGTTAAAGACTTAAATGTAAAATCCAAAGCTATAAAACCCTGGAAGACAACGTAGGCAATACCATTCTGAACACAGGAATGGCAAAGATTTCATGACGAAGACGCCAACAACACAATTGCAACAAAAGCAAATACTGACAAATGGGATTGATTAAACTAAAGAGCTTCTGCAAAGCAAAAGAAATGATAAACAGAGTGAACAAACAACCTACAGAATGGGGGGGTGGAATTTTGTAAACTTGCACGTGACAAAGTCTAATACCCAGCATCTATAAGATACTTAAACAAATTTACAAGAGAAAAACAAATAAGCTCATTAAAAAGTGGACAAAGGACATGAACAGACACTTTTCAAAAGAATAACATAAATGCAGCCAACAATCATAGAAAGAAAGCTCAATATTGCTAATCATTAGAAGAAGGCAATTCAAAACCACAATGGGATACCATCTCACATCAGTAAAAATGACTATTATCAAGATTTTTAAAAAAGTAACAGATGCTGGTGTGGTTGTAGAGAAAAAGGAATACTTTTACAATGTTGGTGACAGTGTAAAGAAGTTCAACCATTGTGGAAGACAGGGTGATGACTCTTCAAAGAGCTAAAAACAGAAATGTCACTTGGCCTAGCAATCCTATTCCTGGGTATATACCCCAAGGAATATAAATTATTTTGTTTTAAAGGCACAAGCATGCATATGTTCACTGAAGCACTGTTCACAGTAGCAAAGACATGGAATCAATCTAAATTCCTAGGAATGATAGACTGGATAAAGAAAATGGGGTACATATACACCATTGAATACTATGCAGCCATGAAAAGAATGAGACTATATCCTTTGAGGAACATAGATGGAGCTGCAGGCCACCATGACCCTTAGCAAACTAACAGAGGAACAGAAAACCAAATACCACATGTTCTCACTTATAAGTGAGGGCTAAAGGATGAAAACACATGAACACATGGAGGGGAACTACACACAGTGGGGCCTACCAGATGGTGGAGAGTACGAAGAGGAAGAAAATCATGAAAAATAACTAAGGGGCACTAGGTTTAATACATGGGTGATGAAATAATCTGTACACCAAACCCCCATGACAGAAGTTTACCTACATAACAAACCTGCATATGGCTTTTTGAACTTAAAATAAAAGTTAAAATATAAGTAAATAATTTTTCCTTTATTCACTTGAAAAGAAGGGAGAAAATAGTTTTCAAGCAGAGTCTTGAAGGTATGAGTATATTGAAAGGAATTTGAGAAGTTAGTGAGGAAGACCAAATAATTTCTAATTCTATTATATAGAGAGTAAAATGACCTCTTCCAAGTAGGAAGGAAGAAAAATCAGGTGATAGAAATACAGGGCTGGGTGTGGTGGCTCACGCCTGTAATCCCAGCACTTTGGGAGGCCTAGGAGAGCAGATCACCTGAGGTCAGGAGTTTGAGACCAACTTGGCCAACATGGTGAAACCCCATCTCTACTAAACATGCAAAAATTAGCAGGGTGTGATTGTGGGCGCCTGTAATGCCAGCTACTTAGGAGGCTGAGGCAGGAGAATCATTTGAACCTGGGAGGCGGAGAATGAAGTGAGCTGAGATCATACCACTGCACTCCAGCCCGGGTGACAGAGCAAGACTCCATCTCAAAAAAAAAAAAAAAAAAAAAGGAAAAGATAAAAAAGAAAAAGAAATACAGGCATACCTCAGAGATATTGCACATTTGGTTCGAGACCACTGCAATAATCTCACAAAGTTTTTGGTATCCCAGTGCTTATAAAAAGTTATGCTTACATTATACTGTATGTTATTAAGATTGAAATAGCATTATGCCTATGAAGACAATATGCATATCCTAATTAAAAATTCTTTTTTTTTCCTAGAAGAATGCTAACCATTATCTGAGCCTTACAGTCAAAGTTTTTGCTACAGAGGTTCTTGCCTTGATGTTGATGGCTGCAGATTGATCAGAGCAGTCTTGCTGCAGGTTAGAGTAGCTATGGCAGTTTCATTTTTTACATTCTTAAAAACATTTTTATTAAAGCATATTTAAACATATACAGAATTTGACAGAATAATGAACACTCATATCCATCATCTGGCTTCAATAATTATCAGCTTTTTCCTAGAAGGGAGCATCAAACAGTTAGGTTCGAGTAATTTATAGGGCCAAGCCCCTGACTCCTGCAATAACACTGAGTGCCACATAGTTAGGCCTTCATGCCTACTTTATTGCTTACCTGCTGTTGGATCCTTTAGCACCCATTGCTTTGCTCTGCTTCCTCCTGCATAAATATATATAACCATTTAAGCAGATCTTGTAAAACTGTTAGTGGGGTTGCACCTACATTTTAGAGTATAGGTATACATTTTTACCTCCTTTTTTTTTTTTTTTTTTTAGATGTTGTCAGTGGACTTTTGGTTGTGCCATCCTGGTTGCTCTTTTATATTTATAATGGAGGATACTAAGAAAATGATATCACTGCTGCCACCTTTCTGGTTTGCATTTTCTTTAACTTTTAATTTTGAAATAATTGTAAATTCACAGTTGCAAAAGTAGTGCAGTTAGTATAGAGTCCTGTGAACCCTTCACCTATCTTCACACTCAGTTTGATTTTAAATAATCATTTTTATGTATTTTTCTTCTCCAGGTGACTTAGCTACTCCAGTATAGAAATCTTTCTTGCTCTGGATTTTTAAGTAGTTTTTTGTTTTATTGATATGTAATAATTGTACATACTTATGGGGTACAAGTATTATTTTGGATACATGCATACAATATGTAATGGTCCAATCAGGGTAACTGGGATACCTATCACGTCAAATATTTATCATGTCTTTGTGGTGGGAACATCCAAAATATTCTCTTACAGCTGTTTTGAAATAAACTATAAATTCTTGTTAACTATAGTTACCCTAATGTGCTATCAAACACTAGAACTTGTTTTAAGCATATTTTTATATCCATTACCCAATCTTTTTTTATCCTTCCAACTCTTCACAGCCTCTGCTAACTATCACTCTGCTCATTGTCTTCAAGAGATTTCACTTAAGATAATATACTACTTCTATCTCCTTACTCATTATTAGCCTATTTAGATTTTCTATTTCATCACGGCTCAATCTTGTCAGGTTGCATGGATTGAGGGAATATATTCATTTCTTCTAAGTTTTTCAATTTATTTCCAAAGAGTTGTTCATAATAGTCTTTAATGATCTTTTGTATCTTTGTGGCATCAGTTGTAATATTTCTTTTTTTGTCTCTGATTTTATGTATTTGGATCTTCTTTCTTTTTCTTAGTCTAGCAAATGGTTTGTCAATTTTGCTTATCTTTCCAGAAAAGCAAATTTTCTTTTTGTTGATATTTTGTCTCAATTTTATTTATTTATGCTCAGTTCTTTATTATCTCTTTTCTTCTACTAATTTTGGGTTTCATTTATTTTATTCCTGCTTTTCTAGTTCTTAGGAGTTGGAAATTTCTTAAAATGAGGCAACAATGAAATTTGCCACATCAGTTGAATGTTCCTCTTATAAAAAATTTCTCTGTAGCATTCTATTCTGTTTGATAGCATTTTACACATAATATAAATTCTTTCAAAATTGCAATCAGTTCTTTCAAATTCTGGTGCTGCTTTGTCAACTAAATTATGTAATATTCTAAGTCTTCTCTTGTCATTTCAACAATGTTCATAGCATTTTTGCCAGGGGTAGATTTCATCTCAAGAAATTACTTTGCTATCCACAAGAAGCAACTCTTCATCGGTTCAAGTTTTATCATGAGATAACATCAATTCAGTCCCATATTGAATCTCCACTTCTAATCAAACTGTTTTGCTATAGCTGCCGCATCTGCAATTACTTCCTCCACTTAAGGCTTGAATCTGTCAATGGCATCCATGAGAATTCACGGAATTGGATTCTTTTGAACTCCTCTGAAGATGGTACTTTGTCTGCCTCTTATGAGACACTAATGTTCTTAATGGCAATTAGGATGGTGAATTCTTTCTAGAAGGTGTCCAATTTACTTTGTCCAGCTGTCTCGAAGGAATCATTTATCTATAGCAGTTACAGCCTTACACAATGTAGTTCTTAAATTATAAGAATTAAAAGTCTAAATGACTCCTTGATTAATGGTCTGCAGAATGGTTGTTGTTTTAGCATGAAAACAAAATTAATATCCCTGTACATCTGTTTATCTAAGATTCTCTCCATAAGAATCTTGGATGAACAGATGCATTGTCATTGAGCAGTAATATTTTGAAAGAAATCTCTTTTTTCTGAGAAATGGGTATCCACATTGGGCTTAAAATACCTAGCAAACCATTATAAGCAAATGTGAAGCCATTCAGGCTTTGTTTTTCCATTTCTAGAGCATGGGCAGAGTAGATGCAGCATAATTCTCAGGAGTACTAGTGTTTTGAAAATGATAAATAAGCACTATCTTTAATTTACAGTTACCAGATGCATTAGCACCTAACAATAGAGTCAGCCTGTCTTTTGATGCTTTGAAGCCAGGCATTGATTTCTCTCTAGCTATAAAAGCCCTAGGTGTCATGTACTTCCAGTAGAAGGTTATTTTGTCTACATAGAAAATCTGCTTATTATTGTAGTCATCTTCATCAATTATCTTAGCTAGGTCTTCAGGATAACTTTCTGTAGATTCTACCTGGGCACTTGTTACTTATCCTTGTGCTTTTATGTTATAGAGATGGATTCTTCTCTTAAACTTCATAAACTGACTTCTGGTAGCTTTAAACCTTTTTTTCTGCAGTGTCCTCATCTCTCTTAGCCTTCACAGAACTAACGAGAGTAAAGGTCTTGCTCTGGATGAGGCTTTGGCTCAAGGACACATGTGGCTGGTTTGATTTTGTTTCCCCACCACTAAAACATTCTCTGTATCAACAAGACTGTTGCACTTTCTTATAATTCATATGTTTACTGGAGTAGTACTTTTAGTTTGCTTCAATAACTTTTCCTTTACATTCACAACGTGGTTTACCATTTTGCACAAAAGACCTAGTTTTGTATCTATCATATCTTTTGACATGGCTTCCTCACTAAGCTTAACCATTTCTAGCTTTTGATTTAAAGTAAGAGATGTGTTACTCTTCCTTTCACTTAAAGACTTGGAGGCCACTGTTGGGTTGTTAATTGATCTAATTTTAATATATTTATGTCTCAGAAAATAGGGAGGAGCTGATTGCAGACATGAATATGTATATAAATTTGAGAAGAAAATTCAGACTAGAAACAACATTGAAAGTCAGTCAATGTTATTTATTCATTCATACATTTACTAATTTATAGTTTCTTTTAGTAATTCCATGGTATTTTTTCATGCATGGATTCATTCAACAATTATAGACCATGAATCTAGTGAGCCAATTGACTACCTATATGATGTTAATGAAATATTCCAGGATAAATAGGCAACTGTGCTGTGACCTTAAATACCAATAGTTAACTGGTTAAATGAGCATATGTCTAAGAAATACAGGAATCAAAGAATGGTGTATGGTTGTTCACATGGTCTGGCTCTTTGTCCCCACCCAAATCTCATCTTAAATTGCAATCCAAATTGTAATCCCCATGTGTTGAGGCAGGGACCTCGTGGGAGGAAGCTACATGATAGAGACAGTACCCCCATGCTGATCTCCCATAGTGAGTTTGTTCTCATGACAGCTGATAGTTTTATAAGGGGATTTCCCCAACTTTGCTTAACACTGCTGTCTCCTGCCACCATGGGAAGAAGGACACGTTTGTTCCCTCTTTCACCACAATTGTAAGTTTCCTGAGGCCTCCCCAGCTATGTGGAACTGTGAATCAGTTAAACTTCCTTTCTTTATAAATTACCCAGTCTGAGGCATTTATTCATATCAGTATGAAAATGAATTAATACATTGGGACTGAGGTAGAGGGGCACTGCTATTAAAGATACCAAAAAATGTGGGAGCAACTTTGGAACTAGGTAATGGGCAGATGTTAGAACAGTTCAGAGGGATCAGAAGAAGACAGAAAAATGTGGGAAAGTTTGGAACTTCCTAGCGACTTGAAGGGCTCAGCAGACAAGAAGATGTGGGAAAGTTTGGAACCTCCTGGAGACTTGTAGAATGGTTTTGATAAAAATGTTGTTAGTGATATGGACAATGAAGTCCAGGCTGAGGTGGTCTCAGATGAAGATGAGGAACTTCATGGGAACTGGCGCAAAGGTTACTCTTGGTATGCTTTAGCAAAGAGACTGGCAAAATTGTGCTGACCTAGAGATCTGTGGAACTTTGAACTTGAGAGATATGATTTAGGGTATCTAGCAGAAAAATTTCTAGGCAGGAAAACATTCAATAAGACCCAGCATTAAAGTAGAAAATTTGCTGCCTGGGGATGCAGTAGACAAGAAAAACTTATTTTCTGGGGAGAAACTTAAGCCTGCTGCAGAAATTTGCTTAAGTAGCAAGGAGACGAATGTTAATTGCTAAGACAATGGGAAAAAATGTCTTCAGGGCATGTCAGATAATTTCACAGCAGCCCTTCCCATCTCAGGCCTAGAAGCCTAGATGAAAAAAATAGTTTCTTGGGGTGGCCCCAGGTCCCCCTGCTCTGTGCAGCCCTGGGACATGGTGCACTGTGTTCCAGCTGTTTCAGCTCCAGCTATGGCTAAAAGAGGCCAAGGTACAGCTCAGGCCATTGCTTTGGAGGATGCAAGCACCAAGCCTTGGCAGCTTCCATGTGATGTTGAGCCTGTGGATGCACAGAGTCAAGAATTGAGGTTTGGGAACTGTCACTTAGATTTCAGGGGATGTATGCAAATACATGGATGTCCAGGCATAAGTTTGCTGCAGGGGTGGAGCCCTCATGGAGAACCTCTGCTAAGGCAGTGCTGAAGGGAAATGTTAGGTTGGAGCCACGCACAGAATCCCCAATGGGAAATCGCCTAGTTGAGCTGTGAGAAGAGGGCCACTGTTCTCCAGACCCCAGAATGTAGATCCACCAACAGTTTGCACCACACACCTGGAAAAGCCACAGACACTCAATGCCCATCCGTGAAAGAAGCTGGGAGGGGGGCTGTACCCTGCAAAGCCACCAAGGCAGAGCTTACCAATGCCATGGGAGTCCACTTCTTATATCAGCATGACCTGGATGTGAGACATGGAGTCAAAGGAGATAATTTTGAAACTTTAAGGATTAATGTTTGTTCCGTTGAATTTTGGACTTGCATGGGGCCTGCAACCCCTTTGTTTTGGCCAATTTATCCAATTTTGAATGGCATATTTACCCAATGCCTGTACCCACATTGTATCTAGAAATGAATTAACTTGCTTTTGATATTACAGGCTCATAGGTGGAAAAGTCTTGCCTTATCTCAGGTGAGACTTTGGAATTGGAATTTTGGGTTAATGCTGAAATGAATTAAAATTTGGGGGAACTATTGAGAAGGCATAACTGTGTTTTGAAATGTGAGAAAGATGAGATTTGGGAGGTGTCGGGGCAGAATGATATATTCTGGCTTTGTGTCCCCACCCAAATCTCCTCTTAAATTGTAATCCCCATGCGTTGGAGGAGGGACCTCCTGGGAGGTGATTAGATTATGGGGGAGGTTTCTCCATGCTGTTCTTGGGATAGTGAATGAGTTCACATGAGATCTGATGGTTTTATAAGTGGCTTTCCATCACTTTGCTCAGCACTTCTCTCTCCTGCTGTCTTGTGAAGAAGGATGTGTTTGCTTCCCCTTCCATTATGACTGTAAGTTTTCTGAGGCCTCCCAGCCATGTAGAAGTGTGAGTCAATTAAACCTCTTTTCTTTATAAATTACCCAGTCTTGGGTGTTTCTTCATAGCATCATGAATATAAACTAATACAGTTCTGCTGGGTTCTAGACAACGGCAATAGCAAAAGCACAGGCTCTGTGGTAAGAAGCATTTCACATTGCATTACCCTAAAGACCAATGTGGCCTGAGGTGAGAGGCTGGGAGATATATTGTAGAATAAGAGGCAAATAATTCCCAGTGTACAAATATATCTGAAGCTTATTTTTATAGATCTCATCAAAGTTTGTACAATAAGGAGTAAAGTTTTAACAGAAAACATGCAATCTTGTCCTGAAAAAACATGTGCTAGGGTTTGGGTCAACCAGAGTTTTGAAAAGTGAGAAATGTCAAAGAAGTGAGATTGACTTCCTGCATATTACCTCTACTCCTTGCTCATTTTATTATGGATCCATGAACCACATATGTATAATCAAGTTTCATGCAGGTAAGCTAAAGTTAAAGGAATTGTACTGAAATTTACTCCACTCTCTGTTGCTTAAGAAATAGTTACAGTATGAATTCAGCCAAATCAACTATCTTCTTAAAAATATAATATTCTTCAGAGAAATTTGGCAGAATGCATCATTTCTACAGTGTATCATTATTATTCTCAATGTCAAAAAATCCCCACAAAATAGAAAATATGGCTCATTGTCAAGAAAAGAAAATTCACGAGACCAAAATTGGAATAACCTAGAGTTTGCAAAAACCAAAAAAAAAATCTTTAAAGCAGTTATTACATCTTTGTTCAAGAATGTAGAGAAAATTTATAATGAGTAAAAAGGTAAACATTCTCTGCAGAAATATAGATACTCGTAAACAAAATTTAAATTCTAGATGTGAAAAATGCAGTATCTAAAAAAATTCACTATTTAAACTTATGAGCAAAATGACAATGGAAAGGAAAGAAATATCAAGCTTCAAGATGGACCAATAGAAATTATCTAATTTGAAAAACAGAAGAAAATTATTGAGAGAAAGAAGTAACTCAGAGATATGTGTGATAGTATTAAAAGTTCAAACATATGTGTAATTATAGTCCTTACGGAAAGAAGAGAGTACTTTGAAGAATGGGAGTATAATATCTGCTTGTTGAAAATAAACCTATTTACATAAATGTGGAAATTCAAGAGCTCACAAAACAAGATGGAATATAAACAAACCAACAAAAACTCACATAGGTATATTACAGCCAAATAGCTGAAAACCAGTGAACAAGTTGACGTAAATAAGAGGAAAAATGACATATTGCAAGTAAGGAAACTTGACTGAGTATTCAGAAACTATGGGCAGTGGAAAACTAGTTTTTAATTGCTAAGAATAGATGTCAACCTGGCATTCTATATCTAACAAAAATATAGAGTACTACAAGAATTGAAAGCTATATAAAGACGTGTCTAATGAAGTAACATTAACAAATATTTCTTTTACCAAAGAACATGCACTATAAAAAATGCTAAATATCACTTTTTAAAATGTATTAGCCGCCATGACATAAAAATATTAGCTGCCATGACATTAAAAAAAGAATTTTTTTTAAGACAGAAGAAAGGACATTGTATATATGAATATGAGTAAAATAGGAAACACTTTATTTTCACTCTTCAGTTTTAAAAAATACTCATGCCTTTAAAACAAAATAATAACATTGTGTTCTTGGTTCATAATTTATGTGACTGTAACACATATGCTAATGAAAATATCAAAGACAGCTTAAAGTTGCAGATTTCCTCATTTTAAAAGAAGTGGTAAAATATTTTAATCCTCTCTCAGATATGTAGTGCATATACTATAATTCTTAAACAAATTAGTTTTTTTTTTTCTTTTTTGAGATGGAGTCTTGCTCTGTCTCCCAGTCTTGAGTGCAGTGGCTTGATGTCGGCTCACTGCAACCTCCACTTCCCTGGTTCAAGTGATTCTCCTGCCTCAGCCTCCCGAGTACCTGGGACTACAGGTGTGCATGCCATCATGGCTGACTAATTTTTGTATTTTTAGTAGAGACAAGGTTTCACCATATTGGCCAGCCTGGTCTTGAGCTCTTGACCTCAAATGATCCACCCGCTTCAGCCTCCCAAGATGCTGGAATTACAGGTATGAACCACTATGTCTGGCCTCAAATTAGTTTTTTAAAAAAATGTTTTGGAAATTCCTCACATTCAGGAATAATTTTTCATGTGGTGGAAAAACCTAATTAAACACAATTATAACTACTAAAATTATGGAAACACCAATATGTGACTATTTTGGTGGAGATAATTAGTGTCTTTTTTCCTGCCATTTCATTAATGTTCACATGTATAATATTTTCATTAATGGAATCTCCTGATTGCTTTAATATTGTGGGTGATTATTGTTTACTATGGTTCATATTATGTGTTTATTAAGAAAAAAATTATGTCTATATTTTTCTATTGATTTGTTGATCATTTTTGTCAGTTATTAAATGGATAGTGAATCTTTTTCTTTTTCTACTCTCCATAAACAATGAAAAAATATTTTATTTTGAGAAAGACTTTAATTATTTCATTTTTTATAGTCCACACAGTTTATCTAGCGTCTGCCTAAGAGTGGATGGTATACTAACAGGGTCTCATTCCAGATGGTTATACTAAGTATTACTGAATACTGAAGCTTAATACTGAATACTGAATCTTAATTTTCTATGCTAGTAGAACTAAATTATGTTTCCAATATTGGACTACCGACTATGAGAGATCTTCAATTTAATGTCTAGATCACAGATCATAATAAAAATGTAATTTTCTACAATAAATTGCCCTCCTCCTCTCTACCTCTATGAGCATCTGTTGCCTTGAAGGAATTACATTAAGCCGTAGCATGGATTTTCAGTTCAGGTTTGCTGTGTACAATTTGCACTGCTCTGAACAGCTGGCTATTACTTTTGCTTTCCCATTTCACTCACAGTTGAAATGATTTACCACCTGTGGATGCATCATGTTTCTTCTGTCTTCATTTGTTAGGTTAATTAAGTTTTACTCTTTCTAGTTTTTTAATACAAGCCTTATAGTTATTTCAACTATAAACAGCTAAAGAGTATGTACTGTTTTACTAAAAACAACTGTTTTAAGAAGTCTGTCAATTAAATGTGTGAATTTTTCAAAACAGCAAACTATTTACCCCAGATAAAAAAAAATATATCAAAGTTCAAATTATTTCATAGATGATTTGGTTTTGATTACAGAACATCTAAACTATAAATAAACCATCATTTTTGGTCAGAAAACAATCTTCTATGTCTTCATAATTTTCCTTTTCCTCACAAAAATTCCTGCTTTCCTAACCCTTATGCAATCAGGAAGCTCAAATTTATTTCCAATGTACTTCCGGGTTGTAACAATTTTCCTGGTGGTCATGGGTTCAATCTCCAGCTGAAAATATGTTTCCTCCAGGTTCCCTTGTCACTTTGTTTCTAAATCCTCAGTTGACATGGTTCTTCTTGCTTTTATAACATCCTAGAAATTCTAAAATAGTAGATTCAAGATGTTGAAAAATAAAAATTACTTTATACTTTAATTCAATAGATTTCACCTAAGTAGTACTGTTATAAAAATTGTACTTTGTGATCAAAGTAACTCATATCAGTTAGTTCTTTAGTTAACACTGCATGGAGCAGTACTGCAGGTGTTATAGTTCAACAGTTGCATGCCATGACAAGTTCTCTTGGTCCTAACTCCACCTCAAGTTGTTTTATCTGCAACCACTTGTTAGCAGGCTTTGATTATTCTTGTTAGGTGCAAGGTCAGCCTCCTGATGCAAATTTTGCTATGGATCTTCCATTTCCTCCTCTGGGAAATCTCTGATTCATGAAGGATGACAACTGTGATAAAGCATGAGGCAGTCACAAATTCACACCTAGAAAAGGTAGAAGAGGCAACATGGCATACCTTGAGTAATTGGGGATGGCATCTTATGGATAAACACTTCCCACTTTTGTCAGGGGGCAGAATATTCCAGAAGAGCGTTTGTGTATTTTTTAATCTTTGAATTGCTTGTATGGCCCCATGTTCAAATGTTGACATTTAAGCTTTCTGGAGTCAGAGGGAAGCCGTGGTGATTCTACTGATGCTCTGATCAAACTCTTTTGGCGTCAGACTTATACTGGTAGCAAGCACACATTACCAAATGAAAACCTCCCATTTATGCCTAATATGATTTTCACAGGTTACTCTGCAAATCCACTTTTAATGTCTCTCTCAGGAGTTTAAGGCTTAGGCATTTAGAATGTGACTTTCAGGAATGTAGACTTTTGGGGCACAAAGCTTAAAATCCTCTCTTTCCTCATCTTTGGTTACAGGAGACCACCCAGAAATATTTTCATTCCAAAAACACTGTTGACCTATTTTCTTTCTCCAAATTCCAAGTCTTAAAGTCAGTGAAAAAACTCTAATACTCTACTACTTGAAAAAGGACTTATGAATGTATTTTATTTAGAGATTTTTCAATCTCTGGAAAGTTAATGGGAAGCTTAACTGCCTTGAAGCTTAGGTCTCTCCTTAAAAATACAGCCTATTTTCTTTAATCTTTTTTGCACAAAACCATAAAATGAAGCCTCTAGGAGTCTATGAGCAAGCTTACCAATCAGCCTTAGCAGCAGTCACCTTGGTAATGCTTCTTACATTGATTTTCTTCTTACCTCAGTCAACTCCTTTGGCTTCTCTTTCTTGCTTTCAGAGATCATTTTCTAAATAATCAGTGGTCCAGGGTCTTGACTTAGGCTCTGCTTTCGAGGAGACTGAGGTTAAGAGAGAGCTAATACCTTTCATATGTGTTTATTTCATGTTCTCATTTTCTTATAGGTGGCTTGATGAATCAAATTCTCTTTCTAAATAAAGAAGATATAATTATATCTTAAATAATCTGAGGTGAAATAATGAAAAACTCCATACTTTCTAAAAATAGGACATGTGGTAGCCATATCTCTGGATATAGAATTCTATTATAGCCCCAAACCCATAATGTAAAATGTTTTCATGGACATAAAAAGGGCATAACCTTAAAATTATAAACCTAGTGACAGTGAAACCTGAAGGTAGTATTATCTAGCCAACATAATGTCAACAGCCCGCTTAAGAAACACTAGAAAGTTATGTTTTCTACTGTGAATACATGAATCTCAACTCTCAATTCCCACATTTCATATATTCTTTTTTCATTAATGGAAACTGTGTTATAGTATGTCAATAGGATTGCATGATCATATGTTCCTACGAATGAGTCACTTGTGGTGAGGTGCAGTGCTGTTAATTTATAGCACACGACTTAAATCAGTATTATTAGTTATCTCTGAGCTCTCAGAGAAAATGTTAGGAACAGGAGAACAGAACTTTTAAATGTACAGATCTCTTATAAAGAACACATGCACACTCACAAACAATGATTAGCACATATTTTCAGCTTAATTTCTTTGTCATATCTTCAGTTTTATACACATTTATGCCATTAAACCAGTGAGAATGAGTAAGTATTGATGGTAAAACTGTGCATTTTTGCTCATGGAAGCAGTCGTCTTAATTTAAGGCAAGGTACTGTTTGCTAGCATGGCCTCTCCCTGCTCTGTGGCTGTTTTCCTGTTTTTACTGATGTGCAAAATAGAAAAAAAAATAGAAAGGTATTTTTTCCTCTTTCACTAACCTTCTCTTCTTCTTGTCTTGAATATAGATGTACTTTTGATAAATGGCCAATGTAAGAAAGAAGTATAAAAGTTAAATTAAGATTTAAAAATAACATTAGCCAGGTGTGGTGGCTCATGCCTGTCATCCCAATACCTTTGGCAGGCTGAGTTGGGAGAATTCCTTGAGCTCAGGATTTCAAGACCAGCTTGAAGGGGGTGGGTCGCCCCTTCACAGCTGTGGGTGTTTCTCGTTGGGTGGAACGAGAGACTTGGAAAAGAAAAAGACACAGAGACAAAGTATAGAGAAAGAAGTAAGGGGACCCAGGGGACCAGCATTCAGCATATGGAGGATCCCACTGGCTTCTGAGTTCCCTTAGTATTTATTATGGTGTCTTTCAGAGAGGGGGATGTGTCATGGTCACAAGACAATAGTGGGGAGAGGGTCAGCAGACAAACACGTGAACAAAGGTCTTTGCATCATAGACAAACAAGGTAAAGAATCAAGTGCTGTGCTTTAGATATGCATAGACATAAACATCTCAATGCTTTGTTAAGCAGTATTGCCGCCCACATGTCTCACCTCCAGCCCTAAGGCGGTTTTTCCCTATCTCAGTAGATGGAATGTACAATCGGGTTTTATACTGAGACATTCCATTGCCCAGGGACGGGCAGGAGACAGATGCCTTCATCTTGTCTCAACTGCAAGAGGCATGCCTTCCTCTTAAACTAATCCTCCTCAGCACAGACCCTTTACGGGTGTCGGGCTGGGGGACGGTCAGGTCTTTCCCTTCCCACGAGGCCATATTTCAGACTATCACATGGGGAGAAACCTTGGACAATACCTGGCTTTCCTAAGCAGAGGTCCCTGCGGCCTTCCGCAGTTTTTGTGTCCCTGGGTACTTGAGATTAGGGAGTGGTGATGACTCTTAAGGAGCATGCTGCCTTCAAGCATTTGTTTAACAAAGCACATCTTGCACAACCCTTAATCCATTTAACCCTGAGTTTGACACAGCACATGTTTCAGAGAGCACGGGGTTGGGGGTAAGGTCACAGATTAACAGCATCTCAAGGCGGAAGAATTTTTCTTAATACAGAAAGAAATGGAGTCTCTTATGTCTACTTCTTTCTATACAGACATAATAACAATCTGATCTCTCTTGCTTTTCCCCATACCAGCTTGGACAACATAGTGAGATCTCCTCCTTACAAAATATTGTTTTAAAAATTAGCCTGGTATAGTGGTATGCACCTGTAGTCCCAGCTACTTAGGAGGTTGGAAGATTGCTCGAGTCTGGGAGATCAATGCTGCAGTGAGTTGTGATTGCACCCTTGCATTCCAACCTAGGCAACACAGCAAGACCCTGTATTGAAAATAAAATAAAATAAAATAAACGTAGCTAATGGTTTTACAGTAATATTGATGAAACGTACAGTAACAAAAGATCATTTCAGCTAAATTATCAATATACAAGTGAAGGAACTAGAAGATTCTAAAGTTGGCAGAAATAAAAAAATAATTTAAGTTTCTATAATAGGAATACCAATAGATAGTATGTTGAAAAATCACATTTAAGAAATTAGCCATCAGTATGATGTATGATATTATTTACCTATCTTTCTTTTTTTAGTAAAAAATACTAAAAGCCAAAACATCTACAGAGATTACCTTGACTAGCCGACCAATTTGCAGAGAAAATATATTTAAAAGGTTCAATGATTTCCTTCATTTAATATACTTATTGATAGATGTGAGAGTACACAATGTATTTTCTGACTTTTTTTTGAGATGGAGTTTCACTCTTGTCGCCAAGGCTGGAGCGCAGTGGCATGATCTCAGCTTACTGCAACCTCTGCTTCCCGGGTTCAAGGGATTCTCTTGCCTCAGTCTTCCAAGTAGCTGGGATTACAGGCACATGCCACCATGCCCAGTTAATTTTTGTATTTTTAGTAGAGATGAGGTTTTTCCATATTGCCCAAGCTGGTCTCGAACTCCTGACCTCAGGTGATCCACCCGCTTTGGCCTCCCAAAGTGCTGGGATTACAGGCATGAGCCACTGTGCCCAGCCTTTTCTGACGTATTTTAAGGGACCTATTATAAAACAACATGGACTAGTAGCATGGTACATGGCAGAAATGAAATAAATTCCATAGTTACTTTCTATATGCTATTACTACTACTAATAATGATAAAATACCAACTAGCAAATTCAATTGCAATAATAATATGTTGTATAAGGGTAAACAACAACTAGACAAATGAAAATCTATGCCTTGGTAGGCCCAGATGCTTAGACTCGATATTGCACACAGAATTTATCATTGTCTCCTCTGTAAACTTGGGTGAATTTTCACTGAGACTAAATTTTCCTGCATCCAAAATTAGAATTTAAAAAAAAAATACCTTAAGAATTTTATGTGGTTGTTATTACAAAAATCCTCTCATGCTGAATAAACTAATCTTGGAAAACATGTATTCTCTTCTTATATGCTTTATTGCTTTTATTTTGTGTGTGATGCTGATTACATTTAAATGTTTTATGTGAACTGGACAGTGATAGAGAAGAAATAAGAATTAATTGCAAAGTTCTGTCTTGGGGAACTAGATGAATAATAGTTTTGTTACAACTAAGAGAAATGATATGGGAAGTGGAAACATTATTATTTTGGTGTATGTTTTTACAAGGTCTAGCTCAAACATTAGGTGAGGTCATTATGATATATTCTGCTATAGCCAGTTATCCATCTATCCATCCATTCATCCATCCATCCAGTTTCACTGGACTTTGAGAATTTATTAAAATAATACACTGTGCATTAAATGTGAATTTTGTTATTTTAAGGATTACTTTTATATTTGTGTATGATTTCACCTGTATAGAAATACAGTCTAAATATAAGGAATGCAGATGGTTTAGCCTATGTGGGAAAGTTCTCTCTAGTGAGCATAACTAATCAAATTCATATTAACATACATAATAAAAATGCAGAACATTTTTCAAAAATATTTCATGCTAAATACTATACTATATAATCAAACATCAATTTCTTCAGAATAATGATTTATTTATAGTTTCTAGAAAATTAAGTTTTTAAAATTTATTATAACCAGTTTTGTAATTTCAAATACAGATTGATTCATATAGCAGTCCTCAAAAATATTTGAATCGTTTGATTCTAGTAATTTAAGAAGAATACTTGTAATAAATGATCTGCATTCTACAAGGAATCTTTAGAAGAACTAGAAAACTAGGTTTGAATATGCTTGCTGTTAAAATTAAATAAAATATTTTTTGCACTTCAATTTTTCTGGTTAGGCATAGTGGCAATATATTTATGCATTTCGTTTGGTGAGTTATTGCTTTTGAGCCAGTTTTTCTTATGCTCTCTTTATAATTATTTTTGCCCCCTTATTACAGAAAGCCTTATAATAGGAGAAAAGCACATGCTATGTTATCTAAGCAAAGTGAATTAAATTTTTAACTCAACATATCCTCCATATTTAAAACCCTGTTGGTTATCACCTTTTATCAGGGGAACCAGCCCCCTGTATTTCAATGTAGGTTCTTTTTTATTTTCCTTAAGTGGTCGGCCGGTCTGAGAAATAAAGGGAAAGGGTACAAAAGAGCGAAATTTTAAAGCTGGGTGTCCGGGGGAGACATCACATGTCACCAGGTTCCATGATGCCCCCTGAGCCGCAAAACCAGCAAGTTTTTATTGGCAATTTTCAAAGGGGAGGGAGTGTACGAATAGGGTGTGGCTCACAGGGATCACATGCTTCAAGGGCAACAAAATATCACAAGGCCAATGAGCAGGGCAAGGTCACAAGGCCAGGGCGAATCTAGAATTACTAATGGGTTCCTGGTCCCACTGTGCACTCATTGTCATTGATAAACATCAGGAAACATGGGTTGAGAGCAGACAACCGGTCTGACTAAAATTTACTAGGCAGGAATTTTGTAATCCTAATAAGCCTGGGGGCGCTGCAGGAGACTAGGGCGTGTTTCATCCCTATCTACAACTGTGCAAGGCAGACACTCCCAGAGCGGCCATTTTAGAGGACCCCCCCTGGGAAAGCATTCTTTTCCCAGGACTGTTAATTATTAATATTCCTTACTGGGAAAAGAAGTCAGTGATATTTCTCTTACCCATTTTCAGCAATAAGAGAAATATGGCTCTGTCCTGCCTGGCTCCCAGGCAGTCAGACCTAATGGTTATCTCCTTTGTTCCCTGAACATCGCTGTTATCCTATTCTTTTTTCAAGGTGCCCAGATTTCATATTGTTCAAACACACATGCTTTACGAACAATTTGTGCAGTTAACGCAATCATCACAGGGTCCTGAGGTGACATACATCCTCAGCTTACGAAGATGATGGGATTAAGAGATTAAAGTAAAGACAGCCATAGGAAATTATAAGAGTATTGATTGGGGAAGTGATAAATGTCCATGAAATCTTCACAATTTATGTTCAGAGATTGCAGTAAAGTCAGGTGTAAGAAATTACAAAAGTATTAATTTGGAGAACTAAAAAATGTCCATGAAATCTCCACGATTTATGTTCTGTCACAGCTTCAGCAGGTCCCTCCGTTCCGGGTCCTTGACTTCCCGCAACAACCTTTGTCACCTTTGTATCCACCAATTATAGACCTTGATAGGGAGGTTTAATTTTCCACATAGTATAGTTTTATTGTACATTTTTCTTGCTTTCTTGGTGACCAGTATTTTTGGGGACTCTTACTAGTATATCCCACCTCCTCACAGAATAAAGCATAATACATTCCCTTCCTTTGCCCACAAACAGCCAAACTTGGTGGCACTAATTAGACAGATCCACTCAAGACTTTGCCTCAGAAGATAGAAATAATGGAGAAGCCACACCTGTTGAATGCAGTGAGGACATCTAGCTCTCGAGTTTCAACTGTTACAAGACTGACTTCTATTGTAGAATGAATGACAGCATTAATCCTTTTTTCTTTATAAATTACCCAGTCTCAGGTGGTTCTTCACAGCAGTGTGAAAATGAATTAATATATCATCTGAAACTTAACATGAAATTTATTTAATAATATTTTGCATATTTTCTGGCTTCTTTGTTCTACTTGGATTTAAATTAGTTGGACACATTTATGTTGTCCAGCCTCAGGTATGTGTTACTGAGCTCTCCAGATCATTTGACAGATTTCTTTCTTTTAGGCTTTATCTAATTTCCTCAAATTAAAGAACATATTATCAACATGTCGAACATCCACTTCATATTACTTTCTGAAGGGTCTATATGAAAAATTAAATTAAATTGGGCTCTCTCAAAAAATTAATATAAAAGGAAGTAGGTAATTTTTAAGGGAATAAATATGAAACTGGAGTTGAATACTGTCTTCATTAGTTGTTGTACTAAATGTACTTTCTATAAATTCTCAGAATTTTTATCTATAAAAATATAACATTAATACCTATTTCATAAAATTGATATAAGAATAAAATGAACTAATAATATAAAAGTTGGAATATTGTTTAGTAAGTAGCATTCATTAAAAAATAGTGTTTACTATCAAAGTTATTATAATAATTATTTGGGTTAATTGTGGGTAAGATAGTGATCAGTTTTCCCTCTTTTTGGCATGGCTATCCTAGTACTTCTCTTAGTCAAATTTCACTATAAAAATTATACATCTATGTAGAACATGTAAGACCAAGAATTTCAAATTTGATTATACAAGTTCTGTAGCTAGCATCTTGACGAAGAAATACTCTTCTATCTGCATACTGTAAATAATGTAAAACTTATTTTGCAATATTTCAATAACAAGATTTTTGTACTATGACAAGTCTATGATAATGAGAGTAAAAGGGAAAATAAGAAAAACAGTGGAGTTTAATGGAGCTCAAGTATTTCTAATACAAGTCACTTTGCTTTAGAAAAATCTGGTATAATCTATTCTCACTGAAATGTTGAATAACCTTATAATATGTGTCAAAAAGAAAAAATATATAGTAAATATATTGCAGCTATGTATTTAAATCCAGGGACGTATCCATATATCAATATATAATGCATATACACACATTGGGATATAGAACAAATACTTTTATATATATTGCTGGATAAAAGCTTAGTGACATTAAATGTTCCATTCAGTGAATATTTGATATTTAATGTAGATATTTATCATAGCTTCATTGATGCATTCTCATAGTTTTCTACATTTTTGGGCTTAGAAGAGATGTAATTTTCCTTCCTATTTTATGTTTTCTTTGTGTAAATTTGTGTGTGTGTGTGTGTGTGTGTATACAAGCTGGAAGACATGGATATAAGAATATGCATTTGAGAAACTAGGTAGGTATTTATATCAATATAAGTTAACTATAATACCTGATTTTTTGCTATTATCATGTTTTATCAAATTAATATAGCTCTATGTGAATGTTTTCAAATATAACACTTCACTCCAAAAGTTTAAACTAACTTAATTCTATAAAATGTTAAGTTGTTAAGTAACTGAAACGTTAATTAATATGTAACAATTTATTCTTAATCTCTCTGTGTGTGTGTGTCTCTGTCTCTCTTTCTCTCTCTCTCTCTCTCTATATATATATATGTTTGGAGTATTAACTTCAATTTAAGAATTAAGACTTTAAAGAACATTTCTAAAATAACTCCAAAACCAAAGGTAAACCTTTCATTGTACCTAAACATAATAACATCATTTATAATTTTAAGTTTTTAAATTGACTATATGGTCATGGCCTTCTTTTCCCTAGTTATACCAAGTATTGCATATATACCTGGAATCCTTTAACCAAATAAAATATGAAATATATATCCATTGCCACTCCTTCAAACATGAATAACTTTAAAATACAACTTTCATAAACTAGTGTCCGTACTCTTTTTTATAATTTTAAATATTTTTCTTCCTAGAAAACCTTTAAATTAACATCCTTTGATAAACTGAAATTATCTCAGTTAACATTTATTTTTCATAAATGGTGATACTCCTGGTGTTAAAATATGAAGAGGTTAACGAGAGAGAATTCTGGCAGAATAATAGTAAAAAAAATGCTTGAAAGATTGCATTTTGACAAATCAATAAGCTTTTGATGTCACATAATTACACTTTCATTTTGTCCTCTTCAGGTTGGTTATTAACACAGCAGTAGGCTGTCTGTCTGCTGTCTAAGCCAAGGTTAATAAACATGTTTACAATATGATATTTCTATTGCCTCAGTACAAAATAAGCTCTGTTCTTATTTCTTGGCATGCTCTTGTCGCCTTTAAAACATTAATCTCTGGGACTTTTGAAGTGGCAAAGGAAGCTAGGAAGCAAATAGTATATATATATATACATATATGTATATATATGTATATATATGTATATATATGTATATATATGTGTGTATGTATATATATATAACTTCTACAAGTTGAAAATTCTACAGCAGTTTATTGTCTTGTCTTTCAAGATTTTCTGATTTTCTTCAAAGAAATGTTTATGTTTTTCTAGGTAACCATTGTTTCACATTCAAATTTAGATGTGGAAATATTAATGTTTATAACATAGTTACTATAAACTTCTACAGCATTTTTAAGAATTGTTTACTAACTACGTGTAAACCCAACTATACTTTCAATACAAATTCATTCGTCACATATAAAGTAACATAACTGAGATGAACAAAATTAGTTTTGTCACTTTTTATTTAATTTTAAAAAATAAATTCTAATGAGGGTAAATTAATGGTGACTACTTAAATTGTTAAATGTATCAACAAATACATTAAGTATATATAATTAATAATTGTTAGAAGAGTAAGTAAATCTCTAGCTGTAATCAAATCAAAATAAATTTTAGATTCATGAAGCAAATGGATTAAAGTGTTACATTCTGACAAAAGAGAAGTATATTATTCACAGTGACTTATTTACAATGAGAAGCTGTAGGTCAATGGAAACAATACAAAATTACAATTATATTACACAAGGTATTGTAGAACACTCAAAATGATACTTAGTTGAAATTCAGTAAATAGCTATGAAAGATCTCTAAATAATATCCTCAACAGTTTTATAACTGATTTTTTTTAAAAGCATGTTTTTGAAAGTTTCTTAAAAGTTAGATTTTGCCAAGCATGGTAGCTTATGCAGGTAATCTCAGCATTTTCAGAGGCTGAGGCAGGAGGATGGCTTGAGTTTAGGATTTCAGTATCAGCCTGGGCAACATAGTGAGACACTATCTACAAAAAAAAAAAAAAAAAAAAGTTAGTGTGGTAGCACATACCTGTGATCCCAACTACGCAGAAAGCTGAGATGGGAGGATTGCTAGAGACCAGGAAGACCAGGCTGCAGTCAGCTGAAATGGCACCACTGCACTCTAGCATTGGAAGACAGAATGAGACCCTGTCTCAAAAAATAAACAAACAAAATGTTAGATTTTTGCCTATCACCAAAGATGCTTCATTACTTTTTAGACACAAATATATGTATGCATTCCTGGACTTTACTTTCTGCTTCATTGTTGAGGCTATACTATTTAGAGCATAATTTGATAATAAAAATGATTTTGAACCAAAGAATCTATGTCATGAAATAAGTCTAGAGAATAATTGTTTTCCTACAGTTATTAAGAAAAAGAATTTCTAAGCACTATTTTTTTTGTTCAGATTGGAAAATAACTTCGGTTTTTTTATAGGTCATAATGATAAAATCTTTATGTTTTACAAATTCATTTGATCATAAATTACAGTTAAAACAATTTTTTCAAAGAACGTAATTGATTAAACCTTATGTTTTAATTGAAATGTGAGACTATTGGAGGCTTCATCATGGCCTCCAAAAAGATATGTGTACAGTGTGAATATTAATTTTTATGGCAAAGTATGTGATTAAGTAATTGAATGAAGGAGCTGGTCCTGAATTATCCAGGTGGGCTAAATTCAATTATAAGTGTTCTCAAAGAGTGAGACAGAGAATTATTAAACAGACACAGAAGAGGAGAGCACAAGGTAAAGATGGTCAATATTTTATTGACACAGCCATAAAACAATGAGTGAGAACAGGCACCAGAAACTGAGAGATTCAAGAGGAGTTGCAGCCCCATCTACACCTCGCTTTTGGAATTGTGGCCTCTGGATTGTGAAAAAAATAAATTTCTGTTGTTTTAAGTGCCAAGCGTGTGGTAATTTGTTACAGCAGCCCTAAAAAACTAATGGATTAAACTAGCATTTTAACTAGTGATAATATTGAAATTAAATAATGATGTGGTTTATAAAATCTATACACTGAAACAATCACAGTATACAAGATCAATGGTATTGTACTCAGTACACATTACAGTCCATTCTACTTACAAAATGATAAAAGTTATTACTTGTAGAAGTTGAATCATTCTGCATGTAAATTTTTTAAAACTTTAGTATAAGTTTTTAAGCCATAGTTAATGTTTTCACTATAGAACTAACCTGACATTTTGGCTCCACTCTTGAAATGCGAAAAGTAAGACTTTAAAAGCATTTAAGAAATGATAAACACGAACTAGACTAATTTTAATAATGGGGCATTTTACTCTATAATATGAATTTTACGTTGTAGTCGATATGTCTCAAATGGTTACAGTGCATATTTCCTACCATTTTTATCAGTAACTCCAAATTTTTGACAGTTTTTCAAGAACTTAAAACAACGATGACTATTTATACCTGTATTGAGCCTTCCTTTCTGTTTCTTTAATAAACTGAAATATATTCAAGATCATTTGTGGTTAATAGAGTGCTTTTGAATTTTCACATGATTCATAATATTCATAATATTTGTGCCAACATCCACAATGGGGCTCTGAGGCTGGGCAAGGTTTGCATTTTAAGAATGAGCAGAGATTCTCTCACTTTTATATAAGGCTGTAGAACAGCTTGAACATGACTCAGTGAGACAGGTCAATCTTCCCTGATATTCATTTGTCCTTGAGCCCTGTCACTCCATTTGTCAGGCTCGTCTCAATGGAAATCAGTGACATTCATTTTTAATCGGTTAATATTACTTCTCTCACTGATAATCATCTAGAACGTTGTCTAACTACATGTGTTGCTATGGAGACCTTCTTGTATTCATCACAAATTTTTAATGTTTCAGTACATGAGCAATAAAGAAGTACTAGCATTTTCCATGGACTTGCTCCCTCTTCATTTTTATTGGACAACATGAGATAGGATAAGTAAATTGCAGGATTAAAAAATGCATATAGCACATTATGTCCAGTAATTGCTCTGTGAATGAAGGAAATTTCCAAGCACAAACAGTTGCTTGTTTTGTGACAAGTTACGGCAGGCAGACAGCACATAGATTCCAGTACTGCAGCTTAATATGCCCAGCAATAATTCAGAAAACCATAGTTTTCGTTAGTTTTACAACCTCTCTAAGAGAGTTTTTTAGATTCACCTTGACTTCATAATATTGTTATCAACTTTTCAAATGTGCCAAGATAATAGGAAGCACAGTCCATCATATTTTTAAGCCTTCAATTTGTTTTTATTTTCTGCTTGGGCCTCCATAGCATTTAGTCATGTATTAATCAAAGTATTCGTTTCTAAACATTTATGGACTGTTTTGAAACCTCATTCTAGAAAAACTTAAAGAAGCAACATAGTAGAAGGCAATAGCCCTTGCCATAATTAAGCTAAACATAAAGACCTAAAACATACCAGCAGAACTAAGAGCATATTAACATTAAGAGCACTATACAGAAAGTAAAAATCTAGAAAATATTATTGTGTTACTGTATCAATAAAATGTAGAATTTCAGAAGAGTAAAATATCTATGTAATCTGTCACAGACACAGTTGTTCTCAAGCAAGTGTTCTAAACATGGTTTCCTTTCTGTCTGAAGATTACTTAAAAATTTTCTTAATTCTGCAGTATTCTCGTTACTCCTCTCACTCTTCTTATTTATTAGCTCAAATGAGAAATGGAGTTTACCAAGTAAGAACTCCATCAATTTCCTAATACAAAAATTTTGAATTTCCTCTAATATGCAGTAACTTTCCAATCACTTTCTGCTCTTTCCTGACTGGCACCATAGTTCAATGTTTTTTAAACTTTGGTGCTCATCAGAATTGTTACCAAAACACTAGGTCCAGCCTAGGTCCTGCTGCTCACCACACAGAAAGTCAATCACTGAGACAATGAGTATTACCAAGGAAGATGGCTTTAATGGGGTGCTGTAGCAGAGGAGAAGGGAGATCAGTCTCAAATCCATCTCCCTGACTAAAATTAGCAGTTTATATAGCAGGAAAGAAATACAACTATGTGTGAGAAACATGAACTAGGGAGGGATAAGGAAGCAATCACAAGGGATAAGGGGTCTGGCATCTCATTGTCTGGATGAGCTGATCTGGTGAGTTTATGTTCTTTGACAGTTTTTGGAGAACAGAGGAACATTTCCTAAGGAAGGAACTCAATAAAACAAATATAAGCTTCAAGCTTTAAGACCAGAATGGTAAATTTCTATGTTTATCCAAAAAATCTGCCTATGGGACTATTGAGTCCGTTTCCGAATCACATTTTAAGGACTTGTTAAAACACAAACTGCGGCCGGGAGCGCTGGCTCACGCCTGTAATCCCAGCACTTTGGGAGGCCAAGGCAGGCGGATCACGTGAGGCTGGGAGTTCGCGAACAGTCTGACCAACATAGAGAAACCCCGTTTCTACTAAAAAAAAAAAAAAAAAAAAAAATACAAAATTAGCCGGGCGTGGTGGCACATGCCTGTAATCCCAGCTACTTGGGAGGCAGAGGCAGGAGAATCACTTGAACCCGGGAGGCGGAGGTTGTGGTGAGCCAAGATGGTGCCATTGCACTCCAGCCTAGGCAACAAGAGCGAAGCTCCATCTCAAAACAACAAACAAACAAACCAAAAAAACAAATTGATTGGGCCTAGTTCTGGTATGAAACTCTCACTTTTGCATGTCTATCAAGTTCCTCTAATGTTTTTTGGTTATAGAGAGATTATATATTAATTTTTAAACCGTGCAATTATTTTTATATCTTTTATATATAATGTAAAATATTAAAAATATTTTGTTCATTGCTATTTCTGCATCCATAAGTAACTTTTTTATTAATAAAACAAGACATCATATTGTAAAATTATCTTAATCAGTAAAAATTTGAAATTATTATTTTCAGATAAAAGAATAAAATATTTTTTACAATATGAGTGCATCTTTAATATTTCCAAGAAATAACATTTTCTTTATTTTTGCACTGTTGTCCTAGCTTTCTTGCTTGTAATTTACTGTCTAGAATAGTATATTAGTCTAATTATAAAATATACATGCCTCTTTTTTTTGGCATTCAACCTGAAATTGTGAGCAGAATTCTCTAAAATTATCTGGAAAACAAAGTCAATGCTGTAATCAAATTTATTTTTTAAATAAATATTTGTGATATCTTCAATGTCACCAAAATAAAATCCCAAATTATTCAAGGGGAATTCTAGCTTCCATTATAATGTCTTCCTTAGCCTTGCAATGAGAACTAATAACATCTACTTTTGAATTTCTGTATCCCTTTGCTGAGAAATCTAATTCAACATTTTTATTCATTTTGCTAGAATTGATGTTTACTTATCATATTGATCATACTGCGAGCCTCCTGAAGCCCAAATAATATGTCATATTCAGGTCTTTATTCTAGGAATATAATACAGCTACCACATTATAGGGTACTATTACTGAGTTAATGAGCCAATCAATGAATGAACAGTAAAATAAAATTTAGAAAATACAAGGGAGAAGAAATTTAGGAGGCGAACAATAGAAACTTGTCCAACCTTGCATCTTTTTTCAGTATTGGTGAAAAAAGAGACGTTCAAGTTACTGTATTGTTCTAATTATAGAAACTCAATATTAAAAATTAAACAAGATAAATTTATGCATTAAAATAGCTATCAGAAAGTCTGTATTTTATCACACATGTTAACTATAACTATACATGTTTATTTTACTTGCTTTTCTTTCACAGCATTTTATACTTAGATAAAGGGACTATTCTAAAAACAACTATCTTTAGTTTCCTTGGAAGTACATTGCCAAAACCAAGCACTTATTTTTATTCAGAGTACTTTTCTTTATTGATGAATATTTTCTGTATGTGAAATTTGTGACCTTACCTAACAGCAATGGAGGTTGACTTGTGCTCAATTTAAGGACAATGACCTCAGAGTTCTTTATGAGACTGTTCTTTATTTCTTATAAATTATTTACTTCTCAGTACAGAGGATGCAAGGAGCTCTTCCTATTTAACTACCCTACATGTGTATTTGTAAAGATTGAACCTAGTCCCTTTTGCTCATTTTATGTCCAACTGCTTGCACTGAATATCTATTTCACAGAATTTTTTAAAGCATATATTTTCTTTTTAAAAAACTAATATTTGTAAGCAGTATAATCTGCAGAATATATCTGATACCTGTTCTTTTCTCTGTGTTGAATATTGGACTCATTTCTATTTTCAATATTATTTTAGAAGAGTATAAAGATTTAGTTGAATTTATTTTATAAAATAAAAATGTATGAATATATTTGAAGAACAAGGCTTGTCATGTATGGAAATTATTAAAATAATTGTATTTTGTACTCATTTATATATACATGCCAGGGTTTTTTAAATGATGTGTCTTGTAAGTAGAAAATAGAGACTGTTATGTTTTTAAATAAAGCCATCCAATAATAAAGTATTTTTCATAGTTTCTAATTTAACTGTGAAATAGGAAATTCATAAAAAGTACAAAAACATAAGAAAACATCACTTTCTTGTTTTCCATGTCTTTGTTAAGCAGACTCCCATGTAAAAAATATATGCCTTAAATATTGATACATATAAGATCTTTGCAAGCTAAATAATCATCACATTAAAGGTTCTAATATTTAATAAAACACTAAAATTTTATGCCTTTATTGAATTAAAATAAACATTTATTGAACATATTAAATATTCAAGACACTTTGCTAAGTGTCAGAACTGAAAAGTGACCCAAACAGAGATACTAATCTCAAAAATGTCATAATCAAATAAAGAAAATAGCAATATGGAGGAGACATTGACTGAAGAAATGGTTTGCACTGATAAATTTTAACAGATTAAAAGTCAGTTTGAACTAAATGTTCCAATTTTTATTATTTTCTCAGTTTTTTGGAAGATGATTCTGCAAGTCATTTATGCTGAGACAATACGGAGTAACTCATAAACTACAACCCTTTCCATTTGTCAGAATACATAGGAAATATATTAGCATTTATAGATCTTTGCCTGTTCAAGTTGATTTTATATTTATTTCCACCCAATCATCAAACTTTATTTCTGATCTTTTTTTTTTTTTTCCCCAGAGTCTTGCTCTGTTGCCAGGCTGGAGTGCAGTGGCGCTATCTCGGCTCACTGCAACCTCTGCCTCCTGGGTTCAAGCGATTCTCCTGCCTTAGCCTCCCAAGTAGCTGGGACTACAGGTGCCCGCCACTGCACCCGGCTAATTTTTGTATTTTTAGTAGAGATGGGGTTCACCACCTTGGCCAGGCTGGTCTCGAACTCCTGACCTCATGATCCACCTGCCTCGGCCTCCCAAAGTGCTGGGATTACAGGCGTGAGCCACTGCAGCTGGCCTATTTCTGATCTTAATCTCATTTTTGCCTAGTTAAAAACAAAATCACCATCTATGATCACAAAGATTATTCTTAGAATTCTCAGTATTCTGGGAATTCAAGATTGTATTAGAAGGGAAATTAAAAATCAAACATATGAAAAGCATAAAATATGTTACTTAAGATTTGTATTGTATTTTAATTGCCTTAGAGTGTAACCACCCAATGGGTTTACTTTGCCAGGGGAATTGCCATAGAGAAAGAGTAATTCTTGTGGAGCCAGCTATGCGAGCGACTCAAATCAGTCGTGGTGAACATTACTCAAATCAGTCTTGGTGAACATTCAGGGATGTGAGTTTTTAAGGATAATTTGGCAGGCGGGTGTTTGGGAAGTGGGAGTGCTTATTGGTCAGGTTGGAGATGAAATCATAGGGGGTCAAAGTAAGTTTTTCTTGCTGTCTTCTGTTCCAGGGTGGGATCACAGAACTGGATGAGCCAGATTACTGGTCTGGGTGGTGTCAGCTGATCCATCAAGTGTAGGGGTCTGCAAAATATCTCAAGCATTGATCTTAGGTTTTACAATAGTGATGTTACTCCCAGGAGCAATTTGGGGAGGTTCAGGCATGGCCCCTAATACCTAATTTCTAAATAGCTAATATGTTAGTGCTACAAAGGCAGACTGGTCCTCAGGCAAGAAAGGGTTTTTTTTCCAGGAAAGGGCTATTATCAATTTTGTTTCAGAGTTAAACTATAAACTAAATTATTTCCCAAGGTTAGTTTGGCCTACACCCAGGAGTGAAAAAGGACAGCTTAAAGGTGAGAAGCAACATGGAGTCAGTTATGTCTGATGCCTTTCACTGTCATAATTTCCTCAGTTATAACTTCTGCAAAGGCAGCTTCAAAAGTACCCAGAGAAGTGTTACAGCTAGATAGGTATACGCACAGAGAGATGTAGAGACATATGTGAATAAGTGAAGATAACATGCATTTTCATATTTCTTGATAGCTTGTCTTAATAAATATTTTTACTCTATTTTTAAGATGCTCATTAAACTGAAATATATTGTAAATTACATGTCCAAAGAAGACTCAACTTAAAAAGTTAATATTTAATGTTACTTACATTTCCTTCTAGTAGTTTCCTTACAAACAAAAATTCTCCTCATAGTGATGCTCACTTATATGAATTAATAAAATAATAACCTAGTAATTAACTAAAGTTATTTTTGCTTACTTCTAAAGTGTTATTTTGTATAGAGATCATATAAAATGAAACAACTTTCATTACATGATTGAAATTCAATTTAACTTTCTTAAAAACCAATTCTGTAGGTTAGGACTGTAAGCTATGAACATTTAATTTATATTGTGCTTTTCCTGGGGAAAAAATCATCTGCCCTTTAACAAATTATGACTCTAGTCTCAATTTTATATTCTCGGCAACACCTACTTCTACAGATCAAAGTAACTATATATTTGTTTTCAATTTTCATTTCAGAGGAATAAGGTTAGTAAAAGAGTCGTGTTAATAAGGCCAAATTGATGATCTAGATTGATATTTCTAGTGAAAATATCCTTCAGTAAAACTGTTTCTGGATAAGATGGAGTAGCGGAAAGATTATTCACCATCCCACTGAAACACTACAAACCAGAACATGTGTGTGTTTGTCTGTGTGTATCAATGGTTTTCAAAAATTTGACATTAGACAAATAAAGGTTTATGCTCCGTGAGAGAATAAAATAATATAGGTATGTACGTACATATGTATGTATGTATGTATGTATGTATCTATCTATCTATCTAACTATCTATCTATCTGTCTGTCTATCTATCTATCTATCTATCTAGATATAGATATAGATATGTATGCACCCACGGTTGTTTCAATATACTGAGTGGCAATAGTCACCAGGTTGCAGTGTAAATATGGGAAGCAAGGCAGAAACTAAAGTCTCTGAGTAAAGTAGAAGGATCTAGAGGTCTATGAAGGCCAAAAGAGCTATAGTTTGGAGCACAAATGACTGGGAAGAGAGAGCTGCATAAAGAGAACTCAGAATATCTGGAGGGAGATCTGGGTGAATATCCCAGAACTTCTCTTGCACTTGCTGCTGTTTCATTGACCCTCTATATGCAATTTATTTTTCATGTCTTAATGTAATGTCTAGGAACTCTAGTACAGTGCTGAATAAAAGTGGGAAAAGTTGACTTCTAAGTCTCGGAAAACAGTATTCAATATTATAGCATGAACTATGATGTTAGGCATTTCATAAATGCCCTTATCAGGTCAATGAGGTTGAAAAAACTATCCTCTATTTCTAGTTTCTTGAGAACATATTTTTTAAATTTTAATCAAAGAGAGTTGAATTTTCTTAAATGGCTTTCTGTATCTATTGAGGGGATCTTTTATATTTTAGTTAACATGGTGAAATACACATTCATTGACAAACATTAGATGAAACTTACATTCCAGGGAAAATTCTTCTTGGCCACAGTAATATGTGTGTGTGTGTGTGTGTGTGTGTGTGTGTATGTGTGTGTTTTTCTTAGTCCATTTAGGCCACTATAACAAAATATCATAATCTAAGTGGTTTATAAACAACAGGAATTCTTACAGTTCTGAGGGCTTGAAAGATCAAGGTATTGGCAGATTCTGCCCAGTGAGATATCACTTTCTGGTTCATCCATGGTGCCTTCTCACTGAGTCTAAATGGTGGAAGGGCTGTGGGGGCTTTCTGGGGTTTCTTTTATAACTTCACTGATCACATAGATGATGGCTCTGCCCTCTTGACCTAACCAGCTCCCAATGGCCCTACCTCCTAATATCTTTCATTGGGTTTCAACATATGAACTGGAGGAAGACACAAAAATTTTGTGTGTGCATATATATGTACATATAAATATATATGTAATTTATAATTCTATATTTATTATATGAATGTATATTATACACTGTATATAAATATATAATTTCATTAGGTTTCAACATATAAGTTGGTGGAAGAGATAGAAATTTAGTATATATGTAAGCTTTATGTATAACTATACACACATATATTAATTTAAAATGCTAATACTTTATTAAGAGTTTTGATCTCCAGGACTTAGGAATATTTGTCTGTATTCATTCGTTAATGTCTGTCAGTTCTTACCATTAGGTTATGCCAACATTATAAAGTGTATTAAAATAATTTCTACTTTTTACTTCTGAAAGATTTTCTTATAAAATAAGTATTATTTCTTCCTTAAACAGTGATAGAATTTTGAAAATAAATTTTCTAGGCCTGGGGTTTTATTGGTGAAAAAAAAATTTAACAGATATAGTTCCTTTAATAGTTTTAGGGCTATTTTCTAGCATCCTGTGGCAGAAACAGATTATTTATTCTAGTGCTTTCTTCTTTATAATGAAGATCTTTAAAGCCAAAAAATTGTCTATACACACTATTTTAACTGTATCCTAGAAATTGTTATATATTGTATTTTTATCATTCAGCTTAAAATATTCCTTTATTTGCTTAGCAATTTCTTATTCACAATAAGAACTATTTAGAAGTGTGTTATTTAATTAACATGGTTATTGATGTATAATTTTTTATTGTTTATGTGGATACTAATTATAACTTATAATGTAGTTTCATTGTAGTCACATCAAATGTAGAAATCCTCTCCACTATTCTTTATTCTATAGCTATTGGATATACTATAACTGTAAACATAAAACCTATAAAACAATGCTAAAAATGTTGTTTCAAATATTCTTACATAGTTTAAAGAAATTAAGAGGAAAATAAGTTGCTTATATTCACACAGCTGTATAAATTGTTAATGTTCTTTAATTGTTTTTCATGGTTTCCCCTTTGGCATAAATTATTTGCCTTCATGGAAAGAATTTCCTTTAACCCTTTTTGTAGTTCAGTTACCCTTCAACTCATTCTTAGTTTCCTTTACCTAAAATTGTACCTATTTTATCTTCATTCTTGAATGGTAATTTGCCTAATAGAGAATTTTTAATTGACAGTTATTTCCATAAGCAATTCAAATATTTTTCTGATGTTTTGTAGTTTCCATTGTCTTTCTGAGAAGTTTGCATGTATTAGTATCATCACTAATATTTGTACGTGATATCTTCTTTTCTTTAGCTGCTTTTAATATTTTAGTAATTAACTTCCAGCAGTTTTACTGCAATGCACTTATATATGTTTTTTGGTATATTTGTTCCATTTATAGTTTGCTGGGCTACCTAATTCTGTAACTTTTTGTCTTTCCTTACATTTAAAAATCTTTCTTTTATTACATCTGATAATATATTTTTCTGCCTCATTGTTTTTGTCCTCTTCTGCTGAGATTACAATTACATTTACTTTAGACCTTTTGACATTGTGTTTCTCCCTTCAATTCTGTCAGTTTTGCTTCATATATTTTGGAGCTCTCTTGTAAGGCATGGATATATTTATAATTTTTATATCTTCCTGACAGTTTGACTCTTTTTATCATTATACAATATACTCTTTATCTAGCAATAATATTTGTCTGAATTTCTATTATGTCTGATAATATATCCACTCAGCTCACTGTTGTACAATGCTTTTTGGTTTTATCTGTCTTTTTAATTTTTTGTACTTTTAAACTGTTTCTATAAGGCAATCTAGAGTTTATATCATGTAAATAAAAATTAATTGTATCATTTTTATTCATTTCTTAAATATCTGCCTTTTGACTAGAGTATTTCATCCATTTACATCCAATGTCATTAGTTATAGGTGAGGATTTATGTTTGCTATTTTGTGATTTTATATGTGTGCATGTGTGTGTGTGTGTGTGTGTTTGCGCGCACTATGTCTTTTCTATTTGTCTATTCCTCTATTATTGCTTTTCTTTGTGTTAAACAGTGTACATTTAAATTCTACTTCGTGTGTGTGTGTGTGTGTTAGTTATTTTCTTAGTGGTTGACCTCCCCTGAAATGTTTAGTAATAAATAGTTGACAATCTGATTTTTGTTGTTTTTTTTAAGTTGCTTATTTTGTTTAGTAGGCAATTATCTTGGTTATTCTTCGAGTTCTAATTGTTTCATTATTCTGAGAGGCAGGGAATAAAATCTGTATGAACTTCTTTAATCTTGTCTAGACTATTGGATTCTGCCTCATACAAACATGCTTCAGCCCTCTACCCATTTTGAAGTTCTCCCAATTTGGCTCTCTCTCTTTTTTTTTTAAAGTCATCCCTTGCTCACACTTACCTGATGTCATAGCAGTTTCAGATTTTGTTGTCTGATTCTTCTAGGCCAATAAAATCAGACAACAAAGTGAAAATTTCCATTAGAATTGTTGTCTCACATCCAGTGGATAATTCCCTAAGGCAAAAAGACCACAAAAGGAGAAATTTTCCAGTGCTTTTTCTTCATATTGATTCTCCTCCATATTTCTCTGCTGTTTATGGCTCTCTAGTACTTATAGGTTATTGCACTTTTTGTAATTTTTCTAAATATTTCAGTTTCCATCTTTAGGAAAATTAGTCTGATAGGAATTCTGTATTGTGAAATTCAAAATAGAGTTTAGTGTCTTTAAAAACAAAACCTTATTACTTGGATAAAGACGTAATACTCATTATTAGATTTGTCTAACTCCAGTATACATAATTTATTTTAAAAAGGAAAATGAAGTGTGAAAGAAGTTTATTATTTTCACATTAAAATCTACTGAATAGTAGGACCTGTTATTAGTGAATATTTCTGCTCTGAAATGGGCAATTACAAAATATGGGTACGTATATGTTCGATTTGATTTACTACACATGTGATACCCTGAGGGACATTCACAAGCATAGACCAATTGGTCAATATAACTTGGGGAATCACTTGATAAGAACTTCTATGTGCCCCATAGATCCATGCATAGACATGGAAATGCTGATAGTTGTTTCCTATCAGTATTCAGAGAACATTGAAATAGATTCTATTTAAATAATCATGGATATTTAGCACTACAGAAAATGAGGTTCCGCTGAAAGTTTTAAGACTGTCACCCAAGAGTACACTCTAAGTAAATATTTACAAATTTTTGCTCTTCCAACTTGTTTCCAGTGTACTGCATAACTTCTGTTTTTCCATTATAGAAAGAGTCAGTGCCATTAGATGAAATGTGTGTCTCATTTTAGGGAGAAAGATTTTCTAGGGTGACTGCCCATGTCAAGATAAATGTGAAATTAGTTCTTGTTTTGTAATGAAAAAAATTAACAAAATCTTGGCCAAAGGTGAAAGTAAATATGAAAACATATTAACAAACGTGTAGAATTAGTAGAATGACAGAATCCTTTTCCAAAGCTTTCATCATATATAATGAAAGAGTAAAACCTTTCTCAGGCTGAAAGAATGAAAGGCAGCTCAAATTACAAAGGCAACCACTTTCATCTCATAATAGCACCCAATCCATAGTTAACTCTTGCTTCTTTTAATCACACCTTCAAAATTCAGACCTGCTTCCCCTAGGCCCTTCTCAGAATCTTTCAACGGATACTCAAATTTTACAAAAGAAATATCTTTCTGGTCCCTCTCATCAAGTGACGTTTTCAGTTTTTCTGTCAATTGTGCTTTTACGATAAACATGGTTTTGCAATAAATATAATGTTGCTACATTACAAGCTTATCTGGGGTAGTTTCTAGATGATTATGATTTAACAGGCATGTACGGAATTTTGTGGGGACGAGTGCTCTCCTCATAATGAGAAATTAACAAACACTCATCTATCCTAGGAAAAAAACCTTTCCAATTGGAAAAGTAACCCAGATTGGTTGGTAAAATAAGTATCTACTTTAGCAGATTAACAAAATCTAGCAACCTTCATTCCAGTTGTCTTCAAAAAGTTATAAAATCTGAGAAATTTAATTGTAAACAGCCTAGTCAGTTCACAGAAAAGCATTATAACTAAAACAGAAATAATACAGCAACAGTGGTTAAGAGCTAAGTTCTAGAGCCCCATTACCTGGCTTTCAAAGACTTATTATACCCACTTATCAGTTGTGAAATCTCACGCAGTTCTCTTGTCTTCACTGTATTCTTAAATTCAATTACTGGTAAAATGGAGCTAATAAACAATAATAATATATAGGTTCATTGTAAGGGTTAAATGAAATATTACATGCAAACCTCTTAAAATGGTACTTGTCTTATACTAAGCACCAAATTTGTCATCCGTATTAAATGCCATAATAATAATAATAATAATAATAATAGGGTCATGGAATACTATTTTCCATCTTACATGTATACAGACTTCTGGTTCTATATTCAATAGAATGTATGACTTAGAACAATTCTTACTGGACTAAAAGTAAGTACTATATGTGTTCACCATTTTAACTAATGCACAGCACAATTCCAAACACATAGATAACACAAATAGGTGAATTTTTCGGGGGATTACTTTTTGGTTTTTATTTTCATTTCATTCCAATCTATTAAATTCCTCAGTTATAATTGACCGAATTATATATACTTAAGGCCAAAACTTGATATTTTGATACATAAATACATTGTGAGATGATCACCAAAATCATGCTAATTAACATATCTACCACCTCAACAGTAATAATTTTCTTCTTGTGTGTGTGTATGGTAGTAACACTTAAGAAATATATTTGAATATATATTATTTGTCCTAGGATATTGTTTTCCTCCTTCTTGTCCATTTTTTTTGGTACAAAGTGAACATCATTTCTAGTCTCCTTATCTTGTTTGATTCCTACCCCAATTTTCTATTTCTATTGAAAATGTGAAGACTGGCCAGTATGTGAATTGTTGTTTCAATTTTGTTGTGATTTACACAAAAATAAAAGCACATATTTATAATATATTGCAAGTTCTAAGAGATATTCATTTCCCTTCAGCACAAGAAATTGTAATATGTTTGCTTCCAATAAATTTCCCCTTTTTTGGTTTAAATATTAGTATCTATCTGTTAAATATTGGGTAAAATTTCAGAGTGTTTAAGTGTTTTATTACTTGGCTCTCCTTCTGTAAGTTCCTTTTACTTTTGATGAGTCATCTTCTCCCTATTTCCCATCGTCAGAAAAAAGGAAATCATTGTAGGAGATACCAGTCCACTTATGGGTTGACTATATATCAGCAGTGATAAGATTTTCTTATCATTGGAATTATGATTATCATTTGGCTCCACTATTGATGCCATATATTCTTCCTTCTTTTAGGCCAAACACTACCTCTTAGTCAATTCTAATATTATGTACCTGTTTATATTCTTGGATGTTTTGAAAAGTTTATATGTCCCACATAGTTATCTTAAGGTCTAGCGCTTAATTTCCCGGAATTGATTATCTTAGCTATGCTTGCTTCATTGCCAGAGAGAATACTATCTCCATAACCTTGGAAGGATGATTTTTCCATAGGGATGTCTTAAAATCTGTGTTTGTCCTATAGAACTTTTACTGCTTATTCTGTAACTATGGAAAAACTCATAAATCTTTGCCACAGCTTGAGATTTTATTGGTTATGCATTTTTGCCCACTCTCATGTAGCTCTGCCGCGGGTATTATCTTTGAGAAACTCAGATGTCTCCACTCTTGCCTGCCAGCACTTATTAGGGAAACAAAATGACAGCCATTGTATTCTAACACATTCAACTAAACTATTTTCCATCTTACATGGGGCTCTACTGAAAAAGAATTCTAGAAACACGTCATAAGATAACCAAAAACAAAGCGAGGGATTAGGAGAGAGGTGAGCTCAGGACTCAAACAAAAGGGGGAAAAATGAAGAGCCAAACAGAGTAAATATATGGAACATTTGAGGAAAGTGTGTTAAAAACAAGTAATGATAAGAACTGAAAAGTCTCCATCAGATTTCATGGCTAAGAGGTGATAAGTAAGGATGAATAATAGGCTGAATGGATTGCAGTATGTATTCATAGCATCGTTTTCCATTCACCTTTTCTAGAATTAGCTGATTAATGATTATCTTCATAAATAAATTATAAATTTCATGAAGGTAGTACAATGTCCTCATTTGTATGTATGAAGTATATACAAATAATAGATATAGAAAACTCACATATAGTGTTATGTGCTTTGTTCTGTTTAATTTTAATTTCAAATCTCATTTAATTTGTCCTACAGTTCTCATGGCTAAAAATTGATGAACACATAATTTAAAGAAACATAGTGCCATCCAGAATCCATCTCTTAACTTCAGTAATCATGTGTAGTTAGATACTATATTAATGTAAAAACTGTTGAATAAAAGGATCATAAGATTGTCTTAATGTGACAAAAAATGGAGCTAGTAGGATGAAAATGATGTATAACAGACATATGCTTTACCAATTTATAATCTTCACTTGTTCCATACAGTGTTAAAGAATATAAAATAATTAAAAAATAAGGAAAGTTACATTAATATACAAATTTCAAAGTATTTGGCAGGGGAAAATTATATCTGTAATACTGGGCTACACATTACTGCCAAACCTGGATCGCTAAAAACACTTGACTGAAGCTGCATAGTGTGTACTCTCTGTTCATTGAAAATAAGAATTTAACTTCAGGCTTAGTATATCCTTCTTAACTTCTTAATCTTTTAAATTATTTATGTTTGCTACTTGGTTCCTATAAACATTAAAGACTATGTTTCTTAGTGTAGAGAATACTTTTCACATTAAAAAAAAAGTATAGATGAAAAACTTGCTGTGGAAGGAAGGTTAAACATCCAAGAAATGGGATCTGGGTCTATACAAGGTGTCATAGACCAATTTCTTTTGTTTCTCCCTATTAAAACAATTATAATCCCTGGAGATGGTGCACAAGACAACCAAAGGAGAACTCTGAGAGTGTAAGAAAAAGTCAAGCTGGTTTGGGAACTCAAGGAGGAGCAGGACATCAGCAGGCCTTTTTTCATCCCCCTTGTAAAAAAAAAAAATACAGAAAGCCCCTCAGACTATGAGTTTACTGACCCTGCATCTAAGAGAAGGAATCCCACAGAATCAGTGGAAATCCCCCAGGAAACCCCACGCAATTTCTACATCACTCGCAGGAAAAATAACTGGGAAAAGGCTGTCATTAAAAATAAGCATACAGGCTGGGCGCGGTGGTTCACGCCTGTAATTCCAGCACTTTGGGAGGCCGAGGCGGGTGGATCAAGAGGTCAGGAGATCGGGACTGTCCTGGCTAACATGGTGAAACCCTGTCTCTACTAAAAATACAAAAAATTAGCCGGGCGCGGTGGCGGGCGCCTGTCGTCTCAGCTATTGGAGAGGCTGAGGCAGGAGAATGGCGTGAACCCGGGAGGCGGAGCTTGCAGTGAGCCGAGATCTCGTCATCGCACTCCAGCTTGGGTGACAGAGCGAGACTCAGTCTCAAAAAAAAAAAAAAAAAAAAAGCATTCAGGGGAAATAATCTCTTTATCATGACTGAGATGACTGAGAATCAATAGAATCAATTTCTCCTTTGAGAGACACTGGAGTGAACAAATTCCCAAAAAGGGGCCCAGTCACAGAAAATGGCCCAACCCAGATACCCTCTTTATTCATTTTGGTTAAAGCTCGTCTCTACTCAGAGACACCAAGGAAGTTAGATGTCACTGATAGGATGCCACTTAGCCCTCCACCGTCTGAGAGTTGCCAGCAGGCACCAGATTAACAAAACAGACGAAAATAACACTAAAAGGCTCTGGAAACTAAATTGTCATTTGAACCACAGCTCAAAACAGAAGGCCAAGATCATCACTGTGGTAAATGTAAATATACTGAATGCCTACCAAATATTTTTTAAAAAAGAGTTAGCTGGGACTCAAAATCTCTTAATATAATGGGCACAATGCCTAGGATAAAGTAGAAAATAGCCCATCATATCCAAAACCCAGTAAATCACAACTTAAACGAGAAAAAAAAATCAACCGATGCCAATACTGAGCAGAATAATATGCTAGGATTAACTGACAGGAATTTTAAAGCAGATGCCATAAAATTGCTTTAGCAATCGCTACAACTATTTTTTTTTTAATTTTTTATTTTTATTTTTTATTTTTTTCTTTTTATTATTATTATTATTATTATTATTATTATACTTTAGGCTCTATGGTACATGTACGCAAAGTGCAGGTAAGTTACATATGTATACATGTGCCATGCTGGTGCGCTGCACCCACCAACTCGTCATCTAGCATTAGGTATATCTCCCAATGCTATCCCTCCCCCCTCCCCCCACCCCACAACAGTCCCCAGAGTGTGATGTTCCCCTTCCTGTGTCCATGTGTTCTCATTGTTCAATTCCCACCTATGAGTGAGAATATGCGGTGTTTGGTTTTTTGTTCTTGCGATAGTTTACTGAGAATCATGATTTCCAATTTCATCCATGTCCCTACAAAGGACATGAACTCATCATTTTTTCTGGCTGCATAGTATTCCATGGTGTATATGTGCCACATTTTCTTAATCCAGTCTATCATTGTTGGACATTTGGGTTGGTTCCAAGTCTTTGCTATTGTGAATAATGCCGCAATAAACATACGTGTGCATGTGTCTTTATAGCAGCATGATTTATAGTCCTTTGGGTATATACCCAGTAATAGGATGGCTGGGTCAAATGGAATTTCTAGTTCTAGATCCCTGAGGAATCGCCACACTGACTTCCACAAGGGTTGAACTAGTTTACAGTCCCACCAACAGTGTAAAAGTGTTCCTATTTCTCCACATCCTCTCCAGCACCTGTTGTTTCCTGACTTTTTAATGATTGCCATTCTAACTGGTGTGAGATGGTATCTCATTGTGGTTTTGATTTGCATTTCTCTGATGGCCAGTGATGGTGAGCATTTTTTCATGTGTTTTTTGGCTGCATAAATGTCTTCTTTTGAGAAGTGTCTGTTCATGTCCTTCACCCACTTTTTGATGGGGTTGTTTGTTTTTTTCTTCTAAATTTGTTTGAGTCCATTGTAGATTCTGGATATTAGCCCTTTGTCAGATGAGTAGGTTGTGAAAATTTTCTCCCATTTTGTAGGTTGCCTGTTCACTCTGATGGTAGTTTCCTTTGCTGTGCAGAAGCTCATTAGTTTAATTAGATCCCATTTGTCAATTTTGGCTTTTGTTGCCATTGCTTTTGGTGTTTTAGACATGAAGTCCTTGCCCATGCCTATGTCCTGAATGGTAATGCCTAGGTTTTCTTCTAGGGTTTTTATGGTTTTAGGTCTAACATTTAAGTCTTTAATCCATCTTGAATTGATTTTTGTATAAGGTGTAAGGAAGGGATCCAGTTTCAGCTTTCTACATATGGCTAGCCAGTTTTCCCAGCACCATTTATTAAATAGGGAATCCTTTCCCCATTTCTTGTTTTTGTCAGGTTTGTCAAAGATCAGATACTTGTAGATATGTGGCATTATTTCTGACGGCTCTGTTCTGTTCCATTGATCTATATCTCTGTTTTGGTACCAGTACCATGCTGTTTTGGTGACTGTAGCCTTGTAGTATAGTTTGAAGTCAGGTAGTGTGATGCCTCCACCTTTGTTCTTTTGGCTTAGGATTGACTTGGTGATGCGGGCTCTTTTTTGGTTCCATATGAACTTTAAAGTAGTTTTTTCCAATTCTGTGAAGAAAGTCATTGGTAACTTGATGGGGATGGCATTGAATCTGTAAATTACCTTGGGAAGGATGGCCATTTTCATGATATTGATTCTTCCTACCCAGGAGCATGGAATGTTCTTCCATTTGTTTGTATCCTCTTTTATTTCCTTGAGCAGTGGTTTGTAGTTCTCCATGAAGAGGTCCTTCACATCCCTTGTAAGTTGGATTCCTAGGTATTTTATTCTCTTTGAAGCAATTGTGAATGGGAGTTCACTCATGATTTGGCTCTCTGTCTGTTATTGATGTATAAGAATGCTTGTGATTTTTGTACATTGATTTTGTATCCTGAGACTTTGCTGAAGTTGCTTATCAGCTTAAGGAGATTTTGGGCTGAGACAATGGGGTTTTCTAGATATACTATCATGTCATCTGCAAACAGAGACAATTTGACTTCCTCTTTTCCTAATTGAATACCCTTTATTTCCTTCTCCTGCCTAATTGCCCTGGCCAGAACTTCCAACACTATGTTGAATAGAAGTGGTGAGAGAGGGCATCCCTGTCTTGTGCCAGTTTTCAAAGGGAATGCTTCCAGTTTTTGCCCATTCAGTATGATATTGGCTGTGGGTTTGTCATAAATAGCTCTTATTATTTTGAGATACATCCCATCAATACCTAATTTATTGAGAGTTTTTAGCATGAAGGGTTGTTGAATTTTGTCAAAGGCCTTTTCTGCATCTATTGAGATAATCATGTGGTTTTTGTCTTTGGTTCTGTTTATATGCTGGATTACATTTATTGATTTGCGTATATTGAACCAGCCTTGCATCCCAGGGATGAAGCCCACTTGATCATGGTGGATAAGCTTTTTGATGTGCTGCTGGATTCTGTTTGCCAGTATTTTATTGAGGATTTTTGCATCAATGTTCATCAAGGATATTGGTCTAAAATTCTCTTTTTTTGTTGTGTCTCTGCCAGGCTTTGGTATCAGGATGATGCTGGCCTCATAAAATGAGTTAGGGAGGATTCCCTCTTTTTCTATTGATTGGAATAGTTTCAGAAGGAATGGTACCAGCTCCTCCTTGTACCTCTGGTAAAATTCGGCTGTGAACCCATCTGGTCCTGGACTTTTTTTGGTTGGTAAGCTATTGATTATTGCCACAATTTCAGCTCCTGTTATTGGTCTATTCAGAGATTCAACTTCTTCCTGGTTTAGTCTTGGGAGGGTGTATGTGTTGAGGAATTTATCCATTTCTTCTAGATTTTCTAGTTTACTTGCGTAGAGGTGTTTGTAATATTCTCTGATGGTAGTTTGTATTTCTGTGGGATCGGTGGTGATATCCCCTTTATCATTTTTTATTGCATCTATTTGATTCTTCTCTCTTTTTTTCTTTATTAATCTTGCTAGCGGTCTATCAATTTTGTTGATCCTTTCAAAAAACCAGCTCCTGGATTCATTAATTTTTTGAAGGGTTTTTTGTGTCTCTATTTCCTTCAGTTCTGCTCTGATTTTAGTTATTTCTTGCCTTCTGCTAGCTTTTGAATGTGTTTGCTCTTGCTTTTCTAGTTCTTTTAATTGTGATGTTAGGGTGTCAATTTTGGATCTTTCCTGCTTTCTCTTGTGGGCATTTAGTGCTATAAATTTCCCTCTACAAACTGCTTTGAATGCATCCCAGAGATTCTGGTATGTTGTGTCTTGGTTCTCGTTGGTTTCAAAGAACATCTTTATTTCTGCCTTCATTTCGTTATGTACCCAGTAGTCATTCAGGAGCAGGTTGTTCAGTTTCCATGTAGTTGGGCAGTTTTGAGTGAGATTCTGAATCCTGAGTTCTAGCTTGATTGCACTGTGATCTGAGAGATAGTTTGTTATAATTTCTGTTCTTTTACATTTATGGAGGAGAGCTTTACTTCCAAGTATATGGTCAATTTTGGAATAGGTGTGGTGTGGTGATGAAAAAAATGTATATTCTGTTGATTTGGGGTGGAGAGTTCTGTAGATGTCTATTAGGTCTGCTTGGTGCAGAGCTGAGTTCAATTCCTGGGTATCCTTGTTGACTTTCTGTCTCGTTGATCTGTCTAATGTTGACAGTGGGGTGTTAAAGTCTCCCATTATTAATGTGTGGGAGTCTAAGTCTCTTTGTAGGTCACTCAGGACTTGCTTTATGAATCTGGGTGCTCCTGTATTGGGTGCATATATATTTAGGATAGTTAGCTCTTCTTGTTGAATTAATCCCTTTACCATTATGTAATGGCCTTCTTTGTCTTTTTTGATCTTTGTTGGTTTAAAGTCTGTTTTATCAGAGACTAGGATTGCAACCCCTGCCTTTTTTTGTTTTCCATTTGCTTGGCAGATCTTCCTCCATCCTTTTATTCTGAGCCTATGTGTGTCTCTGCAGGTGAGATGGGTTTCCTGAATACAGCACACTGACGGGTCTTGAGTCTTTATTCAATTTGCCAGTCTGTGTCTTTTAATTGGAGCATTTAGTCCATTTACATTTAAAGTTAATATTGTTATGTGTGAATGTGATCCTGTCATTATGATGTTAGCTGGTTATTTTGCTCATTAGTTGATGCAGTCTCTTCCTAGTTTCGATGGTCTTTACATTTCGGTATGATTTTGCAGTGGCTGGTACCGGTTGTGCCTTTCCATGTTTAGCGCTTCCTTCAGGAGCTCTTTTAGGGCAGGCCTGGTGGTGACAAAATCTCTCAGCATTTGTTTGTCTGTAAAGTATTTTATTTCTCCTTCACTTATGAAGCTTAGTTTGGCAGGATATGAAATTCTGGGTTGAAAATTCTTTTCTTTAAGAATGTTGAATATTGGCCCCCACTCTCTTCTGGCTTGTAGGGTTTCTGCCGAGAGATCCACTGTTAGTCTGATGGGCTTCCCTTTGATGGTAACCCGACCTTTCTCTCTGGCTGCCCTTAACATTTTTTCCTTCATTTCAACTTTGGTGAATCTGACAATTATGTGTCTTGGAGTTGCTCTTCTCGAGGAGTATCTTTGTGGCGTTCTCTGTATTTCCTGAATCTGCATGTTGGCCTGCCTTGCTAGATTGGGGAAGTTCTCCTGGATAATATCCTGCAGAGTGTTTTCCAACTTGTTTCCATTCTCCCCGTCACTTTCAGGTACACCAATCAGACGTAGATTTGGTCTTTTCACATAGTCCCATATTTCTTGGAGGCTTTGCTCGTTTCTTTTTATTCTTTTTTCTCTAAACTTCCCTTCTCGCTTCATTTCATTCATTTCATCTTCCAGGGCTGATACCTTTTCTTCCATTTAATCGCATCGGCTCCTGAGGCTTCTGCATTCTTCACGTAGTTCTCGAGCCTTGGTTTTCAGCTCCATCAGCTCCTTTAAGCACTTCTCTGTATTGGTTATTCTAGTTATACATTCTTCTAAATATTTTTCAAAGTTTTCAACTTCTTTGCCTTTGGTTTGAATATCCTCCCGTAGCTCGGAGTAATTTGATCGTCTGAAGCCTTCTTCTCTCAGCTCGTCAAAGTCATTCTCCGTCCAGCTTTGTTCCGTTGCTGGTGAGGAACTGCATTCCTTTGGAGGAGGAGAGGTACTCTGCTTTTTAGAGTTTCCAGTTTTTCTGCTCTGTTTTTTCCCCATCTTTGTGGTTTTATCTACGTTTGGTCTTTGATGATGGTGATGTACAGATGGGTTTTTGGTGTGGATGTCCTTTCTGTTAGTTTTCCTTCTAACAGACAGGACCCTCAGCTGCAGGTCTGTTGGAGTACCTGGCCGGCTGTGTGAGGTGTCAGTCTGCCCCTGCTGGGGGGTGCCTCCCAGTTAGGCTGCTCGGGGGTCAGGGGTCAGGGACCCACTTGAGGAGGCAGTCAGCCCGTTCTCAGATCTCCAGCTGCGTGCTGGGAGAACCACTGCTCTCCTCAAAGCTGTCAGACAGGGACATTTACGTCTGCAGAGGTTACTGCTGTCTTTTTGTTTGTCTGTGCCCTGCCCCCAGAGGTGGAGCCTACAGAGGCAGGCAGGCCTCCTTGAGCTGTGGTGGGCTCCACCCAGTTCAAGCTTCCAGGCTGCTTTGTTTACCTAAGCGAGCCTGGGCAATGGCGGGCGCCCCTCCCCAAGCCTCGCTGCCGACTTGCTGTTTGATCTCAGACTGCTGTGCTAGCAATTAGTGAGACTCTGTGGGCGTAGGACCCTCTGAGCCAGGTGCGGGCTATACTCTCCTGGGGCACCGTTTCCTAAGCCCGTCAGAAAAGCACAGTATTCGGGTGGGAGTGGCCCGATTTTCCAGGTGCCGTCTGTCACCCCTGGAAGGGGAACTCCCGGACCCCTTGCGCCTCCCGAGTGAGGCATTGCCTCGCCCCTGCTTCGGCTGGTGCACGGTGCACTCACCCACTGACCTGCGCCCACTGTCTGGCACTCCCTAGTGAGATGAACACGGTACCTCAGATGGAAATGCAGAAATCACCCGTCTTCTGCGTCACTAGCGCTGGGAGCTGTAGACCGGAGCTGTTCCTATTAGGCCATCTTGGCTCCTCCCCCCGCTACAACTATTATTGATGAAGATAAAATGGAAAACATCAGCAAGTAAATGAAGTTATAAAAAAAGAAATAATTGGAAATTGTTACCATAAAATGCCAAGTTAAATACAAAAATTAAAACATAATACACACTAATAATGCACAATAAAGTATTACAATGCAATATAATAACAAAAACAAAAAGTTAAACATAAAAAAGGTTGCTCAGCAGGGTTACTAGCAGATTGAAGATCAGAAAGCATGAAACAAGCAAACTGAGGACAGAAAAATAAAATATTCACCTACTGTGAAAGCAGAGAGAAAATTGACTATAATTTAAAAATACACAGAGCCTGAGAATCATATAGGAATAAGCAAATAATCAGTATTTGTATCACTAAATATCCATAATAATGTACAGTGAGAGTAGGCCTGAAAAAGTATTCAAAAAAGCAATGTCTGAAAACTTTCCAAAAAAATAGTCAATTATGAATTTTAAATCTGGTAAAATTATTCTTCAAGAATAAAGAAAAAATGAAACACTCTCAGATGAAGTAAAGCTAAAAGGATTTTTATAGTAGCAGACCTGCCCTTAACAAAGTTGGCTAAAGTTATTCAAATTTAATAAAGGAAACAATATTGAAACATGACAAAAGAAACAAGGAATAATGGAAAAAGCAGAAATGTGGATGAATGCAAGCAATAGAATTTTCTTTTCCTGAGGAGTTTTTAAAATCATATTTGATGATTGAAATAGAAACTCTAACACAATCTGATATTTAATACAATAATATTTGACAGTGGTGGAGATAAGGAGAATTAAGGGAAATGTGGTTTCCCTGTTTCACTCAATTATTGAGTAAAATATTCAAACCAGTAGACTAATATAAGTCACATAGGTGTATTAGAAACACCAGGCCAACCTCTACAAAAATTACATAAAGAGAAGGCAATTACCCCCAGAGAAGTAACTCGGGAAAAGACAACCAATACCGCATGTTCTCACTTGTAAGCAGGAGGTAAACAACAGATGCACATGGACATATGGAGGAAAATACTAGACACTGAGGCCTCCAAAAGGGGGGAGACTGGGAGGGAGAGAGGGTTTAAAAATTATCTCTTGGGTATATTGTTCACTGTTCAGGAGATGGGTACACAAGAAGCCCAAACCCCACCATTATGCAATATATCCATGTAAACAACTTGCATATGTACCACCTGAATCCATTATATATATGGATTCAATGTGTGTGTGTGTGTTTACATAAAGAGATGCACTCAATACAGTATAAATAAATTAAGAAACTAAATCCTAAGTAATTTTCAAGTAACCTTCAGTAAGGCAAGGAAAGATATACAGGGAAATAAGAACCCCAAAAGATATATTTAAAACAAATAACAGAATAGCACACCTAAGTGGCAACATACCAATAATTAACTTCAATGCCAATGATCTATGTACAGCAATCAAAAGATAGAAATTAACACAGTTAATTAAAACAAAATTATACAGCCCTTACAAGAAAGTCATTTCCAAATCAATGAAACTGGTAGTATAGAAGTGAAAGGATGGGGAAAAAATGTAACATGCCCACATTTTAAAAAATCAGGAGTACATCTGAACCAAACTACAGACACTCAAAATACATGAATCAAAAATGAATAGACCGGAAAGAAAATGTATAGATAAATACAAAATTAGGTCTGTGGACTTCAAACTCTACCATGCTCCCAGCTACTTATTGATCTACTAAACAGAAAATAAGCAGGAATAAGCATTTTATGTATGAATAACACACTCAACCAACAGGAACAGATTGACATACATATAACACTCCACCTAATAACAGTAGAATACACATTTATATTTTTTCCAAGTGCCATAAAATATTCACCATGATAAAGTATATGAACCGTAAAAAAAATTTAAAGAAATGAAAAAAATTGGAATCACAGTAACAGAAGAGAAAATATACATTCAAAGAGAGAAAATTAAACAACATACTTCTAAAAAATCTGTGGTTCAAGGAAAAAGTCTCAAAAGAAATATTTTAAAAAATACATAGAACTAAACAAAATCAAAGGACTACATATGAAAATATTTGAGATATGCTTAAAACTATGTTTAGAGAGATTAGTGGTACTAAATCCTTACATTAGAAATATGAAATGGTCTCAAATCAACACTATTAAAATTAGGAAAAAAATACAATTTCAATGAAATTAAAAAATGCTTCTTTGAAAAGTTGCTTTAAAAAATGAAGCTGTAGCAACACTAACAAAAATGAAAGGAGAAAAATACATAAACTAACAATATCATATGTGAAATAGAGAATAGACTTAAACCTTCTACAGTCATTAAAAGATAATAGGTGAATATTAAAACAACTGTATTTTCATAAATTTAACAGCTTAAAAGAAATGGACTTATTCCTTGAACTCCATAAACTACCAAAAGTTAGCTAAGATGAAATAGACAATCTGAACAACCAACAAATATATGGAATCTATAATTACACAGCTCAATCCAAAATAAATATAGAGGCTCATGTGGTTTTACAGAAGAATTTAGCTAAAAGCTTAATAAAAATTTAACACAATTTTGCAATCTCTTCCAGAAAATAGAAGTGGAGGAATCATATTTGTACTTAATTTATGAGGCCATTATTACACTGATACCCAACCAAAGACATTACAAATAAACTTGCTGTTTTAGTCTGTTTTGTGTTGCTATAATGGAATACCTGAGCCTGGGTAATTTATAAAGAAAAGAGGTTTATTTGACTCATAGTTCAGGCTGTACAAGAAGCGTGGTGCCAGCATCTGTTTGGCTTCTGGTGAGAGCCTTGTGGTGCATCAAAACATGGCAGAGAAACTCAAAGGGAAAGCAGGTACATGTGAAGAACAGCCAAATAGGAAGAGGAACCTCACTTTATAACAACCTACTCCAATGGAGACTAATTTATTCTCTGAAGAACGAATCCCATTTTGCCAGAATGAGAACACACAACCTCAAGGGGAGTGCTAAGCCTCTCATGAGGAATCTACCCCCATAACCCAAACCATCATCCCTGGTACCAACACTGCCACACTGGGGATCAAATTTGTGGGAGGAAAAATAAATTATATATAAATCACAGCCACTACAGATGAATATCTCTCATGAACCTTATGTGCACAAAAATTCTCAACAGTTTACACTGTTGGTGGGACTGTAAACTAGTTCAACCATTGTGGAAGTCAGTGTGGCAATTCCTCAGGGATCTAGAACTAGAAATTCCATTTGACCCAGCCATCCCATTACTGGGTATATACCCAAAGGACTATAAATCATGCTGCTATAAAGACACATGCACACGTATGTTTATTGCAGCACTATTCACAATAGCAAAGACTTGGAACCAACCCAAATGTCCAACAATGATAGACTGGATTAAGAAAATGTGGCACATATACACCATGGAATACTATGCAGCCATAAAAAATGATGAGTTCATGTCCTTTGTAGGGACATGGATGAAATTGGAAATCATCATTCTCAGTAGAATATTGCAAGGACAAAAAACCAAACGCCGCATGTTCTCACTCATAGGTGGGAATTGAACAATGAGAACACATGGACACAGGAAGGGGAACATCACACTCTGGGGACTGTTGTGAGGTGAGGGGGGGAGGGATAGCATTAGGAGATATACCTAATGCTAAATGACGAGTTAATGGGTGCAGCACACCAGCATGGCACATGTATACATATGTAACTACCCTGCACATTGTGCACATGTACCCTAAAACTTAAAGTATAATAATAATAAAATAAAATAAAAAAATAAAAAGTGAGCAATTGAACTTGATTTGTAGGATTTTTGAGGAGTAAAGAAAAAACATCCATATGAAAGCAAAAAAAAAAAAAAAACTCAACCAAATAATAGGGTCATCATTGAGAATGAAAGTAAGGTAGAAATTAATTTGAAAAAAAATGCCAAGCAAAAATAGACACAACAGGATGGAAGATCATAGATTACTCATCTTAACTACACCACTTTATGTAATTGAACTTTTTTTTTCCCAGCAGCATTCATCTTTGCAAGTTGGGAGTGAAGTCATGTTATCAGAATGATCCATAAAAAGAGGCTTATAGATGGAATGAGAAACCATCAAATTGTTTCTTTATACAAATTCCACATTGTGATTAACACAAGAATCCTATGAAGAGCAAAACTCCTGGTCTTACTGATCACAAAAAGAAAATAAATTTACCACTTTCTGGGCATATCTTTCTAATCTCTGTCAAAAAAAGAAATGATGATGTTGTAATGGTACAGATACTCATTTCTGTGCAGCAAATAGTGGAATAATATTAGATGTTGAGGTTACTACTATAAATCAAAAAGTAATAATTGAAAGTCAGCCTTTATAAGCAAAAATCTTGAATGAAAAGAGTAATACATTTTATAAATTAAGGTTTATGATAGTTTAATTGATATCAATTTACAATGATTAGTCTTCATATATTAATCATATGCTGACATTCAATATAACTATTTGAAGACAATACATAGAAATCCATCATTTTAAATGTTGGTTAACATTTCACTCTGTAATTAATGTCATCCAGGCTGTACACTTTTGTAGTTTCTCCTTCCATTTTTAGAAAACCTATGCAATATTTCTCTGTGTGTATGTTTAGGGAGGAGGGATTTCTGCAGATTCTTTCAATAGTGTCTAAGCCAGATTCAAACCACTTCTTTCCATTTTTCTCATTTCTGCTAACTCAAACATAATCTCATTGTCAGTTAACAGGTCTATTGACTTTTATAATACCAGTGACCCATTCTGACCCCCAAGGTTCCAACCAGTACCTTCCCAATATTTTCTAATCCTTATGGGAATAGTGAACATTTGAAAATGTAAATTTGACATATTACCCCACTTTTACTAAATATTTTTGAACTACTTCTCTCACTTTCAGAGCACTTTTAGTCGTAAATTTTACATATCCTGCAGAGGCCTACATGACTAGATATTTATTACATCTGATTTTTGGCAAGCTTAGGAACCATTTGTCTTTCCTCTGTTAATAGTTCCCCAATTTTTCTTACAGGATACAGACATCTGCCATCATAATATAATAGTTCATATGATTTAAGCTGAAAGTGTCAGATGTGACTTAGACTACGTTATCCATTTCATAACATCCCTCTAACCACAGGTATTATTGAAAGATATAGCAGAAGACCCAAATAGATTCAATTCAAAACAGTCCAAAGGTTGTTTGTCAGAATTTTAGTGAAAGAAGATCCTTATTGTTGAGGTTCAGAACTGATGGAAACTAAATATCATGGAAGCCATCTTTTGTGAATGAGAAAGGGGCCAATTAAAAATGAAGACAGTGCAATAAAATTCCAAGCCAAGCAATTACAAAAGAGTCAATTCTTGGTTGCATCATTTAAATAGTAAATTGAATCATACCTAAATTTTTCAATTATTCAAGTCAGTTATATTTTATGTATGTATTTATTTATTTTTTGCTAAGGGAAGCCTGATTTTGTTTCCATAACTAATAATTAAAATACCCTGTCTAATATTTATTTTTCCATTCTCTCCTGGAATGACAGATCTCCTGACTTTTCTTTTTCACAGTGCCTTTTTGAAATCTGTCCCCAGTTTCTTAGTATTCATCTCTTTAAAATATGCCTAATGAACCATTAATTTCAGTTCAATTATTATTTCCTCAGGGAAGTCTTCCCTTAAGCCTTAAATCTGGCAAGTTCTCCTTTTAAACACCTCATTAGATCCATAAATCACTCGTTCAGAAACTTTTGAGGCTAAAAATTTTACATTGTTTTCTGTGTTTATCTGAATAGTAACTGATTCTCACACTAAAATATAAGCTGCTTAAGAGAAGACTATTTTATCTCTGGCCTGGTCCATAATTAGTACTCAAAATTGATAATACACTTTAATTTCAGTTTATGCATGCACTATTCATTCTACTCATTAGGGTGATTCTGCTAGGTTTATATCCATAACGATTTTTAACAAGTAAACCTCTTTATCTTGCCAACTGAATCAGTACCTACTGGCATCAATGAGCTTGTTTAAAGCAAAACAGTGTGTCTCTCATTGTTTTAATCATTTCATCCCAAAGTTATGTCCTTATTCCATACTGGCAATTATTCTTTGTATATTATCACATCTATAATGATAATGTTGCCTTACACATGATCAAGCCCTCCCTACCTTCCAACTGTAAACCGTTTAATTGTACACTGAAAAACCACCATTCCATAACTATGTAACTTATTTTTTCTGTATGTTCTCTGAACTATAAAAATGCTCTTGCTTGCAGCAAGTAGTATGTTGGAGTTGGCCCTTACTGAGAGCTAATTACTAAATTTTCAAACTCTTTGCAAGAGAATCATTATATACAACCAGTATTAAAATTAAACTATAGGGCACATTCAGCAAAGTTGGAAGATTAGGAAGCACCAGGAATCTGTCACCCCACTCAGGCAAGTACATAGGGAAAATCTGCCTGATGCAACTATTTTGGAACTCTGGAGCTTATTAAAGTCTTGCAACTTCCAAGGAAAGATTTGGATAGTAAAGTGTGGTTAATTTTGGTCAATTTTAGCTCAGCTCAGCAGCAGCAACCAATTCTTCACACCCATGGTAAAGAAAAGCCCTGGACCTGATGGCTTCACAAGTTATTTCTACCAAGCACTTAAAGAAGCACAAACACCAATCTTTCTCACACATTTCCAAAAAAAAAAAAGAAGAAAGAAAAAAAAGAGAGGGAGAAGAGAATGGAACAATGGAACACTTTCTAACTCATACTCTGGAGCCAACAGCATTGATACTAAAGCCAATGATACTATAAAAAAAAAAACCAAACTACAGACCAGTATCCCTTATAAACATTAATGCAAAACTCCTCAAAAATATACTAGCAAACCAAACAGAATTTAGCAGCATATTAAGATAATTATAAAACATGAGCAAATGGAATTTATTCCTGGAGTGCAAGGATAATTCAAGATGTGAAAATTGATTAATGTCATATGCCACATTAATGGAATAAGGAAAAAATACATATGTTAATCTCAATTGATGCAGAAAAGGTATTTGACAACATACAAGACACTTTTATGATAAATAGAACATTCAGCAAAATATAAATAGAAAAAAGATATATATAATAAGAGCCACATATGAAAAACCTACAATAAAATTATACTTAACAGTGAAGGACTGAAAGTTTTTGTGTAAGGTTAAGGAACAAGACAAAGATGCTTGCTTTCACCATTTCTAATTAACATAGTATTGGAAATTCAATTAAGAGACATTAGACAATAAAAAAATTAAAAGGCATCCACATTAGAAAGAAAGAAGTAAAATTGTCTTTGTTGACAGATGATGTGGTCTTACATAGATACAATTCTTACGTTTCCACAAAAAAATGATAAAACTGATAAACAAATTCAGCAAAGTGGTAGAATAAAAAGTCAACATGCAAAAATCAATTTCATTTCCATTCACTAACAATGAACAATCCAAAAAGAAAGTTTTAAAAAACTAGTTTTATTTATAGTAGCAACAAACAAATAAAATACATAGGAAGTAACCAATGTAGTAAAAGACTTGTAGGATGAAAATACAAACATTGCTGAAAGAAATTAAATAAATAAAAATAAAATATTTTTTAGAGGAGTTAGACTTCCTGGGTTCAAAACTTACCACAAAGTCACAGTAATCAAAATGGTGTGTTACTGATATAAAGACAGACATACAGGTAAATGGAATGGAATAGTGAGCTCATAAATAAATTCTCACATTTATCATCAAATAGTTTTCAAAAAGGATGCCAAGGCCATTCAATGAAGCAAAGTCTTTTTAGATAATGTTGTTGAACAAACTGGATATCTATATGTAAAAAATGCAGTTGGACCCATACCTAACACTATATACAAGAATTAAATCAAAATGCATCCATGACCTAAATACATGTAAGACCTAAAATTACAGCTGTTATGAGAAAATATAGGGCAAATGTTTCACAACATTGGCTTTGGCGATGATATCTTAGATATCATACCATAGGCATAAGCAATAAAAAAAAATTGGACTTCGCAAATGTCTTTTAAAAGTTGTGCATCTAAAAACACTATCAACAGAGTAAAAAGGCTACACACAGAACAGGAGAAATATTTGCAAATAATATGTCTATAAGAGGTTAATATACAGAATACATAGAAAATTACTAAAATTAAATATTTTTAAAAAACTGATTCAAAAATGAAAACTGAACTCGATTAGACATTTCTCCAAAGAATATATAAACATGACAATTAAACACATGAAAGATGCTCAATATAGCTATTTGGCACATGCAAATCAAAACTACAGTAAGATATCATCTGACATCTATTAGCATTATTGCTATCAGGAAAACAAAAGAAAAATAGCAAGTATTGGCAAGAATGTGGAGAAATGGAACCTCCTGTGCACTGGTGGTGGGAATGTAAAATGGAACAGGTTTCTTTGGAAAACCGCCTGGTCGTTTCCCAAATAAGTAAAAATGGAATTATATGATTCAGCAATGCCACTTCTGTGTATACAGCCACAAGATTCGAAAAAAAGGTCTCCAACAAATGTTTGTACCCTCATGTTTGTAGCAGCATTGTTCGCAATAGTTAAAATGTATAAATGATGCAGGTGTCCATGGACATATGAATGAATACGGAACACGTGGTATACACACACAATGGAATGTTATTCAGCCTTAAAATGACATGAAATTCTGAATATACACTACAACCTTGAGGACATTATGCTAAGTGAAATAAGCCAATCACAAAAGGACAAATTTATTATTCTACTTATATGAGGCACTTAGAGTAGACGAAATTACAGACAGAGGAAGTAGAATGGTGTTTCCAAGGCGCTGAGGGCAGGGGTTAAGGAAGTGTTACTGGCTAATGTGTATAGAGTTGCAGTAATGGAAGATGAGAAGTGTCCTGGGGGAAGGATGGTGGTGATGGTTGGTTGAACAACAGTTACGAATGTACCTAACACCACTGAACTGTATACTTACAAAAGGTTAATATGGTAAATTTTATATTACATGTATTTTACCAGAATCTAAAACATTCAAAAGTTAATAAATTATATAAGCTAACATTTAACTAAATTATATTAAAGACAAAGGAAATACATATTTACAATTCATAATTTCCTAATTATGCTACATTTTTCTTTTGTCTATGCTATTATGGACATTTATACCTATTTTAGCTATATGATGAAAATACCTCAGCATGGCATACAATTTCATATGCCAGTGTTGGAGAAGAGATATGAAGTTGTATGCCGTGTTATCAGTAGTTTAAAATGAGTCTTGGTAAGAGTATTTGCACCATAGAAATTGTTGGCAAACACTACAGGTTGGGGAATTAATATGTTATTTCTTTTCTCGAATGAGAAAATGATGGTGGGGGCTGGGGATGAAAATAACGAGTATTAGATCTTAAACTGTGTCACACTGGTAGACTTTGCATCGTAATTTGGACTCCAAAAATAGAAAGTATTTTTCCAGTATTCAAAGAGCATTATCCAATTCAGCAAAGAGTAACTCAGGTCACTGACAGAGGAATAAAGTTAAAACATAATTAGTACTGAAGTTAAAGTAACTTTCTATTTAATGAAAATAAATTGTAGAATTGTGAAAGATATTTTAACAGTAAACCACTGATAAAATTTGGCTCTGTGTTTCCACCCAAACTTCCTCTCCAATTGTAATCCCCGTGTGTCAAGAGAGGGACCTGTAATCCCCCCATGTGGAAGGAGGGAGGTGATTGGATCATGGAAGCGGTTTCCCCCATGCTGTTCTCATGACAGTGAGTGAAGTCTCACGAGATCTGATGGTTTTAAAAATCGCAGTTTTTTTCTACGCTCTCCCTTCTCCCTCCTGCGCTCTCACTTCTCCTTCCTGCCCCCTTATGAAAAAAACGCCTGCTTCCCCTTCCCCTTCTGCCCTGATTGTAAGTTTCCTAAGGCCTCCCCAGTCATTCGGAACTGTGAGTCAATTAAACCTCTTTCCTTTACAATTACCCAGTCTTGAGTATTTCTTTATTGCAGTGTGAAAACAGACTAATAAAACCACAGATTTAATTACAATTTTTTTGGAAATAAATGTAGGGAGAGGCTGCAACTTAAATTATTGAACATGGTTGAATTCAACAATATTTTAGTTATAGACACAAGAGTTTGGCAAATATCAATGTTGAGAATTAGTTGGCTATGTAAAATTTACCTTAAACAATATTGCTTATTTTATTACTATTTTTAAATTTCGTGCTAAATGTTGTATATATTGATTCAATTTATATTATATATGTGTATACAAAACTCTAATACTAGAATGAAGCATAATATATAATATTGCATATTATAATACAAATGATACAATATATAATATATACTCCGAATAATATATGATATATTCACAGTGCTATTTTTTTTCAAATAATTTTTGTAGACAGAGGATCTCACTATGCGGCCCATGCTGGTCTTGAACTCCTGGCCTCAAATGATCCTCCTGCCTTGGCCTCTAGAGTTGCTGGGATTATAGGTGTGAGTCACCACCCTGGCCATTTATTTACTTCTTAATCAGTCTCCCTCATTTATTAGAGCTTAGATCTTTAGTACACAGTCTATTAATCCACTCAAAACCCCATGATTATCCTAGGTGTTATTAATATTTAAATATGGGAATTTCTTTGAAAACCCAGCCCTTCAATTTAATCATCAACTGATCTTTTGTTCTTCTTACCAAAGGATTTGCTTTTTCCCCCTCATCCATTAATTATAGTATATTTTCTTGGTTCAGGAAAGATAAACTTTAGGTAAGAAAATTTCTATCTACTTCTAAAATTTTCATTATAAATGAATCTTGAATTTTAATTACCTGGTTGTTTTTTGTTCTTTGTTGAAATATTATTATATATTTTCATTTTCGTAGAATAAAACAGGCTTGACTACTACTCCAGATATAACATTATACCTAGTACATAGCTGTTTATGACTCGGTAAGAGAATAGCTGGTATAGAAAAGCATCTCACAAATATGTATACCGACATATTCTAGATTCTAAGTAATATTGTTACAAAATTATATTATTGGTTTTGTATGCCTTTACACAAAACAAATTTCACTGGATACATACATACCTTTCTCATATGTATGCCAGATTCGACTGCTACTAAGAAATATTTTTACAGGGCAATTTTATTATGAAGATTTAAAGCAACCAAAACACTGCAAAATTTTCACCCATAGATAATATTTGACCACATTTTTAAGGTAATAATAATTACTAATGCATAAGTTTTGCCTTGGAGAAAACTGTTCTTTTAATTGGGCTAAAGTTAATTTCCATTTTTACTGAACTACCTTTTTATATAGAAATTAATCAAATATTTATATTTAAACTATGTTTTCAAAGATTTCTGATTAGTGCAACTATGTGTTTCTTTCTTTCTTTCTTTCTTTTTTTAAATTTTTTTAGACAGAGTCTTACTCTGTTGCCCAGGCTGGAGTGCAGTGGTGCAATCTTGGTTCACTGCAATCTCTGCCTTCCAAGTTAAAGCTATTCTTGTGCCTCAGCCTCCAAAGTAGCTGGGATTATAGGTGCACACCACCATACCCAGTTAACTTTTTCTTTTTTTTTTTTTGAGACAGAGTCTCACTCTGTCACCAGGCTGGTGTGCAGTGGTGTGGTCTCGGCTCACTGCAACCTCCGCCTGCCAGGTTCAAGTGATTCTCTTGCCTTAGCCTCCCGAGTAGCTGGGACTACAGGTGCATGCCACCACACCTGGCTAATTTTTGTATTTTTAGTAGAGACGGGGTTTCACCATGTTGGCTAGGATGGTCTCGATCTCTTGACCTTGTGATCCACCTGCCTTGGCCTCCCAAAGTGCTGGGATTACAGGCGTGTGCCACTGCACCCGGCCTTGTATTTTTTTTTTAATTGCCCTCTTGGCCAGGCTAGTCTGGATCTCCTGGCCTCAAGTGATCTGCCCATGTTGGCTGGTCTTTCTTTTTAACATCAAATAACTATGTAAATGTTACCATTTGTGACCTTCATTATTGCCTATGTCTCCACAAGGATTTTATTTTCTATTTTTTTATTCTATCTTGTCAAGATTTCCTATGCTACTATTTGGTGATTTCAACCAATTTTATGGCCTCAAATAACAAGCTTAGGTTTATGATTTACACATGTAAACATTTATCCTGTATTGTTTGTTGTGCTCCACATATCCTACTTTATTTTTGTAAACTCTAGTTAGAAATTTAATAAAAATCACAAATTAAAGTATTACTATAGGAAACCTTAGTTATTTCTTGGCAAAATTCCAATTTTGTTCCTAAATGTACCTAAGATAGAGTATTAATATGTTATCAAGTTTTACATTTCAAAATATAAAAATAATCTTTAATTCAAATCTTGTTTTAAAACTCACTCAAGTTACTACTAGGAAGTATTGAATATATCTCCCCATAAATGTTTCAATGATTTACCCTTTCTATCACTTCTTCCTGCCCTCATTGGAGTCTTTCCTGGGTAACTGCCAGTAAGTCCTAACTATTGCATGTCCTCTTATTTTACTTTTGTACTATTAATTCTCCTCACAGCAGCCAGAGGAGCTTCATAAATATAAAAATAAAATACAGCTTCTTAAAACATTCTTATAGCCCTCTGAGATTTGGCTTCCCACCACCTCCAGCCTCATCTCTTCCACTGTTCCTCCACACCTCAATACATCTCAGCCATATAAGCATAATTTATATGACTTAAACAGAGCTCTTTTTCAATTGAACTCTCTATAGTTTCTAATAAAGTAATACTCCTTTTCTCAAGGTATGCTTTTTATAATTTAGAATTTAGCTTAAATAGTTTTTCTTAGATTTTGCCTGACAACCATACCAATGGGTCATATATGTCAGTATTTCTATGTATTTTATAGAATAAAATTAACATCTTTGAATGTCTATGGTATTCTTTTCCCATTTGAATTTAAATGTATTTAAATGTCTCTTTTGTTCGAATGTGTAGAGTAGCTCCTCACTAACATTAGATGATCAATAACTATTTGTAGAATAAATAAATGTTTTATATTTAATAATCCAATAATTTCTACATGGCACATTTATAAATCTATGTATTTTATATACATTTAAATTAAGCATCATTATATTGAGTATGACTATGCTTTCACTATATAAATTCTAATTCACTAATGTTTCTCAAATGAATGCTATCCTTTGAGAATTTTTAGTGCTTCTACCCTTGTTTAATCTATTACTTCTTTATTCCTAATGAAAGAAGTAATAACCTTTTTACATAAACTGTTTCTTCAACAACATCAATCTATCCAATTCATTATTAGACAAAGAGCTCCCAAATCTCTAGTGACACCATTTTCCACTGCTTACAGGCCTTTAACAACTTTTCATCCGGTAAAGCTGGTGTGAACTACCATTCTGTCAGGCAAAGTATTCTATATTGTTGAGTTAATTTTCTCTCCCAGATTTATATTTCCTTATTTATTTCCACATTATTATGTACCAAAAAAGTCTTGCTTACATTCTATTCCCTAAGCTGTTGAGTCAAATCCTTTGATTTCCCATCTGTGTCTTTTCCTGATGGCACTGGATCTTCCAGCCTCCCTCGGGCTTACTCTTCTGGAGGCTGCACATTGTTGAACGATCATTAGGAATGTCACCATTTCCATGAAGGTTTTTCCAATCTCCTTCAACAAGATCAAACTTTTGTCTGTAACTCGTAGTAATATTGTACTTCATTTTGATTCTCACCTTAATTATCTAGTCTTCCATTGTCTTCTGTGTACTAGCAAAATCCATGGGGATATAGAGTGTTTCACTAATTTTTATTTCAGTTCCATTACCCTACACAAGAAATCGGGAGAGAATAGCATTGAATACACACAAATTGTATTTAATTAAAAGTTTCATTTAGTGTTTCTGAATTAGAAATAAAAATTGAATGAGTGGTATTACCTCCACAATAAAGGTTTGATGTCCTAAATTCTTAGCATATTTTAGAAAGCTTTGATTTTCTTTTAGTAATTTAAAGTAAAATTTACTCTTTATTGACTAGAATTGTAGGAAGTGAACTGTAAAATCTAACTTATATGAATTCATTTTCAGAGTACCAGTATGAAGTTTTTTAGAAATCAGACCTTAGCTTAGTAGTCAATCTAAATGTTTGTATTTTTTTATTTTCTTTCTCAAATAGATTAAAATAGTGATACACCCACATGATTAATTTGGCGGACTGGAAAACATTGACCTAATTGGTACTCTTAGTCATTAGGAAGCAATTCCTTGCTATGTGCGTGAAACATCAGCTTCATAGTATGTGTATGTGTGTATACAGAAACAACTTAATATTGATTGTTATTCAAAATGCAATTAAAATAATAAAAAACAGTCTAAGATTGTGTAAGTAAAAATGAGTTAAGGTCGACAGAAAAGAAATAAAACTGGTAAAAGTCAGAAATGTTTTTTCTACTAGATTTATGAGATAATATTGTTTGACCATTAAAAGGAACTCTATATAGAATACTGAAAGATATGCTGATATAAGTAAATTAATAATATTTTGTTTAGCTTTTTTGAAAGCTCCCTAAATTCTTTGATATCTACAGCTTAGCTGAGATAGGGCTAGAAAACTTAGAAAATAAATAAAAACTGAATATATAAATTTTAAAACTGTAAAAGTAAAAGCTTGAAATTCATCTTTACTGACATTTATCAATAAATTTTATGAATAATAACTGTGACAGCATTAGCAATGTATTATACTTAATTTGTGAGGCAATGCTCTAAATACCATAAATGTATAACATTAATTATCAAAACAGGTATATAAAATAAACTCTTATATTCTTTATTTTGCCTATAGAAAAGCTGAGATATTCAGTTATTTGTCCTATTAAATAATCGGAGATAATCAAAATTTTAAGAAAAATTATTATTTTAACAAGTATAATATACAAGTGCTATAATCTGGTTTGGAAACACAGAGGGAATTAGGAGTTCAAGAAGCTTATTGATGAACAATGGCCATGAAAGTTAAAAAAGAGAGAAAGTAGGATTAGGCATGACATGATCCAAAAACTATACAGATTAGATATCTGTGAGAAAAAAATGGTGGAAGGTAGCAGGAGTGAGCAGAGAAAGCCTTAAACTTTGATGTAGATATGTCAAAGTCTGGCTAACTCAGTAGGGAGATCCAAAGCTAAGGTTACCATTTAGAGGACAGTTCCAATTTGAGCATAAGTGACAAAGCGAGAATATCTGCACCCTGCCCCTGCATTGCCTGGAGGAGACTGCATCTGAGAAGAGATTGACCTTAGCTTAAAAGGTGAGTTAGTTCTGAAGGCTGGTGTAACAGCTGGAGGTCATCAGCGAACTTCGTTTCTTGCAGTTGAACAGCAAGTACTTTCTGGTAGTACACTGAGTTTTCTAAAATTTTTGTCATAAAAAGTGTGGATAGTAGCTTCAAAACAATAAAAGCTTAAAATGGAGCTAGTTGGATCAAAAATATGCAGTTTTCTCTTCAAATAAGTTGATTCAGCTGGATTTTTTTTCAGTTTAATTTTTTACAATTATATTTAGTTTGCTAAAAGCAAATAGAGACATTTGTCATTAAATTCAACATGTATAGGATTTGGTAGTTGTTATCCCAGTTATCACAAAAAAGGGAAAATAAAGAAAACTGAAAATCAACAACTTTTCTTGGACATACCAGAAAACAGGATTTAGGAAAACACCACCCTAAAATCTAGAGAGACAAGTGCATCCAGAGAGATGTAGCCATCTAGATGTGCTCAACTGGAGGAGAAGATACTGGAACCATAAACTAGGAAACACTCTAAAATGGTAATTTTGTGAGATTTCTTGGGGATTTCTGGGAGCAAAAACTCCTGGGGCCACAAATTTAAATGAGGCTTATATTTCCATTCTCATGGAGTTTTCCTTGCAGGAATATCACTAGGTTCTCATGGTCAGGATCCGAGAAAAAGAAAAAAAAAAAAGGAACCCTCCATGTCTTGGCAGTGGAAGGAGAAGAATAATCATTGTGAAACATTCCCAGAGTCTTCTCCTTAACAAAGTGTATTCTCCAAGGGAATGGAGATTGCTAGAGTGCAATTCTGAAATTTCATCCAAAGAAGGAAAGAAATTGATCCCCATTCTGGCCACATCCTACCTTCCAGTTGTGACTAAGGAAATAAATGAACATACTCAAGTCAGATCTTCAGTAAAAAGGACTGTGAATGCTGCAATCTGGAAAAAAAATAATAGGGATGAGGGAGAAAATAGACCATTGAAGAAACTCTTGTGAATGTCACAACTACAAAATCCAGGCACAGTACAAAACTGAAATTTAGTCATAAAGTGATGGGATACACTATCTCTCCTAAACTTTACAACCTCATCAAGAGGACTTTAGTGTAATAATAGTATTTTACCACAGAGACTAAAATAGTGTTAGGAGGAGTACGTAAGAAACACAAAGAAAATAGGGAGAAAAATAATGGAGGAATTTGAAGCATTTCATATATTTTACTTCAGCAAACATAAAGCACAGCCAAAATCTCAGTGAGATTTTCATAAATATTTATACTAAAGATCTACTCCTCTCTTTTCCTATTACCTGATATAACATATCTAGCTTCCAAAAATATGATCTATTAAAAATAAAAAATATGTACTATTAAGACACAGCATAATCATTACAGCCATACTCAGTTATGCTCAAATTATTCTAAGGAAATTAAGTTACTATGATCAATATGTTAATGGCTGTCATGGAAAAAGTACATTTTATTCAAACTGCATAAAACCAAAGACCAACCAAACATTTTGAAAAAGAAGTCAGAAGAAAAGCACAACCTATGTAGAGTGGAGCAAGGATGAGAAGTACAGTGAACCTCTCATCAGAAACTATGGAAGTAAGAGGAAGATATACTTAAATACAGCACGTGTTGAAAAAACAAACAGCAAACTAGAATTGTATAGCTAGCTAAATTATCTTACAAAAGTAAAAGAGGAAAGAATGATTTCCCTAAATCATCCACAACTGAAGAAGTTCATTTCCTGGGGACTTGCATTGAAGAAAATGTTAAAAGATGCATTTCAAGAAGAATCAGTAAGCTGGATCTAAATTAAAAAAGAATAAGCATCAGAAAAGAGTAGATGAAAGTAAAATGCTTTTAAAAGTTTTCTCCTACTCAATTGATATAAAACTTTAATAAAAGATTAACAGCACTGTATTAACAAATATAGTTTAACTATAAGTGAAATGAATGACAGCAATAGCACAGTGATAGGAGGGAGGAATTGCTATAAGGTTACGCCATGTTATAAATACCCTGTTATACCTAGAGCACGTGTAAAGCAATATTCTACTCTCTGCTTCAATTTTTTAATCTTTTAGATTTTCTGTATAAGTGAGATTATGCAGAATTAGTCTTTCTCTTCCCTGGATTATTTTACTTAACAAAATATCTTGCAGGTTAAACTATGTTGTCAAAAATAACATAATTTCCTTCTTTACAGGTGTTAAGTATTTCATTGTTTGTACATAACACATTTCCTTTATCCATACATCCATTGATGGACGCTTATGTCGCCTCCGTAACTTGGCAATTGTGAATAATGTTGAAATAAATGTGATCATGCAGATAGTATACACATTCTAAAAACTTTTAATTTGTGCACTTATACCACTTATTTATTTTATATTTGTATAAATTTATGGGGTCAGTTGTAATTTTGTTACTTGCATGAACTACATAGTGGTTGGTATTGGTGGGAGGTATGGTATTGGTGGGAGATGGGGAAAAAGTGAGGTGTTGAAAAAAGGGTATAAATTTAAAGTTTGACAGGAGGAATGTGTTTAATTTGCTAAAAGCATAGATTTTATACATTCACACCTGATACGGTTTGACTCTGTGCCCACATGTAAATCTCACCTTCAGTTGTGATAATCCCCACATGTCGAGGGCCGGACCAAGTGGAGATTATTGAAACATGGGGGCATTTTTTTTTTTTTGCTCAAGCTGTTCTCATGATACTGAGTGATTTCTCAAGAGATCTGATAGTTTTATAAGGGGCTTCCCCCTTGGCTTGGCACTCATTCTCTCACCTGCTGCTCTGTGAAGAGGTGCCTTCCGCCATGACTGTAAGTTTCCTGAGGCCTCCCCAGCCATGTGGAACTGTACATCAATTAAGCGTCTTTTCTTTATAAATTACCCAGTAAGTAGTGGGTATTTCTTCATAGCAGCATGAGAGCAGACTAATACATCACCACAAAATATAAGTAGTTGAGGTGATAGATACGTTAATTAGCTTGATTTAATTTTTCTACATATGTCAAAACATCATATAGTACCCTGTGAAGATATACAATAAAAAAGAAAAAAATAACAAAACATGATATTATGTTGAATAAAGAAACACGCTTTACATATAAAGATTCAGACAACTCAAAAGTAAAGGGATGGATAAAGTTATCCTATGAAAACGCTAATTATAAAAAGCTAAAATAGCTATATTAAATTTCAGACGAAGCACACATCAAAATAAGAAAGATGGCTGGACACAGTGACTCACTCACACCTGTGATCCCAGCATTTTGGGAGGCTGAGGCAGGTAGATAGATAGCTTGAGCTCAAGAGTTCAAGATCAGCCTGGGCAACACGGTAAAACCCCATCTCTACAAAACATACAGAAATTAGCTGGCATGAGGGTACAGGCCTATAGCCCAGCTACTAGGGAGGCTGAGGTGGTAGGTGAAAGGATCACATAAGCCTAGGAGGTTGCAGCTGCAGTGAGCCATGATTGTGCCACTGCACTCAAACCTGGGTGACAGAGTGAGACCCTGTCCCCCCAAAAACAACAAACAAAAACAAGGAAGAGTATAAGGATGAAGGTGAGCATGAGCATTACATTATGTCATAGTAGTTAATTATCAAAAAAGATGTAATTCTTACTGTATATACACCTCTATTTGTCAGGGTTCTCTAGAGGGACAGAAGTCATAGGATATGTATATAAAGGGGAGTTTATTTATTAAGACATACATTAATATATATCATTATATATTATATAATTATATAATATTCATATTATTAAATATATCATATATTAAATATATATTATATAGTATAATTATATAATATTAATAATCTAATTGATATATAATTATACTAATATATAATATATACATTTAATATATTATATATATATGTAAATGGGAGTTTATTAAGTATTAACTCACACAATGACAAGGTCCCACAATAGGCCATCTGTAAGGAGGAGCAAAGAAAGCCAGTCTGAGTCCCAAAACTGAAGAACTTGGAGTCTGGAGCCTGATGTTTGAGGGCAGGAAGCATCCAGCATGGGAGCAAGCTGTAGGCTGGGGGGCTAGGCCATTCTATTCTTTTTACGTTTTTCTGCCTGCTTCATATTTTAGCTACACCGGCAGCTGATTAGATGGTGCCCATCCAGATTAAGTGTGGGTCTGAATTGTGCATGTCTAACTGAGATAAACATTGTTTCAGCTCTGAAGGTTATAGACCATATGACCTTATGACTTCCCTTTGTCTCTTGATGCTGGTGATCTAAGCTGGAAAATGACTTCTTAGATCACAATGAAAATTCTCATTTACCCATATACTCCTCATATATTTCTTCAACAGATTTTTATTCTTAATATTATTTTAGTATAAAGAATCCCTTCTTTGTTAACTACTTGTTAATTGTGTCATACATTTACACAAAATATAAACATATAAAATATCCTTCTATATTTTATATAACAATCCTTTTGAAACAATTGTTATAGAGCTGGCCTATATTCTCTCATGTTTTCAAGATATTCCTAGGACATTTCAAGATATAGATAATGATAATATGATTATTTCAAACCATATTTTTCATGAATAATAATTCTTGATAATTATTTATTCATGATAATGATAATAATATTCATGATAATGATGATAATTCATGATAATGATAATTATAATAAAATCAATTGAAATAAATTATGCCCTCTCTTATGGCTTTCTTTTAGTATGTAATCCATAATTGCAAATAAAATAAAGGGCTGCATATTTGTGTGTTAAAGGACCTGAAGCTTTTATATTTGTGGGACTCTTTTTAATAAATAAACTCATCTATTAAAAATTAGGTAAAATGATGAATACATACTTAGAAGATAAAGCATAAATGTTTTAAAGTTAACAAATAACATAGCACCCAGAAAAACAAAGAAGCCAATGTTTAGGGTAACTGCCTGTCCATACCAGTAATCCTTTCTTTCTACACAAGATTCATTAGTTTCAAACTCTAATCACAAAATATTCTTTCATAACAGTAATCAGGATATTGACACAAATGATACTATTACATGAGTATAATGCATGTGTGCCTCTGACAATCACCTTGCAAAAATGATGCCTCATCTTTTCTCCTCAGCATCCTTTTCTCTGTTGTGGACACTTTCAGGGATTTCCTAAAACATTCCCATGCTTTCTCTCTTATTGTATTTCACACATCTCTGTGGGTGCCAAAGGAGCTTTCAAAAATGAAAATAAAATCATGTAACCTGCCCATGTAAACATATGACTATCTTCACTCAGCACTTAGAATCAAAATTCTTTTTCTATAGTTTACAAGGTTTTATATGACTTGACCCCTATTTATTCTCACAGCTGCGTCTTTAGCTGCTCTTCTCTTTGTTCAATACACTCTTGTCTCACGTCATTTTCAATTCTTATTATTTTAGAGACTCTCACCATGTGGATTCTAAGGTTTTCTGAGGTTCTTTCTCCAGCTTTTCATATAGCAGTTTTTAAATATATCATCTTTTACTGTGTTATCTTTTCAAAGATGATTTCTATTACCATCCCATATAAGTAATTCTATTTAAATAATTTCCATGACCATCCCATATAAGCTCTTCCCAAAGCATCATTTTACTCTCCATGATAATATTATTCTTTATTGTCTCATACAACTTAATAATTGTGGTATAACTAATTAATTTGATATTAACTGTTTTGTGTCTGTAATGTTTTCTCCAATTTTAAGAAAATCAACAAGTCGTTTGTAATCCTTTGCCCCACTCAGATGTGTTTCATCTTATGAATAATGTGAGGTATATGAAGAAGAAAACACAAAGATCCTGACAGAAAATGAGACCCTAGGTTTTGTTCTCCAGAAATCTAAGTTCCTTAGGAATTATACAAATGGTAGATGGTGAGAACTGAATGCCTGTGAGGAGAAAGAAGTTGAAATAAGAAAAAGAGTGTTAATTTAGTTCAGGTCTAGAGGAGAGTGGTATTCCGAAGTTAGTTGTTCTATATCCCATTACCTTTCAGAAACCTGGATAGATGGTTTTAATGCCAGGTGGATTTTATTTCATTGTTTGGTGTAAAATCTTCTAGAAGAAATAACTGAGTTTTAAATTACACATTTGCAACATCATATCATAGCATCAAGGTACTGCTGAGGATGGATAAGAAGCACATCAAAGGTGGCCATGACGGGTTAAAGACATGGGGTAATTGGCATGCCTTTTCATCCCGCAGTTGACTCATACTGTTGTGATGACCCAGAGAAAGGAGAATGACACAAATAATGCAGTGGATTCAATTTCCTGCCTGCATTATAAGATGGGACCTCAAAGTCAGCTTTAATATGATTTTAAGAAAATAAAGAAATGTAGCTTTTTGTTCTCACATCCAAATTTTTGTGCAGGATTCACGTGAATACAAAAGCATTTCTTCTTCGAATGGTTGTTTACCTCTCCCTTTCTGAGTTAACTTCCATATCATTAAGACTTCTATCTGCTTAAATCAATATTACATACCCCAAAAGAAATAGACCTACCTGGTACAAAGTAGGGGCACAATATGTATATTTGTTAATCATTCAATCAAATATGATTTATTTTATAGGAAAGGAGAAGCTCAGTGAAATAAAATAATAGCCATAATTAAACAGTTGTTTAAAGCCTGAGTCTGTATTTACTTATAAATCCTGAGCTCTTAGCCGCTGTCTGAAATTTCTTTTGTGTAAAGAGGAAAGCAACTGAAAACTGTTAGCACTGGTATTTACAGCATTTACAAAACAATGCACACGTGAACATATAGAAAATGATAGTCAATAATAGTTAAAATAAAGTAGTAGGGAACAAACCTCAACTGCTATAAAGCAGCATAATAATGGTTGATAGTCCCACCTGGCAACAGGATGATTACAAGGTGTTTTTCAAATTATGAATATATAGCACATGAGAATAGAAAACACAGTCAATTGTCTTAGAACCAGAAATTTTATGTAGTTTCTTGAAGCAGGAGCCAGCCTCCACATCACTGGCCTATGTCAAAAAGGTAGGAGAGCTGTTTGAAGTGATAAATGTGAGAAGGCAGAAGCAGAGCTTGCTTTCAGATCTTAACAGGTGTAACCAAAAATTCTGAGCTAAACTCAGTAAGAAGCGGTTTTAAATGTCTCCCACAGTGAGTTCAAACTTCTGCAGTTAGTGGATAATTGGTGACAGATGTTGTAGAAGTAAAAGCAGAATCAACAACCTTTGAGCCTCCTATGGACCCATAGCCCCATTTGAACCTCACGTAATTATCTGCAAGTGTCCCTATTAAGGGGAATTACCATTCCAATTAAACAGGAGACCATGTCGTCAGATTTAATTTAGTTCCTTGGAAATGGTGCCAATTAAATGCATATCCTGTTGAAAAGCACATTCCAGTTAACACAGGGAACTGTATTTAGGAGAAAATATAAAAGTAGAAAAAAGTAATCAAAGTTTTAGCCATTTGTGGTAATACAAACTAAAAGGGAAAATTCATTCTGTGAAATATTTGTATTAGTTGTTTACATAAAAGACCTGAAGAAACACAGTTGTTTTCAGTTCATTTTTCTATTCATGTTAGATGTGTAAAGCATAGCACATAAGTAATGACCTTAAATACTAAATAATTTAGTATAATAATCTGGCAGCCAACATAAGAAAAACACAATATATCATATATTGTCTTTCCATTGTATTATTTTCTTCACACACACATACACACTCACACTCATGTTTATATGCCAACATAGATTATAAATTGTCTGGAATAGTGAAGTCCTGTTTATAGTCTCACTCATTTCTCAGAATCAAAGCTGCTACTTTTATTATTCATATGCCATATATTTCAAAAATATTTTACCAGTTTAAGTAAACAAGAAAACAAATCATAAACTACTTCTGTAATCTAGAAATTTCATTTAGGAAATTTAAATATCCTTATAATCCAAGTGCAACATTTTCATTCTTATTTAAAACAGAAGTATTTACTCAACTCTACCAAAAGAAAACAGCCATTATTTAATAAGGGTTGAATATTATTGCATTAGTGAATTATTTAATTCTTTAGCAAATTACCGAAAGTCAAGTTTTAAAACAACACGTAACCTCAGATTGTGGTTTTCTTCATTACCAGGCTATCAGCTCATCAGTTACCAAGTCTGATCAGATCGATCTCTTTTCTGATCTTTTCTTTAACATTGAGAAACTTTAAGGTTTTTGAATTTTTGTCTTTTCTTCCTGCTTTTTTCCTGATGTCATTATAATATTATGTCTAATAGTACAGGTTGTAATTGACTTGGGCTTAGCTATGCTGGTTATAGGCAAGATACTCAATCCCTGTAATATTAGTTTTTTTTTAACCTATGAATAGATAATGTTGGTACAAATTTTGATAAGACAAATTTATAGGGTTTCTAACACAGTGGCACAAAATAAACATTTAGTTTTCAAATAACCTTTACTTTACTAATAGAGTTGTGAATATGATTATATTTCACAATATTTCAATAATATTCTAGCAGAGGAATTTGAACATCTTTAATCAAAAGACCATAAATTTAGTGTCCTAAAATCAATGAGCTTATAATTCAGAAACACTCATAAAAAGCTATTTGAATTAGTATAATAGATTATGACTTTTGAGTCTTTATCTATAAAATAGAACAATACAACCTACATTGTATGGAAATTCTATTAATTAAATAAAATACAAAAATTAAGTATTACTTAATCTGACATATGGTATGTTCACAATAAATGGTGAAAATATACTATAATTTAATTTAAAGAACATTTCATTTGGTGGTACTTAAGATTTTTATTGTCCAAATAAATAATTGAAGAGAAATAGCTCAGAACTTTCTAATACTAAATAAAATATTAGGAAGTAACAAACTTTCTAGGAATATCAAAAAGAATAACTCAATATTCTTCTATACCGAGGCAAACAATAGTAAACTGATGAAACCCAAAGACAGTGAGAAAAACCTTATATAAACTACCTTCAAATAAAATATTTTGCCATCATATAAGCAATATGTGCACTCACAGATGACTTCTCAAAAGAGACAATTAGAACAAGAAAATGAGAGAACAATATCTACAAAATTTTGAAAGGAAATTATTCATCTTGTAGAATTCTTTATTCAAAAAATGTATCCTTTGGAAAAGAAGATGATAAAGGGCATTTTAGGCAAACTAGAGAACTAATTACAAGCTGACTTGCAATAAAAGGAATACTAAATTATTTTCATTAGGGTCTAAGAAAATTACACCGTAAGTATGGTTAGAGTTGTAAAATTTTTTATGAACAATAAAAAGTAAATCTAAATTAAAAATGAATAAAAAGTGGTAATACCTTATGTGTATGTAGAAATTTAAATATGATAGATGGATATCAACAGCATATTAAAAACAAGGTATAAACTACTAAACTGTGGTAGGCTATATAAATATTTGCAATTATTCACACTTGCTTGTAGAGGGGATTTTTAATTCTGTCTGTTGACATCTGACTGGTGGTGCCTTTTCTTGAGAAAGAAACCTGCTTCCAATGACATATAGAGTCAAGGGTTTATTTTAGATAGTGAAACGTACATGAAAATGGCATATTCCCTTTCAGCAAGTTTTAAAAACCATTACAGGGCTTCATCAACATTTTATTCTCTGTGCTAGGAAAACTTCATGAACCAGATAGGGGTTGTTCTTTTAACTTAGAACTAAGAATGAAAAACTGGTGGAGCAGAGCTCTATTGATCTCAAATGATGTGTTACATAAGCAAGAAATAACAGGTTGTAGTGAAACAGGATGAGGACAAAATAAATTATAAAATGGTATCAATCAAAAAGCAAGCTAGAAAATAGTGAATATAATTAGGAAAATGGCAGATTTAAGCCAAATGTATCAGTAATTACATTACATGAAAATAACATAAAAGTACAATGGAAGATAAAGATTATAAACTAGGATTATTTTTCTCTAAAATGTGGTGCTTAAGATAAAAGTACACAAAAGTATTTGTGCATAATCCAAGGAAAGCTTTTGGAACTATGTTGATAGACTTCTGGGTATTTAAAAAAAAGAGGGGAATATATGGACAGATGGAAGGATCAAAAGACAGAGAGACATATAGATAGAAGCAGTCAATTTATAATTATAACACTTTCAATTCACCAGTAAAAAAAAATTGTAAATTTCAGGCATCTAATTCTTTGGCTTAAAATATAAAGCAAAATTAGACAAATATATGGAGATAAACAAAATAATCCATAGTCATAGTAGACACATTTTAAAAAATTCCTTAGTAATTTATTTAATTTGAAGACACAGAATGTTATTTATTGTGTTTTTACTCCAAAACAATTTCAAACTTACAGAAAAGTTGCAAGAAAAGCATAAGTAACTTAAGTTTATCCTTCGTCTAGAATCTGTAATTGTCAGTACATATGATTTATCATTCTATTTATATACATATTCTTTTTTTCTGATATATTGAAGGGAGGAAAATAATCTAATCCAATATCTAATTAGGGTTATGTGTTGTAATTAGTTACCCAAAACATATTTTTAAGAATAAAAAATTATTGGCAGTGAGGATTGGGTGTGGCTTATTTCAATGGGTTTTTAAATAATTTGGTTTTATAAGATGATGGAATTCAAAAGCAGTTTGATGAATAAATTAATTCAAATATTGGACTTCCTTTTCATGATTTTTAAATGCGTACTTACATATAATTAATTCATTTGTATCTATGAAATCACAATATTGTAAATATATTATTAAATTTTCCATTTACTGTACAACTAAGTGATTTTGAGTAGTAAGCAAAAGAGTTTCGTGTACAACTGCTATAGTAGTCTATTTTGTAGCAATGAGGTTGGATCAGAAGATAATAAAATAGAAACAGGTGCGCTTACTAGAAAGCAGCATAACACTGTGGGAAGTGTGACTTGTTGGCAAAGAAAAAGAAGAATGTGACTTGTTGCAACAGAAAGCTCTAGAGGTAAAACTAGACAGTTCTTTTTATTTAATCCATGAGCTCATAAAATAGAGCTGTTGTAAATTAAATGTTAATGTTCTTATCCCAAAACAAAGATTTTGCATTTGTTTGTGTTTACTCTATCAGGTAACTATAACTCATCATAGAACAATATATGTTCACTATTAGAGCATTTGGAAAATATAACTAAGCAAATTTAAGAAAAGTAAAATCTACTCTACTCTCACCCCCTGAAGATAACCATCATGACTATTATACCATATAGCCTTCTAGATCTTCTTCTATATAAATTATTTTAAAATAAATAAATGTACACACATATATAAATATTATATATAGACAGACATATACAATGAAGCTCTACTTTATGTACATTTATTTATTTATTATTATTATTATTACTTTTTTTTAGATGGAGTCCCTCTCTGTCACCCAGGCTGGAGTGCAGTGGTATAATCTCGGCTCACTGTAACCTCCACCTCCTGGATTCAGGCCATTCTCCTGCCTCAGCCTCCTGAGCAAATGGGATTACAGGCATATGCCCCACACCCGGCAAATTTTTGTATTTTTAGTAAAGACGGGATTTCACTATCTTGGCCAGGCTGGTCTCAAACTCCTGACTTTTGGTAATCTGCCTGCCTCGGCCTCTCAAATTGCTGGGATTATAGGCATGAACCACTGCACCTGGCCTTTATGTACATTTAAATAAGGTAAAGTCAACTGCACATACCCAGTAAAAATTTTAAATGTACTGAAACAAAAATTAAAATAGAGACAGGAATCTATCCCCGCTTATCACTCAAAAAGCATATGCTTCAGATTGAGTATGTGCTTGGTGATGAGAATCTACTAGTCTTTAAGGTTCACTTTCTCTGTGTCCCCATACTTTGCTTATAAAAATGTGTGTGTGTGTGTGTGTATTTTCTTTTTGAACTCCCACTATCCAAACTTAAAAAAAATTAGATGTGTTTCATATGAATCCTTCAATCTTTAAACTCTTACTGTTTGATATTCAAAACACAGCAACCAAATAGATTTGGATAATTTGGCATCCCTCAAACTCAATATTCAGACTCACTCTCTGAATTCTTCCTATCCAAAAGCAGAAACCAAATAGATGTGAATGTACAGGGATACTTCTTATTTTTAATAAATAGGATAAAATTATTTTATAGCTTCCTTTTTTCTGCATGTCACACTATTAATTTATTTGTTGTTAAATAATTTTATAACATCATTTGAAAATAGCTACCTAATATAATTATATTTAAAATATATTAAAATAGGTTCACTATTGTTGGATGCTTCTGTTCTTGTCTATTCATAACTGTGTTGTTATAAAATTCCTGCATAATCTTCCATGGAATAAACTTTCCATATCAGCTTTGAAACTAGTTATTCCTGCGATGGGTTTCCAACCAGGTAGGTAGTTATATGTCAGGAGGCTTGGCATGATTCAAATAACTGTGAAAACCAGTACATTCTGCTATTTCCCTGTTGCATCCTTGTATATATTGACACAAATATATTCCTGGAAAAGTGCGCTGTGAGAGTAGTACTTATTACCTCTTAGCAGGGCACAAGGCTTCAAGAAAGACCTTAGGTTTTGGCATCCAGCAGGTTTAAGAAGCCCTTGTTTTAGCCTTATTATTTGCTAAATAATCTTAGGCAAGTTATTTAAACTTTTATCCTTCAATTTCATCATCTATACAAAAGGGATTAAATAATACCTGTGTCACAGAATTTTTGAGAGGACTAAATGAAACAAATTATAAAGATAACTGATTTGTTTTTACTGGTACTGTTATTGATGTCATGGCTATTAAGAGCCTTCTTAAACTTTGTTTTTATTTATTTCCACAATTACTACATATTTTTGAGACACCAGACTCCTCTTACTTCTCTTACCTTAGCATAAACTTTAATATTGCTAATGCCATTATTTAATGCACTGGCTTTTAAAAATATTTGTTCATAGTAACAAATCTGTTTTTCACTTTTTTCTTTTGCTTTTCTTTTTTATTTTATTTTTTTTAAGACAGTGTCCCTGTTGCCTAGGCCTTCTGCAGTGGTGCAATCACGGATCACTGCAGCTTCAATCTCCCAGGCTCAAGTGATTCTCCCGCACCACATCTAATTTCATTTTTTGTAGAAGATGGGGTGTTGCTACATTGCCCAGGCTGTTCTCAAACTCCTGGCCTCAAGCGATCCTCCCACCTCGGTCTCACAAAGTGCTAAGATTACAGGCGTGATCACCACACCCAGCCCTGTTTTTCTTCATGTTACCCATAAGCACATATCGAAATATATATGTGTACATACATACCTGAAATAATATGTTAATTTTATACCTGGTGTCAGATTCTATCTTTTCTTTATTTTTAAAGACAAGTCATAACTCATTAAATTAATTTTAGACTCACAATTTGAAAAACACTGATCTAGTGAACAGAGGTAGAGCTAGGTAGAACAGAGTTCAATTTATGGAATTTGGCTGTATCTCTAGCCTCACTAGAAGTCACTTGTTAAGAAAAGGAGGATAATTTCAAGTCATTTTTAGTCAGTATACAAATAAAAGTCAATTAAATTACAGAAAGTTAGTAAAAGTTCCTTGGCTATGGAGTCACAAAAAATAAGGCTGAAATTTTAGCATAGCCATTCCAACTCCATAAACTTGAAAACAATTCATTAACTTTTCAAGCCTCAGTTCCTTCATCTATAAACCATATGTTAGAGGCAATAATGGAGTTGCTAAAAGTGTAAATGCTTTTTGGGGCAATTCTGATATGTTATCAGTATTTTTGAAATTATATTTTTTAAAAGTTTCTAGTTGACACATAGTTGTACATATTTATTGTATATAGAGTGATTTTTCAATACATGTATATGAAATGTGTAATGATCAATTCAGGATAATCAGCACATCTATCACTTCAAAAATTTATTATTTTTGTGTTGGGAATATTCAAAATCCTCTCTTCGAGCTATTTGAAAATATACAATAAATTATTGTTAACTATAGTCACCCTACTGTGATGCAGAACACTAGAACTTATTCCTCCTCAGTGTAATTTATTTCCTTTAGCCAGCCTCTGTCTGTTCCCCTGCCACATCCCCTGTTCAGCCTCTAGTAACCACTATCCTACTCTCTACTTCTAAACGATTAATTTTTTGAAATTCCACATACGAGTGAATACATGTAACATTTATCTTCTTGTGCCTGGTTTATTTTGCTTAACATAATGCCCACCAAGCTCATTCATGTTGCCACAAATTACAAGACATCTTTCTTTTTATGACTAGATATTATTCCATTGTGTATGTATACCACATTTTAAAAATCGTTTCATCTGTTGATGGACACTTAAGTTGACTGAATGTCTTGGCTGTTGTGACTAGTGCTGCAATACTCATTGGGGTGCAGATATCTCTTTAATATACTGATTTCCTTTCATTTGTATATATACCCAGTAGTCAGATTAGTAAATCATATGTTAATACTATGTTTAGTTTTTTAAGAAACCTCCATACTGTTTTCCATATGGTTGTGCAAATTTACATTCCACCCAATAGTGTATAAGAGTTTCCTTTTCTCTGCATTATCTGCAGCATTTTTTGGGGGATGGGGGTTGGTCTTTTAGATAATAGCTATTCTAACTGGGAAGACATGACATCTCACTGTTGTTATGATTTGATTTGCATTTTCCTGATGATTAGTGATATTTATAACGTTTTCTTATACTTGTTGGTCATTTATACGATTTCATTGAGAAATATCTATTTAGATTATTTGCCCATTTTCTAGTTGCATTATTTGTAGGTTTTATTTTTTCCTGTTGAGATATTTAAGTTCCTTGTATATTCTGGATATTAATACCTTGTCAAATGAATAGTTTGCAAATATTTTCCCTCATTTTGCATATTGTCTCTGATGATTGTTTCCTTTGCTACACACTTTTTAATTTGATATAATCACATTTTCATACTTTGATTTTTGTTGCCTATGCATTTGAGGTCTTATCCATGAAATCATTTGAGGTCTCATCCATGAAATCTTTTCCCACATCGATATCCTGAGGCATTTGCCCCATATTTTCTTCTAGAAGTTCTATAGTTTTAGGTCTTACATTTAAGTCTTTAATTCATTTTTATTTGATATAAATTTTCCCTCTTTACTTGAGAGAAGAGGTCTAGTTTTTTTCTCCTACATATGGATATCCAGTCCTCCCAGCATCATTTTTTGAAAAGATTGTCCTTTCTTCACTGTGTGTTCTTGGTGCCTTTGCCAAAAATCAGTTAGCTGTAAATACGTGAATTTATTTCTGGGTTCTTTATTCTGTTCCTTTGATCTATATGTTTTTGTTTATGCCAGTATCATCCATGCTGTTTTATTTACTATATAGCTTTATAGTATATTTGAAAGTCAGGTATTGTGATCACCAGATGTGTTCTTTTTGCTTAGAATTGTTTTGACTATTTGAAGTGTTGTGTGGTTCCATACAAATTTCATGACTTTTTTTCTTACTTCTGTGAAAAATGTCATGGGTATTTTCAAAGGGATTGCCTTCAATCTATAGACCAGTTGGGTAATATGGTCATTTTAACAATATTAATTTTTCCAAACCATGAACAAGACATCACTCTCCATTTTTTGTGTATTCTTTTCAATTTTCTGCATGAATGTTTTGTGATGTTTATTGTAGAGATCTTTAACTTCCTAGGTTAAATTGATTTCTGAGTATTTTTTGCAGTTATTGTAAATTGGATTGCTTTCTTGATTTTTTCCTGATATTTTGTTATTGATGTACAGAAATTCTCCTGATTTTGTATGCTGATTTTGTGCCCTCAACTTTACTGAACTCATTTATCTGTTCTAGGACTTTTTTGGTAGAATTTTTAGGTTTTTCTGTACAAAAGAATATGTCCGCTGGAAACAGGGACAATTTGACTACCTCCTTTTTAATTCAAACACTATTTATTTCTCTTCCTTAATTACTCTGGCTAAGACTTCAAATACTATGTTGACTAAGAGTGGTGAAAATAAGAATTCTTTTGTTTTCCCAGTTCTTAGAGGAAAAGCTTTCAACTTTTCCCCATTAAGGATGATAGCTGTGGGTTTTCCATGTATTGTTGCAATATTCATGAGATTCATTCCTTCTATGCCTAATCTGAAGGATGCTGAATTTTATCAAATGCTTTTTCCATGTCTATTGAGATGATCATATGGTTTTTCTTCTTTATTCTTTTGATGTTATGTTTTATGTTTATTGATTTGCATATGTTAAACCATTCTTGCATCCCTGGGATAAATCAAACTTGATTATAACATATAATCCTTTTGATGTGGTGTTGCATTTAGTTTTCTAGTACTTTGTTAAGGATTTTTGCATCACATTTATTGGGGATGTTAGCCTGTAGCTTCCTTTTTTTTGTTCTTATTTGGTTTTGTTGTCAGGATTATAGTAGCCTCCCAGAATAAGTTTGGAAGAATTTCCTCCCCTTCACATTTTAGAATAGTTTGAGAATAGTTTCTAATTATTATTTTAAAGTTTTGTAGAGAAATGCAAATCAAAACCACAATGAGATACCATCTCATGCCAGTCAGAACGGCTATTATTAAAAAGTCAAAAAATAAGAGATACTGTCTGTTGCAGAGAAAAGGAAATACTTATACACTGCTGGTGGGAATGTAAACCAGTTCAGCCACTGTGAAATCAATTTAATTTCTCAAACAACGTAAAACAGAACTACAATTCAACCTAGCAATATCATTGCTGGGTATACACCCAAAGGAATATACATAATTCTACCACAAAAACACATGTACTCATACATTCATCACAGTACTATTCACAATAGAAAAGACATGAAATCAACCTAGACGCCCATCAGCAGTGGACTGGATAAATAAAATGTGATACATATACACCATGGAATAGTATGCAGCTATACAAAACAAATCTTGTTCTTTGCAGCAACATAGATGAAGCTTGAGGTCATTATCTTAAGTGAATTAATGCAAGAACAGAAAACCAAATACTCTATGTTCTCTCTTATAAGTGGGAGATAAACACTGAGTACACATGGACACAAAGTAAGTAGCAACAGACACAGGGCCCTACTTGAGTGTGGAGGGTGGGAGGAGGGTGAGGATAAAAAAACTGCATATTGAGTACTTGTGAAAAATATAATCTGTACACTAAACACCTACAGCACACAGTTTACCTATGTAAGAAACCTACACATGTACCCTCTGAACCTAAAATAAAAGTTGAAAAAAGGCATATTTGTAGATAAATATAGAGATGTTTGTAGACATACACATATACATGGATTTGTAAGTATATGTAGACTGCTAGCTCTTTCTACTGAGACAGACTAAAAGTAGGGACATACCAGGAACAATGAGCATATTTTGCACCTAGATCTTAGTTTTTGAAGAAAAGAATCAAAGACTCTTTTTATTGTTTGATTCTAAGGCTGAGGAAGGAACATACATTATGACCCATAAAATAAGAAAAGTTAAAAAACACAGACAAGAGGCAACTGGAAAGAGATTCTTATCCAAGGCTAAATAATTTGATCAACAAATTAAATGGCTAGAGTATTGGGTTATAACAAAAATAACTAACATCTATAATTTCTCCTGTTGTAAACAAATAATGGATTAAGTAAGTGTGAGTAAAAGGCAAGATTTCTTTTCAGAAGATTTCCAAATAATAAATTTATAAACAATTAGAGAAAGAGAAACACCTTCAGAACACCACAGTAACAACTGTTGTAGCCAATTCCAGTGATTTTGTGGAATGGTGAGAAAATTTTAAGACACAAAATACGTGCATAGCCTCACAACATCTCACCAAAAATAATTCTAATTAGTGTAGTGGTTTTAGCATCTGCCTCCAAATTATTTGATAATTCTCCCTTCAGGAGGTGGAGATTAATTTATTTCCCTTAAGTGTGATCTGAATTTATTAACTTGCTTCCAAAATGTTAAGTATGGGAATGAAAAGTAGTAACTATGTTATGGCACATGTCACCTTAACTAGTAGATCAATATTAATGTCACCAAGTTTAAGTCACGTTGACAGCATGTTGACGTTACATATGATGTGGTGAAGTCACCTATGGTACTCTTCCTCAAATCCGTAACCATAATATACATTAAATAAACACAATTCAACAGGCAATCTACAAAATATCTGGGCAGAAATCTTCAAAAGTTTCAAGGTCATAAAAACAATAAAGGAGGGTGAAAAACTGTCACAGGTTGGAGGTGACTGAGATGGTATGTCAGTAAAATGCAAAGTAGTGTCCTAGATTTGATCCTGAAATTGAATAAACACCAGTAAAAAGTGTAGGGATATCCAAATGCTGCCTGTACTTTGATGTTCTTTGATTATACAAGGTGTTAACATTAAGGGAAGCTGGGTAAAGTGTACAGAAAATTCTGTATTATGTTTTTACAGCTTCTATAAATCAAAAACTTTTTCAAAGTAATTTTGAAACAGCATGTATACATGTGCTTTTTCGAGCTAAATTACACCTAATTTACACTTTTACATACTTAAATTGATAATTAAAGAGTCAGCACTTATTGAAACTTACAAAAATGTCTTTTCATTAGATTTTAAATATGCTTTGATTTTCCTTATTTAAATAAAAATTTTCTGCAATGCAAAAAGATATTTCCTTTAATAGTGCTATTTTAATTTTTAGACTAAGTTGTATCCAGCAGAAAATCTTTATTACATAAAATTATGGGATGATTCCTAATACTACCTGGAGTAATCAGACTTTGCACCAATGTTTTATATTTACACAATAATACAAATTACTGTAGAGAGCAGACATTTTTTATTTTAAAGAGCAGAACCTTCGCCTTTGAAGAAATGCAGAAAGAGGTAACAATGAAAGATGGTTTCTGAAATCCCTTCTATCAAGATATTGTATAATACACCTTCTAAAATGAAACATTTCTGGGCGTAAAAGGGAAAACTGACACAGGAGTCTTTCAGTGCCGCTTCACCAATCAGAAATCTCTGCAGCCAGTGGCACCCCTGCTTGGGCTTTGCTCGGCTCTGGGCTTGCCACTGGGCTCACTCCACCCACTTGGCCTGGTGGACTGCACTCAGCTTGCTCCCGGCCCTGATCCTGTACTCAGATGTAGCCCACGGCTGAACCTGGCGTGCTGCGACCTGCTTCCACCTTGGGTGCTGGAGGCTGGTTGAGAGGAATGTGGTGGCACCCGAAAACTTGGAGATGTCAGCAACCGTGGAACCCCAAGGGGTGTTATGGCTCTCACTTGAGGAGTCCTAAGGTCTGAGTCCTCAAGGACTGTTGCAGCTCTCTCTCCTTCCTGCCACCTGCAGTGTGGCGAATGGTGGGAGTATGTTACAGCTCGTTTGTGTTACAGCTCATGTTTGTTCCTGCTGCCTGCAGCACTGTGAATAGGGAGTGTTGTAGCTCTGACACGGAGAGTCTCCAGGTCTGGGCCCACAAAATGGTCCCAGCTTTTCACTCCCATAGTCCAGTGAACGGGAGCATGTGGTACCCAGAGGCTTTTTCTCTCCCATTGCTCAGTGAGTGGGAGGGAGGGTTACGATGTTACAGCTTTTGCACCTGCCATTCAGCAGCTTTCGGGCTATTTTCATGTGTCCAAGAAGAATGAGATATGCGGACACCAGAGAGTGAGCAAGGAGATGAAGAATTGTATTGAGTGACAGAAAAGCTCTCCACAATGAGAGGAAACCATAACTGGGTGGCCCTCTCTGTGAGAGGGGGCTTGAAAGCAGGAAGCTCAACGTGTGGCTGAGTCTGGGGGTTTTTATGCACTCAGAATGGGGGTGAGGCTGCCGATTGGTCCATGGGTGAGCCTAAATAAAGCACCATTTGATTGGCTAAAAAGCATCAAGGAAGTTTTCACTCTGGGCGTGGACCCTACCTGGAACTGGTAGCTCAGTTTTCAGGCTTTAAATTGTCTTTGGTTTGAAGGTGGGGTTTCACGGGGAACCACCCCTATCAGCCTAGAAATTTGTCTCCTGTCGTTATCAAAACTATCAATTATCTTAACATCAGGCATAAAGCTAGACCATCTCAGGCAGAATAAATAATATCTCACAATTTTCATAAGAGAACATAATTTTTAATTGCTTGCTTTCTCTAACCTGATCTAGAAGATAATGTAACCCCAAGTAAACTTTTGAATTATTAGGTATATATATTCCATTTTATATGTCTATTTCACAGAACATTAGGCTCAACACATGTGACATTTTATACATACTAATATAATATGTATACATATATTTCTATATACATTATATACGTAGATATATATTTCTGTATACATTATGTAGAGTGAGAAAGAGAAAGAGAATAACCGGGGTATTCAAAGTTAACTTGCCTCTTTTTTCATCAATCTTTAGAATTAAAAAAAAAACTTGATTTCTGAAATCAACATTCATATACATTATAAAAGTGATTAGAGAAGAAATATTATAAAATAAAAAAGGCAAAATGTTTTGTAGAAACTGAAAATATTGGACAAAATATTGAATTAGAGATGATATAATGAAGTTGAATTGGAAACAGCAAATTGATGTAAGTGGAAGAGCCTTCAGAAGTAAGCCTGGAGGTCAATGTATGCCAACATTATGCTTGCTGACTTTGTTAGAACTGACATTCTCACCAGTTTGATACTTGCGGGTACATAACAAAGGTGCAGAATACAATAATGTAGGTTTTATTTTAAAAATAAAGAAAATTTGTTGCCCCCGCAACGGCGCGGAGACCAGGGGCGGCCCGCGGCCCAGGGCTGGCAGTTCAGGGCGGGCGGTTGGGGACTGACGCGTGGCGGTGGGATGTGAGTTGGGGGCGGGACCTGGCCTGGCGCCTGGAGGGGAGGAGTCCCGGCGGCGCGTCGGACTTTTGCTCCCACAAGCCCTGCCTCGAAGGCGGGGAAGCTGGGCCAGGAGCAGTCCAGAGGGTCTGAGTCGCCGCCCAGCCAGGGCTCCTGCGTTCCCCAGAACGGTGGGACGCGCGGCTCTGCGGCCTCCAGCTGAACATGGCGCTCTGGACGCTGTCTCGCGGCTGCCAGTGCGTCATGGGCTGGGAGCCGGTGCTCTTCATCACCTTCACGGTCATCTGGTCCTACTACGCATACGTGGTGGAGCTGTGCGTGTTTACTATTTTTGGAAATGAAGAAAATGGAAAGACCGTGTTTTACCTTGTGGCTTTCCATCTGTTCTTTGTTATGCTTGTATGGTCCTATTGGATGACAATTTTCACATCTCCTGCTTCCCCCTCCAAAGAATTCTACTTGTCCAATTCTGAAAAGGAACGTTATGGAAAAGAATTCAGCCAAGAAAGACAACAAGAAATTTTGAGAAGAGCAGCAAGAGCTTTACCTATCTATACCACGTCAGTTTCAAAAACTATCAGATATTGTGAAAAATGTCAGCTGATTAAACCTGATCGGGCCTATCACTGCTCAACATGTGACTCATGTATTCTTTTTTTTTTTTTTTTTGTCTAAAATACTTTAATGTTTAATTCAATTGTTTTTTTTTTATTTTTTTTTATTTTTTTCTTTTTTTTTCTTTTATTGTAATTATTATTATTATTATTATTATTATTATTATACTTTAGGTTTTATGGTACATGTGCCCAATGTGCAGGTAAGTTACATATGTATACATGTGCCATGCTGGTGCACTGCACCCACCAACTTGTCATCTAGCATTAGGTATATCTCCCAATGTTATCCCTCCCCCCTCCCCCCAACCCACAACAGTCCCTGAAGTGTGATGTTCCCCTTCCTGTGTCCATGTGTTCTCATTGTTCAATTCCCACCTATGAGTGAGAATATGCGGTGTTTGGTTTTTTGTTCTTGCGATAGTTTACTAAGAATGATGATTTCCAATTTCATCCATGTCCCTACAAAGGACATGAACTCATCATTTCTTATGGCTGCATAGTATTCCATGGTGTAGATGTGCCACATTTTCTTAATCCAGTCTATCATTGTTGGACATTTGGGTTGGTTCCAAGTCTTTGCTATTGTGAATAATGCGGCAATAAACATACGTGTGCATGTGTCTTTATAGCAGCACAATTAAAAGAACTAGAAAAGCAAGAGCAAACACATTCAAAAGCTAGCAGAAGGCAAGAAATAACTAAAATCAGAGCAGAACTGAAGGAAATAGAGACACAAAAAACCCTTCAAAAAATAAATGAATCCAGGAGCTGGTTTTTTGAAAGGATCAACAAAATTGATAGACCGCTAGCAAGATTAATAAAGAAAAAAAGAGAGAAGAATCAAATAGATGCAATAAAAAATGATAAAGGGGATATCACCACCGATCCCACAGAAATACAAACTACCATCAGAGAATATTACAAACACCTCTATGCAAATAAACTAGAAAATCTAGAAGAAATGGATAAATTCCTCAACACATACACCCTCCCAAGACTAAACCAAGAAGAAGTTCAATCTCTGAATAGACCAATAACAGGAGCTGAAATTATGGCAATAATCAATAGCTTACCAACCAAAAAAAGTCCAGGACCAGATGGGTTCACAGCCGAATTCTACCAGAGGTACAAGGAGGAGCTGGTACCATTCCTTCTGAAACTATTCCAATCAATAGAAAAAGAGGGAATCCTCCCTAACTCATTTTATGAGGCCAGCATCATCCTGATACCAAAGCCTGGCAGAGACACAACAAAAAAAGAGAATTTTAGACCAATATCCTTGATGAACATTGATGCAAAAATCCTCAATAAAATACTGGCAAACAGAATCCAGCAGCACATCAAAAAGCTTATCCACCATGATCAAGTGGGCTTCATCCCTGGGATGCAAGGCTGGTTCAATATACGCAAATCAATAAATGTAATCCAGCATATAAACAGAACCAAAGACAAAAACCACATGATTATCTCAATAGATGCAGAAAAGGCCTTTGACAAAATTCAACAACCCTTCATGCTAAAAACTCTCAATAAATTAGGAATTGATGGGACGTATCTCAAAATAATAAGAGCTATTTATGACAAACCCACAGCCAATATCATACTGAATGGGCAAAAACTGAAAGCATTCCCTTTGAAAACTGGCACAAGACAGGGATGCCCTCTCTCGCCACTTCTATTCAACATAGTGTTGGAAGTTCTGGCCAGGGCAATTAGGCAGGAGAAGGAAATCAAGGGTATTCAATTAGGAAAAGAGGAAGTCAAATTGTCCCTGTTTGCAGATGACATGATAGTATATCTAGAAAACCCCATTGTCTCAGCCCAAAATCTCCTTAAGCTGATAAGCAACTTCAGCAAAGTCTCAGGATACAAAATCAATGTGCAAAAATCACAAGCATTCTTATACATCAATAACAGACAAACAGAGAGCCAAATCATGAGTGAACTCCCATTCACAATTGCTTCAAAGAGAATAAAATACCTAGGAATCCAACTTACAAGGGATGTGAAAGACCTCTTCAAGGAGAACTACAAACCACTGCTCAAGGAAATAAAAGAGGATACAAACAAATGGAAGAACATTCCATGCTCATGGGTAGGAAGAATCAATATCATGAAAATGGCCATCCTTCCCAAGGTAATTTACAGATTCAATGCCATCCCCATCAAGCTACCAATGACTTTCTTCACAGAATTGGAAAAAACTACTTTAAAGTTCATATGGAACCAAAAAAGAGCCCGCATCGCCAAGTCAATCCTAAGCCAAAAGAACAAAGCTGGAGGCATCACGCTACCTGACTTCAAACTATACTACAAGGCTACAGTAACCAAAACAGCATGGTACTGGTACCAAAACAGAGATATAGATCAATGGAACAGAACAGAGCCGTCAGAAATAATGCCACATATCTACAACCATCTGATCTTTGACAAACCTGAGAAAAACAAGAAATGGGGAAAGGATTCCCTATTTAATAAATGGTGCTGGGAAAACTGGCTAGCCATATGTAGAAAGCTGAAACTGGATCCCTTCCTTACACCTTATACAAAAATCAATTCAAGATGGATTAAAGACTTAAATGTTAGACCTCAAACCATAAAAACCCTAGAAGAAAACCTAGGCAATACCATTCAGGACATAGGCATGGGCAAGGACTTCATGTCTAAAACACCAAAAGCAATGGCAACAAAAGCCAAAATTGACAAATGGGATCTAATTAAACTAAAGAGCTTCTGCACAGCAAAGGAAACTACCATCAGAGTGAACAGGCAACCTACAAAATGGGAGAAAATTTTCGCAACCTACTCATCTGACAAAGGGCTAATATCCAGAATCTACAATGAACTCCAACAAATTTACAAGAAAAAAACAAACAACCCCATCAAAAAGTGGGCGAAGGACATGAACAGACACTTCTCAAAAGAAGACATTTATGCAGCCAAAAGACACATGAAAAAATGCTCACCATCACTGGCCATCAGAGAAATGCAAATCAAAACCACAATGAGATACCATCTCACACCAGTTAGAATGGCGATCATTAAAAAGTCAGGAAACAACAGGTGCTGGAGAGGATGTGGAGAAATAGGAACACTTTTACACTGTTGGTGGGACTGTAAACTAGTTCAACCCTTGTGGAAGTCAGTGTGGCGATTCCTCAGGGATCTAGAACTAGAAATTCCATTCGACCCAGCCATCCCGTTACTGGGTATATACCCAAAAGTGACTCATGTATTCTTAAGATGGATCATCACTGTCCTTGCGTGAATAACTGTGTGGGATTTTCTAATTACAAATTCTTCCTGCTGTTTTTATTGTATTCCCTATTATATTGCCTTTTCGTGGCTGCAACAGTTTTAGAGTACTTTATAAAATTTTGGACGAATGAACTGACAGATACCCGTGCAAAATTCCACGTACTTTTTCTTTTCTTTGTGTCTGCAATGTTCTTCATCAACGTCCTCTCACTTTTCAGCTACCACTGCTGGCTAGTTGGAAAAAATAGAACAACAATAGAATCATTCTGTGCACCCACATTTTCATATGGACCTGATGGAAATGGTTTCTCTCTTGGATACAATAAAAATTGGAGACAAGTCTTTGGTGATGAAAAGAAATATTGGCTACTTCCAATATTTTGAAGCTTGGGTGATGGTTGCAGTTTCTAACTCGCCTTGTGGGGATGGGTCCAGAACAAGCTTCTGTTACAAACCAGAATGAGTATGCCAGAAGTGGCTCAAATCAGCCTTTTCCTTTCAAACCACTTAGTGAATCCAAAAAACTCTTGTTGGACAGTGAATTTTCAGTCAGTGGCTAGAGAATAGAGCTGAAGAAGGCATCGTCATAGCGGGTGTATGAAAACATTATAGAATGATATATTCAATTTCATTTGCAAGAAAATGATCAATGGAATGAAATAATTGAAGTATAACAGAAGATATATTTTTTAAAAAAGAAAGCCTTTGTACATTTCCTGGAATCCACAGAAGCACTACTCCAGAGCAGGACGATTCCTTAATCTTAAGTGTCCATTTGTGCAGCATTGACTTAGAGCTGCAAAAGTGACTTAATGTTATTCTGGAAATAACACTTACCTGTTATGAGATGCTATAATAATGAGCTGTCATCACATTTTAACATGTATGTGTATTTTTCGATACCTGAATTACATTATTAGCATTGTGAGTATCCGTGTAAATTTTCACTCCAAAAACACAAGCTTAAAAACTTGTCTTAAGTACATCTAGGGCAAATGATGACTGAAAGTGAATAATATCCAAATTACCATTGCTTGTACTGTATGAGGAAAACTGCTTTTTTAAATTGGGCATTTGCTAATTTATAATTACTATTTTATACTTTTCAACATTTTAAATCACATTTTTATTGTTGGCTATTAACAGAAGGATTCAGATATCTAAATATCATTTAGAACGTAGAACACTTTGGTCTAATTCATCGAAAGCTTAGTTATAAGCAGTAATACAACCATGTAGTGGAGCATGTACTCAAGGCTTAAAGGGAACTCGGCAGTGTAAGAAATATTCTGGGTTCTCTCTGCTTTTCTATGATTTTTTTGGTTGAACTTTCAGAGGTATGTCCATGGGCAGAGAAACACAGAGGTACATGTGCTAGAGAAATACTGGACACAGTAGGAAGAGATGTAAGTGTTCGGAAGAAAAGCTAAGAGGAATATTGTAATATGTTAAAAAATAGTTTGAGTTTTAATGGTAGTTAGAATAAAGAATGCTGTTGACGTGACTTTCAAATTTCAGTGTAGGTAATGACCAAAAATTACTTTGAAACTTTTACAGTAATTCTGTAACAGCTTAAATGTGACTTAAAATGCAATTTAAACTAGGCAAAGAAAAACAAAACAAAACAAAAAAAACTTTAGAGTAAGTTTTCCTCCCAGCTGTCAGTTAGTTATTCTAACCTGAGTGGTCATTTAACATCCTCAGTCTCTGAGAAGTGGATTCTACTCTTAGATGCACAATCTTAAGTCTGACTTCCTACAAGCAACCCCTTTAGGACTCCTTTTTCCTTGTAAAATCTAATCTAAGTGACAGGAGTTGTCTCATTAACTCCAAAGAAAAGTACAGAATAAGCAATATAGAAATGTTACTCCTCATTTATACTTTTTAGTCAGACACATACATACTCTAAAATAATTGATTGCTTGCAGTTAGTGGGTGGAGATGAGTCTCAGTAGCATCTGTGAGTACTCCAGGTTGGAGTTTCTTGTCTGTAAAATGGGACTGCAGGGGAGGGTGTGTTATGAATGAGTTGGACTGGATGACTTCTAACATTCTGTGATGCCTAATTTTGCAAAATCACCTTTCATTCACCCAATAATTTTTTTTTTTTTTGACAGAGTCTTGCTTTGTCTCCCGGCCTGGAGTGCAGTGGCTGGGTCTTGGGCCGCTGTGGTCTCTGCCTCCTGGGTTTGAGAGATTCTCCTGCCTTGGCCTCCCGAGTGGCTGGGATTGCCCGCTCATGCCACCACGCCCAGCTAATTTTTAAATTTTTGGTAGAAACAAGATTTTGCCGTGTTGGCCGGGCTGGTCTCGAACTCTTGGCATTGGGTGGTCCACCTGCCTCGGCCTCCCATGGTGCTGGGATTGCAGGTGTGAGCTACCACACCCAGCCCCAATACATTTTTTGGAGTACCTTCTATATGCTAAACAATACAGAAGGGATAGCTCTATTATTTCCTAGTACAGCAAAAATTTTATGGTTGCTACTGTAGGTTTATAATTTGTAAGATTGGTCTAATTTCCATCAGCCATACTAATGTTAGATATTAAAAGGAGGTAACTTTTTTTCTCTTTGAACCAAAGGAATGAATTAACTTTGAAAACATAGTTTGGAATACTATAGAAAGGATTCTTCTACCTTCGTTTCAACTCCTTAGTCTTAATAATCTCGAGTCTAGCAAACTAGAATGAGAGTTAAGAGATACCAATTATTGCCAGATGCGGTGGCTCATGCCTATGATCCCAGCACTTTGGGGGGCCGAGCTGGTGGATCCCCTGGGGTCAGGGGTTGGAGACTAGTCTGGCCGGGATGGCGGGACCCCGTCTCTACTAAAAAATACAAAAAAAGAAAAACTGTCCAGGCATGGTGGCACACGCCTGTTGTCCCAGCTGCTTGGGAGGCAGAAGCGGGAGAGTCGCTTGAACCCAGGAGGCGGAGGTTGCAGTGAACCAAGATCATGCCACTGCGCTTCAACCTGGGCACCAAAAGTGAAACTCCGTCTAAAATAAATAAATAAATAAAAATAAAACAATTACCAACTAAAAACATAACTTCAGTTTGGCGGTTTGCATATTATAAGGAGATAAATGTTTGAACGTACTTGACTACTTTCAGAAATGTTCTCCTGTACTTTTTGTGAGTATTTCTATGATCAGATCAAAAGAGTTGCATGCACCTGGCTAACAGCCAAGGAAGCTTCTTTTTTTTTTCTTCACTATTATGCACTTCTGTGGTATTGTAGTCTTTCTCAATTCTTTAATTTTTGTTATTTAACATCATCTTTAATAGCACAGCAAATATCTTTTAGGAAATTTTCAGTTAAGGCCTTTGAATTATTTACTTTTTATTTAATTTACAGCCAGCATTTTGTCACATTCTAAATAATATTTAGCTGAACTTATTCATACGTATTAATGACCATTCTAGCAAGGGTCTATAAGTGGTGTGGGAAATAGGTAAAGTTTGCCTCTTTGGTATCTCAATTGGTATTGATTATTGCTATCAACTATTTGGGGAGAAAAATAAAAATGAAGCCCTGTAAAATTTTGTAAGTAGTATCTTTGGTCCTTCGAACACTTGAACATTTGTGATGACACTTAAGAAAAATAAAGTTGAAGTTCAGGTCTTGCCATTGCCATTAAAAACAACTTAGACAGGAGACTTGGTTTACCTGGGAACAAATTTACTGAAATATTTAGTACCTGAAACTATGCCAAACCAAAGAGCAGCTGCAGAACATTAGTTATTTTAAGTGAACAAGTTTACAAAGTTTATTTTCATCTTTACATAGGAATGATTTTTTTAAAAACTATTTTTACGTATTAGTGGTTATGAGTCAATGTGTCATGTGTGAATTTAACTGTAAGGTGGTTTAAAGCAAATATGCAATGTTTCCTTGAATTGTATTTCTATTGGAAAGCAGATTTTGACTATGTTTACAGAACTGTTTAAATTAAGGATTACCAGGCATGTGAGATCTCTTTCAGTTATCTTTAAAGCAGATGTGTATTAAGGGCTTAGATTTAGGATCTACATATTCTGGGCATTGAATAGCCGTAACTTACAAATAAGTTTTGTTTACCTTTTGTTCTAGGGACTAGCACTGCTATCAGTGGAAAGTATTTTTAATTAATCTGTTATTAAGAAAGTCATATTTTTGCATTTCAGCCAAAATAAAGACTGTGTCTGATAATCTGTTAGAAACAGATAATATATGTCTGAAATCCATGTTTCATATGAACTAAACTGTATTTTCTGATTTAAATTAAAAATATAGATTCAGAAAGGTTCATGTTTTTCTAATGAATTCATTCTATTTTTTTGGGTTGCATAAAGAAGCAAGGAATTGTACTTGTTGTATTAAAAGATAAAGAAAGCTATTAGGTATATTTGTACATGAGTGCAAATGAGTCTATGCCTGTTTAAAAGAAAAGATGGACACTATTTTAATATGAGCTTTAATACACTGATATAAACAAACTTGAAGTATGGTTTAGTTTGGTTGTGTTTACCTAACAAGTACCATAAGCCTTGTATTTGTTCTCATTTGTATAATCCTAGCCCATGACTTAATGTTGACGCTTTGCTTTGTCTTTTGGATGGCCTAACCTACATTAACATGTACGCAGAACATTTTGGATTTTTTTTTCAAAAATAATAATGAATTACTTTATCAATAAACAAATAAATATTTTTTAAAAAGAAAATTTGTTGACAAAACTGACTTACTGATTTTCTGTGAAACCAAAATCTTTGGACTGCTACATCTTGCTCTGAATGAGAGTGACAAGATAAATAAAAAAAAAGAATATTTGTTGACAAAACTGACTTACTGATTTTCTGTGAAACCAAAATCTTCGGACGGCTACAGCTCGCTCTGACTGAGAGTGACACTAATCACCTTGGGTTTTGTAAAAGAGCAAGTTGAAATCCAAACACTGAGTGTCTGAGTTTGTCCTACACAGATTTATGGATTGTTTTTATTTTTAAGACTAAATATTATATACTGTTGATTTTACTTAAGAAAAAAGTCACTTTATGATTTAATCCCACAAATAAATGCATATCTGTTACTGAAGGCAAAAGCTAAAGTATCACTAGTTATTCTCAAAATTAAAAATATACTGTCAATTTCTAAATAATGACAATAGTCCATATAATATTTCCTTTCTATTTTTCACTTCATCCTCTGACAATGAGTGAAAAAGAAGACAGCTTTAGAAATATAGGACAAGGATTTTCTGTTGACGAAACAGGAAAGTTCTACAAAGGGACTGTCACTTGTGGCTCTAGGGCAGAAAATATGTAACAAAGAACACAACCTAATATATAAACACATGAAGCTTAATCCTAAGGCAACTGTTTGTCCCATCCTTATTTAAGTTCATTCGTTGATATATCTTGGCAAACCTATTTCAAAAGCACCTGATATTTACTCACATACCGTGTGAGATTTCTTCTGGCATCTCTGTATCGCAGAAATTTCTTACTATTTTGGACCTTCTTTTTAAGATAGTGATTCTAATTAGAAGAATGTGAGCATGCACATGTAACCGAGAATGAGGCTAGTAGCAGAGCAGAATAAGCCTACATGTTGTTATAGCTACTGTGGCAAGAGCAAAAGAGAACAACAAAAAAATACTACATTTCTTTGAATAAATGCTTTGACTTAACAATAATGTATGCATACCTTCATAAATTTACATATATTTATTAGCTGGCTGAAAACTTGACCAAGTCTCTGAGAAGACTTTGATGAAGATAATGGATTTGTTTTGAAAGACATTTTACTTTAAAGTTTTGAATTTATAGAAAAATTGGGAAGGTAGTGCAAAACATTCCTATATGCCTTGAACCTAATTTTCCCTGTTATCAACAACTTATATTGGAATGATTAATTTATTTGTTACAAATAATAGACTGATACTGATACATTCTTATTAACTAAAGTCCATAGGTTATTCTGATTTCCTCAATTTATAAATAATGTTCTTTTCCTTTTACGGTGTCACATTTAGGTTAACAATTCCACTTAGTTGTCATGTTTCTTTCAGTTTCTCTTGGCTGTGACAGTTTTTTAGACTGTCTTGTTTTTGATGATCTTCAGTGTTGTGAGAAGTGATATTTTGAGGAGTAGTAAGATATTTTGTAGGATACCTCTCTATATAATCTATTGTTTTTCTTGGGGTTTGACTAGAGTTACAGGTTTTGGAGAGGAAGACAAGATGTAAAGATGTTTTCATCACTTCATATTAAGGGTACATATTATCAGTAGGTTTTTCATCATTGATGTTAACCTCGATGGCATGTTTAAGCTAGTGTTTGTTGGATCTCTCCACTATAAAGTTACATTTTTTAACCCTTTTTATACTGTACTCTTTGAAACCACTATGCATAGCCTACACTTACAAACTATGGATTTGTCCTCCCTTTCATTGGAGGAAGTGTCTACGTTATTTAGAATTCTGCTACACAGGAGATGTGTAACTTCTCCAATTATTAATTTCATTTGATCTCTTATTATAACAACATGAACTCATGGTTATTTATTTTGTATAACTGACATTTTTAGAGGTTTTTTTGTTTTTTTTTTACCTTTTTCAGAATGTCACATAATTGGAATCACAGTACATATAGTGTTTTTTTTTTTTACATTGACTTGTTTCATTTGACAATATTCATTTTAGGTTCACTCAGGTCTTTTTATGGCTTGATAACTCACTTCTCTTAATTGCTGAATAACACTCTTGTATATGAACATACGATTTGCGTATTCATTCATACTCCTGTATATGAACAATACAATTTGTATATTCATTCACTTATTAAAACATTTTGGATTCTCATTTGCAGTGATTATGAATAAAATTGTTATAAATATCAGGTTTTGTATAGACATACATTTTCAAATCAGTTGATATCTAGGAACATGACTGTCGGATCTTCTCTTCAGCTATGTTTAGCTTCACAAGAAATCTTCAAAATGTTTTCCAAAGGGGCTGTGCCATCTGACAGTCCTACCAGTAGTGAAAGAGAGTTGCTGTTGTTCCACATCATCACCAACATTTAGTGTTGTTAGTCTTTGGATTTTGATGTTTTAAATCAGTGTGTAGTACTAGCTTATTGTTGCTTTCATTTGCAACAATATAATTTTATCTAATGACAAATGATATTGAGCATCTTTTCACGATTATTTTCTTTGATAAAGTATGTTTATAGCTTTTACCTATTTTTAAATTTGGACTTTTTTTCTCATTGTTGCATTTTAACATTCTTTGTATAATTTAAATGCAATTATTTTATCATACATAGGTTTTGCATATATTTTCTCTGAGTGGCTTGTCTTCAAATTCTCTTAATAGTATCTTTCACAGAGCAGAAGTTTTTAATTTTAAAATGTCCAACTTATTTTTCTGTAATTACTTTGTTTTGCTGTTATATCTAAAACTTGTCACCAAATCTATGGTCAACTTGGCTTTCTCCTATGTTTTCCTTTGGAAGTTTTGTATTGTGTCATTTTACATTTTGGTCTATGATCCAAACTTTGTTCTGTTTTACAAAAGGTTTAAGGACAATATTGAGATTCATAGCTTTGCATACAAAAAAGTTTAATTTTTGCATGTGGAAAAATTTATGATTTTATAGCACCATTGCTAAAACTTCTATCTTTTCTCATGGAATTGCCTTGATCTTTTCTGAAAGATAAGTTCATCTTATTTATGTGAGCCATGTACTCTGTTCCATTGATCCATATGTCTATGCTTTCCCCAATACCATATTATCTAGATTATGGTAGTTTATAATAAATGTTTTCCACATGTCACGTGTTCTCAGCTGTGCTTAGTTGTTGTAACACATCGCTCCAGTTTTGGAGATTAAGGGGATTCTGTGTGACCTCAATCAACTGATGTGTCCAAGAAAATTCACTGATTTTTCAATTTCTTTGTCTTCTTTTTTTTTTTTTGTCAAGAACATAGGAGTGGTTACTGTTAGGTTTTTTACATAACAAAGCTTAAATTGAAAGTGTTACAACTTTTAGCTATATTACACATATATAATTTGTATATTATATAATAATAAAAATTTGATAACAATTTTCTACCAAGTCTTCATTGAAAAAGGAAAGAAAGCTTAAGGGAACAAATTTTTTTTCCCACAAAAAGAAATTCTAAATTAATTAGGATAAAGAAATAGTATGCTCATTTATAATTTAATATATGCTAAATTTTCTATAGGTACAAAAATTACCAATTTTCAAATTCATCTTGATATTTTCAGGTATTTACTATGTTGATTATTGTACTAAAAAAAGAGTGATTATTGTACTTGAAAAAAAACAGAATGCTACTTAATTTTAAAGATATAAAAAAGGATAGCTTAGGTAAAAATGTAGTTCCCATTTTTATTCAACAATTGGTGAAATAAGACCACCTTTTCTTTGTGCCTGCTTCAGTATACTTGTAAAATATGGAAGTGATATTTTTTCTATCGTAGGACTAATTTCAAGGGAGTCAACGAAGTAAGCTGGTCTTAAATTATGTTTCCCATGGAAAATATATTTTCAAAGTTGTTAATATATTTGATATTGGTTTTGATTGATTTGTTATAGAAAACAACAATTTCTATGTCATTACAGAGATATGCAGACTAGTAAATAATTCAATCATTTATTTAATATATTTGCCAAAACAGTTTATACAAACCTTTTTGCCAAAAGGTTTGTATAAATTGATTATGATCTTAGGAAATTCATGAATTTTTTCTGTGTATTAGTCATCTATAGATTTTAGTAGAAACATAACATAAGCAAAGGAGTTTCTTCTTGACATTTTTTATACTGCAAAATATTTACTTATATTTTGAGAGGTCATTTATATTTCTGAACTTGATTGTGCATGCTAATTATTTAATTACAATTTATTTTAACTGAACATTTACCAAATGCATATAATTATGTGCAAATTTAGGACTATCTAAATACAGGTACCTAAAGTATGTACCTAAAATATGTACCTAGAGTACATATGAGCTTTTAAATTTTGAACTAAGCTATTTAAAAGTAATATTAAATATATATCATAGAAAAATAACAAAAAGAAAATTCCATGAGAATTTTTATCTTTTCTCATGGAATTGCCTACAGTCAGCAACAATTTATTGTACATTTTAAAATAACTCAAAGAGTAGAATGAGAATGTTTGTAACACAAACAAATGATAAATGCTTGACATGATGAATACCCAATTTACCCTGATGTTATTATTGCATATTGTGTGCTTTTATCAAAATATCTCATGTACTCCATTAACATATACACCTACTATGTACTCCCCAAAATTAAAAATTATAATAAATACATAAATAAAAATAGATAAATACAACCCTAAGAGCATTTTTTTACAATGGAATTCTGAAAGCTTACAGTTGATTCTTCAACTTATACTTTCAGGTAATAATTTCCAGTAGTGCCTTACTCAGGCCAACTGGAAGCCTTTTTCAAACCACAGGAGCTCTCACTGTTTCAGGAGTCACTCTCTGTCAGTTCACTTTGCCTTTGGATAGCTGTGGGGGATAGAGGTCTTAAAACAGAATGAATGAATAAGCAAACATATTCTAAGGAATGTAGTTGTTTGTGTCTTGGCATGACAAAAACAATGTTCTTTTAAATTTGTCTCTCTACATGAATACTCTGATTAGTTTTGTATGTGCACATTTGCAGTTTTCTTTTGCAGCCACCCAAGGACTTACACACTTTGAGGCTTTATGCTGGTAAATTACAGCATGCCTTTCTTATAACAAGGTATGTCTGTCTTTAGAACTTCATAAGAGCTTCTGATATATGCAGTGAATTAACATTCTTATTTTATAGAGTCAAAAAGAAAGTGATTGTTATCAATAGCTATTTTCCTGTTCTAATATTTCTTTGTTATTATAATAGTACAGCCTGCATTGACACTTGAACCAAGAAGTCTGTAACTGGCCAGTGAATGTGCCATTTATTTTTGTTCCAAATTCAATGACAATGAAGTGCCCAATATGCATGAAACTACAATTCTCATAAAATGACTTGAAAATAGATGGCTGAAAAATTTGTAGCTCTCTTATGACTCTTGTTTGAGAGCCTATTCTAATAACTACTTATATGTAATCAGATGGACTTCATGCAACCTCATCTTGTAAATGGACCATGTGAATGTTTTCCTATTATTGCTGCCATAGCTCACAGACTATATAAGAATTGCTAGTCATTCTGCCCTGAAACAAATTACTATTCTAACAATAGAAATCTCAATGGCCTTCACATAAGTCATGCCTTTATAATGTGGATACTGATATAAAAACTGCCTAGGGGGCATGGAATTCACCCATTAAACTGTCTTTGCTAAATTTGCCTCTGAGCTGTTTTCTGTAGATAAAGAAATAGGGAAAATTGCTGCAAAAAAAGTAATTTGGGGTCCACTGTATCAGTTGTAGAGCAGGTTATGCTAACATACTTTTTAAAGTATTTATGAAATATGAATATCATGTATACATATATGTATGTATATGTATAAAATATATACATAGGTGTGTTAAATATGCATATATGCATATAAATAAATAAACATATACGCATATACACATATACATATGTGTATATGTACATATATATGTGTATATATAAATAAATGCCTCCAAAAGGTCACCATTCTGGTTAGTCTGTTCTAGATAAGATTCATTACGTTTATGCTCTGATTAATGATATTGAAAGTACTTCATTTACATTTTGACCATTTTAAAGTAAGACAAATCTCAAAATCTAAGAGTTAAAACACATCTGGAAATTAGGAGATGCTTTTCTTTGCTGGTACGTGAATCTGTTTAAAATCACGAGATAATAATTGTTGAATGATATCTGTATATAAGTATTGCATTAAGTTTGAGAGGAAAAAAGCACCTCATTAGTATTACGTATAAGATGGATAGCAAAATCTAAAGCAATAAAATAACCCCACACAGAGATACACAGATAAACACACACACACAAAATATATTTTGAAAAAGACATGGTAAATATCTTGCAATGTAATTGAGGTTTTTGCCATTGAAAGTAATGGCCAAAATGCAATTACTTTTGCACCAATCTAATAATTATTTTGACCTGCTGATATTATACATTAGATCATCTAAATAATAACTTGTAAGACAATTATGGAATAAAGATTTCAGCAAAACAGTCATAAAGAAAATAAGCCGTAAAACACTTCTCAACATTACTCAAATTTTTAAATTTTTCCCAAAATTTTATTTGCATATGTGTGGTCTATGGAAAATGTACCCATATTTAACCAGCATCATGGAAATTAATTTATTCCATGGCTTTTAAACATGTTTTAATTAAATGGCTTCCCTTGAGTAGGATAACACTACTTATCTAATCGTCTATTTCAGCATTGTAACTTCAACACCAAGGAGCAGATCAATGTTTGTTTTTATTTTTTATTATATTTCCACAATAACATTGAACATTTTATGTTTTTTTAAAGTATTTATCTTCCAATACAGGGTATTCTTTTTCACTTGAAAATAATCAATGGTACTAAATATGGCTGCACTCATTATTTGCAGTATGCCATCTGGAATTTGGCAAAATTCCCATGATTCCTTGGCATCTCATGAAGAGAGATGCAATTCATTGCTTTAACTTTTCTTTTAGCCTAAGTGTTCAAGTTTATGAGCAGAGAAGAGTTTATGTATTTTAGCAGCATTGATAAATTAGGATCATAAAGTTTTAATGTCCTTAAAGATACATTTTGTCCTTTTCAGGCAAAAGAGATTTTCGACTTTTCTAATTCTTTCTCAGGTTAACAGAGGAAAAAAATAGCATTAAAAGTGGAAGATCAATGTCCAGTAGAAAACAATGACATTAATTATAACAACAATAATACTATAATTAAGTAAGTACTGATGTGCTACAAGTTCTTCTTAAATTTGTTACACATTATGGCTCAGATTCATTTGAATATTCCTACTCTAAAATTGCTATTCAACAGAGTTAGAATTAAATGTGCTTGTTGTCAACCAATATGCCATGTTTTATTTTGACATCCCAACATGAGATCACGACTTACATGGCAATAACTATTTGTATACAAAATCATTATTATTTAATTTTCTCATTCTTATTTGAAGTATGTATGTGTGCATGTGTAGGCACATATAAAGACATATCCAGAGTATTATTAAACCAGTATAATCCTGTTTCAAATAGACATAATAGTACATTTTTACTTTAGGAAGTGACAGTTTTACACACACACACACACACACACACACCCCCACACCCCTTCTTAGAAAATATATTAAATTATTTTTAAAGAAGAGTTTTAAAACACGAAGCCTTTAAAATATTTGGAAATCAATATAAAACAATTTTTAATTAATAAAAATATTAGAGAAATACAATATTTTTTAGGAAGCAACATTTTGCTTATAAACAAAAAGAAGTTTTTGCTAACATAACTAGTAAGAGTTTCAAATATTTATCAGTCTTAAATAATTTTGCTTCAAAAACACCTTAGTAATTAATTTTAAACAAAAACAATAACAGGAAATGTATTGCATATATGTAAAAATACCTCTAAGAATTTTATAGAAAAAGTATGATAGTATAAATAGAGATGTAAACAAATACAGACATATAATTTTCAAGAACAAGCATTATAAAATATGCATTTTGTTAAAGTAATTTATATATTCAGTATCTTTTAATTGGGGGCATTTACATTCAAGGTTATTGTTGATACATGTGGATTTGATCCTAATTAGTGTTGAAGTTACAATGCTGAAATAGACAACTAGATAAGTAGTGTTATCCTACTCAAGGAAAGCCATTTAATTAAAACATATTTAAAAGCCATGGAATAAATTAGCTTTCCATGATGCTGATTAAATATGGGTATTTTAAAAAATATATATTAAAAAAAGAAATTATTGTAGTGTGTTTTTCAGCTCTGTCAGGTTGATTATGTACTTTTCTATAACGGCTATTTTGTCTGTCAGCTCCTGCATTGTTTCATCATGATTTTTAGCTTCCTTGGATTGAATTTCAATGTACTCTGATAGCTTAGTAATCTTTGTTCCTATCCATATTCTGAATTCTATTTCTGTTATTTTCACCATATCCTTGCTGGAGAGGTGATGTGCTGAATGCTCCAATTAAAAAAAGACACAGAGTGGTAAACTGGATAAAGAACCAAGACCCATTGGTAGGATAAAGAACAAAGATCCATTGGTTTCTTCCAGAAACCCACTTCACATGCAGTGAAACACATAGCCTCAAAATAAAGGGATGGAGAAATATCTACCAAGCAAATGGAAATCAGAAAAGAAGCAAAGGTAGCAATCCTAGTTTCAGAAAAAACAGACTTTAAACCAACAAAGATATATTAAAAAAAAAAAAAGACCAAGCAGGGCATTACATAATGGTAAAGGGTTCAATTCAACAAGAAGACCTAACTATTTTAAATATATATTCCCCCAACACAGGAGCACCCAGATTCATAGAGCAAGTTTTTGGAGACCTTCGAAGAGACTTAAATTCCCACACAACAGTAGTGGGATACTTTAACACCCCATTTAAAATATTAGACAGATCATTGAGACAGAAAATTAACAAAGATTTTCAGGACCAAAACTCAGCACTGGAACAAATGAACCTGATATATATCTCTCTCTCCACCCCCAAACAATATAATATACATTCTCCTCATTGCCATATGGTACATACTCTAAAATTGATCACACAATCAGAAGGAAAACACTCCTCAGCAAATGCAAAAAATACTGAATTCATAACAAATAATCTCTTGGACTATAGTGCAATTAACTTAAAAATCAAGACTAAGAAATTCACTCCAAACAATACAATTACATGGAAATTGAATAACCTGCTCCTGAATGACGTTTGGGTAAATAATGAAGTTAAGGCAGAAATAAAGAAGTTCTTTGAAAATAATGACAACAAAGTTACAACATACCATACTTAGTTGTGTCTGGGACACAACTAAGGCAGTAATAAGAGAGAAATTTACAGCACTAAATGCCCACATTAAAGAGTTGAAAAGATCTCAATTTAACCACCTAACATCACAACTAAATGAACTAGAGAACAAAGAGCAAATTAATCCCAAAGCTAGCATAAGACAAGAGATAACCAAAATCAGAGTTGAACTGAGATTGGAATACATAAAAGCATTCAAAAGATCAATGAATACAGAAACTGTTTTATTGAAAAAAATAATGGAACAGATGACTGCTAACTAGACTGATAGAAAAAGAAAAGAGAGAAGATTCAAGTAAATACAATCAGAAACAACAAAAGGGATATTACCACTGACCCCACAGAAATACAAACAACCATCAGAAAATATTATGAACACCTCTATGCACATAAACTAGAAAATCTAGAAGAAATGGATATATTCCTGGACACATACACCCTCCCAATACTGAAACAGAAAGAAATTGAATCCTTGAGCATATCAATAGCAAGCTTTGAAATTGAGTCAGTAATAAACAGCCTGCCATGCCAAAAAAAAAAAAAAAAAAAAAGATTAGAAACAGATTCACAGTTAAATTCTACCAGATGTACAAAGAAGAGGTAGTACCATTCCTCCTGAAATTATTCCAAGAAATTGAAGAAGAGGGACTTCTCCCTAACTCATTCTATGAGGTCAGCATCATCCTGATACCAAAACCGGGCAGATATAACAGAAAAAGAAAGCTTTGAGCCAATATCTTCGATGAACATCAATGCAAAAATGCTCGACAACATATGAACAAACAAAGTCCAGCAGCACATCAAAAAGCTTATCCACTAGGATGAAGTAGGCTTCACCCCTGGAATGCAAGGTTGGTTCAACACATGCAAATCAATAAATTTGATTCATCACATAAACAGAACTAAAGCAAAAGTAACATCAATATCTCTATAGATGCAGAATAACATTTAGATAACATTCAATGTGACTTTATTTTAGCAATTATCAATAAACTGGGTATTGAAGAAAATACCCCAAAATAATAAGAGCCAACTATGACAAATCCACAGAAAACATTATACTGAATGGACAAAAACTGGAAGTATTCCCCTTGAAACCCAGCACAAGACAAGGATGCCCTGTCTCATTACTCCTATTAAGCATAGTATTGGAAGTCCTGGCCAGGGCAATTAGGTAAGAGAAAGAAATGAAGGGCATCAAAATAGGAAGAGAGGAAGTCATACTATCCCTGTTTGCAGATGGCGTAATCCTATATCTAGAAAACCCCACACTCTCAGCCCAAAAGCTCCTTAAACTGATAACTTTGGCAAAGTCTCAGTATACCAAATCAGTGTGCAAAAATCACTAGCATTCCTAAACACCAACAACAGTCAAGCTGCAAGCCAAACCAGCAATGCTGTCCCATTCACCATTGCCAAAAAAAGAATAAAATACCTAGGAAAAGAACTAAGGACAAAGGTGAAAGATGTCTAAAAGGAGAACTAAAAATTGCTGCTCAAAGAAATCAGAGATGACACAAAAAATGGAAAAACATTCCATGTTCATGGATAGGGTGAATCAATATGGTGAAAATGGTCATACTGCCCAAAGGAATTTATAGATTCAATGTTATTTCTATTAAACTACCATTGAGATTCTGCACAGAACTACAAAATAAAACTATCTTAAAATTCATATGGACCCAAAAAGACATCCAAATAGCCAAGGTAATTTTAAGTAAAAAGAACAAAGCTGGAGGCATCACATTACTTGGGATCAAACTGCACTACAGGGCTACATTAACCAAAGCAGCATGACACTGGTACAAAAACAGACACATAGACAAATGGAACAGAATAGAGAGCGCAGAAATAAGTCTGCATACCCACAACTATCAGATCTTCTACAATCCTGACAGGTAGAAGCACTGGGAAAAGGATTCTCTGTACAATAAGTCGTGCTGGGATAACTGGCTAGCCATATGCAGAAGACTGAAACTGGACCCCTTCCTGGCACCATATACAAAAGTTATCTCAAGATGGAATAAAGACTTAAATCTAAAATACAAAACTATAAATCCCTGGAAGACAATGAAGGCAATACCATTTTGGACACAGGAATGGGCAAAGATTTCATGACAAAAATGCCAAAAGCAATTGCAACAAAAGCAAAAATTGACAAATAGTATCTAATTAAACTGAAGTCCTTCTGCAGAGCAAGGGAAACCGTCAAAAGAGTGAACAGGTAACCTACAGAATGGGAGAAAATTTTTGCAAACTATGCGACCAACAAATGTCTAACATCCAGCATCTATAAGGAACTTAAACAAATTTACAGGAAAAAAACAACCTCATTAAGAAGTGTGCAAAGGACATTTTCAAAAGAAGACATACATGTGGCTAACAAGCATATGAAAAACGCTCAGCATCACTGATCATTAGAGAAATGCAAATCTAAGCCACAATGAGATATCATCTCACATTAGTCAGAATGGCTATTAATAGAAAGTTAAAAAAAAAAAAAAAACAGATGCTGGTGAGATTTCAGACAAAAAGGAGATTATACACTGTTGGTGAGAGTGTAAATTAATTCAACCATTGTAAAATACAATCTGGGGATTCCTCGAAGACCTAAACTCAGGAATACCATTCGACCCAGCATGCGTATGTTCATTGTAACATTCTTTACAATCGCAAAGACAGGGGATCAAGCTAAATTCCCATCAATATTGGCCAGATAAAGAAAATGTGGTACATAATACACATACTATATAGCCACAAACAAAAAAAAATGAGATCATGTGATTTACAGGAACATGACTGGAACTGGGGCCCAGTATCTTTAGCAGCCTAGCGCAGGAACAGAAAACTGAGTACTGCATGTTCTTACTTATAAGTGGGATCTAAATGCTGAGAACACATGGACACATAGAAGGCAACAACAGACACTGGGGACTCCTTTATGGTAGAGGGTGGGAGAAGGGAGATGATCAAGAAAAATAATTAATGGGTACTAGGCTTAATACCTGGGTGATAAAATAATCTATACAGCAAACCCACATGACACAAGTTTACCTGTTTAATAAACCTGCACAAGAACCTCTGAACTTAAGATAAAAGAACAGTAATTTATATATTCTAAATAATTGTAATTTAATTCAATATACCTTTTTAAGGTAGCATGAAAAATTAAAGGTGAAAGAATAGTTTGTTTTATGATGAAGATTATGAAGAAGGGCAGAAATGTAACTTTTATTGATCTCAAAGTTTGGCATACAGTAATTGTGATCAATATAATGTGTCATTGGTTCAGGTGAATAACAATCGATAGAAAATAGAACACAAAATCTCACCAACAGGGCCGTAACATTCCCTTCATCTTGACTAAAATTTAGAAAGATTTCACCCTATTGTCTTGTCTCTTTTGTCTGTCTTTTCTTGTAATATCTACTTTAGAACATTTCCATTGTGTATTCCTTCTTTTCCCATTTGATATGTATATTATCTTCTTCCAGCTTCTTGTCAGTTTTATAACTCAGGAATATGTAGGGAAAAAGATAGTGTACCTATCTCCCAGTCTCTATGGCAAAGGAGAAGCCTAACTTCTACAAGCACCAGTTAACAAATACAGATGGCCCAATTACCTTCAACAACCTCCCCTCTAGCGTCCTCCATTATTTTATCACTAATTCATCCCAGCACATAAAAACTCTCCTGCCTTTCGATTCAGCAGAGTTCAGTTTAATCTCTCTCACCTACTGCAATAGTCTTGAATACTGTTTTCCTTGCCTTTGGAACTTGTCCAGTGCAATTTTTTTTTTGACAAAACATACACATGTACACATGGGACTTTGTTATACAACACAGGGAGCATACTTGAAGAAAATAATGCCATGAACGGCTTTGGAGTAATTAGCTATGCATAAGAAATTATATTGAATAAAACTTGTAATGCTGATTATTTTATGACCATTATGTTAATTGTTATATTTCTATTTATTTTACAAATAACTTTAATAAAATTTGCTCAAAGTAAGTATATACTATTTTTCAAGAAAAATGTCTCCCTCCTTATTCCCTACATTTAAGAGTGTTTAATTGATGAAATTATTTTTAACACTTCCCCTTCTGAATATTTGAAGATTCTTTCTTTAACCAATAGTTTTAAAATTATTAAATAATTGCCTAATATTTAATTATCTATATTTTTATGAAGTTCTGATATACTTTGATTTTCAAGTCTTCTAGGACTCAATTTAGTACTATTTAAGACTGTATGTATCTACTAATGTAAAATAATTTTATAGTTTTCTATTTCCATTTATTATTTTCTTTTATAGTGACTCATGTACTTGCGATGTGTTTGGAGGAGGACAGCTGACTCTTACAATAGTCTGGGTCATTCCATTGACCATGACCTAAGATTTTTTAATCTGAGTTTTTAAAACTGTGTTTTCGTCACTCCTGACTTTTCCTACATTCACTTATCAGATTGCAATTTTATGTAACAAACTTTTCTCTCTATCTTTACTGTAACAGAAATGTCACTTGCAAAATGCTTAAGTTTAACAGATAGATAGATAGATAGATAGATGGAATGTTATGGCCATGTTGGTCAGATTCTGTGTTTTATTTTCTATCCATTGACCAATGTTACTCACCTGAACCAATGACACATTATATACATAAGTTCAGATAACTGAGAGGTGACAGGTGATATTTGCTGATTACTAGTTCCACAGGATTAAACTATGTCTTAACTAATTATGTCTTAAGGAGCCAGTTAGACCTCTTCTCTATATTTGATATTGCAGTATGGTTTCCAGAAGGTCTAAGGTTGCATCTTCACATTCGGGAGATGAAAAGGTAACTCCACTCTACACAGACTCAAACTCAAACTTTGATGTTGGCTCATGTTGGACCTGAAACTTATGGATAAGGATATGTATCCAGTAGGCCAGATCCGGGTCTAATATCTACCTGTCAGCTAATAGTAAAGTTAGCTTCAGTTGAAATACATTGGAATCATGTAATAGGCTACCGGATTCAATTTTATATCATTATTCTCCCTTCTATGGATACCTGTGCCTCACAGAGGAGAAAACATAAACTACATATCCTAGATTTCTTTACATTTTTAGTCCCAGGTAGATCTGTAAAATGCAAAATGAACAAACAAACAAACAAACATAATATTTGAAACGAAGAGGAGAAAGAAAAATCCATTATTCTCTGGAGGCAGGTGTAGACAGTTACATGAGCATATTTGAGAAGCCTCCAGCCTTGTATTGGTCAAGAGTATACAGATGAAATAAATGTAACAGCTAAGATAATCAAGAAAAATAAATTTACCTTATGGTAATGATTTATTTATTCATTAAATAAATATTTCTTAAGCTCCTACTATATGTCAGACAGCAATATAGGTGTTGAGGTTACAAGTTAGAACAAAAAAGCAAAAATATCTGCTTTACCATGACTAATCTTAACATTCTAGTGATATGGATTTCCTGAAGTATTCCAGGTATTTCCTGAAGCTAAGTTGACCTTTTGATTGTGTTGACCAATACAATGACGCAGAAGTAACATTAAACAATTTTTAATTCTGCCCTCAAAATGTTTAAACATTTCTGTTATTGCTCTTGGAATCTGTTGTTCCATATGAACAAGCCTGTGAAAACCTGCTGCAGAATGACATACCATATGGAGGACTCACTTTCCTCAGCAGTTCCAAAAGAAACCATGATAATAGACACATTATTTGGAATAATTGTAATAAATTACAGGTGAAAATAATACTTTTTTGTTAAAAATGGTATATATTTATATAGTAAGTTTAAATATTGGATACTAATCAAAGAGAAATATTGGATACTAAAATAGTGGATACTAAAACGAAAGAGAAAAGATTTAACTACTTATTTACTCATCTGCAAATTAGTAAATTAAAGTTAGCTGCCTCATAGGATAAAAGTTTCTGGAACATCGTAACAACTTCATTATAGCCACTACTTTGTTAAAGTAAACAAAAAATTTAAGTATAATTTAATTATTTTGTAATAAAGGGGTTATCAGTCTATTCAGTTGTATAATTTGTATTTTTCCACATGACTTCATTCAAGAATGTGCTGAAGATCCCTGATAATATTGCTTTTAATCCGTTTAATTTCCATAATACACATAAATAATGCAATCATTATAGTATATGAAAATAAGAACTTTCAGAAAACTGAGAATTAAATTAACGTATATAAACAACAAACATAAGACTTATTCTTTACCTGTAATAAAATTTGCACCATAAAAATATTTCACAAATATTTTATATATTATAATCTTTTAAAAATTATATTTTTTAGAAAAATACTAATTTTTTCATTAGTACTAAATCTAAATTTTATTTTTCAAGTTTCATAAACATGTTTTCTAATTTGAAAATATTTTGGAAAGGAATGTGTTGTCAAATGATTTTCATCAATTGCAGATATATTATTCTGTTCTCATGCTGCTAATGAAGACATGTGAAACTTGATAATTTATAAACAAAAGAGGTTTAATTGACTCACAATTCAGCATGACTGGAGAGGCCTCAGGAAACTTACAATCATGGCAGAATCAAACATGTCTTTCTTCCATGGCAGCCGTAAGGAAAGGTACCCAGCAAAAAGGGAGAAAAGCCCTTTACGAAACTATCAGATCTCATGAGAACTCACTATCAGGAGAACAGCAGGAGGGTAACTGCCCACATGATTCAATTACATCCTACTGGGTCCCTCCCATGACACGTAGAGATTATGGAAACTACAATTCAAGATGAGATTTGTGCAGGGTCACAGCCAAACCATAGCAGTAGATTTATTGGCATTTTTTGGGTGAGCAGTATATTCAAAGTGGTCTTACTGTTTTATAGAGCAATGCTATTTCATTCTTGCTAAATTTTACTAATATCACATAAAATAATGACAATGGACATTAAAATAAACTAATAATTACAAAAGAGCAATAAATTATAAAAAAGGACATATCATTCAAAGAAGAATACAGGTTCTTATTTGTGCATGGTGGTAAATTAGGCTTCTCAATATTTCTGTGAGCATGTCTTCTTTCATTAGAATCAGTTTTGTTTACGTTACTGGTGAATGCTCTTCTTACAGCCTCTCTCACGTAAGCAGATTGAAAAAATGGGGGTGGAGATTGATAAAACTTAGTTACCATGGTAAATTACAATCTTATCAAACTAAAAGTGAATAAAAAATATACAACTCAATACACTCCATTATTCCTATTCTGTTTGTTTCTTCATCACTATGATGAAATGCTGTGTACTAGAATTTGTTATAAGCAGAAGAAAAAAATTCAATAAACACTCTAAAAAGATAATTAAATTTTTTTAAAGATTGACTAAATTACAGATAATGTTAGGACATTATATGAATAGTAAAAATATAAAATTTCTGTTTAATTTATTATAAGCAATGTATTCTATTTCCTGAGTAAATGTGTTTATAAAATAAATAATGTACTGGTACTTCTTTATGAGATTAAGGAAATACTCTGATAAAAATTTTAGTGATGGAAACCTGTAAATAGCAACTGACATTTGTCTTCTTATTAGTATAAATTAACTTACTAAGAAGAAAAATTAAATTTGTAATAAAGTGTTGTGATTGAAGAGCTTGACAGAAATAAGAAAATAAAAAATACTTATTTTATAACCTAAAATGAACACTTATTCTTCTAAGTTAATTTAAAATGTACTTTGACTCTGCTATTCTAGACGTAAGTTTATTTTATTATGATAGCACTTGTAATAGCTAAGTAAGTGAAAGTACAATAAATAAATAACTGGGTTTGTTGACCAGCCCTGACTACTATAACTAGTTAAGTGACAATTCCCTAGGCATCTAACAGAGACTGGGGGCCTATAAGCAATATCTTTTGTAGCATTATCAATCTAAAAATGTTAGCAGCAAAAGCAAATTTAGAGCAGTGGTTTTCAAACTGTAGTGCATAGAGCTGTCCGTGGTGCAGCAGGGTGTAAGAACAACATTGGAAATGGAAAGCCAAGTAAACAGGACTTCTTGTCCACCCCTTTTTCAACCAGACAAAGATCCACTTCTCTCCTCTTTTATATAACAGTATTTCTCATCAAACTTTGCTTAAAGTAAAAATACATGTCAATGCGTATGTGTTTGTGTGTGTGTATTGTTTTAAAACGCTTCATACAGCCATGATTGATTCAATTTGTGTTTAGCAAGTTGAATTGTCTTTTTTTTTTTTTGAGATGGAGTCTCACTCTGTTGTCGCCCAGGCTGGAGTGCAGTGGTACAATCTCATCTCACTGCAACCTCCGCCTCCCGGGTTCACACCATTCTCCTGCCTCAGCCTCCCGAGTAGCTGGGACTACAGGCGCCCACCACCACGCCCAGCTAATTATTTGTATTTTGGTAGATATGGGGTTTCATCGTGTTAGACAGGATGGTCTCGATCTCCTGACCTCGTGATCCACTCGCCTCGGCCTCCCAAAGTGCTGGGATTACAGGCGTGAGCTACCGAGCCTGGCCAGCAAGTTGAATTGTTAAATCAGTAAGTTATAAGAAAAATTTACAGACTTACATATTGTAATTACTTTTTAAAACTATTATGATTATATAAAATGTATCTCTTATGTAAAAAATTAACACTTTTACCTTCTAGATTTGGTTGTGACATATGTTGAATATTGAACATTTTCAGTTTTTTTCCTTAATTTTTGTCTTCCAACTGTGCCAAGAAAATTTCAAATTTTCTATTTTTCATGAAACCAAGTTAGACATATGGCAGTAGTATTATAGGAAATGAGTGGGTAGCTAGTATTTGTTATTATGTTTATTCTGAAAGGATTGAATATTCACTTAATTTTGAGTATATATTATTGATGTGCTTATATACTGAGACAATGTAATAGAATAAAAACATTGTTTATTGATAGAAATCATTTGCATTAATACAGATTCTAAATTTCACATTAGTTTTTCAGTCATAGAAATTATATTACCATGTAATTTGACAAAGTTTCTTAACCTTGTCATAAGCTTGTTTCAACTAAAAAACTAAAGAAATGAGGGTTTTAGCTAAGTATACTTAAATAATATATGGACATTATACCTCCAATATAAAATTATATTTACAAAAATATTTATTATGTTTATTATCAGCTAGTCTTCTGGCACCCTCTAAAAAATTCTAAGTGTAACATAGAATATAAAACGAAAATATACTTCAATAATATTTTAACATTACATACAGTTGTATAATTTGTAAAATCAATTCTTTGTTAGAACATTGACAAACTAAAGGGTATAAAATGAGCACATCACAAAATTAAATAATTTCATTATCAATTAATAAATATTAACATCTGTAATTAATGTTTGAATATAACATTATAAAATGGAGAGCTGTAAATAGTTGGCAAAATATTATCCAAAATTATTAAAAAATTACTCTGCTTCGGATGACTTAGTTATTTGCTGTTAATTATACATTTGTCATTTGTGATTAAGGAACTTCTATGTAGAAAGAGATTTAAAAGTGTCTTGGTAATAAGAATGCCAAAGAATCAGAAGCCTAAAGTAATAAATTCAGTATTATTTCTCTTCAATAATAGAAGCAAGACGGTATTTAGTCATGGCATGAAACTGAAGACATAGAACATCACTTATTAAATAGGTTGCTAAAGGTGTTATGCTGTGAACAGATGCACATTGCACTCATTTGTTTTGTATAGTATTCTGAATAATAGACTGCTTCATTAAGCAAAACTGTGTGAATGTGTGTGTGCTTCTATGTGTGGTTATTAAGATAAATGAAATCATATAAACTTGTTACAGAGCTTAAAAATACTTTGTACATGCAAAAATCTTTTATAATTTTCTTTAAGGAGTAGGAAAGAACAAAAAATGTAAAGAAAAGACACCAAAAAGTCATTAAGAAGCTACCTACCACAGCAGAATATTGTCACAAAAGTAATTACAGATCTTTGAAAATGCGTATGAAGAGATGGTGGGTGTAGGAGTATGGAGCAGAAAGTGAGTGCTCCAATTTATATCTCTTTCAATACGGTGGTTCAGAGGTGGTTGAATGGTACTTTGAAGTTTAGCTTCATTCAAACTTATTATTAGTCTCTTTATCTGCAATAAAGTTTAAGGTCCCTTAACCCTTAATTTACAAAGATTAAGGTCTCTTAAACCTTAGTCGCCTAATCTACAATAATCCCCTCCCAAACAAACATACTTTTGTTCTTCCATTTTTTCCTAATTCCTTCCTTCCTTCTGCCTTCTTTCTATTCTTCTGCTCTTTGTCTCTGTCTCTGTCTCTCTCTCATTCTCTCTCTCTCTCTCTGCACAATATAGTTTGGAATTTAAAAAGCCGTTGTCTTTTACGATATCTTTTGTTCTGGAAGAAAAATCTCTCAACCGATTTCAATAAGGGTGATCCAGGAAAGACAAAAACATACATATATTTATTGCACAGGATTGAGGAAGAATTTATAAAACAAAAAGCTCTCCAACTGGTCAGTATCTCACTGAAATAAATAAACCTTTCATTGACAGAAGAGAGCTGTGCTATAAAGGAGAAATACAGAGGCACATCTTTTAAAAATTCACGTATTCATTTAACGGTGGTGACAAAACCCATAGAGAGCTGGAATGGAATTGAGGACAAAATTAGTTTAAAAATGCAAATCTTGTTTTTAGAATAACTTCTTCAGAAATAGAAGAAACACAAAGAAACAAAATTTCCAAACGTGGGTTTCCAGATACTGGCTCACCCCATGTATTATCCACAGATTGCTAGGTTTCTCCACCAGAAATGAAAATTTGTTTCAATCCTCTTTTAATATGAAATATGTGAGAAAACTTTTCAGAAAACCAAAATACTTTTTAAGTAATACAAACATCTTTTTTTTTTTTTTTTTTGAGACGAAGTCTCGCTCTGTCATCCAGGCTGGAGTACAGTGGCGCGATCTCCGCTCACTGCAAGCTCCGCCTCCCGGGTTCACGCCATTCTCCTGCCTCAGCCTCCTGAGTAGCTGGGACTACAGGCGCCGAACACCACGCCCGGCTAATTTTTTGTATTTTTTTTAGTAGAGACGGGGTTTCACCGTGCTAGCCAGGATGGTCTCGATCTCCTGACCTCGTGATCCACCCGCCTCGGCCTTCCAAAGTGTTGGGATTACAGGCGTGAGCCACCGCGCCCGGCCCGGCCAAACATCTTTTATTTTACCTAGTTTGGGACTTACTTTCTTTGATTATGCTCAACAAAGGGAAGAATTGTGAAGAAAAATCTAAAACTTGGATCAATGTATTGTCAGGGACACACCCGAGTACCTCCCTTTTGTATAAAGATCAATTAATGTATCACACATTACATATGCATGAATAAATCTGAGAGAAAAAACGTGAAATAATTCCTAAGAAATTAAACGCAAATGTGATCAAATCGATGGCAAATAAGAACAGAGAAAAGAGCACACAAAAATTTGTAATGGGGAAGTCCTAACAAAGATAAGATCAGTTTTCTCTACCAAAGAATAGGAGGGATACCTTAGTGCAGATAATTAAAATTAATATAAACACAGGGAGAAACGAGACATTTTCACCGTGAAAACTATACACATTGCATTGTACATTGCAATTGGTATTTATGTTAACTATGCCATGTATGCTTTTATTTTTTTCATGAATATTGACTATGGTATTATTTGAAATCAGGATATGACCTCACAAATGATAAAAATTTGATCATAAATTACCTATATTTACAAGGTGAATTAAGAATAAAGCAAATGTAAAAATTCAGAGATTGAAATATCATGTAAATATGTGTGTTCTAATAATTTTGAAACAGTACAACTTGCAAAGAATTGACAGGAGGAAAGGTGGCATTTGGGGGCTAAAATTAATTAGCTGATTTTCTGATCTGTAATAGCTTGGATTTCTTAAAAGCATATCTCAGAATGCATAACCTAAACTTATATGACAATTTTAAGATGATAGTAGATTGATTTGAAAATGGCTCCAATACTTAATGTCTCTTTGAATCTATGTCCTTTGCAATCTCTCTTTGCATATGTGCCCTTAGTAATGTGACATTACAGATCTAACCATCTAACTAGGGATAGAGATGATTTCTGCATCCTCTTGATTATTGATAATTCTTGCAATTTAACGTGATCAGCAGAATGAGGTGAAAACACAGTCGCAAGAAATGTGGGCTTGAGGCTCAGGAGGCCTTCCCCTGAGAATCCTGCCACCACATTGTGAACAAGTCAAGGCTACCATGGTAGAGTATGACAGAAGATGGAGACCAATCAACAGCAATCTGGCCCATGATTATGTAAACCAACAGAATCAAGATTAGCAGAGCTAACTATCTGTTTTACTGTTGATTGCAGAGGCATGAGAAAACACATCCTAGAGGATAACTAATACCCAACTGATACAAACATAGATGAATCACTTTTGAGTCACTTTGTTTCAGTGTCATTTGCTAAGCAGTAATATTGACCTTAAATAAAGAAAGGGTAAGACTAAACATAACTTTTCTATTTGATGACTTAATTTTAATTATTAAAAAATACTTTCACCATATATCTCACAAACAACACCTGACTCTATGGTATATAACAAAGACACACCTAAAAAAATACGAATTTTTAAAACTTGAGAAATATAGGTGAGCTTGACTAGTAAGTATTAAAAAAGTTAAAATAAAAATAATAATCTGGTTTTGATCAAATATATGTACAAAATAATGCAATATTGAATAAAATATATCAAAAACTTGAAAAATGGAGAAAAATACAATGATCCCCTCACCTAAATCCAAAAATGAGCCACATTCTGGAATATTATTTATACACCACTTTAAATTAATTTGTAGATATCCTGACATTCATCCATGACTAAACTAGAATGTTTTAAATAACAGTATACTTGCTTATATTACAACAATAATATTATTCATAACAAAATTAACAAATTATCAAATATTGCCTTGTATCTTATTCACATTCAACATTCTCCAAAACATCTTACGTAGGTGTTTTTAATTTAATTTTGTTTTGTGTTTTGTTACAGGATATTGTCAAGCAACAATGATTTGTCCAACTTTTGTACCTCTTTAGTCTCTGAATCTATAATAATTCCCTCCCAAACAAACACACTTTTTTCCTTTCATTCTTTCCTACTTCCTCCCTTCTCTCTGCATTTCTATCCTGCTCTCTGTCTTTCTCTTTCTCCCTCTCTCTCTGCATAATGTAGTTTGCAATTTAAGAAGCCATTGTCTTCTACAATATCTTTTGTTCTGGAAGAAAAATCTCTCAACCGTTTTCAATAAGGGTGACCCAAAAAAGACAAAAATGTATCCTGCTTTACACTAAAATGCTCAAGATAAATTAATTATAAATATAGATACTTAAACTAACTAATGCCTGGTAGAAGTCAGTGCTACCCTTTTTATATTAAACTCTACCATCTTTGCTCAAAATCTTCCCCAGAATAAACATATTACACATTTGGTATGTATTTTGAATTACCCACAGATATTCCTTTTCTCCTAGGCCTTAATTCTTAACCTTAGACTCTGGAAAAAAAGAAAAAGAAAAAAAAAAACATTTGGTCCTCCTCTGAAAATTGATACCACCTGTACCAGTTTAATGGGGAAAGATTTACTTTCCGACAGAATTTTAAGATTACATTCACACAAGGGCGAGCAATTCTTGAAATTCAGGAGATTTATCTGGTCATATTCAAGTTGTGTCTGCTCCTTTATCTTTGAATCATATCCCAGATAAACGCCTTCTGGGATATGATTCAAAACATCTTAAAATATTAGCATCACATCTAGCATGCTATGGGCTAAAAATTCCACATACTTAGGAAAAATAATTAGAGAAGAACACATTAATGGATAGATTCTACCAAATGATTTCCCAAACATCCCTAATATCACCTGAACCCCAAAGCAGAAGGGCACACATCTGCATTTGAAGACTTTATATTCAGAAGTGTTCTGGTACATTATGTTCGTCTTTTAATCACTCCTGTCCTCCCAGTGAGGAAACCACATGAGCAGTGATATTGATTTATTTCAGAACTCAGGGCCATCAACAAAACTGTTATTCCTTACTTCTTGGAAATAATAAACTAAAATACAATTCTCTCATGAATTCCACCTGAAACCACCTGCTTCTCTGTAGTGTATTCTTGTACGGCATTTTTTAGTGTGCTTCCAAACTAGAACAGTCAACAGCTCTCTCCCTTCACCTGGGGAGAACAATGACATGTGGGTATTCATATTCCCAGAATTTACCAACCCCTGATCCATCAATATTTTCTCCATGTCATCAGTCAAGACAAAAGATGTAAATTTCATTTCAGATTCAGTTCTGATGTAATACATAGATGACTACCTACATTGTACAGAGAATAAAGAAAACTACATAAAGAACTTTATTTACTTATTCTCTTAGTATATAGGGAACATAAAGTTTCAAAAGGTAAATTACAATTTTGCCAAAATGCTGTCCCTTATTTAGGGCATGACTATCTGAGGAAAGAAAAAACCCTCTTTTATGATTGACTGAAGACTACCCAAACTTATCCTAGAACGCTTACAAAACAAAAACAAAATAGATTTCTAGGTTTAAATGGATATTGCAGATAATGAATGTCAACTTTTTCTGAGGTTAAAATGCTACTTTATATGTTGACTAATGGTTTAAACATAGTTTTAATGGCACGGAACTCTTCACCATTAGGTCAAGCGTTTTAGAGCCCAAATAGTGCCCCACCCAGGAAGGAGAGGATCTCACATTTTCATGGACCTCCCTCTGCTTCCTCCTCCTCCTATGGCAAAATGGGACTTGTGAAAAGTAATAAAGAGGTTCTGTAGTAATGTGCTCCATAGGGTGCTATTCTCTCTCACACTAGGTTTAACAAGATTATCACTGTCTCATTGAGTCAAACAAGTAAAGAGTCTGTGAGGTCTCTTCAGCCCTCTCTATCTAAACAAGTAAAAATGAGGTGCAGTACTGATGGGACTGTGTGTGGTACTCTCATCTATCCCCCAGTGCAGGAATGTTGATGGCCACAATCTACAGTATTACCAGAAAGCCTTTACCTTTGAGCAGGGTTCCCAAATAACAGGGATGCCCTTTGGGCCCTCCAACAAACCACCCAGTTTCTCTTTCCTTCAGGGCCTCACTGATCTACATTTGCCATTTGAGTTATAGGTTCCAGCAACCTCTCAGTTTTCTAATTGGAGCCTATGACAAAGGGACACTGGCAAGGGTTAGCAGAGCCCATCAGGTTTCTAGACCTGTAATCCCATGGACTTGTAAGCTCCCAGAGTCAGCTGAAAGGTAAAAGCCTTTTGATAATCAAGTGTTTAGCTATTATTGGGCCTTGGCGGAGGCTGAACTCATGAGCCTACTGAAATCTATTCTACTGAATTGACTACAAGAAGGTGGTATCTTAAGTTGCAGTTAAAATATAAAGAGTGGTTATATGTAGAGTCTCAGAGCATGTTATATGGAAATTCAAATAAACTCAAGAAGAAAGACTATGATCATGTAACAAAACTGCTTTGTTTTCTGTAGTCAAAGTTTTCTAAGGAAACCTAGACTGACAATACATTTTCATTTCATTTGTGGAGCCCCTGGGAGATGGAAAATTCCCAGTTAGATCCTACAAACCACTTGTTTCTTCATAACCTCACCTGTCATGACTATTCTTCACTCTGCTTGATACAGACTAGCAACCTTGCTGTTCCTCAGAATAAACGGTTGTGCTCAGGCCTCAGGGCTATTGCACTGGTAATACCCTTGCCTGGAAGAGTGTTCCCTACATACTGACATGGCACCTCCTGAACTTCCTACAGATGTTTTCTCAAATGTCACCATGTCAGGGCTCTATTTTGTCTCTTTTCTCTATCATTTGCACTTATAACCTTCTAAGATACTTATAATTTACTTTTTATTATAGATGACAGTGAGTTTATAAAATATTTGTTCTCTAATTCTAGGAGTTTTTAAAATTTTCTTTTTTTCTTGTTAATAACTGGAGCATGCAAAATACATGAAATGATAATCTGGCAGCTTAACAGACATTCAATATATAAGTGGAATGAGTGTGACATGGAGCATCTTGCTTTCAAATTCTATTCTCATATAAAGTATTAATTCAATTTGTTCACAAATGTTTTACGCTGTTATTAAAAGAAATAGCAATCTAATCATATGTTTTCTCTGGATTGTTCAATCTATAAGCCACAATCAATTTTTGAAATTTTAAAATGTTCAGGTTGGACATTAAAATACAGCAGGGGAATGTCTTGTCCACAGTGAATTCAATATAGCTCACATATGGGTCAAAATAAAGGAAAATATAAAATATGTTATTCAGCATAATGAGCATAGGGTACTTCGAAGATAGTGAAATGAAAGAAAGTGTTATAAAAGTAGCTTAAGATAAATTTAGAAGTTCAGAATTGAGGGAAAACTATTTAAAGATGTGAGAGACTATCATTTTAAACCTAAGGAGAAAGAGTCATTAAAGAAATTGAATGTAAAGATTCAAGAAGGAGAAGAAATACATGATGCAGAAGATTCCTCAAAAATGTGTGGGAAAATGAGATATGAAATACAAATGCAAGCATTAACTCCCATCACATGTTCCTCAGGGGGGAAATTAAAGAAAAAAAGTTAGTGTGTGTGAATGTGTCTTGCTGTACACCAGCATGCAGAAAGTGAGACTGTGGCCACCTGGATTGCTCACATGAAAAATTCCCTCAGACTGTGGTGGTGGTGGTGGTATAGTTGTTGGTGTGTGTGTGTGTCTTGCTGTACACCAGCATGCAGAAAGTGAGACTGTGGCCACCTGGATTGCTCACATGAAAAATTCCCTCAGACTGTGGTGGTGGTGGTGGTATAGTTGTTGGTGTGTGTGTGTGTGTGTGTGTGTGTGACAGAGAGAGAGAGAGTGTTTATGGTAGTTCTAAGGGGTTGGAGAGGCTTGTAAGTGCATTGATAGGCTTGCCATAATAAAGAAGAAGAGTGTAACAGCTTTAAAATAATTCCCTGGTGTAGAGATGATGCGATTTACTAAAATCATCAAAATCTTAGTAATGTATTAATAATATTGCTTTGTTTTTCTTAAATTATGAATGTAGAAATATTCTCTATGCTTTTGAATAAAATCCAACTTTACTGAATAATACATTGTAATCAAAATATTGACACATTATTATTAAAAATGTCATCTCAATGATATAAAGGAGATTTCAATGACTGGTTCAATAAATAATCAATAAAATGTGCTATTGGGGGAACCCACCCCCAATATTTCAACGTAGGTTCTTTCTATTTTCCATAAGTGTCAGCCAGCTGAGAAATAAAGAGAGACAGTATAAAGAGAGGAATTTTACAGCTGGGCCGCCAAGGGTGACATCACATATTGGTAGGACCGTGATGCCTGCCTGAGTCTCAGACCAGCAAGTTTTTATTAAGGGTTTCAAAAGGGGAGGGTGTGTAAGAACAGGGAGTAGGTACAAATATCACATGCTTCAAAGGGCAAAAAGCAGAACTACTAATAAGGCTCTAACAAAGATCACATGCTTCTGAGGGAAGAGGACAAGGGGCAAAAGCAGAACTACTGATAAGGGTTTATGTTCAGTGGTGCATGTATTGTCTTGATAAACATCTTAAACAACAGACAACAGGGTTTGAGAGCAGAGAACCAGTCTGACCACAAATTTACTAGGGTGGAGTTTCTCCCCAACCTAGTAAGCCTAAGGGTACTGCAGGAGACCAGGACGTATCTCAGTCCTTATCTCAACCGCATAAGACAGACATTCCCAGAGCGGCCATTTATAGACCTCCGCCCAGGAATGCATTCCTTTCCCAGGGTATTAATATTAATATTAATATTCCTTGCTAGGAAAAGAATTTAGCGATACCTCTCCTACTTGCACATCCGTTTATAGGCCCTCTGCAAGAGAAAAATATGGCTCTTTTGCCCGACCCTGCAGGCAGTCAGACCTTATGGTTGTCTTCCCTTGTTCCCTAAAAATTGCTGTTATTCTGTTCTTTTCCAAGGTGAACTGATTTCATATTGTGCAAACACACATGTTTTACAATCAATTTGTACAGTTAACACAATTATCACAGTGGTCCTGAGGTGATGTACATCCTCAGCTTATGAAGATAACTGGATTAAGAGATTAAAGAGAGGCATAAGAAATTATAAAAGTATTATTTGGGAACGGATAAATGTCCATGAAATCCTCACAATTTATGTTCTGCCATGGCTCCAGCTGGTCCCTCCATTCAGGGTCCCTGATTTCCCACAACAATATGCAAAAAAAATTTTTTTTAATTTTCTCTACGTCGGACCAATTTGTAAGATATTCTTGCTTTGAAATTCAGAGCCACCCAAAGTAGCTCAGAAATCCATGTTTCTATGTTACAAATGGGTTTTCCTAGTCTCAAAGAAGAAGAATTTGGCAATGAACTTGACTAAAAAATATGCTTTAATGCACTTTAGAGGCAGCAAAAATAATAATTGCAGGCTTTATATAATTTCTTACAAGCTCAAAACTATCACAAATCATTAAGCACTGTCTTTTTAGTGAATCACATAAAGCACAAAAAAGAAGTCATTTTATGCATAGTAATGTTCTCATTAAATTGTAGTTCCTAATAAACAAAGGTAATAAAAAGGAACATTCTTATATACACATTATTACATGTCTCCCACACTATTCAGTACTTGGCAAAGTAAAGATTATTCAAGAAAAATGTTAAGCCAGTAGCAAATCTACTTTCTTGTATTATTAACCAAATCCTGATTCTCTTTAATTTCAGTGAATATTTTTCTTATCTTTCTTTTCCGATTTAATAATCTGAAAATGTTTATTGTGAAAGAGGTATTTCTGCTTTTAACAGAGGAAAATAAAAAACAATAAGATAGTAAATCTTAAAAAAAAAACTAACATCTTTTGCCCGGCCTTAAATCTCATTCAGTTTTCATCCTATGAAGGTTCTGTTTTATTGTTAGCATATATTTTAAACCTGATATTCATTTTCTGTGGCAATACTAACTTGATAACAATGCCAAAATTGTCTTAATTTTCTCCTTCATATAATGACAGTTGACCCATTTACTTAAAATCAACAAAATAATTAGTAGGGCTTTTTCTCCATTCTACTTTTTAAAATTATCTTTTTTACTTGGCTTTTGTGTTTATCTTATTTGCTGTAGCTTGGTCATGAATATCAGGACAAATACAAATAGATTGATATTCGCCATTATAAGAAGATAAGAAAACTTCCAGTCTAATAAATAGTATCCAAAATAATGATCCAACTCCTTAAAAGTTATGCTTATAACCACATAAGGAAAACAAACTGTGTTCTTTAGGAAGCTAAATGTTATCCAACATACTGACGGCAATAATATTGGGAGAGAGCCATGTGTTACATAAACAGAAAAAAGTGACTACAGTGCTTTTTGGTATGCTCTTCAGTAATGTCAACCTTAAATTGTAGTTTCTGTGAATAACATTTCCGCAGAGCTAGAGGCCAGTTTTTCTTGAATGTTTTGTTGTTATTGATAATTAACAATTACTGAGAGTTTGGGATGCAATTAGGTACTGTGATAAAAATCAGCTATTCTGACAGCTCTCTAGTATAAAGTGATTATATAAATAGATTAGATTGAGGTAAAAGAAAGTAAAACTCTGAAAGGCTAGATGCATGCAAATTGAGTATGGGAAATTCTGTGAGAAAAAGAGTTTCTTGACTCATTTTCAAAACAAGTAAACATATGTAGAAATAAAAGTCATTTATTTATTTCATAAATACTTACTTGACTATCCACTACGTGCCAATCAATGACCTAAGCACTAAGGAAAAGCTAAATCTCTTCACCCATTGAATTTACATGCCAGTAAAATACAGCAAGTACATTTTTAAAATAGAAGAAAAAAATATTTTTTAGATTATTTCTATGGGGAAAGAAAACAGTCCATTGTAACATAAATTGTCTTAGATATGAAGGGAGCTGGCATCATTTGAAAGAATGATTATTAGAACCTGAATGGAGAGAAGCCAACAGTTCCATAAGGATCTGGAATAAGAGTGTTGCAGGCAAAAAGGATAACAAGAGAACATTTTCCAAGGCAAGAATGAGCTTGACATGCTTGAGAAGCTAAGATAACTCAGTGTGGACTATCTGTAGTAAAAGATATGGTAATTGAAGATATTGGGGAAAGTGGCAAAGGTAAGATCACGTGGAGTCTCAAATGTCATCATAAGGAGCTAGAGTGGTGTGTTAAACTCGTTAAGAAGGTGTTGGTGGATTTCAGACAAGAGAATGTTGAAATCTGATTGGCTTTTGTAAAAACAAAAAAATCATACCATGTCATTTATTTGTCATCACTGGAAACTGAATTTACCAGAAAATGAAAGCTTATGCTCTAAAGTGCCAGTCAATATATTTTTATATGCAGAATTTAAATGAAAATCACCTTTGCTGGCCAGGTGTGTTGGCTCACGCCTATAATCCCAGCACTTTGGGAGGCCGAGGCGGGTGGATCACCTTAGGTCAGGAGTTCGAAACCAGCCTGACAAATATGATGAAACCTGGTCTCTACTAAAAAATACAAAATTAGTCAGGTGTGGTAGCCGGCACCTGTAATACCAGCTATCTTGGCAGGCTGAGGCAGAAGAATCACTTGAACCTGGGAGATGGAGGTTGTGGTGAGGCGAGATCGTGCCATTGCACTTCAGCCTGGGCAACAAGAGTGAAACTCTGTCTCAAAACAAAACAAAATGAACAAACAAAAAACAGAAAATCACCTTTGTTATCCCTAAATCCCTAAAGATGGTATATTGGATTATTAATATTTTAATTCAAAGTCCTTGTTAACCTGAACTATAGTATAAAATGGTGTGAGATATAAATTTACACATTATGCTTTTTTACACCTAACAGATAGTATAATATACTTAACCAGGAAAAGTAGAAATAAAAATTAATGGTTGGCAAGGAGGGTAAAGAATATTCTCAAACTTTAAAAGAAACAATTTCTATCAGTACCAGATTGCATACTTTCACAATTTTTAATGGGATATAATCTTTTAGTATGTTTTAAATCATTGAATCTAATCTTACATGATACGGAATATGGTAACTGCAATAAGTATGCTGAAAGTAAGATGATCCAAATATATAGCATTAAGTTGAAGCAGAGAGGAGGTAAACAGTGAGATTTCAGACACCAAAGGTTAGGGAATTGATGACTTACTTATATCTGCCCAATGTAACATTAGGAGAAATAGGAAAGGGTGTGTCTGTAGTTCTGGAATTTTTTTTTCTTGATGCTTGCAGTTAACTCCTATTAGAGATAAACTCCGGTTAGTGATCATAGTTTTTAAGCAGAGATAACAAGGGAACACAAATTTACTAAGGGAAGCACTTTCCCCTGTAACATGCTTGACTAAGAGTCTGTAATGTAGAGAGAGAATGAGCTTCTGTGCTTCAAGTTGAAGCAGTAATGAGTAGTGGGGGTTTGAATGGTAATCTTTTGCTTTTGTTTTGTTTTTTTCCTCATTAGAGCAATGCACATCTAAACCACAACGAGATACCATTTCAGACCAGTCAGAATGGTGATTATTAAAAAGTAAAAAAAACATGCTGGTGAAGTTGTGGAAAAAAAGGAACACTTACACACTGCTGGTGGGAGTGTAAATTAGTTCAACCATTGTGGAAGACAATGTGGTTATTCCTTGTAGACCTAAAGACAGAAATACCATTTGATGCAGCAATCCCATTACTGGGTATATACCCAAAGGAATATAAATCATTCTATTATAAAAGCACATCCACACATATGTTCATTGCAGCACTATTCACAATAGCAAAGACATGAATAACAGTCTTAACACTGAGGCTCTAACATATATTACCCATAGCCTAATTGTAGAAACTGGATCAAGACTCTTGCTTTCACATCCAATTCATTTTTTTTAAAATGATCTCAAGCTATACAATAGTATGTTAAGATAGAAGAATAAGGAGAATACCTATATTATGAAGTGAAAAACCAGTCTTTTGAGTTTTAAATTTAAAAAGAGCAAAGTATTTGACTGTGGTTTTCTGCATATGGAACTGACCAGAAATAATAAATCAGAAGATTATTGTTTCAAAAAAATTGTGTTGCCAAAGATATCAAAATCTCCTGACATTTTCAACTTCTAGAAATCACCCTCCAGCCTGGCCAACATGGTGAAACTGCGTCTCTCCTAAAAAATACAAACAGTAGCCAGGCCTGGTCACGCGCCTGTAATCTCAGCTACTCCGGAGTCTGACGCAGAAGAATCGTTTGAACCTGGGAGGCAGAGGTTGCAGTGAGCCGAGATTGTGCCACTGCACTCCAGCTTGGGCGACAGGTGAGATTCTATCTAAAAAAAAAAAAAAGAAATTACCATATTACCAGGCTCACAAATGTATACCATATGAAGTGGAAGTGGAAGGCCTAATTTCATAATGTCCAGTTCTAGAAGAGGCAATGGAAGATAAAAGAGAAGAATTTTCAGGCAACAAAGTCAATGACCATGAGGATCAATGGGCAAGAGAATTCTTCCTAATGAATAGTACATTGAGCTGTAAGATGAGCTAACTGATATTCTACTTTGAGGGAAGCAAATTTTTGCATTCTTTCTAAGCATGAATTAATAACTACTAGGGACATGCAACTTCTGAGTGCTTTGAACGATATCCCTTTGCCCTAATGTGAAGTTTTTTGTTTGCTTGCTTTTTCCTTAATGCCTTTTATGTTGTTCCTACTTTCTTTTATTTTAAAAGATCTGGGGGTGTAGGTAATAAATATTTTTATGTATAAATCACCTGACCACAATAATCTAAAACTGAACATGCTGGAGGGCACTGCACATTGCAGAGAGGAGCTAAACAAAGTTATTCTTCTTACTTAGGTAAAAAGTGCCTGTATTTGTATGTAGAAAGAGGAGGAAATGAGCATATTTGGGAGGCCAAATGAGGTTACAAATTATCCTTTAATAAAAGCTGCATATACCACCCATCCTCTGTTGCTTTTAGGGATGACCATGCAATTAAGCTCTGAGCAAAGGCAGAAAGACCACTTCTCCGGAGTTTGAATAGAAGAGGCATGTAGCATTTTCTGATTTTCTGGGAGCCTTAAGACACCTTGTCCCTTCTTTGTTCCTTCCTGTTTCTACTACTTCTTGCCAGGTGGAGCTCTCACATGGACCTGCAGACCAATCATACACACTTAGAATGACAAAACAAAGAGCTGGAAGGTATGAAGTCTCCTGTAGACTTACTAGATTAGAACCACCATCCCATTTCTGGATTGCATCTATCAGGATCTTTGAGGGAGATTTTTAAAAATTGTTTCGATTGTTATTGTTTTTATTTTTATTTTCTGTCAACAGAGATGTCATAGAATCCATGGGATTGCTGAAAAACCAAGATCAGAAAATTGTCAGGAGCCAGTGGAGGCTGAGCAGGTTAGAGCCTCGCACATAGAGCAGCAGTCCCTTAGAATGCAGCTGCTGGCTTTACTGGAAATAGACTCTCAGTACCACTGAAGCAATGAGTACTTTCACTGCTGTTCTTAATATTTTATTCACTCAAGGTCCAGAATAGTAGGTTAATGCATTCAATTGAAGAAAGGGACTTTACTCAGTCTAATACATTAAAGTATTCCCAATAAATGGAAGGGTTACTGAAAGCTCAGAAGCAAAACAACAAGCAAATAAACAAACTAGTGTGCCTATTGTATTAGTATGTACCTTCTAATGTTAACTGTATACCAATATTATTTCCTCGGATTGACCAGAGGCACTTCAAAAACTTACTTATTGGTTTAACAAGCAAATAATTGAACAAGTTATTCAAATAGTTTCAAAATATGTGCTAATTCTCAAATTTAAATGCAATTACTTAGACTGAAACTTAACCCAATGTAACATTCACGTCCCTTGTGTTAAGAAGTAGCTAACATGCCATATTAGTTGAGTGGCAGAGATATTATTAGAATGACTGAACTGCATAATTTTAAGGAATGCTATTTGGAAATGATACAAAAACATGAATTTTAAAAACATACACTTAATCATTTAAGAGAACTCATCTTTTAGACTATATCCTTTCTAGCAGCAGAAAAAATAATTATGATTATTTGTTATTACCTAAATCATATGCCACATGGACTACAAAGAGATCATGACTTGTGCATATTGGTTTTATGATGGAAAAGCTGATGGTCCTTTAGGTATGACATATAAAACGGATCTCCAAATGACAATCACATTTTGAAATTAGATGGCATAGGAGGATTAAGTGGGCGAGATAGTAGCTACAAATATAAAAGAAAGCTGGCTGCACTCTGCAAGGATTTAATCAAATATGGAATAGTTTCCTTAGTGCTACTGATATAGCCTCATTATTTCAAATGTGACAAAGAAATGAAATGTAATGCTCCTTAGCTGCAGAAGTAGAGGGTGAAGCAAAAAATAATAACCAAAAAATCCTTGGTGGTAGTAAGAAAGAATAGTAGAAAAGAGCAACATGATTTTAAATGCTCATTAATGTTATTAAAGATGAATTACATTTTAAATATTCTGATAGTACTATGCTTAAATGTAAGTTCTTTTGCACAGAATCAAATGACTAGCAATCATTAGTGCCAACAAGTTATGTTAACTCTAAAGATCATGCAAAATTCCCAAAAGATTTTGACTATTGGGAAAGAAAACTTTATTACAGAATACTAAGAGCAGCCACAAATCTCTACTGTTTAAAGTGCAGTTATGTTGGTAAATTAACATTTAAAAACAGATGGGCGGCTGGGCACAGTGGCTCATGCCTGTAATCCCAGCACTTTGGGAGGCTGAGGCGGGTGGATCATGAGGTCAAGAGATCGAGACCATCCTGGCCAACATGGTGAAACCCTGTCTTTACTAAAAATACAAAAATTAGCTGGGAGTGGTGGCACATGACTGTAGTCCCAGCTACTTGGGAGGCTGGGGCATGAGTATCACTTGAACCTGGGAGGCGGAGGCTGCTGTGAGCCAAGATCGTGCCACTGTACTCCAGCCTGGCAACAGAGGGAGACTCTGTCTTAAAAACAACAACAACAACAACACCACAACCAGATGTGCTCTCGAATCCTGAAATATAACATTGTATGTGCAGATGAACAGAATTTTTTTAAAGAGACTTATTTTTTCTGCAAATAATTAGTATAGGTATTTGAAATGATACCACAAAATAGCAAGTTAGCAACAGTAGATATAGAAATTAAACTACAGTTTACATATAAGTGAATTAATAACCTTTTATTAGTGAACTATATAAGGAAATAGCAACATACCAATAATTATTAAAATTACAGAAATAGCACTATTTTTGGAAGGATAAACATTAAGGATGGTCCAAATTATAATCAAAATTTTAAAAAGATCAGTCACTTGACTTGGAAAAAACCTTGATATTTGGACTATTCTGTACAGTAAGGAATAATGTGGGCCACTGAATATAATATTAATATCCAGAAATGTTTTGGCATACTCATACTCAAATTGCAGTCCACAGATTCATTTCCCTCATAAAGTATTTATTACTGACCACACAAGTTAGCATAGGAATTGATGTCAAACAATATTATAATCATTGTGACAGTAATTTTATGTCTGTTGAATCTATTGATAAAAATGTTGAGCTTGTACTACATGTATTTTTAAATTTCTTTTTCAAATATTAATTTGTATCCTATTTTTAAAAGCATTGGCTCCAAACAGAGGAAATGATTAAGAAAACATAGTGAGAAACATTGTTTTAGAGATCTTGACATCGTATGTTGGATGAATTTAGTTATGATAGACTAGGTATAGATTCCTCTTAAGACCTCTCCAGAATTGCTTATTTCTGCCCTTTTTACCTGTCTGTGACTTCGAATCTGAGCTCAAGACTATTACATATTCTTATATTTTAATGTATTGGCCATGACTTCAAAGGTGAGGATAAGAGATAAATGCAAAAAACGAAACAAAACCAAACCAAACAAAACAAAACAAAAAGACACATCAATGGGACCTGAAAAAAGAAATCAAAAATAATCGTTGACCAATACCTCCAATATTTGCAAGAATAAAAGACTAGAGAAGGCTTGGAAAAGTGATTCATTAAAGAGATTATTAAGAGATTAAAGAGCTCTAAGCTATTTTTCCTGGTCTCAGGTAAGAAATCGTATGAACCTACATAATAAGTGTGTATGATTAAATGTAATATTAGCAATACTTCCCTAGCCCACAATGAGACAAGGAGTTTGCACCACAATAAAAGAACTTCAAGTATTCTATTTAATTCAGCTGTCATTTTATTTTTCCACAGGAAAATGTTTCCAAAGATGGAAGCAGTGTAGAGATACACCAATTATCACAAGTTTCTTATCTCATTGGCCAGTAACAATCAATTAGTTGACTGGTTACTTTAAGTAGGACCATTAAATAGATTAGATATTAGTGAAAAAGCAAATGCTAGCACATTTCTGAACAGCTGGATACCGCCTGAACTGCAATATCTCCATTGCCTCTCCAGTGCCGCGACATGACCAGAGCATGAAAGAGTTATTGGGAGAACTTGGCATGCCCCTTATGAAGATCTGAGTCACAGAACCTAATGCCAACTTTTGCCCAAAGAAGTCTGAAAGTGGTTGTTCTAAGTCCTCGTGGGTGGGTAGATGAGAAACAGCAATGAGAAAGCCTAAATTATCAGAGCTTTATAGAGCTGACTTTTCCTTTGCTTTGAGTGACTTGGGGAAAGGATCAGGTCTTGCAGTTTTCTCAAAGAACCCTGCCCGATAGTGACCCCTTCCAGAGATGTATCAGTGGGGAAGCACCTTGTTAAGAATTTTGAAGGCGTTGAACTTTTACTCTTTCTTTAAGCTAACAAGTTAGCCTTTCCTGGTTTCATAGATGGAATCAGATAAAAGAGATTCCTGGGTTAGCAACGAAGGGATTTATTTATCATGGCACAGCAGAGAGAATGAGCTTAATGTTTACATCAGTAGTGACTCTTTCCCCTGTCTCCTAGGGGAGAAATACAGGAGCAGGCTCAGTTATATGGATGACACATGGTAGATTTGGGTCACAGCTGAGAAACCCCAAGTTTAGGAAACTTTAATATTTTAAAGGAGGCATCTAGCAAGCTTGCCCAAATATTACCCTGGAGGGAGACATTATCTTTATTATCCTTCAACAAATTTAAACAAATTTAAAGGATAATAAACAAATTTGCTCTTTGACAGGCAGGAAGATACTATGCTTATTTCCAAACCTGTTTGCTATGCAAACATTCTTGAAAAGTTGGTCCAGCACAAAAGCTGATGCAGGATGTCCAGAAATATCATGGAGACTAACTTTCCAACAGAGCTGAATAAAACCTATGAAATTTTAGATAAATTTGTGTTAATCATGACCAGTGACAGTTATTGTAGCCTGTCATGAGAGAAAAGAGAAAACTACAAATAAAACTAAACAGTTAGTATAAGTTTGCTTCATCACTGTATTTCCATATTTTCAATATTTTATATCACTCATTTCTTGCCCTGAGATCAGAAGAGGCAAAAGGAAGGGGGCAAGAGATAAAGGAATTGGAACAGGGAGAACATCAAGCTAGAAGCTGGAACCACCGTTGCTGCTTTATGAGTGGTGAGAAATCATATTTGAGATAAGGGAAAGGTGCAAGAAGTTTTGAATAGAGTTAGAGATTAAATTTCGATATTAATTGCACTAAATCTTTAAATAAATAGGTTACTCATGGATGACCTTGAATAAGTAGTTTACTATGTAAGACTAAATTTCTTCATCAACGAAAAGGGTTAATATTAACATTAAGACCACAGGGCTGTTCTGAGGGTTGCATAAATGTCCATTAAAAGCACTTAGCTTTAAAGAAAAATAAAAATACAAAGTAAATGCTAAGCAATTGGTTTATTATTATTTTTGTCAGTTAGATGATGATAAACAATTATATTTACTTAACCACATTTTAAGTGTTTTTGTGCTAGGCAGATTAATGCTGCTTTTGATGTTAGAAAAAGAGCAGACTGTGTATTTAAGATAATATGTGAAGCACATAAATATTTTGTTGCTGGTCTCTCTGCATCTTGGGATTTATGGTCTAAAATGATATATAATAAAGTGAATTAAGTAGTAGCCCTTGAACAAATGCTTGTACTCATAAAGTAAACAGGAAGAAACTGAGTTCATATTGCCTGAAAACAAGCCAGCATGTATTCTAAAATACATGGAATTATACCAGCCTAAACTGTAGGTACAGATATTCAATGTTTAAGATAAGTTCTGCTCCTGTCTTTTACCTCTAAGTTGGACACTTTCATGTAATTCCATGTTCTGAAATAGAGATTTCATTTTACAGCAAGCCACATTCCAACTGGGAGAAAAATATATGTAAACTGAGAAATACATCAAATATTGACATTTAAATATGAATCTACCTGGCTTGAGGCCCAGAAAGGTCAGGAAAATGTTGGATCCATAAAAGATTTTCAAGCTTTATTGGAAACTTTCTCTCATAAAAAAATTAAAACATCTGGGGCAAATAAAGATATGAAAACTGATCAAGATAAAACCAAAAATATATTGTTATTATGCAAGTTATAGCAAATAACCAGAAATGCTATATTTTCTCTGTTATAAGATCCTTTTGATTATAAAAAACCTTATAATTTAATAACATGTTTAGGGAGAGATTAATGTGTTGAGAGAGAGCAAATCACTTCTTTTAAACTTAGTTGATGATAATTTTCATGCACTCCAGCCAAAGCCAACCAGGAACAAATATGTAGTCAAACAGAGTCAAGTTTATTAACAAGTTGCAACATTGGAGAACACACACATACATTTCAATTGAATAAACATGCTAGCTAAGAGAAGCAAACTATCACAATGGATTTTAAAAAATCTAACAATATATTTATTTGTGAAGGACTAAACATATGGCCATAAAATATTTGAAAGAAAAAGAAAATAATAATGCTCATTACATCAACGTTTTTAATAGATAAAAGTCAGAAAACCAAAGATAAATTGTGATATATTTACACAATGTAATATTAAATATGGGCATGAATGGACCACAACTTCATAGATACAATATGGATATAAGTTAATAGTAATCTAATTATAATTAAGATGAAATAAGCAAGTCCTTGGAGATGATTTTTTATACAATATTCAAAAACAAGTAAGATCTAAACAGGAATTGTACAGACATAAGCATATATGTAACAACACTTTTTACAATATGAAAATAAACAATGAAAACAAAAAAAATCAAGATATCGAGTATCTCTAGGTATAAAAAACTCAAGATATGGACTATCTCTAGTTATAAGCAAGGAGGTAGAATAACAAATAATCAAAAGTAGATGAAAAGAATAGCTAGAAGTAGATATTGACACATTTCTAGCTTTGAGTTTTTGTTGATTTTGTGGTTGCTTATTATATAACAAAAATGCATACACACTACCTACCTACCTACATGCATACAGCCATACACAGACTGAACTTCCATGTAGTAAATAAATATGAAAATCAATCTAATTCTGTTCACCTGGGGGCAGATTTAAAAATTTCTGGAACCTTGCATAACAAAATATATTTAATTTGCTGAATTAAAAATTTCTGATACTTAAACACTTTAGATTTTCTCTCTCTCTCTCATAAAATTTCAGTCATTAAGAAATTCTCCGTTCTGTTCCATTGGTCTATATCTCTGTTTTGGTACCAGTATCATGTTTTGGTTACTGTAGCCTTGTAGCATAGTTTGAAGTCAGGTAGCATGATGCCTCCAGCTTTGTTCTTTTGGCTTAGGATTGACTTGGCAATGCAGGCGCTTTTTTGGTTCCATATGAACTTTAAAGTAGTTTTTCCAACTCTGTGAAAAAAGTCGTTGGTAGCTTGAAGGGGATGGCATTGAATCTATAAATTACCTTGGGCAGTATGGCCATTTTCACAATATTGATTCTTCCTACCCATGAGCATGGAATGTTCTTCCATTTGTTTGTATCCTCTTTTATTTCATTGAGCAGTGGTTTATAGTGCTCCTTGAAGAGGTCCTTCGCATCCCTTGTAAGTTGGATTCCTAGGTATTTTGTTCTCTTCGAAGCAACTGTGAATGGGAGTTCACTCATGATTTGGCTCTCTGTTTGTCTGTTATTGGTGTATAAGAATGCTGGTGATTTTGCACATTGACTTTGTATCCTGAGACTTTGCTGAAGTTGCTTATCAGCTTAAGGACATTTTGGGCTGAGGTGATGGGGTTTTCTAGATATACAATCATGTCATCTGCAAACAGAGACAATTTGACTTCCTCTTTTCCTAATTGAATACCCTTTTTTTCTATCTCCTGCCTAATTGCCCTGGCCAGAACTTCCAACACTATGTTGAATAGGAGTGGTGGGAGAGGGCATTCGTGTCTCGTGCCAGTTTTCAAAGGGAATTCTTCCAGTTTTTGCCCATTCACTATGATATTGGCTGTGGGTTTGTCATAAATAACCCTTATTATTTTGAGATACGTCCCATCAATCCCTAATTTATTGAGAGTTTTTAGCATGAAGGGTTGTTGAATTTTGTCAAAAGCCTCTTGTGCATCTATTGAGATAATCATGTGGTTTTTGTCATTGTTTCTGTTTATATGCTGGATTACATTTATTGATTTTCGTATGTTGAACCAGCCTTGCATCGCAGGGATGAAACCCACTTGATCATGGTGGATAAGCTTTTGATGTGCTGCTGGATTCGGTTTGCCAGTATTTTACTGAGGATTTTTGCATTGATGTTCATCAGGGATATTGGTCTAAAATTCTCTTTTTTTGTTGTGTCTCTGCCAGGCTTTGGTATCTGGATGATGCTGGCCTCATAAAATGAGTTAGGGAGGAGTCCCTCTTTTTCTATTGATTGGAATAATTTCAGAAGGAATGGTACCAGCTCCTCCTTGTACCTAGCAGAAGAAACTACCATCAGAGTGAACAGGCAACCTACAGAATGGGAGAAAATTTTTGCAATCTAATCATCTGACAAAGGGCTAGTATCCAGAATCTACAAATCCAGAACTCAAACAAATTTACAAGAAAAAAACAACCCCATCAAAAAGTGGGTGAAGGATATGAACAGACACTTCTCAAAAGAAGACATTTATGCAGCCAAAAGACACATGAAAAAATGCTTATCATCACTGGCCATCAGAGAAATGCAAATCAAAACCACAATGAGATACCATCTCACACCAGTTAGAATGGCAATCATTAAAAAGTCAGGAAACAACAGGTGCTGGAGAGGATGTGGAGAAATAGGAACACTTTTACACTGTTAGTGGGACTGTAAACTAGTTCAACCATTGTGGAAGTCAGTGTGGCGATTCCTCAGGGATCTAGAACTAGAAATTCCATTTGACCCAGCCATCCCATTACTGGGTATATACCCAAAGGATTATAAGTTATGCTGCTATAAAGACACATGCACACGTATGTTTATTGTGACACTATTCACAATAGCAAAGACTTGGAACCAACCCAAATGTCCAACAATGATAGACTGGATTAAGAAATTTGGCACATATACACCATGGAATACTATGCAGCCGTAAAAAATGATGAGTTCATGTTCTTTGTAGGGACATGGATGAAGCTGGAAACCATCATTGTGAGCAAACTATTGCAAGGACAAAAAACCAAACACAGCATGTTCTCACTCATAGGTGGGAATTGAACAGTGAGAACACATGGACACAGGATGGGGAACATCACACACTGGGGCCTGTTGTGAGGTGGGGGGAGTGGGGGGGATAGCATTAGAAGATATACCTAATGTCAAATGACAAATTAATGGGTGCAGCACACCAACATGGCACATGTATATATATATGTAACTAACCTGCACATTGTGCACATGTACCCTAAAACTTAAAGTGTAATAAAAAAAGAAAAAAAAAGATTAAAAACAAGCAAGAAATATATCAAGAGGCAACTGGCTTAATAAATTATGGTGTATCCATATGTTATACTATTGTGCAGCTCTTAAAAACAAAGAGGTAGATATGTACCTGCTTTTATGGAAAGATCTTCAAGACATATTATTAAATAAAAGAAGCAGGGTGAGGAGAACAAAAAAAGAAATTCTCAGAAGATTGTAAAAGCAGTTGCTGTAAAAATTTCTTTTTCTGAATTTGTTGGTATATCTTGCCTTATCTTACATCAATTTTGCAAAACTTCTCATAAAATGAACTTATAGATTAAATTATTTCATCAAAATTAGGAAAAAGTAGATATATTTTAATATCATATTCATTTATAAAGAGTGCATTATTTGAAAGAAAAATAATAAATTTTTATACTACACCCTGGCAGAATTATGTGTCTGTGTATATACAAAATGATAAAACTATCTTAAATTACATAATGTATAATTATATAGATTTTAGAGGCATACAATTTTAAACATTATACTTTAAAAAAATCATTTGAGTATTCCTGAAGGTGGATTTAACTGCTTATTAATAAATATGTCTTTCAGTAAAATCAGCATTAATTGCACTCTTGACAAGCAGTAAAATAGAGACTGATGTGATAAAAAGTAAAAGTAAGTTTGTAAAAGTAGGGCTCCGCCAATACAAAATGAAATGTATAATTTCCTACTGTCATGAATTATTTCTGTACCCTTATTTTTATTTTTTATTTACAAATATGGAAGAGATTGAGTTGCTCATCATGACAGGTCTATATCCCAGAGCTCATCATGGGGCTTGGAACCTGAGTGGTTTACTCTTGGCAGCCATCCCATATGTGATATCTGCTCTGTGAAATCTGGTATATTTAGTTGTTTTCATTGCTATTGAGATCAACACAAAATTCACTCTTGAAAGTGTATAAGGCAAAAAATTGTGAACAGGAAGGCTAATTATCACTTACTGACACCACAGCAGAACTGTTTTTCCCATATTTAAATGATTTAGACATGGTAATATTCTTCACAGTTATCAGTGGAAAAGAGTTCAGCTATGTGATTTAACCATAATAAAATAAATACATATGAAATTCTCCAGTCCGTTAAAATTTAGAATCCTTAAAAGCATTTGTATTAATCAAACTTAAAGATTATTTTTGTATTCATAATATTCCTTATATTTCCATTTCCGTACTGTTAGGGATAAAAACTTTTTATATAGTGGAGCAATCTATATCTATGCTCTTCAGCAAAACAGATAAGCTTTTTTCCTGTCAAAACATTTAATTATAAAGTTGTTCATGTTAGTTAAGAAGTAAATCATTTAAACGGTAAAAAAAGATTAAATGTAATCTTGAAAGGAAAATGCTTACTGATAAAAAGGAGAGAAACTTGTAGTCAAAGAAAGAAAGTAATTTGTCATTTCAAGATAGTTAATGAGCTTCAGATACTCTTTGATGATGAGAAAGAGTATGATACACACACAAAAAGCTTTAATGAAGTATAAAATTACAACAGATAATGAGGTTCTTTTTATAGAATATGCAATTAGTAATTGTTGAAATTTATATTTCTTATGATCATAAATATGTTGACAACACTATGTACATGTAAAACAGTTTTGAATAGAAGTGATAAATTCTAGATTAAGCTGATCAAGATCAAGCTAACATTTCTTTTTCTGGCTTAATTCTCTATTCTGTGGATTGGGGAGAAACAAAATGGGTCCAACACACAGGATTTCAGAAAGGTGTACATTAAACTGCTGCAACTGTAATAGCATACAAGTGAGCTGAGGGGATTTGTTTAATCAAATGGCTGAGGGGTTTTAGGATGGTACCTGAGGAAATAATATATGAGTAACATGGACAAAAAGATTGAATAGACTGATAATTAGAAAAATAAGAATCAGTAGAATTTTATGTACCTATTTTAGGAGTAAAGTACCAGAAACACAGTAAAAAACAGGAAATCATTTTCCTGTATGTGTCGAAGTTAATTTGAACCTTCAAGTCACAAAGAATTGCTTTTCCAAGTATTTTTATTTTATGATTATTTTTCATTCTCTGTATTTAACATGTATAATGAAATAACTTGCACAATTATATAATAAAATGCATATGTAAAAGCATATGGCTGCATATTATATGCATATGGAATTCTTTGTTGTATTGTAGTAAAGAAACATGAAGATGACTAAAATATTCAATAGTAAACAATAGTTTAAATGTAATCCAATTCTCGGAAACAATCATATGCACTTCTGAACATGCTTATGTAAGATATACGTATCTTTTTTTGTTTTGTTTTTTGAGATAGAGTTTCACTCTTGTTGCCCAGGCTGGAGTGCAACGGTACGATCTTGGTTCACCGCAACGTCGGCCTCTCAGGTTCAAGCAATTCTCGTACCTCAGCATCCCGAGTAGCTGGGATTACAGGCATGTGCCCCCATGCCAGGCTAATTTTTTGTGTTTTAGTAGAGACGGGATTTCTCCATGTTGGTCAGGCTGGTCTCGAACTCCCGATGTCAGGTGATCCTCCTGCCTCAGCCTCCCAAAGGGCTGGGATTACAGGCGCGAGCCACCACACCCAGCCAAGATATATATATATCTCTCATAATAAAAAAGATGTTAATGAGCTAGCCATTGAAAATAAGCCATAGAATAGAATACTGATATGTATTTGCCTGGCTGGGCATTTCTTGCTCAACTAATAAATCATCTGTTAAGACTATGTACTAGCTGGTTCACATTGGTTTAGAGAGATTGTTTTATTGAGTTCATCAAGATTTTAACCATTATTTATGCTAACATGATGTCTAAATATTGTAGAGACAAATATAAAGAGAAGGAAAATTGAAATATGGTATTAAATAATAAGCTATTAATATTTTATGTACTTTGATTTTGAAAAGATGCCTAAAATCATTTCCTAATTTGAATTTTTTTCTTCTCTCCGTTTAAATTAATTGTACCAAAAACTATTTTAATATGAACCATTGCCAGATGTTTTAAGAATGTAAATAAGTATAATTCTGCATATAGCATATACAATCATTTTTCTTAGAAGATGGTATTAGGTAATTGCCCTTATTAATGATCCCCTAGCATTTTGGTAAGGATTATCTGTTAAACAATTTAGACTATCACTATAAAATATTACTTACACTTATGCCTCTAGAATGCCTTCTAACTTAAGACTGCAACATTAACTTTTACAGAAACTTACTTTCTTTCTTTCTTTCTCTTTCTTTCTTTCTCTTTCTTTCTTTCCTTCTTTCTTTCTTCTTTCTTTCTTTCCTTCTTTCTTTCTTCTTTCTTTCTTTCTCTCTCTTTCTTTTTCTTTCTTTCTCACTTTGTCTCTCCTTTCCTTTCCTTTCTTTCTTTCCTTCCTTCTTTCTTTCTCACTTTGTCTCTCCTTTCCTTTCCTTTCTTTCTTTCCTTCCTTCTTTCTTTCTTTCTTCCTTCCTTCCTAACTTCGTTCTTTCCTTCTTTCTTTCTTTTTCTTTTTTCGGAGTCTCGCTCTGTTGCCCAGGCTGGAGTGCACTGGCATGATCTCGGCTCACTGCAAGCTCCGCCTCCTGGGTTCACACCATTCTCCCGCCTCAGCCTCCTGAGTAGCTGGGACTATAGGGGCCTGCCACCACTCCCAGCTATTTTTTTTTTTCTATTTTTAGTGGAGATGGGGTTTCACCATGTTAGCCAGGATGGTCTCAATCTCCTGACCTCATGATCTGCCCACCTCGGCCTCCCAGAGTGCTGGGATTACAAGCATGAGCCACCATGCCCAGCTGAGACAGAGTCTCGCTCTGTCCCCAGGCTGGAGTGCAGGAGTGCCACGGCACAATCTGGGCTCACTGCAAACTCTAACTCCCTGGTTGAAGAGAGTCTCCTGCCTCAGCCTCCTGAGTAGCTGGGACTACAGGCGCGTGCCACCACGCCCAGCTAATTTTTGTGTTTTTAGTAGAGACGGGGTTTCACCATGCTGGCCAAGATGGTCTCGATCTCTTGACTTCATGATCCACCCGCCTCAGCCTCCCAAGGTGTTGGGATTACAGGCGTGAGCCACCGTGCCCGGCCAACTTCTACCAGAATTTTCTAATGATCTGCCTCTTAAATTTTTCCCACAATTGTATGAGTCAGTACCTTAAAATAAATGTCTTTCTCCATGAAGATACATCTTATTGGTTCTGTTTTTCTGGAGAACCCTAATACAATAACTAACAATACCCACTGCATTAAAGCCCAAGTGAATTGCAGTGGTTTTAAATTCAAATGTCTTTAAGGACACAGCAGATGAATGAAATTAGGAAACTGAGGTGATTAAAAAACAGTAAGTAGTGACGAGAATAGTGTTGAACTTGAGAGTTCATTCCGTTGAAAGAAATTCAAACTAAAATATTTTAAACAATGTGTCCCCACTCACACACAAAAAAATCTTGTAGGCTGATTCAGCCCATAGAACTGCAGTATGTGACTTCATTTGAAGAATTAATAGGAAGGAAAGAAAATTGTGTGTTAGAATAACTAGATAAAACTTCGCAGAGGTACAACTACACATCCATTAGATTGATCAAAATCCAGCATGCTGACAATAACACATGTTGATGAGGATAAGGAACAACAGAAACTTCATTCATCGCCAGTAGGAATACAAAATGGTACTGCCATGTTGAAAGGCATTTTGGCAGTTTCTTAAAAAATTAAATATAATTCAGGTAATTGAAGAAATAATGTGATGATTCATGATGCTCAAGACGTGATTTCACAGACATATAAGCTTGCTTTTTCTCTAGTATATTCTGTGTAGGTAAAATATAAACTGTCATTCTAATAAATTCGATTTTGAAAAATTCCAATTAAAAAAGGAAAAACATTAGTTTCTCCTAAAAGGGAAGAACTTTTCTTTTCAATGGAGATCAATGAAAACTGATTTTCAACAGTCTGACAATACGTACCCATACACACGCACCCATGCGTATGTGGTATGTGTGTCTGTGTGCGTATTGCAGAGGAGTGAAAAAGATAGGAATATATTTCACCTCTTTCATAAATTATGTTTTTGTTTTCTTATTTTGACTTTTCTCCTGGATGCTCCAGCTAGTATTGTTTTACAAAGCAAATTATTTTATAGAGAATTTCAGGCTGATGTTTGGAATAATTTTTTAGATTGGGTTCTGGCTTTATGTATTTCAAAACTTGTTTCTCCTCCATTACTGCTAGAGTAATGGAGGAGAATAACACATTCAGAATGATATCTGACCACTAAGTCTATACCCTCTTACCAGACTGTAAAGTGATCTAGTACTTTGGGAGTAGAAGTATTTATTGAAGCCGTTTTCATATCAGACACCATCAATAACCTAGTTCTATTAAAATGCATCTGCATACTATTTAAATATTAAAAAACATTTTACTAAATGTAAACTAAGTATATCCCCAACAAAACTCATCCTTAGTCAGATCTGCAAAATTTCCGATCCCATTCCATTGTCAATAAACACGAGAGAAATTCTAAGAGAGGAAAATTTCAACTAGAAAGAGATAACAATCTCAACTAATTGTTAGGAAAAAACCATTTTCAATTTTATGAAGGCATATAACTATATGCATACATTGCTACAACACTACCTCAGAAAGAGGCCGGTGTACAAGAGGGTCATGCAGATCAAAGGGTTCATTAGCTTCAGTTTAAAACTGCTCAGGGGTGTGATATTAAGATTAACTTACATATTTTTAATGTTAATTATGTAACAAGCATATTTAATTTTAACTAACAAGCTAATTAGTTCCTATTCTTTTTAGAAAATAAAGAAAATAAGGACCAAAAACATTAAGATATGCCTCTACGGCTACAAAATAAGCAAGTCATGAAACTGCTGTTTTAATCCAGATTAGACATATTCTAAAGCACTTCCCACTCTACAATGTTGACCTCTTTTCCAACAAAAAATGTTACAACAATACCTATTCTTATTAGGATATTCACTGGTAGTGTGAGTATTTAAGTGAAAGACAGGGAAATAAACATTGAGAAATTATAAATATGGACAATGGGAGTTCTGGACAAAAAGAAAGTCACTTTGGAGCTGCCTAGTCCCCATAGCAGAGAGTTGATGGATAAGATTGGAATTGGGAAAGAGAAAAGTGAGAGAAGTAATGAGAAGAACCAGATAGCCAGGTACAGCCCTCCCTTCATCTTTATAAGGAAGTGATTTGTAATTACTGTATTCAGATCTAATAAGGGGAATGAGTTTGCTATGGATTTTCCTAAACTGAGAAATCATCAAGCTTGTGTTTAGGAGATACGAAAATACTTAGTATTACTTAATGCAAGCAGTACAAAATACTCCTCAGTACATACAATATTCAGACACATACTTAGTACTGAAGTAACTTCTGTCTTTCTCACTGTCTTTACATAATTAAGAGCCTGCTAAGATTATAAAGACATATGAAACAAACTGGGTTCAGAGTGGCCAAGACAGGAAGATTGCTTTAGCTTGGGAGTTAGAGACCAGCCTGAGCAATATAATGAGACTTTGTCTACACTAAAACAAAATAATAATAATAATAAAATATTAGCCAGCATGGTGGCATGCACCTGTAGTCCCTGCTGCTCTGGAGGCTGAGGTGGGAGGATCACTTGAGTTTGGGAGACAGAGACTGCAGTGAACCTTGATTGTGCTACTGTACTCCAGCATGGGCAATATAGCAAGACCCTGTCTCAAAAACAAACAAGCAAACAAACAAAACAAGAGACACAATTTCATTATAAAGAAGCCCTTCCCAGAAGACTCATGTCCCTCTATTCTTCTGGTAGTTTGATGAGTCTTGTGATTATATAGCCCATTTGTATTTCTCAATGAATTGTCGGTATTGCTATTTTTCTTCTTCATTAAAGTGAAATGTGCATCTTGTGACTATGATACACACACTCTTTTATAATCAGACACAAATTTGTCCTACTTTTTCAAAGATACATATATAGGCATAGACATAAATAAATATATTGATACAGAGAGAGGAGAGAGAGTTAGAGAGACATCCGTAGAAGTTGTAGAAATATAGTGAAGGCATTAATTTGAAGTGAAAATGCCCGTGAAGAACCCCCTAGTTAAATCACTGAATATTCTATCCACTCCACATTATAAGAATTTTTGAAGAAACTAAGCTTTTAAGTTTTTTTTGTTTGTTTTCTATATCATTAGTGAGCTAGAGAAAGAGCAATGACTATTATTTACTGGGTGGTGCTTTGTTTGTTATTTTTAAAAATTCTCACACAAAGGGACTTAAATACTAAATTATAACAGAAATATACTACACTCACATAGTAATCAACACTAATCCTGAAACATAATTAAAGTTTACAACATATATATATGTATTTGTGTTTAGATGATATTGGCTATTACATAAGTATGATATCTAGCATTAAAACATGTTATGTTGAACAAAAATATTTATTTTATAATTCAAGTACTAATAAGTATTTATTTAGAAGTAAAAAATCCTTTAATAGAAAAAAAGTTTAAAAATCATGTATGAATTTTAAGAATAACAGTTTTAGAATTCACATGAATTTGCTTCTGATTAAAGGCAGTCAGAGGCCGGGCACGGTGGCTCACACCTGTAATCCCAGTACTTCGGGAGGCCAAGGCAAGCAGATCACATGAAGCCAGGAGTTCGAGACCAGCCTGGCCAACATGGTGAAACCTCGTCTCTACTAAAAACAAAAAAATTAGCGGGGTGTGGTGGTGGGCACTTATAATCGCAGCTACTTGGGTGGCTGAAGCAGGAGAACTGCTTGAACCCAGGAGATGGAGGTTGCAGTGAGCCGAGGTTGCACCACTGCACTCCAACCTGTGTGACAGAGCAACTCTGTCTCAAAAAAGAAAAAAAGAAAGAAAAAAATAAAAAAGGCAGTCAGAGCTATGGAAGCTATTGAAAGCTTCAATTAGGTCATATACATTTCTTGAAGGAAACAGGAGAGTTCTGGGATGAGCGAACAGTTTAGAAAGGGCAGTGTCCATATTTCCAGTCCCTGGCAAAGCAAAAGTAGAAGTGAAGCATTTGGTACCTCAGCACACATTCTATTTTTTATGACTGCAGCAGCAATAGAAAAAAAAAATGTGAAGGTAAACCATATTCAAAATTCACCAACAAATATCACCAGATGTTTTTAAAGTAGAAAACAAGACAAGCAATACGAGCCACTGGCAATATTGAATAATTCATTATCTAATTTATTGATTTACTTAGTTTCAGAAACCAAATGCAGAAATACAAGACAGGTGAGTTGTGAATTTCCGACAGTTTAAGTGAAAAAGATCTGGAGTTTCAGTTGACTGCAAGTGGAAAGTAAGTTAGTGCGATGACAGGGCTGTCAGAAAGGCAATTTTGACTTAGAATTAATACAATTTCAGTGTCCATATTAAAGTGGAGAAGTAAAGAAGCAATAGTAAGGTAGTTGTCAGCCCTACTGAGATAACATGAACTATAGCAAAATCAGCTCTGAGCCCTTCAGGTTAAAAAGAAAGCGCACAGAATCTAACGTAGTCAACTGGGTATTGTGCATTTGTTTTTAAAATCTGGCTAAAAAGCAAACAAATTTAAAAGCATTTACTTTAAGGAATTGGAGAGATGGGGAGTACTATCTTGAATTGTTAGAAAAATTTACTAAAAATAAAAATGTCCTTATTTTATTCATTGACTAATTCAACAGATACCCATTTATATTGAATTTCTTCCACGGAATGAGCTGAGCATAGAAGATAGAAGGTTTACAGTGAGAAAGCAAGACATGGTCAATGTAGATTAAGAGATATTAGTCTTGAAAGATGAGGAGTCATTACACTAACCATAATTCAACCAAGTTTAGTAAGTTTTATGACAGGAGAGCAAAGGGTATTACATAAGAGGATCACCTAAACTCCTTGGGTCAATATTCAAGAAAATCACATTTCTATGAAGAATTGAGTAAATAAATTGAGACTGTATGAGAGTCAGAAAACTATGGTGAAGAGAGAAATGCAGATGGATCCAGGAAAAGCAGTTGTACAAAGACTTGAAGTTGGTGAGAGAGATTGTCTTCTATGATCACCTCATTCACAGGAATGTCATATGGTGTAATGGTAACATCTTTAGGCTTGAATTTTATCCCAGCTCTGACACTTGATAGTTCTTAATGTGGTAAAAATCAATAAATCTCCATACCACTAATTTTATTAATTGAAAAATGGAGGTAATTTCCATGAATTTCTCATTTCACAGGATTGTTGAATAGATTGATTAGATCTATATAGCATTTAGAAACTCTAATAATTTTACAAATTTGAACTATTACTATCTATAACTAGTTCTATAAGAAAACTAAAAAATTACATGAGAGGTAATATGATATCTGTCAAGGATATTAAAAAGGGGTTATTCAGTTGGGCTAGAGGTTAGACAAGTTATCTGGCCTACAAGTAATTTTATTTTACTTTGTGTTACTTGGCAGTATCTTTTAATAAGGATGAGAGTGCATAGTTTACCTGGAAATATTTTGATATTATAAACTTCCCTAGATAAACTCCCAGATAATTATTTTCAATGGGTTTGAAGCAAGGGATTGAAATATTTCTTTCAATAAAAAATAAATAAAAGTTATCTTCATATTCATAACCTTTGAATAAGAACCATTGGCATAGAGTTTTACATTAGTCAGATTATGGAAAATGTTACTGCAATTTACAAAATACCCTCTGATTTGAGAACATACCTTTTGATTTACATCAAGTCTAGTGCTGCACAAAGATTCAGTGTTCATCCCATACTGGATGACCACTTTCTTTAAAGAAGTGAGTTTTACCGTGTTTCCTGTGGAAAAAGAGATTTAAACTCAATTTAAATTAAAACTTCCTATAGCCTGCATGCCTAAGAGCTAAGGGCTAGCAAACAATTGTTTTAATCAAATGAATTTACTATAAAATTTGAATTTCTAGATCATGAAGAAATATCTTATTTCCTGCAAATATTGTATCATTTTCAGAGTCTAAGTTCATGATAACTAGGTGCTTAGAATAGATAACTGACTTTTCAAACCAGGATAACCTAGATACAGTTTGGATGTCTGTTCCTTCCAAATCTTATGTTGATGTCTAATCAACATAAGAGGTTGGGCTTGATAGTGCGTTGGCTAGATCATGGGGACAGGTCCCTCATTAATGGCTTTGTTCTGTCTTTGCCATAATGAATGAATTCTCACTCTATGAGTTCACGTGAGATCTGGTTGTTTCAAAGATCCTGGAATTTTCTTTTTGTTCTTTGCTCCCTCTCTCACCATGTGATGCACTTGCTCCCTGGTCAGCTTCTGTCATGATTGTAAGCTTCCAGAGGCCCCCACCAGAAGTGAATACCAGCACCACACTTCATATACAGCCTCTGGAACCATGAGACAAAATACACCTTTTTTTAAAATAAATTACCCAGTCTCAGGAATTTATTTCTAGCAATGCAAACAAACTAATACATATGCGGAAGAAAATATGGAAATATAAAACTAAGTCACTGTGAACTGCTAAAATTGAATATAGAATTCCACTAAAAAGAAAATAAGATTTTTATTATACTATTATATACCCTTTCATTGATTGTTCTTATGACAACTTTATCACTACAAGTCCTGCCCTTCCCCATTATTTTCTTAACTTTTGTAATATCTTCTGGACTAATTTCTCTTCTATCATCTGCATTCTTCTCCTAGCTATCTACCTTAAGCCATTCTCCAGGACATGGGTCTTCTTCTTTATGACTTATTAATCTTTGTCAGCACTTCCCAAAGTGAATTCTAAGGCATGTGAGTAATAATAAGTATGCCTTAAAATCTCTAGAGAGGAGTGGGTGATGAGAAATTACTTAATAGGGACAATGTACATTATTTGGGCAATGAATATCCTAAATCCCTGATTTGACCTACTACACAATCTGCGTATGTCACAAAATTGCACTTGTACCCCATACTTTTACAAAATATTCTGGAAGAGGCAGCATATTATGGTGTTTAAGGACACAGACTCTGAGGTCCTGAAGCCTGGAACAAAGTCTTAGCTAGACCACCTATTCCACCAGTGACTATAGGAAGGTTATATGTCTGCTCTGCACATAAATTTCCTCCTCTGCATAATAAGGTTAGTATCACTGACTTTAAGGTTTATTGCAGCTATTAAGTGAGTTAATATGTGTAAGGCCATTTTATCTGTGACCAGGATGTAGAAAACCCTCTGTAAGAATTGCTGTTCATATTGTCTTTATTATTGATATTGAAATGCTGCATTTTATAGCCCTTCCTTATAAATTCAGTTAAAGATGGAAGTTAGTATACAAGAGTTCCAAAAGGCCATTTGTGCCCATTTCAACCCACCTTTACTTCTTAAAACATCAAATATTTCCCATTAAACACAAAAACCCAAACACACAATCACATCCATGCACACATATGTGCTTGCATGCATATAGTAAGAGCCAAAGAGAAGACAGAGAGAAGTTTCAATGAATCTAATATTTTCTTAATGTGCTGCCACATTTCTCTGTTCCTTCTCACAATGTAATTTCTTGAATCACTTGCCGTTATTTTTATATTGCTTTATATCCTCACTTACTCTCTTCACTTCAATCTGTCTACCACTACTATTTTTATATTTTCTTGTATCCTTGCTTGTTCTCTCCACCTCACTCTATCTACCACTACACGATTCTCCCCAAAGAGCTCTTGCCAGTATCACCTATCATCTTGTGTGTTTATCTAGTGGACATTTCTCAGTCTCATGCTGCTTAATACTGCCATAGTATTTGATATCATATTTCATACATGTATTCTTAAAACATTCTCTTTTCTGAGCTTTTATTAAACCAATGTTTCTTTTATCTTTTTCAATTTATTTTTAATAAACTATTTTACAGTAGTTTTAAGTTTACAGAAAAATTGAGAGGAAGTTAGAGATTTTTCATATACCCATTCCCCCCAAATATGCATAGTTTCCCCCATTATCAATATTCTCTGGCAGAGTGCCAAATTTCCCACAATTGATGACATTAGTACATCTTTATCAATGAAAATCCATAATTTACGTTAGAGTTCACTGTTGGTGTTGCACGTTCTATTGGTTTGGACAGATGTGTAATAATGGTAGGGCGCGGTGGCTCACGCCTGTAATCCCAGCACTTTGGGAGGCCGAGGCAGGTGGATCACAAGGTCAGGAGATCGAGACCATCCTGGCTAACACGGAGAAACTCCGTCTCTACTAAAAATACAAAAAATTAGCTGGGTGTGGTAGCAGGCACCTGTAGTTCCAGCTACTCGGGAGGCCGAGGCAGGAGAATGACGTGAACCTGGGAAGCAGAGCTTGCAGTGAGCCGAGATCGCACCACTGCACTCCAGCCTGGGTGACAGAGCGAGACACCGTGTCAAAAAAAAAAAAAAAAATGTGTAATAATATGTATCCATCACTACAGTATCATACAGGTAGTTTCATTGCCCTAAAAATCCTGCTTCTGTCTCTTCATCCCTCCGTCGCTTAACTTCTCAATCCTCTGATCTTTCTATTGTCTCCATAGTTTTGCCTTTTCCAGAATGTCGTTTAATTGTAATCATACATTATGTAGTTTTTGTTTGTTTTTTCGTTTCAGGTTGGCTGCTTTTACTCAGTTTCCTACATGTATTCTTAGGGTTTGATAGTTCATTCCTTCTTAGCACTGAATGATATTCCTTTGCCTGGATGTACTACAGTATATTTATTCATTTTCCTACTAAAAGACATCTTGGTTGCTTCCAAGTTTTAACAATTATGATTAAAGATTCTATAAAACTCTATGTGCATAATTTTGTGCAGACAGAAGTTTTCAACTTTGGGAAAATACAAAGGAAGGTGATTTCTAGAGGGTAGGGTTAAAAGTATGTTTAGATTTATGAGAAAATGACAAAGTCTCTTTCAAAGTGGCTGCACCTTTTTGCATTTCCACCAGGAATGATTGAAAGTTCCTGTTGCTGTACACATTTTTACCTTTTTTCCCCAATAATTTTCCTTCTCCTTTTGGCATAAACATATAAAGGCCGAGGGAGAGACCTCACAAGACAGATACACGAATAAGATTTGTTAGTTCTAACTTTAAACAGGTGCTTCTTTTCATACTCAGGAAAGAGTCATTATTTTAACAGGTCTTTAGCCCATCCACCCTCAAGTTTTTGTTATACTACTCCACACGTCCTCCACGCCTTCCACTTGGGTGAGTCTAATCATTTGCCTTCTCCACCAGTAGGTGACAATCTCTTTGTTTTGCAGAAAATTAAACATTAGAATATCATCTAATGTTAATGAAGCTCTTATAGTCAAACTGCTGTCCTGCTTAGCTGAGGTCCCCTTACTGTATAGTTTTCTAAACCAGAAATTCAAATTTTTTACATCTACTGAAGCTTACGCTTATGGAATATTTCCTCTTTGTTGGGCCTTGATTCCGTTAGTTTACATTACTGGGCATGTTAATATTCATGGCAATTGTAGAAGATATAATTGTTACTATCTCTAGTGTGTAAATCAAGCCTATGTTTAGTAACCTGCCCAAATCACACAGCTAGTGAGAAGTGAACCAGGATTTGATCCTGAGCATCAAACTCTTTCGCCAACACCCTCAAGTGCCATTCCTCCTGAATGTGTTGAATAATATACTTTTCTATAAATGGCCTTTAAATAATCTCTTTTCACTCCTATAACATATATTTTTCCCTTTACTCTGGGCCCTTACCTTTATCTTTAAACATTGATAAATCTCATTCTTGGTAAATAACTTAAAAAATAATAATTTGACTACTTGTAATCTTCTCACTTTTTTTTTTACAATAAAAACTTTAAAAATAGATTTGTTCTTTTTAAGCACTGAACTTCATTTGTTTTCTAGGTTCATTGCAATATTCAGCTTTTTCTACAAACTGACAATTCTTACTAGGTCACCAGTGAATTGATAAATTCTATATGGAAAAAATACTTTATATTTGTTTTCTTTAGCTTTTTCAGCATGTCATATTATCCATTACTTTTTCTCATATTTTTGCTTTAATAATACCATTTCTTTTATTATTTTTATAAATTTCTATAATTATTCTTTAACTGAGTTCTAATTATTCTTTGCCCTCCACTTACCCATAAATATTCCTGTTACTGATCATTTCTTTTTGGATAATTTCTCATTCTGGCTACTTAATGTGTACCTGTGTCTCAGGGCTTCATGACTTTACCTCTATATTGATCAGGATTCTCTATAGAAATAGAATCAATAGAGGATATATACATAATTTTTCATATATATAAAATTGTATACATAGACATAATTTTTTTCATATTATATGATATAATTTCATATCATATGTAATATAAATTTTTCATATTGTATGATATAATTTCATATTATATGTAATATAAATTTTTCATATTGTATGATATAATTTCATATTATATGTAATATAAATTTTTCATATTGTATGATATAATTTCTTATATATAATATGAAAAAATTATGTGTCTATGTATATAATTGTGTGTGTGTATACATATATATAGAGAGAGAGACAGAGAGGGAGAGAAGAAGATAGAGAGATTTATTATTGGCTCATGTAATTATGGAGACCAAGAAGTCCCATGATTTTTTCTCTCCAAACTGGAGAACTGTGAAAATCAGTGGTATAATTTAGTCTGAATCTGAAGGCATGAGAACAAGGGGAGCCAATGGTGCAACTCCCAGTCTGGGGAGGTGTGTCTCTGATAGGGGCACAGTTCAGGTGAAAGTCCTAAAGTCCAAAGGCTGGAGAACCAATCTTAATGTCTGAGGGCAGAGGAAGATAGATACCCTAGATTAAGGAGAAAGAAATAATTTGCCTTTCATTCTACCTTTTTGTTCTATTTTTATTTAGGCTCAGTAGAATGGAGGTTGACTACCAAGATTAGTGAGAGTGGATCTGCTTTATTTAGTCTGCCAATTTAAATGGCAATCTCTTTTTGAAGCACCCTCACAGACACATCCAGAAACAATGTTTTCTCAGCTATCTGAGCAAACTTTCCTGCAAGCAAGATGACACATAAAATTAATCATAACAACCTCCAACTATGACCCATTCTCTAAGCTACAGACAAAAACTTCCAATTATTTTTCAGCATTTCTTTCTGAATTTTTAGTGGGCCTTAAATTTTCAGTGTGTAAATTTTCAGTGTGTAAAAAGGAATAAAATGCCATAATTGAAGTATACTCCTTTAAAATTCTATTAAGGGAATTAATATGCTGAAATGCTTAAAGACAGATGTCTACATTTCATCATCTATCCACGTAGATCAATTTTACACAGATTTTGTCCATATTATGTTTGTCTTTCTTTACTCTATACCTTAGCATTATAGCATATTTCTTCTAAAATTTTATTAGTTCATTCCTCATTATTTTTCAGGTCCATTGCTTGATTATAAGCCTCAAGTCTTTTTTTCTTAAATACATATTTTTTTCCTATGACAAAATAGTAATTATTCTAACACAAAAAATCTGATGTTAGACATTAAGTTAAAATTTTTAATAACCCCCTATTACGCCCATAATGTGTTAAGGTCAGAAAATGTCCTTCTTAACTTGCTCCTATCTTTTTTGCACTGTCTTTTAGGTGCCACTTATGGGACTTATGGATAAATATATTAACTTATCACTCCTAAAATTGACCAAATTATTTCACACCCTGTGTTTTTGCACATGTTCTTCAGCCAGATTTAAATTTATGTCCTTGCTTCCTTTTGAATAGCTTATACCTGTATTTCACAAATCAGATCAAATAAGTTTTCTGTGGAGACTTTCTTTCTTCTAAATAATTGTCATACATTTAAGTTGTCACATAACTTTTTGGAATAATTATATTATAATAATTACCTTCTAAATATTTTCACATCTAACTCTAATAAATATAATTTCTCTCACATATTTATTAAGCTGACATATAAATTTTTTAAATTTTAAGTTAAAAATGATATTGTAACTCTTTCATATTATATTAATGTATTTTAAAAATATTTCATCAATATGGTAAATATAACAAATGGAATTTGAATACCGTAAGAGTCAGAAACCCACCAATATTCATTTAGAAATGCATGACTAAGTGGATTTGTACAATCAAATAGCTTATCTTCTTTTTATGAACTTACATTTCCATTCAACTTCTTTATAATTTAAATAAATCAAATATCTTTATAAGTGAAGATTATTAATAATTTCATTACAGTTTTACTACAACAAAAATATCTCCTGAGATTAAAAGTATAAAGCAAATTTTCTCTCTGTAGTTATAATGGTATTTTTGAATATTTAGTTTTTATTGTAATTTTAAAATGATCAAAACATATTTTATTCTGTAAATTTAAAAATTAAAAATAATTGAATTATTGTGGATATGTCTTATAGTAAGATACAAATGAACTACATTTTTAAAATAGTTTGTACATCCATAGAAGAATACTACCTATTAGCGTATCATTTGTAATAATATTCCATTTTTAATTACTGTTTGTATACCCACAGATAAATTTGGCTTACAAATATAAGAAGGTTGAAATGGAGGAAATTCTGTTACAGAAATGGTATTCAATTACTTTACATCATGTTGTGATCTATGATTAAACTCAATTTTTAAAGTTCTATTAGATGACAACTTAAGTGAGCCATACTCCACTTATGGTAAAAGCAAAGAGGCAGAGCAAACAACTTGTTACATAATTTGAAACAAACAAACAAAACAAACAGAACTTCTGAAAATAAAAAAAGTATATATCAAAAAATTACAAGACACATTTGAAGGCATTAACAATAGGTGAGACAAGCAGAAGAAAGAATTTCAAAGCTGGAAAACAGGTCTTTTGATTAACCCAGTCAAAAAAAGTAAAAAGTAAATAAATTATTAAAAAACAAAGACTTTGAGAAACATTGAATTCTATAAAATATCCAAAACTCTGAGGTATAGGTATTCCAGAGGGAGAACAAGAAAAAGTAAAAACTATGGAAAACATATTTGAAATTAGGATAACTTCCCTGGTCTTGGTAGAGATTTAGACATCCAGATATAAGAAGCTCAGATAACTCCTAGAAAATACATTGAAAGATAAACTTCACCAGCACATATAATCATCAGACAATTTAGGGTCAATATGAAGGAAAAATTATAAAATCAGCAAGAAAGAAGCATCTAATAATCACCTATAAAGGAAATCTTATCACACTAGCAGCAGATTTCTCAGCAGAAATCTTATAAGCCAGAAGAGATTGAGGTCCTATTTTCTGTCTTCTTAAGAAAAAAAAGCCAGCCAAGTATTTTGTACCTTGCTAAACTAAGTTTCATAAGTAAAGAAGAAATAAATAATTTCCCAAAGAAGCACACACTAAGGAAATTCCTAACCACTAGACTGGTCCTGTAGGAAATGCCCAACAGAATTTTAAACATGGAAACAAAAAGGTAGTACTCACCATGATTAAAAAAAAAAACATGAAAATACAAAACTAGCAGTAATCATAAGGTAGTTACACAAACAAGACTATAAAAGAACTAGGTAATAATTAACATTACAACAGGAACAAAATCTCACCTAGCAATATTAACTTTGAAAGCAAATGAACTAAATGCCCTACATAAGAGATGTAGGCTGGTAGGATGGGTAATAAAACAATATCAACACAAAGCAGCCTGCAAGAAACCTACCTAAATGGTCAAAAGATTTGTGAGCTCAAAATGAAGAGGTGGAAAAATATATTCCAAATATAGACACAAAAGCAAACAGAAGTAGCTGTATTTATATCATATAGAACAGACTTTAAATCAACAACAGTAAGAGGAAAACAAAGAAAGTCATTGTATAATGATAAAGAAATCAATTTAACAATAAGATATAACAACACTAAATATAAATACATCCAACAATGGAGCACCCAATCTTTAAAGAAAGGAAATTTCAATCAAGAATTTCATATTCCTTCAGACTAAGCTTCATAAACAGAGCAGAAATAAAGTCCTTTATAGACAAGCAAACACTAAGGGAATTTGTTACCACTACATCTGCCTTGCAAGAGACCCTAAAGGGAATGCTAAACATGGAAACAAAAGAACAATGCCTGCCACCCACAAAAACACACTTAAGTAAATAGCCCGTTGACACTCTAAAGCAACTATACAATCAAGTCTACATAGCAATGAGTCAACATGATGACAGGATCCAAATAACACATATCAATACTGACCTTGAATGTAAATGGGCTAAGCACCCACTTAAGAGGCATAGAGTGGCGAGTTGGATAAAGAAGCAAGACTCAATTGTCTTCTGTGTTTAAGAGACCATCCCACAGGTAATGACATCCATAGGCTCAAGGTAAGAGGATGGGAAAGAGCTATCAGACAAATAGCAAGACAGAAAGAGTAGAGATTACTATTTTTATATCAGATAAAACAGACTGCAAACTAATAATGACCAAAATGGACAAAGAAGGACATTACATAATGATAAAGGATTTGATTCAATTAAAAGATCTAACTATCCTAAATATATTTATACCCAAAACTAAAGCACCCAGATTAATAAAACAAGTTATTAGAAACCTAAAAAGAGATTCCAATAACCCCACAATGACAGTGGAAATCCTTGTCACCCCACTGACAACATTTGATAGATCACTGAGGCAGAACAGAAACATATTCTAGACTTAAACTCAACAGTTGATGAATTGGACCTAATAGACATCTACAGAATACTCCTCCCAAAGAAAACATAATATACATTCTTCTCACCTGCAAGTGGCAAATACTGTAATGTTGGAGCTGGTGCCTGGGGGAAGGTGTTTTGATCATGTGGGTGGATGGCTCCTTTATGGCTTGGGCCATCCTCTTGGTTGTAAATCAGCTTGGCTCTCAGTTCACGTGAGATCGCATTCTTTAATTGTGTGGCATCACCTCCCCACTCTCTCTCTCACTCCTCCTTTTGCCATGTGAGTACCTGCTCCCCCTTCACCTTCTGCCATAATTTAAACTTCCTGAGGCTTCCCTAGAAGCCTAGTAGATGCCAGCACCATACTTCCTGTAAAGTCTACAGAATTGTTTCTGGTGTTTCTTTTTTTTTTTTTTGCCTCTTGTTATATACATTTTTATTGTTATTTTTATTTTATTATTTTACTTTAAGTTCTAGGGTACATGTGCACAATGTGCAGGTTTGTTACATATGTATACATGTGACATGTTGGTGTGCTGCACCCATTAACTCGTCATTTACTTTAGGTATATCTCCTAATGCTATCCTTCTGCCCTCCCCCCACCCCACAACAGGCCCCAGTGTGTGATGTCCCCCTTCCTGTGTCCAAGTGTTCTCATTGTTCAATTCCCACCTATGAGTGAGAATTGCAATGTTTGGTTTTTTGTCCTTGCGATAGTTTGCTGAGAATGATGGTTTCCAGCTTCATCCGTGTCCCTACAAAGGACATGAACTCATCATTTTTTGTGGCTGCATAGTATTCCACGATGTGTATGTGCAAAAATTACAAGCATTCCTATACAGCAATAACAGACAAACAGATAGCCAAATCATGAGTGAACTCCCATTCACAATTGCTTCAAACAGAATAAAATACCTAGGAATCCAACTTACAAGGGATGTGAAAGATCTCTTCAAGGAGAACTACAAACCACTGCTCAACGAAATAAAAGAGGATACAAACAAATGGAAGAACATTCCATGCTCATAGATAGGAAGAATCAATATTGTGAAAATGGCCATACTGCCCAAGGTAATTTACAGATTCAATGCCATCCTCATCAAGCTACTAATGGCTTTCTTCATTGGTAAAAAGAATTGGAAAAAACTACTTTACAGTTCATATGGAACCAAAAAAGAGCCCGCATTGCCAAGTCAATCCTAAGCCAAAAGAACAAAGCTGGAGGCATCATGCTACCTGACTTCAAACTATACTACAAGGCTACAGTAACCAAAACAGCATGGTACTGATACCAAAACAGAGATATAGACCAATGGAACAGAACAGAGCCCTCAGAAATAATACCACACATCTACAACTATCTGATCTTTGACAAACCTGACAAAAACAAGAAATGGGGAAAGGATTCCCTTTTTAACAAATGGTGCTTGGAAAACTGGCTAGCCATATGTAGAAAGCTGAAATTGGATCCCTTCCTTACACCCTATACAAAAATTAATTCAAGATGGATTAAAGACTTAAATGTTAGACCTAAAACCATAAAAACCCTAGAAGAAAACCTAGGCATTACCATTCAGGACATAGGCATGGGCAAAGACTTCATGTCTAAAACACCAAAAGCAATGGCAACAAAAGCCAAAATTGACAAATGGGATCTAATTAAACTAAAGAGCTTCTGCATAGCAAAAGAAACTACCATCAGAGTGAACAGGCAACCTACAGAATGGGAGAAAATTTTTGCAATCTACTAATCTGACCAAGGGCTAATATCCAGAATCTACAAAGAACTCAAACAAATTTACAAGAAAAAAACAAACAACCCCATCAACAAGTGGGTGAAGGATATGAACAGACACTTCTCAAAAGAAGACATTTATGCAGCCAACAGACACATGAAAAAATGCTCACCATCACTGGCCATCAGAGAAATGCAAATCAAAACCACAATGAGATACCATCTCACACAAGTTAGAATGGTGATCATTAAAAAGTCAGGAAACAACAGGTGCTGGAGAGGATATGGAGAAATAGGAACACTTTTACACTATTGGTGGGAATGTAAACTGGTTCAACCATTCTGGTGTTTCTTTATTGCAATGCAAGAATGTCCTAATGCAGCCATAAAGCAAATCTTAAAACATTCAAACAAAACTAAACTAAATCCTACCAACCATGATCTCAGACCACAGCTCAATAAAAAGAGAAATCAATTTCAAGAAGACCTCTCAAAATCATATAATTGCAAGGAAGTTAAACAATCTGCTCCGGAATGACTATCGTATAAAATTAAATTAAGACAAAAATCAGAAAAATATTTGAAGCTAATGAAAACAGAGAAACAACATATATGAATCTCTGGGACATAGCTAAAGTGGTGTTAAACAGGGAACATTTACAGCTTCAAATACCTCCATGTAGAAATGGAAAGGTCTCAAATTAACAATCTAACATCGCGTCTACAGAAACTAAAAAAACAAGAGCAAAGAAACCCCAAAGTTACCAGAGAAAAAATTAATAAAAATTGGAGCTGAACTCAATGAAATTCAGATACAGAAATCCAGGAAAAAGATCAACAAAATCAAAAGTGTTCTTAAAAAGAACAAGATTGAAAGACTACTAGCCAGATGAATGAATAAAAGAGAGAAGATCAAAATAAGCACAATTAGAAATGACAAAGGTGACCTTTCAACTGACTCAACAGAAATACAAACAATTCTTTAAGATGAGTACAAACATCATCTCTATGCACACAAACTGGAAAACCTAGAAGAAATGGATAAATTATTGGATAGACACATTATGGATACACACACAACCTCCCAAGATTGAACCAGGAAGAAGTAGGAACCAGGAACAGACTAATAATGAGTAGTAAAATTGATTAAGTAATGATAACTCCCCAAACATAAAATAGAGGCCAGGAATAAATTCAAAGCTGAGTTCTATGAGAGATACAAAGAAGATATGGTTTCAATCCTAGTGGACCTGATCAAAAAAATCAAAGAGAAGCAAATCCTCCATAACTCATTGTATAAAGCCAGCATCACCCTAATACAAAAGCCTGGCAGGAATACAGAAAAGAAATAAAACCACAGGCCACTATCTCTGATTAACATATGTATTAGGCCATTCTCACATTGTTATAAAGAAATATCTGATACTGGGTAATTTATAAGGAAAGAAGACTTAATTTGCTCACTGTTCTGTAGGCTTTACAAGAAGCATTATCCTGGCATCTGTTCAGCTTCCGGGTAGGCCTAGGAAAACATACAGTCATGGCAGGGGGTAAAGCGGGGGCAGGCACATCACATGATCAGAGCAGGAGCAAGAGAGCCAGTCAGGGAGGTGCCGCACACTTTTAAACAACCAGATCTCATGAGAACTCACTCATTTTCATGAGGACAGTACCAAGGGGGTGGTAATAAACCATTCATGAGAAATGCACCCCATGATCTAATCACCTTCCAGAGGCCCCATTTCCAACATTAGGGATTACATTTTGAAATGGGATTTGGTTGGGGACAGCATCCAAACTACATAAACATAGATGCAAAAATCCTCAAAAAACACTAGTAAACTGAATCTAAGAGCATATCAAAAAGATAATACACCATAATCAAGTAGCTTTTATTCCAGGAATGCAAGGATGGTTCAACACATGTAAATCAGTAGATGTGATTCACTGTAAAAACAAAATTAGAAACAAAAACCATACAATTGTCTCAATAGATGCAGAAAAATGAGCCAATAAAATTCAGCATCACTTCATTTAAAAAATCCTCAATATAGTAGGAATAGAAGGCACGTATCTCAAAATAATAAAAGCCATATATGACAAACTCACAGCTAACATCACGCTGAATAGGGAAAAGTTTAGAGTATTTTCCCTAAGAACTGGAATAAGATAAGGATTCCATTTTCACCACTTCTGTTCAACATAGTACTGCAAGTCCTAGCTAGAGTAATCAGGCAAAAGAAAGAAATAAAAGGTATTCAAATATAAAAAGAGCAAGTCAAATTATCTCTGTCTGCTGATGACATAATCTTATACCTAGAAAACCCTAAATAATTCTCCAAGACTCCTAAACTTTATAAGTGACCTCAGTAAAGTTTCAGGGTAAAAAATTAATGTACTAAAATCAGTTGCATTTCTACATACCAACAACACTCAAGATGAGAATCAAATCAAGAACTCAAGCCCAATGACAATAGATATTAAAAAAAAAATGAAAGAAATTTTAGAAGACAAAAGCAAATGGAAAAACATCCCACATTCACAGACAGAAATAATAAATATCATTAACATAACCATACTGCCCAAAGCAATCTATAAATACAATTATTATCAAATTACCAATATTATTTTTCACAGAATTGAAAAAAGTAATAGTAAAACATATATAGAATAAAAAGAACCCAAATAGCCAACGCAATCCTAAGAAAATGAATTAACACTGGAGGTATCACATTACCTGAGTTTGACTTATACTACAAGGCTATAGTAACCAAAGCAGCATGGTAGTCATATAAAAATAGACACACTGATCAATCAAACAGAATAAATAACCCAGAAATAAAGCCACATACCTACAACTAACTGATCTTTGACAAAGCTGACAAAAATATACACTGGAGAAAGGACACCTTATTTAATAAATGGTGCTGGAAAAATTGGAGAGATGTACACAGAAGAATATAAGTAGACCACTAAAAATTAACTCATGATTAACTATAGATTTAAAGGTAAGACATGAAACTATAAAAATCATAGAAGGAACCTGAGAATGCCCATTCTCCTAAGCAAACAATTTACAGCTAGGTTTATAAAAGCAAACACAACAAAAACAAAAATAGACCAATGGACTTAAGTAAACTGAGTATCTTCTGCGCAGGAAAAGAAATAATTCACAGAATAAACAACAAACAGAATGAGAGAAACTATTTGCAAACCATTCATCTGACAAAGGACTAATATCTTGTATCTACAAGGAACTGAACTCAAGAAATAAAAAACAACCCCATTGAAAAGTGGGTAAAGGACATGAACAGACATTTTTCAAAAGAGGACATACAGTCTGGGTGTGGTGGCTCACCCCCGTAATCCCAGCACTTTGCGAGGCAGCAGCGGGCAGATCACCTGAGGCCAGGAGTTCGAGACCAGCCTGGCCAACATGATGAAACCCTGTCTCTACTAAATATACCAAAAATTAGCCAGGCGTGGTTGCAGTCACCTGTAATCCCAGCTTCTCCAGAGGCTGAGGCAGGAGAATCACTTGAACCTGGGAGGCGGGGCTGCAGTGAGCCGAGATCAAGCCATGGAACTCCAGCCTGGGCAACAAGAGTAAAACTACGTCTCAAAAAAAAAAGGGACATACAAATGTCTAACAAACATGAAAAGTCTTTCACTATAATGAATCATCAGATAAATGCAAATTTAAACCACAGTGATACACCATTTTATTCCATTCAGAAAGGCTATTGTTAAGTCAAAAGCAAAAGATGTTGGCCAGAACGTGGAGAAAAGGGAATGCATGTATACTGTTGGTTTGAATGTATATTGCTACGAACTCTATGAAAAACTTTATGGAGATTTCTCAAAAAACTGTAGGATCTGAAGAGATGCCTGAGTATTCCTCTCAAAGAACTATAAATAGCACTATCATTCAATTCACAATCCCACTACTGGGTATCTAACCAGAGGAAAAGAAATGATTATATCAAAAAGACACCTGCAGTTCTATGTATATTACAGTGTTACACACAATAGCAAAGTCATGAAATAAACTTAAGTGTCCATCAACAGATGATTGTATTAAAAATGTGATATATATTTTTATGTAATATACCTTTTTAATATAATATATATAATGCAACACTTTCTAGCTATAAAAAAGAACGAAATCATGTATTTCACAGCAACATAGGTGGAACTGGAGCCCATTATTTTAAGTGAAATACTGCATGTTATCACTCATCTGTGGGTGCTAAACAATGGATACACATGGATATGCAGAGTTTACTGGAAACTCCAAAATGTGGAGGTCAGGGAAAGTTGGGTGGGGTGTGAAGGATGAAACAGGTTCAGGAAATAAAAATGTTGTTAACTTAAATATATCTTTGTCAGTGCAATTTCTTGTGAAAAAAATTTTTACCTTAGTAATGACTCTGTGTCTAATTTAGGCAAGATGGATGTTGAGATTTAACTTATTAACCTTAGGATTAAAATTTTCTGCCAAATGAATCTAATTGCACAGTTATCATTCTTAAACCAAACAGTGAAACAGACTTACTTTTAGTTATAAAAATGTGATTTTATCTTTTTTTCTTTGCCTTTCTTTAAGAGATGGGGTCTCACTCTCTTGCCCAGATTAGAGTGCAGTGGCTGAATCACACTAACTGAACCCTAAAATCCTGGACTTATAAGATCATCTCACTTCAGCCTCCCGAGTAACTGAGATTAAAGACACAAGTCATCAAATCTTGCTGATTTTACTTTCAAATCAAATAAAAATGTTAATTTATTTTTAAAAGGATATTGTAAAACTACTGAAAACTATAGAATACATGTTCTGATACATTATTGAAATCCACTGAATTCAAAATTAAACTGATGTGGATATCATAATCTAGTTTAAACAAAGTAATAAAAGTAAGTTAATATGTCAATATGCAATTACTCAGTGAATTTGTATTAATATACCCAAATTTTAAGTTTTTAAGATAAAATGTACGTGCTAAAATATAGAACTTCTTAAGCATATATACGTATATCTACACGTGTGCATTGAATTCTTGTTTAGCTTTTGTTAATACTTAAATATAAATCAAGAGTAAAAATTATTGAAAATGGTGTTATTTAATTAGTTTTAATGTTTAAGTCTTTTTCTATCCACTTAATGAAGTAAAAGGTGTACATATAATAGATAATTTATTGGTGATATGGCTATTTTTTTCAAGTAGAAAAAGGGAAATATTTAATAAGATGAAATAAAAAGAAAATTGTCTCTGATATGTTTCATTATATAATTTTGTAAAATAAATTCAACTATATAAGTAGAATATGTCAATTATGAAAGAAAATAATAGATAAAATTATGTATGAGTTGTCTCCAATAAATTTTGCCAAAGCTGGTAGCCAAAAAATCAATTTTGTAGTCACATTTCAAAGTGTTGGTGCCTTACTTCATTCTGCTTTGGCTGTTTCAACCTGTCATTATTTTCAGAAAATGACTCTTCAGAATAAATTATGAGAATAACTAAAAATTATTACTTACGTTCAAATACATTGAAATCACCTTTTAACATTTAGTATTTATTACTTATCGTCTCATTGTTTTGCTCTTTTGAGAATTTATCTCAAGAAAAATGTGTTCTTGGGCATATGTTAGTGTATAAAAGAGTCCAAGTCCTTAAACAAAATAAGAAATTGCATTATTACCACTTTCTCTTCCATATTTCTCAATCATGAATATTTCTTACAGACCAAAATACCAAGTTCCTAACATCAGATTTCAGTCCTAACTTCGAGTTTACAAAGAAAATGGCAGGTGTACTGGGTTTTATGGTTCTTTAATCATTACAAGTAGCTTATTGTTTTGAGGAATTGAGAATATTTATTTTCTTCTTCTGAAAATGTATTATGCATAATATACATAGAGAAAAGTTGCACCGTGTATAGCTCAATGAATTTTTTGAAAGGCATTTAAATGCTACGTGATATCCTGATGCTGAAACAGAACAAAGTCATTACTGGAATAACAGGTGAAATCCAAATAAAGTTTGAAGTTAAGTTATTAAGATACCATTTTTGGTTTCTTGATTTTTGACAGATTGTGAACATTTTAGATGTTCAAATTAGGGGAAACTGCATGAAGTGTGTATAGGAACTTTCCATACTACCTTTGCAAACGCTGTGGAAATCTAAAATTATTCCAAGATAGAAAGGTTTTCTAGAAGAAATAACTTGTGTAATCAGCACTTAGATAAAAAAACAAACAAAATAAAACAGAACATTACAGCACCATGAAAAAGCCTTTGTACCTCATTCCAGTCACTATCCTCTGGAGGATAGCCACTTACCTAAAATCCCACAGTACAGATTGATTAGACTTTTTTAAAAAAATTACATAAGTGGAATCAAATTGTATACACTTTCTTATGTTTGGTTTGTTTCACTGCATGTCATGGAAGTTAGACACAATCTTATTATTTCATGTTGCAAAATTTATTTATTCTTATTACTAGAGTGACTATATATTTTAAGGTAGCATAAATGTATTTATTCATTGTATTACTGACAGACATTTAGGGTTGTTTTCACATTGTTGCTACTAAGAATAGCATACTATGCATGCTATGACTGTTCTCGAGCATATATTTCTATATATGTATTTCTATAGTACATAAAAATAGGACTAAAATTGCTGGTAAATTGCGTAATTTACCTATATTTAGCATTAGTAGGACTGCTATTTTGAAAATTCTACATATGAACATGTGGATTTTCAAATTGATTCTGTGTCCTTCAGGCATTTGTATCTTAATGTGAAAATCTGTATATTAGAAAATTGTAGTTAATTTCTCATGTGTCATTAACTTCCACTAAACTGAATTTTTAAAATTTAATTAATTAGTAAATTAATTAATTTTATAGACCAGGTCTCACTCTGTCGTCACCCAGGCTAGAGTGTAGTGGTGCAATCATGGTTCACTGCAGCCTCAAACTCCTGGGCTCAAGCAATCCTCCTGCCTCAGTTTCTCAAGTAACTGTGACTACAGGTGGAAAACACCATACCTGGCTAAATTTTTAAAATTGTTTTGTAGAGATAGGTTCTATCTATGTTGCCCAGGCTTGTTTCAAACTCCCGGGCTCAAGCGATTCTCCCTCTTCAGCCTTCCAAAGTGCTGGGAATACAGGTGTGAGCCACCACGCCTGGCTTGAATTTCTTATTGGATGAAACTATACTATTGTATACCCTAAATTTTAGTATCAAATATGTATTACATAGTCAATAAACTATAGATCAATTTGGTAGTAAGGTGGCCATCATTATGCAAAAGTTGACATTTGCATAGTTTCAAGTTTAAGTAGCACAGGCATTTGCTTGAGTGTCACTTTGTGTGGTAACATGCCATAATTGTGAACTGAACATTATACTGGATTTAAATATGTAAGTTCAGAGGGAAAAGAGAGGTTGCCCTTAGCTGACTTATCCATTCAACATTTTTTTGTGTTGTGTGTCTGTTGTAAGATGACAATATGACTCAAGTCAGATTATCAGATCATTTTGGTATTTTTAAGATCAAGGTGACTTTTATAATATTAGACACAGATTACTGTTACTTTTCTAACTTTACAATAAAAGTCTCTCTACTAAGTGCTCTCAATTCTGGCAGAGTGTTAATGAGTATTAATATGTCACAGAGTGATATATACAGACTATTCTGCCTTAAATACTATTCCTTAAATAATGATTTTATTGAAAGCAATGACAACTGACAATCAGTAAGATTATTATTAAGGAGTTTTTGTTCAAAGAAATCATATAAATAGAAGAGAAAGATAGTCATAGAACAATAGCAAATGAGAGAGCAAGAATGAGAGGGGAAGAAGAAGCAGAAGTAGGAGAAAGGAGGAAGAGGAGAGTGAAAGGAATAAAAAGGAGAGAAATACCTATTCATATAACTATCCAAATATGCATATATGTAAATATATGTATATGTTATATATAAGTAAGCATATACATGTATATGTGTGTGTATATATGTGTATATATACACGTACACACACGTGTGTGTATATATGTGTATATATACACGTACACACACGTGTGTGTATATATGTGTATATATACACGTACACACACGTGTGTGTATATATGTGTATGTATATATATGTGTGTATATATATGTGTATATATAGGTATGTATATATATGTGTGTATATATATGTGTATATATATGTATGTATATATATACACCTATATACAAAGAGGGATAAAAGGAATAAATTGGGCTAAATATTACAGTTCCCATCATTCATCATTCTATACTTTTCAAATAACAATAGAAAAGCTTCCAAGTCAACTGACAGTAGGGCATGCTTAAAATGATGTAAATTCATTCTGCTTATCTTTCCTGTGAATACTTTCACTCTGAATCCAATTCCTATAGTTCCCTTTATGGGGTTTTATAACTAGCATTGCCAAGCTGCTTATATTTCATTGTAATAATTTGCCATATATGGCCAACAACATGAACAGACACTTTTCCAAATAAGACATACATGTGGCCAATAATCATATGAAAAAAAACTCAGTATCACTGATCATTATGGAAATGCATATGAAAACCACAATCAGTTACCATTTAACATCAATCAGAATGGCTATTAAAGTCCAAAAATAGTAGATGCTGGCAAGATTGTGGAGAAAAAGGAATGTTTATCCACTGTTGGTGGGAGCATAAATTAGTTCAACCATTGCAGAAGACAGTATGGTGATTCCTCAAAGACCTATAAACAGAAATGCCATTTGACCCACCAATCCCATTACTGGATATACACCCAAAGGAATACACTCATTCTATTATAAAGACATATGCACATGTACGCTTACTGCAACACTAGTCACAATAGCAAAGACATGGAATCAACCCAAATGCACATCAATAGTAGACTGGGTAAGAAAAATGTGATACATATACACCTTGGAATACTACACAGCTATAAAAGGAATGAGGTCATGTCTTTTGCAGGAACATGAATGGAGCTGGAGGCCATTATCCTTAGCAAACACACATAGGAACAGAAAACCAAATACTGAATGTTCTCACTTTTAAGTGGGAGCTAAATAATGAGAACACATGGACATATAGAGAAAAACAACACACAATGGGCCTATCAGAGGGTGGAGGATGGGACGAGGGAGAAGATCAGGAAAAATAACTGATTGGTACTAGGCTTAACATCTGAGTGATGAAATAATCTGTACAACAAATCCCTGTGACACAAGTTTACCCATATAACAAACCTGCACTTGTAACCCTGAACTTAAATAAAAGTTAAAAAACCCAAAGGAAAAGATATGGCCAATACTTTCACTTTGTTATTCTCAAAACTCAGCAAAGAAAAAAAATGAAAGGAAAGAAATGTTAAAGCTAAATGTTATTGCTCTCAAAAAACTTGGTCTTTAATCACCTTCCTCAATCTGCTGCACATACACACAAACACAGACACACACACATGTACCCACACATAGAGCAGATACTCACAGGTATTTTGCTCATCTCCACTCCACTAGCGATGCCTCTTACCACCCTCTAATTTGTTACTTGCTTCAATTCCTTGATATTTATATCTGTTTCTTTTTAACAATGCTTATTCCAAGATAGTGGGGGAATTTTTTCTGCCTCATAAAAATTAATTTATTTTAAGAACCATGTGCATGAACATGGGGACATGCATGTCTTCAAGGGAAGTCTTTGGCTTCTGTCTATAGAATGTAGTCTGTTATTGTTGCTTGGGAAATTGAATCGTATTATCTGAACATCTTACCATTTTTCCCTTTTATATTAAAACAGGCTCCAATATTCTGGTTAGAGTAAAACTTTAGAAATTTTAGAAATTTTCTCTTTATGACTCCTTTGTTAGTTTATAATTTACATGTTTTTTAAATGACTATGCAGATGATTATAATAAAAGTAGTAAGAAAAGCAATAATGATTTTAGTGTTAGTAGTAGTACTCCCTATGCAAAGTGAGCTATCCTGACCTCATTGGTCCAATATTATTATTTGTATTATCTTATGGACCCCTGTCATAATAAAAATAAATGAGAATTAAGCTGTCATCCATGTATGACTTATCAAGGGATAAATATTTTATGGAGATTTACAAAATTTTAATGATCATGAGAATTTTAAATGATCATGAGTATTTATTCAATGATAGTTTAAAAATTAGTTCTCCCTGGAATACTTAAATAAACTAGTCTTTACATGTTCTTTCCAAAAATGTAGAATTTTTGAGAAAGTTGGATCAAACAGATTAAACATATATATATTTATTGCACCATAAATCATATTCAGGGACCAGATCCCAACTCTACTCAGAAGGAATTCTTAGACTCGTAAATTAGATCATGGAAGATTGTGCAAACAAGAATTAATTTTGACATAATTTGAAAAGCACAGAATATAGTTTCAAATCCAATAATCAAAACATAATTGTATTTAGAAATCCTGGTAAGTTTTATAATTTCAACCAGGTCATAAAATCATGGCACAACTTTTGCAAGAAAAACTTTCTTAACACTCTGCCTGATATGGAAAACAAAAACACACACACACACACATTTTAAAAGATTTTTTTAACATAGCCTTCTTGTTAAAGATATTCAATAAATGGACCTGCCTAAGAAAATGAACAAAATTAGAACATTAAAAAATGTTTTCTACATTAGACATATATTTCTGTAAAATTATTTTGGAGAAAACAAACTAACAGAGAGCAAGCAAGTAAGCAAACAAAAAGTACCTATAGAAAGATCACTTGAGGTCAGGAGTTCAAGACCAGCCTGGCCAACAAGGTGAAAACCTGTCTCCACTAAAAATACAAAAATTAGCCAGGAGTGGTGGTGCATGCTTGTAATCCCAGCTACTCGAGAGGCTGAGGTGGGAGAATTGCTTGAACCTGGGAGGTGGAGGTTGCAGTGAGCTGATATCACTCCACTGCCCTCTAGCTTGAGCAACAGAGCAAGACTCCATCTAAAAAATAACAAGAAAAAAGAAAAAGAAAAAGACAACATAGACAGTATTGAATGATCTTTATCATGTTTCTTGAGTTACTGTCATAATTACAATGTTGCATTGTCAAAATGTCTTGCAGTTTCATCATTTACAAAATATTCACATTTAAATGTGGAAAAAATTGTCATATCACTTGGTGCCTCACTTTAAATTACAATAAGCAAATTGAAGTGAGAACAAAAAGGACAATGAATATGTAGTTTGTTAGTCAAGAACCCCAAGCAATATAAAAGTAACAATGACAAATGTGTTGTTTTGTTTTATTTATATCAGTCAGACATTAATTATATCATACATACTACATGGCAATTACATCGAATTAATTGATCAATCTTTTAACAACATCGATATATATAGAAAATACTTTGTTCAGATGTGACCAGCTTGCAGAAGAAAAATGCATGTGTACAAGCAGTTTAAAATATATGCATATACACATTAAAAAATGAATGGCAATAATGCATAGCAACATCTAAAATGCAATATGGAGAACAGAAATGAAGGAGAGAACAAAAGGACTTCAACTGTATGTAATACATTGTTATTATTTTTTAAATATGTCTAAGGACAATACAGTATAATATTAAGTAATGATCTAATCTAATCTAAGCGGTCAACATAAAATTTTATAATTCCATTATTTTAAATATTAAATAGTTAGTCTTAAAATTAATAAAACAGAACAAGTCAAAATACATTTAAATTAAAAGGAGTAAGTAAAATAAATAAAAGAAAGAGATAATTTTAAAGTTAATCATCAAAATGCACATAACAAAATTCTAAATACCTGGTAAAGAAGGCTTATCAATAAGATTTTTAAACACTTAAGCTTTCAATTCAGAAATAAGCAAGATTCAATGATCTGGTAAGATTTGGTAAGAAACAGATTTTAGAAGTAGCAAATCAGCACTGGGTCATAAAACCAGGTTAACTTCAATTTTTCAAAATGAAATAATTATAAAAATTTTACCTATCAGATGCATATGTAAATATTAATTGTAACCAATATTTCAATGATTTTAAGAAATAAAATATTTTTCACATTTCTAACATAACATTAATTGCATTCTATTACTTGTTTCCTTACTCATTTTTATGTTATATAGAATTTCAAACCCTAAAGAAGCATGATTTTAAATTTTCTAGAAAAGCCCAATTTAACTTCTTGATACTGTATTTATTAGTCCTACCCAATGGACCAGAGTATTTGAAGAAACAACAGAAAATACAAATTGGCCAAAAAGAAAGAAAAAACTTACAAGTAAATTTATACCTGAAACCTCTGTTAACTTTTGTAACCATATTTTTCCCATGGAGTATATGATGAAATATTTCCTATTACAAATGTTTCCAGATGTAATACACATAACCATCCTATAGCCAGCTTTTTATAATATATAAGAAATGTTTTTGAAATGTAAATATTTTTATGTATTCATTGTTTTTAATTTTAAAACCTATAGCACTCCATTATTATTTAATCCTCTTTATATTGCATATTTGTTTCTTCATCTTTTTACTATTTTAAATAGTATTCTATTATTCAGATAAAAATGAAAACTAATCACACTTTTACATTAAACTCTAGAATAATGATTGTATTGTGGCATATGCATACTTTAAATAACTTGACACATTTGGACAATTGTTCTATAGAAAATTGTAGTAATTTACATTTTTTGCATATTACAATTTTGTCTCTCTTTAAAATAGAATTTCTAGTTTTATGCAGTTCTTACTCTATGTTGTTATAAGTCTTTCCCCATATACCCACCATATTCAAACCCTTGGCTTCCCAAGATCAACATTAAAAGTTTTCTATGCTTCCAAAATGTCTCCAGACTGACATAGTAATTATTAAAAATCCAACAAACAGATCCTAATTCACTTTCTGAGACTCAAATAAATTATTATCAATTCCTTCAGAAAAAAATTCTACTTGTGTATCTTTTAGTTTGCATACAATACAAAGATCAGTTTGGAGAGAATTGACAGCTTCAAAATCTATCCAAGAACTTAGTAAATCTATCCATTCATTTAGATCTTTACTTATTTTCAGTAATGTTTTGCAGTTTTAAGTATACAAAACTTACAAATATTTGAATAAACTGATGCTCAGGCATTTCATTTTATGATGATAATGATAATGGTATTTTCTTATTTCAATTTTCAGTTGTCTCCTTATTATTTATAAATATAATTGCTTATTTGTTATCACATTGTTCTTGTCTCCAGTAGCCTCATTTAACTGCTCTCAAGCTTGTAAAAGGTTTCTTTTTTGTTTCATTGAACATTTTAGCGATTTTTTTAACACACAAACAAGTCATCAAAAATTGACAAAATTTTATTCGACCCATTCATTATTTTTATTATTTTTTATTTCTTTCCCTTGCCTATTGCACTAGCTAGGACAGTGAGCACAACGTTAACCAAAAATGATGAGAACAGATAGATATCTTCTTTGTTTCTCTTCTGAGGAGGAAAACATTTAGTCTATAACTATTAAGTATAATGTTAGCTATTTATTTTTATTATAGAATTTAAGATTGAGAAAGTTTTCTTCTCTTCCTGGCTTTCTGAGAATTTAAATTATAAATGGTACTGAGTGTTGGAAAATGTATTTTTTTCCTTGCATGGATTGAGTGGATAATTATATATTTCACTTTTATTTCAAATTACAGTAATATTCAAAATTATATCAATTGATGTTAAATGTTAACAACAAATAGATGTTATTAGAAAATCATATTTGATCATATTTTTCTTTATTGGTAATGTTTTGTTCAGTATTTTTTAGTTCATAGTCCCAAAGCATTATAGCTCATATCCTAAAGCTATGACCTGTAAGTTTCTTTCCTCTTACTTTTTCAGTGTTGCTATCAAAGTAATTTTAGCATCCTCATATGATTAAGAAAGTACTCTCTGATTCTCTATATAATAAAGAAATTTGAATGGGAATAAAGGTATTTTTTTCAAGTCTAATTCATTAATAAAGTTTTCTGAGTGTTGAGTTTTCTTTATGTCAAGATTTATAATTACAAGTTCATTAAAATATATACTATTATAGATCTTTTCTTTTTTATTCTTAAATCATTTTGGTAATATGTGACTTCTGAGAAAGTTATGCATTTTTATCTAGATTGCCAAATGTATTGACATAAAATATTTCAAAATATTTCTGGATTATTATTTCATATTGTAGGGTTTGCACTGATGTCTCCTTGTTTATCCTCAATTTCTACAAACAGTTTCATTTCTTTTTTAATTCTGCTAAGTCTAATTAATTAAGAAATTTTTTTGAGAATTTTAGCTTTTTATTTCCTCCTTTGCTCTACTCAATATATGTTAGTTATTTTTCTCTCCACTGAAAAACTTACATTATTAATTTAAAACTTATCTTCTTTTCTGGTAAAACCATTTAAAGCCACAATCTTTGCTATAAGCACTGCTTTAACTGTATCTCATAAATTATGTTATATTGTATATTCATTTCCTTCTAATTTATTTTGAAGGAACTTTTTATTTACAAGTGTATAATTTTTCTATTATGAATATAATGACTCCATTTTGTTATTCTTAAAATTTTCATGATATGTAGTTTTTATCATTTTTCTTTAAACTTAAAGTAGGATTTTGGTTAAAAGCATCTAATTTGACTGTCTTTTAGTTACTAGTACATTTAATTTAAATTCATTTGATTATTGATAAATTTGAATTCTAATATGCCTTTATGCTTTTTGCTTTCTATATCACCCATCTGCTCTTTGCTATTTTTTCAATCTTTCATGCATTTTTTGGACTAAATAATTTTTTAGTATTTTTATACTCTATCATCAGATTAATATGTAACAAAGTTTGGTTTAATTTTGTCAGTGTTCTTTTTACTTATTGCTCTATGGTTTAAAACGTGCATCTTTATCATAATCTACCTTAAAATAATACTATATAAATGCAAGTAATGTTAAACTCTTACACCGTTATACTCCCATTTCTACTCTAACTCTTGATTGATTACTGTCATATGATTTACTTCTACATATATTATGAACTCTATAAATCATTGTAGTTTTTGCTCCAATCTGTCAATTACCTATTAAAAACGGAAAAAAAATAAATTAGTTATCTAAAAGTGTATAACAAATTACCACAAAATAAGAGGCTCAAAATGATATATATTTATTGTATCACAGTTTCTGTGCATTGGGAAAATAGATATAACTTTTTTAGATTCTCTTCTTTAGGTTTTCACACAAGGCGACAATCAAGGTAGTAACATTCAGGGGCTGAATTATCCTGAGTGTTTGACTCAGCACCTTAACCACTTGCAAGCTCACGTATTTGCTGGAAAAAATTCAGCTCCTCAAAATTTGTTGGACAGAGGGTCTGAGTATCAAGCTGACTGTTGGCAAGAGAACATCTTTGATTCCTTGTCAGGTGTTGCTCCAACATGGCAGCTGACTTCATCCAAACCAAGGAAGGTGCTCATGCAATAGAGTCTGCCAGAATACAATAAGTCGTGATCCCATGTAACCCAGACACAAAAGTGACTTCCTAGAACCTGTACAATTTCTATTCATCAGAAACAAGTCACACATTTTGCCCACATTCCAGAGGAGAAAGATTACACAAAGATGTGAATATTAAAAGGTGGAGATCACGAGAAGACGTCTTGAGGACTGCTACTATAATGCATTTTATGTTTATTTATATATTTATAATTTCTAAATATTTTCATTATCTGTGGAGACACAATTTTCTATCATGCAACATTTTCTTTCTATGAGAATAATTTTCTGTAACATTTCTAATACCATTGTTCTGCTTACAATATACATTTCATTATTATTCCATTCTTTTTTATTTTCTCAAAAAATCCAATTATACTCCCATTTTTAAATTGCATTTTCACTCATATAAAACATTAAGTTATTTTTATCTTTTTTCTTCTACACTTTTAGCCACCTTTTCCACATGTCTGTGTATATGTTGTGTTTCAATACTTGAAAACACTTTTAATACTAGCTTTAACATTTTTCTCTTCTAGTTTCATCATCTCTCTCTTTCCTGGAACTCTTTGTGTCATACTAAATTTTTTATGGATTATATAGTTCTGCTTTTTGCATGCCCACTAGTTTTTTAATCTCTGTTGTCATTTGTTGTATTTTTATTATTGGATTTTGGATTGTAAATATTACATAGTTCTGGCTCTCAACTTTGTTTCTTCTGTTTTTAGTGCCAGCCTTTTTTTGGTACCAGCCTTTTTTTGGCAGGCAAATAAATTTTTGCCTGCCAAAAACTTTTATACTAGGTTTTATCTCCCTGCAGCTTGCTTCACTTTGTAAAGTGATTTTCAAAGGATGGGCACTTATTTTATTTCATTCTAGGTATAATTCAGCCTGACTACTAAGACACATCAGTCTCTATAGTCTCCATTGTATACCTCAAATGATTAAGTACTTTCTACTCTGATTAGGCAGAGCTCAAATGTCCTCTGCTTTGTGTAATTTCTGAAATTTTAGTTTGCATCTGTCCTGTCATTCTTTGACTACTTTGTGACTTTTCAATTTATATCCAGAGAAGGTAGAACCCAGCAAAGACTCAAATGGGTCCTTATAAATATCCACAGAGCCTTTATTTGCATAAGAAATAAAATTTTTCCTGCAACTTCTATTAGCCTCATCTCCATACATTTCTATCTCCATCTCTACCTCATCAAGTTTGGCAATTTCTATTTGGATTTCCTTTCCCTGTGCCTGCATTACAGGAGCTGTCCCTAAGTGTTAGTAAGCTGAAGCAATGAGAGGATTAACTTCATTTTCCCCTCTCTCAGAGATCATATTTCTGCACTTTTGTTCATTGTCTAAAAATATTGTTTTATATATGTGCCTATTTTCTAGTTGGGTAGAGAAGAGTATTTTTTCCTCATTGATCAGATATTCAAAAATTATATTTTGACACAGTATTGTGAATATGCTTGTTACCATATCATTGAATTATGTTACGTGAGTGTTGAAAAGTTTTGAGTGTATATATTTATTTTGTATACTAGGAAACAACCTGGTGTTCTAAAAGAGTCAGCATTCCTTAGAGAGTAACTCATTCTATGGTTAGAATAGATAAATCTGAGTTATCTCTTTGTAGTTAAAGAGCAAGAATGGGTTTTAAGCTATCCAAAAATAGTGTTTATGATAGACTCTACCTTGTAGATATTACTATTATTTATATAATTTTAATAGCTATAAAAATTATTAGTTTTAACTGGCAAGAGTTGAAATAGCAGTTTCTTATGAAAAGTGATCAAAATAGGGAAAATTATTTATATAAGTAATATGCAATACTTTGTGTTGTTCAAATTAAACATGCTTTCATTATTGGGGATTTTTTAGTAATTGTTTTTATGATAATGGGCATTATTTGGTTTTCTACCTTATATGCAATTAATATTTTTAAAAGGCTAAAAAGATGAGAACAATTAACTTGATAGTGAAGGGAGAGAGTGGACTTCGACAGTTGCCCTTCAGTGACCTTCAGTTCTGTCTTGCAGTGGCACTGTATCTGATAAATTAATCCTAGACTCATGTAGCTTATTGGATTAACTCAGAATGTGTTGCAGTTGTTAGACATTTTTTGCATTTTTTGAGACAGCAAGAACCTTCTAGCTAGAGCCTCATTTTTTGAGGCAGCAAGAACCTTCTAGCTAGAGCCTCTAGAACAATAAGAGGAATCTTTAGAAATGTAGGGAGGAGTGGGTTTCTTGAAGAACCTGATTGTATCTCAACCTTCATTAGATGATGTGTTTGGCAGTTGCCTGTTTTGAATTGGAACATTGTAAATGCTGGTCTCTGATTGAAGTATTATAATATATACCTCAACTCAGTAGTTCTCTACAAACAAAGTACCATTCTTTTTCTATAAGAACTTTTATCATTTACGTGTTATGTTACTGTATTTTCTTTAATCACATCTCTCATGATGCTGTCTCATAGAAACTAAATGTAAATTCATTATTTAAACTGTCTCCCCACTCTAGTGAGAAAAGTGTATTGACATAAACAAAAGGTTTAAATGAAATATATCATATATCCTATACTATATAATATACAGAAATCGACTATTAAAGCATTGATTTTAATTTTACACAGTTCTGATTGTGTGGTGTTTAGGATCAAATATCATTTTTTAAACAAAGACATTTTCTTCTACAATGCAGTTTAGTATGAAGCACAAAAGTCAACACTTTATATGACCAAAATCATAATTTATTGATACAGTGTTTGAATAGCACAAAGAATTGCAAATTACAAAAGTAATTTCTTAGGCAGAAAGGAGAAATAACATCTGGATGATTTTAGTTCTAGAGAGATATATTAGAAGTTTCTTCATGATTTATATAAATTGCATGATTAGTTAAGTAATTTCTCCCAAACTAATTTTGATTTCACAGTATTTGCAGGAAGAACTGGAATTCAAATAACATCATAGTTTTATATGAATATGGGTACACATCTACTGCCAATATCTATAAATGATGGTTTAGTACACCTGGATAGGATGAAGTAATTGTTACAGGCTGAATTGTGTTCCTCCAAAATTCACGTCAAACCTATAAATTCCCGAAATACAGACACTTTGAATTGTGACTGTAGGTAAAGATAAGGCCTCTAAAGAGGAAATTAAATAAAAACAAGGTATTAGAGTAGATCTTAATTCAATCTGACTGGATCAAGAAAAAGAAATTAGGACACACAGGGAGACACCGTTTACTCACACAGAAAAAAATATCTCATAAGGACATAGTGAGAAGGTGGCCTTCTGCAAGCCAAAGAGAGATGCCTCAGAAGAAATCAAACCCACAGATATCTTAATCTTGGACTTCTTAACCTTCAAAACTGTGTAAAAAATAAATTTTGATTATTTAAGCTATCCAGTCTGTGGTATTTTGTTACAGTGGTCTTAACAAACTAATACAGTAATTACATTCCTAAATGTTCTTAAATTCTTTATAATTACCTGTCATAGCTATGAATAAACACCAACTTATTGACATCTATTCTACATAAAATATTCATTGCATAGTTTTCTCAGGTTTTGATATACATTTCATGTTTATTAGGATATAGCTTCTGAACATGAATTAATGTAGACACATGTATTTTTTGAACAATTTTCCTTGACTATGCTAGAAATAGTGAAGCCCATTTTTAGCTCCAAGGCCATTTTTAGCTCCTACCCCACTGTAAAAACAAAGAAACAAAAAATGCTACTGTAACTACACTTTTGGAAGGGTCAGGTCTAACTTTAATGTAGTCAAATACAATTATAATGTATAAAGTGCACATAGCTTTTTTTCCCTTTTTGTTACGGAGTGGAGTTTAAGTTCTTTTAAAGTTTATTATAAGTTTTTGAATAGCTAATATTTATGACATTATGGCATTATGGCAGCTGACTGTGATTAGACGCCTTTGTAAACATTCTGATGATATTTACTAGGTAGAAAACCCAGAGACTGCTTTATCAAGATATTTTTAACAGAATCCTCATATTTAATTTAGAATGGTTGCTGTAAATAATACCAGAATTTATGGATTTCTTAAACACAGCTGGAGAGAAGTTTGTCGCATAGTTCTTCCTCTAATGAGTGATCAACCAAGTACAGATGGTCTCCAACTTAGGAAGGTTCAACTCATGAATGTTTACCACAGTTTGAAAGTAGCATACATTCAGTAGAAACTATGTGTCCATATAACCATTTTGTTTTTCTGTTTCAGTATTGTGTCCAATAAATTACATGAGATAGTCAACGCTTGATCATTTTAGCTCTAGAGAGATACATTAAAAATAAGCTTTGTGTTAGATTATTTTTCCAAATGTTCTGAATATGTTTAAAGTAGACGAGGCTAAGGCCGAGACGGGCGGATCATGAGGTCAGGAAATCGAGACCATCCTGATTAACACGGTGAAACCCCGTCTCTACTAAAAATATAAAGAATTAGTCAGGTGTGGTGGCGGGCCCCTGTAGTCCCAGCTACTCAGGAGGCTGAGGCAGGAGAATGGCATGAACCCGGGAGGCGGAGCTTGCAGTGAGCGGAGATCGCGCCACTGCATTCCAGCCTGGGCGACAGAGCAAGCCTCCGTCTCCAAAAAAAAAAATAAAAAAGTAGATGAGGCTAAGCTATGATGCTCAGTAGGTTAGATGTATTAAATGCATTTTTGACTAATGTACCATGGGTTTACAGGGATGTAACCCCATCATAAGTTAAGGAGAGGAGCATATGTATAACAAAGTAACATGCCCCAGAACTGAATTGCTTCATCTGAGATGATGTATAATGCTCCCTTTATTAGTGCTCATCTGTTACTTCCAAACTAACTTGCATCACAGTTGTAGAAAAATGAAATTTAGGCACCTGCCTTTATATAGGTCTGGTCTTCTTGAGAAAAAAAAAGTCACATTCCTATTTTGTATCTACTTGTATCATTGTATTACATTTTATTAATTTGGAGTAAGCAATGTTTGTTGTTGAATAAGAGATACACTTCAAGTGAATATTTCTTAACAACTCAACACTTTTAATACTGTATTATAAATTCATTGCAGCTATGGCACTGTCTTTTACAGCCATACAATCTAATGTCTGATACATTTTTCTGACGGGAGGACAAAAGGAAATGAAAGAGATGTACAAAAAAAAAATGATGACAACATTTTGTTACAATTACTCTCTCCTTATCCTTGGTATGAAGTTCCAAATGGCTTTAGGAATACTGTGGTAGACAAACCTTCCCAATGGAATTTGGAAGAAATCTATTTAGACCTAGGAAACTGGCAAAGTGCGTAGGTAGGAAATTTCAAGCAGAAAGAACTTCAGCAAAATCTATAATTGGAAATTGTTACATGGGTTTCAAATAACAGAATGGAGAGGGAGACATTGATGGCGTAATTAATAGCACATTATTGACCTCTAAAAGGTGAGAAATAGCCATTATGACAACTACACCTTTGGAGAATCAGGTCAATTTTGGATATATTCAATTTAATTAATGTTGATATGTAAATAATGCAGGGGTTAGGGGAACCAAACCTCTCTGCATTACAAAATCTGTGTATAACTTTAATTCCCCAAAAATCTAACCATTAATAGCCTATTATTGACTAGAAGTTTACTAATAACACGAACAATTAATATACACTTTGTATGTTATATGTATTATTTACTGTATTCTTATAATAAAGTAAAGTAGGGGAAAGGAAATGTTAAGAAAATCATAAGGAAAAGAAATTATATTTACTCTTCATAAATGGAAATTGATCATTATGAAAGTCTTCATCCCTGTCGTCTTCACATTGAATAAGTTGAGGAGAAGGAGGATGAGGAGAGGTTGACCCTGTTGTTTCAGAGGATGCAAATCCCTGTACCAGGATATGCACACTTCAAACTGATGTTGTTGAAGGGTCAGCTGTACAGAAGTCCAAATTTTGAGCCAAAAATTCTTGAAAAGAAGGCTGAATTGTCACTTTAGTTAAAACCATAGAATATAAAAACAATTGACTGAAGGATGGGAATGAACTGAGCCAATCCCTGGCATTTAAGTTCTTTTTAATGATGTGAGCAAGAGGGCATAAGAAATTACAAGATATGAAATGGCAACGTACACTAAACACTGTGAGTAGAGAGAATATTCTAGAGTAAGTGGGGAAATTACAGTGATACTGTGGTGAATTCTACCATTTCACTTAAATTGAGAATTGGAAAACGTCAATGGAGAAAATATTCTGTGGTTGTGTTGCCTAATGAGAATGCATAATTGAGGTGGCTATTATGTAGGGATTGAGGATTCTGTCTCTATTATTCTCTAATTGGAGATCAGCCAAATTTACTCTTTACACAATGTTAAGTGGGTATGCTAAATGTGAACTTGTGGAACGACCCAGTCCCTCCCTATAATAAATTTAAACAATTCAGAAATCTGGGAAGGAAGGAAGAGGTCACTGCTGTAATACAGGTAATGGTGAAAGTGGGAGCTTTGATTCTTACTAACTTTTCTTATTTCCCCAGCTGATCTATATGCAAGTCAGAAAGTGCATAAAGACTGGGAGTGGATGATTAAGGATGAACATAATTGGTTTTCTTAATACCTTCAGCCATACTTAGCATGGTAAATAATGTACAATAAAGTTATTGGCTGAGTGGACTGACATTTGTATTAAACTTAGTCATTATATTTTCCATTTTATTTCTGAGTTCAGCTAAGAACAATTTCCATTTATGTTGAATAGGCTTCAGGACATATTACATTTTTGCCAAAGAGATATATGAATTTACTTTTGTAATATTACAATCTAGTGGATCAAGACTTAGACTTGATAGCTCTTAAGGATAAATGGGTGTACTGCATAAACATTATCATAATAATGGCTTCCTTGGGAAACAAAAACACTAGAAGAGTTAGGGGCTGTAATTACCCATAGAACAAATAGGCGTTAGCTGATAAATGTAGTTGTTTTTCTTTCTTTATAATTTTTTTTTCTTATGTCCACTCTTGAGACTATAGAGGAATATATCACTGCACAACAAATGACATCCATTTCACTGAATTTGGCCAAGTACAAGATGGTGTTGAAAGACAATGGAAAGCAGGTTGCCACTGCCTCCTGCTGTTTCAGAGTTTGATCTTTCTCTTATATCAAATGTAAAAGTGGATAGAATATTAATATTTGTTTTAAAAAGTGACAATAGAACTCAGAGAGTCTAAAAGAGTGGGTATAGAGGTGAAATACAGGTTGCACGTCAGTAATGGCTCTCCTTTGGAGCTTTGGAGGGACTGCTTATGAGAGAGTCCTTATGGCACAATCAGACTTTGCTGTACCTACGGCTAGAATGTACCCAGTTGACAGTTTCATTTGTCTTGAAATAATGTCGGGTAAATACTATTTGCCTAAATTGTACCAATAGTATGAATTTTGGCTTTTCTCATTTAAAATAGTTTTTCTTTGTTACTTCAAATATTTTTGGTTTACATTTTTTGATGACATTAGTCAAAGACTTTGCATCTCTCTATATACAGATTTCAACCAGCTAAGACAGATTACTTAATAAAAGAGGGAAGTAAAACAGTTTTCTCAACAAATTGAATCCAGAAAAGTGTGTCATATCAAAAATATTGTTTAAATATTCAAAATAAAAAATGTTTAGCTTTTCAAAAATAATTTGAGAAAATATTCTGATGAGCAAAAAGGCATAAAGTGCTAAAATATTTAGTATGAGTGAGTCTTTTGATAATAACCTCTTAACATTCTCTAGGTTCCATCACATTCTTGTGTGTGTTTTTATCTCCCTTAACCAGGAAAAGACTTTTCTCCTTATACTTAACAATAAATGTCTTTGGATACATAGAAAATATAAATAAATGTGACCTCTTCTCTACTAATAAAGAAATTTATAAAATTTAATCAGAGTCATAAAAGTAATTATTTCACATACAGGAATCTGACTATGGGTCATCAAACTCTAATTTTTGGTCTGGTATAATTTTGCAATTTAACTTTAAGTAAAATTAACCAATTTATGGATAATTTTATGTACTTGGAATTATCACTCTTTATGAATGAATATATAAAATGCCTCTTTGTTTAAATACTCGATTTCAGAGATATGATTTTGTTAAACCATTGTTTTAATAGTAAAAATATCCATAATTATTGTATTCCAAGGGTAGTGGGTGTAGACCATTTGATTTTGTAGAGTAGTTTGTACTATACTAGAGTTTGGGTTCTTTGTCCAGTAATGTAAAGCTGCAAGCTAAATATTATCAAGGTAATATATAATTAAAATAATTGGTTAATTATATGTAATAATAATGTAAAGTTTTATAGTGAAATGTATATAGTAGATGTATAGCTTTACAGTATGTACCATTCTTCTGAAGAACTATGTGTAAAAGTGGTAGTAAACGACGTATCAAACAAGGATATGAGAATGAGAAAATTCAGTATTGAATACTTGGACTAACCTTAGTTTTTCAAAATATTAGTTGCAATTTTTTATCACCATAAGCTTTGTGAAATGTAATGACTGTGTAAAATTGTCTGTTTCAGTAAGATAAAAAAGAACAAAATTTTAAAAAATTATATTCTGGTGACCTCAGAAGCACTGAGTTTTAAAAGCATGTGGATAGTATCTAAGTAACAAAATCCTTCCTACTTCCTACGTTTGTGCTAATATTAAATGAGAAGGACAGACTATAAAGGTAATGACTAATAGGCTTAGTATGACCTTAACCGTATTTCCTTTATAATTTATTTGTTATGGGAAGTTAATTGTGCCACTTTCATTTAAAAAATCATTTATCCTGTTAATTTGTTGGGGTTCATTGTAGATTCTGGATATTAGCCCTTTGTCAGATGAGTAGGTTGCGAAAATTTTCTCCCATTTTGTAAGTTGCCTGTTCACTCTGATGGTAGATTCTTTTGCTGTGCAGAAGCTCTTTTGTTTAATTAGATCCCATTTGTGAATTTTGGTTTTTGTTGCCATTGCTTTTGGTGTTTTAGACATGAAGTCCTTGCCCATGCCTATGTCCTGAATGGTAATGCCTAGGTTTTCTTCTAGGATTTTTATGGTTTTAGGTCTAATGTTTAAGTCCTTAATCCATCTTGAATTGATTTTTGTATAAGGTGTAAGGAAGGGATCCAGTTTCAGCTTTCTCCATATGGCTAGCCAGTTTTCCCAGCACCATTTATTAAATAGGGAATCCTTTCCCCATTGCTTGTTTTTCTCAGGTTTGTCAAAGATCAGATAGTTGTAGATATGCGACGTTATTTCTGAGGGCTCTGCTCTGTTCCATTGATCTATGTCTCTGTTTTGGTACCAGTACCATGCTGCTTCGGTTACTGTAGCCTTGTAGTATAGTTTGAAGTCAGGTAGTATGATGCCTCCAGCTTTGTTCTTTTGGCTTAGGATTGACTTGGCGATGTGGGCTCTTTTTTGGTTCCATATGAACTTCAAAGTAGTTTTTTCCAGTTCTGTGAAGAAAGTCATTGGTAGCTTGATGGGGATGGCATTGAATCTATAAATTACTTTGGGTAGTATGGCCGTTTTCATGATATTGATTCTTCCTACCCATGAGCATGGAATGTTCTTCCATTTGTTTGTATACTCTTTTATTTCATTGAGCAGTGGTTTGTAGTTCTCCCTGAAGAGGTCCTTCACATCCCTTGTAAGTTGGATTCCTAAGTATTTTATTATCTTTGAAGCAATTGTGAATGGGAGTTTGTCTGTTATTACTCAAAACCGCTCAACTACATGGAAACTGAACAACCTGCTCCTGAATGACTTCTGGGTACATAACGAAATGAAGGCAGAAATAAAGATGTTCTTTGAAACCAACGAGAACCAAGACACAACATACCAGAATCTCTGGGACACATTCAAAGCAGTGTGTAGAGGGAAATTTATAGCACTAAATGCCCACAAGAGAAAGCAGGAAAGATCCAAAATTGACACCCTGACATCACAATTAAAAAAACTAGAAAAGCAAGAGCAAACACATTCAAAAGCTAGCAGAAGGCAAGAAATAACTAAAATCAGAGCAGAACTGAAGGAAATAGAGACAAAAAAAACCTTCAAAAAATTAATGAATCCAGGAGCTGGTTTGTTGAAAGGATCAAAAAAATTGATAGACCACTAGCAAGACTAATAAAGAAAAAAAGAGAGAAGAATCAAATAGATGCAATAAAAAATGATAAAGGGGATATCACCACCGATCCCACAGAAATACAAACTACAATCAGAGAATACTACAAACACCTCTACGCAAATAAACTAGAAAATCTAGAAGAAATGGATAAATTCCTCGACACATACACTCTCCCAAGACTAAACCAGGAAGAATTTGAATCTCTGAATAGACCAATAACAGGAGCTGAAATTGTGGCAATAATCAATAGCTTACAAACCAAAAAGAGTCCAGGACCAGATGGATTCACAGCTGAATTCTACCAGAGGTACAAGGAGGAACTGGTACCATTCCTTCTGAAACTATTCCAATCAATAGAAAAAGAGGGAATCCTCCCTAACTCATTTTATGAGGCCAGCATCATCCTGAAAAAACAAACAACCCCATCAAACAGTGGGCAAAGGATATGAACAGACACTTCTCAAAAGAAGACATTTCTGCTGCCAAAAGACACATGAAAAAATGCTCATCATCACTGGCCATCACAGAAATGCAAATCAAAACCACAATGAGATACCATCTCACACCAGTTAGAATGGCAATCATTAAAAAGTCAGGAAACAACAGGTGCTGGAGAGGATGTGGAGAAATAGGAACACTTTTACACTGTTAGTGGGACTGTAAACTAGTTCAACCATTGTGGAAGTCAGTGTGGCGATTCCTCAGCAATCTAGAACTAGAAATACCATTTGACCCAGCCATCCCATTACTGGGTATATACCCAAAGGACTATAAATCATGGTGCTATAAAGACACATGCACACGTATGTTTATTGCGGCACTTTTCACAATAGCAAAGACTTGGAACCAACCCAAATGTCCAACAAAGGTAGACTGGATTAAGAAAATGTGGCACATATACACCGTGGAATACTATGCAGCCATAAAAAATGATGAGTTCTTGTCCTTTGTAGGGACATGGATGAAATGGGAAATCATCATTCTCAGTAAACTATCGCAAGGACAAAAAACCAAACATCGCATGTTCTCACTCATAGATGGGAATTGAACAATGAGAACACATGGACACAGGAAGGGGAACATCACACTCTGGGGACTGTTGTGGGGTGGGGGGAGGGGGGAGGGATAGCATTGGGAGATATACCTAATGCTAAATGACGAGTTAATGGGTGCAGCACATCAGCATGGCACATGTATACGTATGTAACTAACCTGCACATTGTGCACATGTACCCTAAAACTTGAAGTACAATAAAAATAAAAAATAAAAAAATAAAAAATCTTTTATCCGACTTTCTTAATGCACATTCATGTAAATTTTGTATAGCTTCCCTTACTAGGCAAAGATATTCAGACCTTAACATCTAGATTTTTTCATTGCATACACGCAAAATGTTAATTAGTAAAGCTTGAATTTAACAGACTCGTATTTAAACCCAAGAAACAACATTGTTTTTTACAAAAATAACAATCAACTAATAAACATAAAATTTCAAGAAGTATAGGGCCATTTAAATGCTTTTACTTATTTTTCCTCTTCTTCCTCTTCCTTCCTTCCACTGCCTGTATTTTTTTCACTTTGTTTTCACTCTCATTCTTATTTTCTCATGTTTTGAACTGATATTATCCTCTTGAACACTGTCACAATTCAAATTCATTGCTCCTCTCCACTTGAATAGTGGGCAGAAAACATAGAGCCTTCCTCTACAGCCATGGTTGAGGATTTAAATTCTGTCCTTTCCACCAAATAAGGGCATACCATATTGCTATTATAACCCATATACAGGGACTATGGAAATATAAAATCCTAATATAGGACTTGGACATTATTTAATAAATTAATGAATCAGTTAAAGAATAAATTTAAAAAATTGCAGCATGTATACAAAATGTCAAATAGATTAACTTCCAAGGACTTTCAGTTAAATATGGAAGTAGGTACATTTACCTCTACTGTCCCCAAAATAATGCCAAAATGATACTGAAAAATAAGAAAGCTGAAATACTCATAAATGCAAAGAGAATGGTAGAAGAAACAGTAATGGATAACAGTTATAAAAACAATTATTTTAAGATGAAGCACGTGTAGAAGAGATGAAGAAACCGAGAATGTTATATTGCAGAGAGTTTATTAATGAGAAGAAACAGAAGGTAAGGCATTTGGTTAAAAGCCTTGGGATTGCTTGAAAACCTTTAGAAATATATTGTCAAATGCAGATTTTACTTAGCCTCCACAAACAGGACATTTCTGTACTAACCACTTGAAACACAGAAGAATTTGAAATGTACATTTTCTAGACTCAATTACCTAAAGCACAACTGAGAAGATGAATAAGGGACAGGCAAAAATAGGAGGATTAGATACATAGTTACATGCTTATTAGCAGCAATTCTGCCTCCTTCCCGTTATCAGTAGACTAGAGATTTAGTCCTCAAAGAACTTTTGCAAATAAACTCTGAAATCATAAAAAAAGAGACTTAGCTTAATTTATGAGAAACAATGAGCAAAATCAGTGTCATTAAGTAAATGTCTATATGCCTGCATGTTATATGGTTCAAGGTTTATCTCTGTGCCAGGAGACTATGCCAATAGGCAGAAGACTGGGTACTCTTATTCAGAAGTGAAGAAGAGTTCCGCAGATTGAACCTATAAATGAGGGTCCCCAAACAATCAACAATATTAAGCCCCCAAATGGGCATGTTCTACCCATTAAGTAAAAATGTAAATAACAGAGAGCAAAGTAAATTAAATATAGAGCTAGAAAGAAACAGTAATAGAGCAGGTACAGAAGAAAACACAGGACATTAACAATGAACTATAACTGGATAATATTTTTTAAATGAACAGAAAATAAGAATCAAACTCTATAATTTTAAATGACAACAAAATATTTATCATAAAATTAAAATCTGAAAAACTCTCAGAATAAAAAATTAAAAGCAAAAATTTCACTCCTCTCTCCTACACTTTCTCCTCTCTAGTAACTATAATACTATTCTACTCTCTAATTATATGAGATTAGCTTTTTAGCTTTCATATGTGAGAATATTCAGTATGTATCTCTCTGTGCCTGGCTAATTTCACGTAACGTAATTGTTCTCCAAGCTCATCTGTGTTAGTGTGAATGACAGAATTTCATTATTTTTTGTGGGTAAGTAGTATTCTGTTGTGTGAACATAACACATTTTCTTTATCCATTCATTTGCCAATGAACACAGGGTGATTCCATATTTTGGCTACTGTGATATTCCCAGCACAAAGCAATGATAAGTGTTTGAGGCAATGACTATACTCATTACTCTAATTTGATCATTACACATTATATACATGTATTGGAATATTACACTGTACTCCATAAATATGTACAAATTAGTATGTATCAATCAAAATAATAAAAAAGGAACAAAAAGCAAACATTCCAAAAGCTTAGCTAAAAATTGCAAAGAATCAAAGAGCTAAAAATGAGGCAAAGAACAAGAAAATTGAGAGAACGAATCTCTGTGGTCCAGTATCCAATTATGAGAGTCTGTGAAGTGAGAAATGTTCAAAAATACTTTCATTGAATCTCCTCCATAACTATTTTTAAAATATCAGCAATGGCATATCTCTGAGAAATTTTATAACTGAGAGGTTTTCTTTAATAGTAAAATATTCTGGAGAAAGGAAAATTGGATTGGAGAAGCAAAACAGTACTTAGGATTCCTAAGAGCAATACTGGAACTAGAAAGCAATAGAATAAATTATTCAGAAATTCTTAGTTGTAAACATTATTTTCAACTAAGAATTTTATACCCATGCAAAGGAAAAGGCAGAATAAAGGTAATTTAAAATATCAATATGTCAAAATTTTATCTTCGTAATTTTTTAGAAAACTAATAGATTGACTTTTTCTTAAAATATCTACAATAAACAAAGAAAGAGGAAATAAATCAATGTTTGGATGAAAAATACAGAGATCCAACACAGGAGTGATACAAAGGAAAGTCTATAAATTTCACCTGAGGAGTAGGTCTCCAGAATGGAATAGGTGAATTTAGATCCTTATGCAAATAATGAGACAAATATTTGAAATGTTTGAATTCAGAATAATAAAGACTGAAAACAAATACACAGTTTGGAAATAAATAGAGATAAACACATAAAAGACAAGTAAATGAAATGGCAATTTTTAAATAGTAAGAAATTATAAGAAAAATATATAGTGAATATTCTCAGTAGAAAACTTATTTGGAAAGATATATTAAAGCAAGTACACAATAAATATTGGCTTCCTAAATTAATACATGAGTAAATGAATGTACAATTATCAATCACAATCAATAAAAAAAATCTTAAATTATACTGTGGAAAGTGACAAAGACTTGAAGTGGTGCACATATGTATCAAAATTATGGGCATAATTAGAAAAATATAAACAAAAATTAAAATTTTAAAATCTTTATAGAAGACATTCTGTGTATACTTTTAATTTTTTATAAAATTAAACTTTTGTACCTTAAAATCCAGAAGATTCAAGAAATAGTAGACAAGAGAAATCAAGGTGTGTCATAGAAATTGCCATGTTGATATAAATAAAATGTGATTAACCAAATTAGTAAAATAAGGCATTATAAAATGTAATAAAATTAAGGATAAAATTAACATTGAAGGACTTGCTATTACCAAAGGGCCAGAGCTAGAATGAGGCAGGTGCAGCACTTGCCTGAAGTACAAAATTTAGGATTTTTTCAAGTAACTTCATGATTAAGATGAACAATATTTTAATGCAAACTTTTTTTGAAAACTAAAATATAATCCAAAAAGGCCATGATAAGCAAAATATCACTTTTTAAAACTTTTAAATGTATCAGTGAATTGCCATCACTACTATGTGTGTGGTAAGTGTGGAATAACATTTTATTACTAAGGGTAACTGAGGAGACTGAACCATAACTTCAGCAGCAGTGGTAGTGACAACAGGGATGATAACACTGACAAGGTCCAAGTAGGACAAAGTGCAAGAGACTCACAGGTTATGATGTGTCCACTTCTGTTTAGTCCTCTCTCAATAGCGTTTGTGTCAAAGCCTTAGAAACTAAGTAGAATATGAGCATAATATCTGATTTTTGGTGAGTAGTGGAGACTACCCCACTACTACCACAAGAAATGACTGCTGTAGCACAATAAGACTGTGAATGCTCCTGGCAGAGATTACTGTTATTATTATTACTATGCCTTCTAGTAGTTTGAGCATCATTCAAGGTGATTCAAGTTTGCACCTGAGAGCTCAATCTAGAAGTCTCAGGAATCATCCCTGTTGGTCAATGGTTCACATAGGCCAAACATGCAATTAAAAGACAAAAAAAACTCTTGGTAATTTTCCATTTTGTTCATGGTTCTTGTACATTATGGTGTGAGATGAGGGGCACTGAGGAGCAGGGAAGCACATTTACTGCAAATCCAAGGATCCAAGGACCACATTTAAGGAATTTCCAACGATGGTTATGTGAGGATATTGAAGAAATCTCTATAAAAATATTAAGTCCAATTGACCCAAACTATCATTCCAGGCTCTATAAATACACCAAAGGTAGAGAGCAATTAAACAAGCATTTATTCATGTAAAACTGCATAGACCATCATGAAAATAAAACACTGATCTGTGACATTCTTAACAAAGCCCAGTCCTATTTCCCCATAGTTGATATAAGAATGTGGTGGTGCTCAAATAGCTATGATCAAAGAATGGGACAACAGGACAACACAGTTTTGTCTTCTATTAGTAGTGAACTTGATAGGAAACAAATGGGTAAACGTCAATTTTCTAGCCCAAGGTTGTGGTCTTAGTTTGAGTAAGTGCAAACAAGCGAGCAATTTGACCAGGAGATCCTAAAATTAAAGACTCATAGAATGACTGTATATACTCCCCACAAATACCTAGTTACTGGGAAACTGCACACATGCCTGGAAGAAACCCAAAAGGCCCTGGCAGAAGGTGAAGGCTGTGGAAGACTTTACAAGTCGCTGAAGATTGAATGTGCCTCCCAAAGTGTCACAGTAGAGCCTGGAAGCCTTGAAAGCTTGAGATGTTTGACTGCAACCTCTCCCAAATCCTTGCCTGAACAATAAACTGCACAGATGTAAGATTTATCCTTGGAAATCAGGCTAACACACACAAAAAACATGAATATAAGCATCAGATAAAAACATCACTGAACATGGAAACAGAGAAAATAGAGTATAGGAGTCCTAAGTTAGTTTATGTTCAGATAAATCATTTGGAAAAAAAAAAAATCAAAAGAATATGTGACCCATACTCAGTGACTAGAAACCAACTCTGAGTGGGCTGGGATGTTGCCTTGATTAGACAAATGCCCACAGATTCAATAAATAGGTTTAAAGAATTTAGAAATATGTTCTTTTATAAACATGTTCAAACAATTTAAAAAATATGATTAGAGTATCACTTCTGCTAAATATATATTTTTTCTAAGTTCTATTTAAACAATAGGTAAGAGGAAATAATTTAACAACTGGCAAATTGAACTTTATTAGTGCAAAAAGTAAAATGACTTTAAATATGAAAACATTTTGAAAAGTTAAAGTAATAATTATAAGAAAAAAGTACAGTAAACATGTTTTTGGTGAGTCGGTTACATTTTTATGTCATTTTCCAATGGTATAATATGAGATAGGATACTGGGGTAAATTTTTATTTTTATAATACTTAAACACTTCCTTTATAAGCTTTAAAAATAACTTCAAAATATATTAAATAATATCTGTATTAAGGTTAGGTCACTGGTGTTTATCATGATCACATACCAATTATTTTCAGTACTGATTATATTTTATTTAAACAAATTTCCTTTTGGTTATTTTGTTAAAAATAACATTCAAGCAACTTACTTGATAAGAAATATTATATAAATTAGGACAAATACATGCCATTAAATGAAAGACTTTAAAAAGTAGAACGACCTCTGTAGAATTAAAATTAGAATGAATAATCCTCCAGCTGTTATTATTTCAGATGGAATATGTGTGTTTCAGCTGAAACACTTGGGATTTCTAATTGTTCACAGCCAAAATCCATTTGATTTCTCTAATCTATTTTTCTTCTTTGATCTCCCGTGAACTGCAGTATAGTGATGTATTAGTGGTTTTTATTAATGATAATTTTTGCCTACTATGGAAATTAATATCCAAATATCTGAGCTTTGCATATGAGCGTATAAAACCATCAGAGCTCTGAGTGAAGGCCCTTTCTTTTGCGTAAGTGCTATTCTTAAAAACAAGGCTGCAGTATGTAAGGATACACTATTACTAAGAGATAGGGAATCATATTTTGCAAGGACAAATTTGCTTTAAATGTCTTTAATATCCATGCTATGGATTGAAGTTTCTCAAACTGATGATCGTGAACAGTTCTCTGAAATGTTATCTGAATTTATGCAGACAAAATTGTATACATAAGTGTATAAATAAATGTGTCTGTCTCTTAGGAGTGAGAGAGACACAGGTCTCAGAGGAGTGCATAAACCCTAATAACATAAAAATCTAAACAACTCTTTGGGTTAGCATATATCAGCCCAAGAGTTTGTTTACATATATATGTGTGTGTGTATATATATATGTCTCTGTGTGTGTGTACGTGTATATATATGTGTGTGTGTATATATCTCTGTGTGTGTGTATATATGTATAATTCTAACTTTAGTGGGAAGACTTAAACAACATATTCCACGTGATAATGATTAGTCTCTATCAGTCAAGGTACTCCAAAAAGTAACTTAGTATTTTGAGTAGACGTAGTATTTAAATTGCTGGATCATATGCTAAACAATCAAACCAAAAAAATTCTCATATCAGTTACATGGGCATGAACTATTACTGTTTTTTATTTTTTATTTTATTTTATTTTTTATACAGGGTCTTGCTCTGTCTCCCAGGCTAGAGTGCGGTGGTGCCATCTTGTCTCACTGCAACCTCTGCCTCCTGGGTTAACATGCATGCTTACATATATAAACATGTTCATACAATACTTGCATATGTTAACATACACACATGCATATGTCAAAACATATGTACATTAACACAGATGTTAACATGTATGCAGGCACATGCACTCATACATATGTTTACATGCGCACATACATATATTAACATACATGTACGTACTCACAAACATGCTGACATATGTAAGCACACACATGCATATGCTAGCACACACATGCATATATTAACATCTGTTTACACACACACGTTATCATATTACCAAACATACACATCTTTAACATACATACAATTGCACAGATGCATGTTAAGATATATGTAGATACATATTCATTTGTATGTATATGCACACACATTCACATGTAAACATATGTGTATATACACACATGTTAATATATATGAATGTACCTATAGGCATGTATTTATTAACATGTACCTACACACTTGCTTGTGTTAACATTTATGTAAGTACATATATATGCATATATTAACAAAAATATACACACAAACATATTAAGATATATGGATGTAAACCCATCCACACTTTAACATATATGTATAAGCACACATACAAATGCTCCTATATACTTTAACATACACAAGTTAACACGTATGTACATGCATTGACACACACATGTGTTAACACTTATGTACATATACATGTTTGTTAACACACAGACACATATGTCCATACATATATGCCAACTCATACCTATTATCACATATGCACACACATACATGTGAACTTGCATGTATACATATACATACGCACATACATGCTAATACACATGTACATACACACATGCACATGCTGACATATATTCACATGCACACACCCATACAGGTGAACATTTATATATGATCCTTCACACATGCATATGTTAATATATACATATACATATACATGTGTTGACATATATTCACTTATGTGCATTCATATGTTAACATGTGTACATGTACACATACATATGTTTACATGCATGTGCACACATATGTCAACATATTTGTACACACACATGCTCGCTGGCCTACATGTATTCACATATGTACATAAACACATACATGTTTACATGCCTGCTGCTACACACCTATATTTTAACATGTATGTAGTTACATACACACATGAATATGTTAAAATATATGCATGCACACTCATGCGTACATATGTTAACATGTACACACATACATATCAACATATTTATGTACACACGTTTACTGTCACATGAATATTTTAACACATATGTACATACATACACAAATGTACATACGCACGTTTATATATATGTAATTGCACTCATATACGTTAACGTATCTGTGCATACACACACATGTTAACACATTTATGTACATACATAAATCATCATAAACACATGAATATTTCAACATACATCACACACAAACACATGTTAACATACATGCACACATATGTGTACATGCGTACATGTATGTTAACATGCATGTAATTGCATACATATATGTTAACATATGTCGATGCATGCACACCTTCACGTGTTAGCAGATATACGTACACTCGTAGACATAATATTTACATGCCCACATATGTCAACATATGTGTACTTGCACAGTTATATATTTTAACATATATTCTTACATACAGACATTCATGTTAACATATTAATACACACATATATGCATACATTTTAACAGTTGTGTGTACATACAGACATACATATGTTTATATATGTACATACACAGATATACATGTTATGATATATGCACATACTTACACATATACATGTTGATATATATTTACATGCATGTACATGCATGTTACCCTATATATGCGTGCATATTCATGTACATATGTTAACTTATGTTAACTTGTATATATACATATTGCACACATATCTTCACATAGAGGTAGCTACACACATTAACATATATGTCAGTGTATAACACACATGTTTACATATATGTATGTACACACATACACCACTTAAAATACATGTACATACACACATACATAAGTTAACATATGCACATAAACACATACTTCTGTTAACACATTTGCTTGTACACACTTAGTTATGTTAACATATATGTACATACACACAGGTGTTAAAATATATGTACATACATACACATTCATGCTAACATATATGTAAGTACACATATATTTATATACACATGTTATATATGTTCATATGTATATTTTAATATACATTTAAACACATATATGTTAATATAAGTGTATATACACACCCATATATTTTTTAATATATCTGTATTTACATACACACATATATATGTTTAAATATACACTCATATACATGTGTATATATGTGTGTGTGTATATATACACTTACAAATGTGTGTGTATGTTTGTATGTATGTATATTTATATTTATATATATACATGCCTTGGCTCATATACTTCTACATTTAATTATTAATTTTTTGGATTTTTTTTCCCTGAGTATAATGGGTAAATTGTATTGGAAATGACAATCTATATATACATTTTTTATTGGAATCCATTAATATTTTACTAAATTTTCAGCATATTTTATATAGTTATAAGAATATATTTTAAGAAAAATTACTAAAATAAAAAAGAAAGTAACATTTGTTTTATTCCCTAGGAGGAAACAGTGTTCAAGCACACATAGACCTTTAAGACTTTATCCTCTTTTTTAATTTTTCCATCCTCCAACATATGGTGTTTTTCTCTATCTTCTTGTCTCTCATTTACTGGCAATAACTTAATATAGTTGAAAATGGTCGACCAGAACAATACTGTCAGTCAATTTCATCTAATTGATATTTTTAAACTATTACAACAGCAGAATGCATATTCTTTTCATGCTCATAAGGAATAGTCACCAAGATAGACCATATACTGAGTCATAAAAGCATTCTAACAAGCTTCCTGTAATAGAAATCCTACAAAGTATTTTTTCAAACCACAGTGAAATTATACTAGAAATCTATAACAGAAAGATAATTGTAAAATATATAAATATTTGGATATCAAGTAATACATTTCTAAATAATGTGTCATAGAAACTTCTCAAGTCTAAGTGAACACGAAAACACAATATATCAAGGTTTTAGAATGCAATAAAAGCAGTGCTTAGAGGAAAATTTAGAGCATTAAATTCATATATTAGAAATAAAGAATGATCTAAAATCAATAATCTTAAATTTAGGAAAGCAGAGAGAAAGAATAATTTATGACTACAACATGCACAAGAAAAGAAAACTTAATTTATCAGGAATCAATTAAGTTGAAAACAAAAAAAAATTGGAAAAAAATCAATGAAACCAAAACTAGTTCTTTAAACAAATCAATTATATTGATAAGTTGTTGCCAAGATGACCAGAAAAAAAGAGAGAAAACACAAGCTAACAATTTCAGAAATGAAGGAGGAATCATCAATACAGTACCATAGCCATTAAAAGTGTAATAAGGGGATACTATGAACTATTCTATGCCCACGATTTGATAACATATGAAATGGACCAAATTCACCAAATGCATAAACTATAAAAATTTGAATGAGGAGAAAGAGGTAACCCAAATAGGGTAAGTATCCTTTAAAACAAGCTTGAAAAAGCCCACTTCCCTTTTATCTTGTGAAGACACTCATAGAAGTTGCCATCCAGGAGGAATGGACCTTCACCAGACATTGAATCTACCAGTGGCCTGATCTTGGACTTCCCAGCTTTCAAACCTGTGTGCAATACATTTATGCTGTTTACTTATCACTCAGTCTATACTATAACTGTTAGAGCAGCCCAAACTAAGACACAAATTGGTACCAGGTCTTGGGCTATCTATTCCATGCTTGTTTCACCATGGTTTCTTCTCTTTTTTTTTTCCCAGTCATCTTGGCTAGAGCTTATCAGTATAATTGATCTCTTTAAAGAATTAGCTTTTGGTTTCACTGATTTTCTCCATTTTTTTTCTTGGTTTTCCATAGTAACCATGGTATTTCAAATGACTGTGAAGTAATTTGACTTCACAGGCTCACAGCTGGAGGGGAATTTGCTCAGGATGAAACACATCTTTGAGCCTCACCCATATCTGATTAGATAATTTTAATAAGACTTTAGACTTAGACTTTGAGTTCATACTGAAATGAGTTCAGAATTTGGAGGCTATTAGAATGGAATGAATGTACTTAGCTTGTGAGAAGGGCATTAATTTTGGTAGGACCAGGGCACAATATTATGGTCTGAGTATCAGTATTCCCACAAAAAAATATTTATCTTGGAACCTCACATCCAATGTCAGAATATTAAGAGTTGGGGCCATTAGGAAGTGATGAAGTAATAAGGGCTCTATTCTTATGAATGTGATTAGTATCATTATTATAAAAAAAAGGCTTGAGGAAACTCCTTTGGCTTTCTGCCATGTGAGGACAAACAATGGAAGGTGCCCTCTATGAGGAACTGAGCCCTTGCCAGACACCAAATGTGCTTGATCTTAGACTTCCCAGTCTCCAGAACTGTGCGCACTAAATTTATGCTGTTTATAAATTACTCAGTCTGAAGTATTTTGTTATATTATTATTAGATTACAACAGCTGCTTGAATTTTTTACAAATATCTCCTTGAACTAACTGAATATTCAAATCAATTTTCTCTTGACCCAAAGGTAAGACACAATAATCCTATTAATTTTTCCCTTTTGTAAAAAGCAAATTCCTCAGAGGGTCTCTTTAAAGTCTTCCCATGGTTTCTTTTATGGGGTACCCTTATAGACCTGCTTCTTATTTTTGCAGGACTCAAAGTAATAATACAAAGCATTTAGGTAGATTTGAGGTTGTGTGTACCAAAGTAGGCTTTGCAGGAAGGTTAAAACATATGGGCTAGGAATTTATACATTCCACTGTAATTTACCAACTCATGACTCTGCAGACATGTGGGTGACAGAAGGACTGCTATAATAGACCCTCAGAGCATAAGCCAGAGTGGGGCCACAGTTTTTAAGGTAAAAATGACTATTGCCCCTTTATAGACTGTATCAAAGAGCTAACATAGGGATCTTTTTTTTTTCTTTTATGGAATTTACTCTTGACTATATGCTGGGGAGAAGATAATGATACAAGTTGCATTTTCTTCACTAGTTTTGTTTGATTTATATTTTTGTATTATATTACTTATTTTTTTTATTTATCCATGCTGACAAGAGAGAAGAAAAAGCATTCTAGATATGAAAGCAACATTTACAAAATGTGAAAGTGATATGTGTATTTATTTGAAAGAATATAAAAAATTGGACAACATGTTTCATGTTAGTAAGAAAAGCACTTTTCAGGCTCTTTTTCCTTAGACCATGTAATCTAATATTGGTGTTACACAGGGTTTTTCTCTACAAGGAAGCATTCATAAATAGATTTGATTAAGGGATTCCAAATAGTTGACACTTTTGTGTGCAACATACATTATAAACCTAATGAGAAACGAAGATGTCAACACATGGAGGAAAAAATTGCATTTTCTTTCTGATAAAGAGAAAACTGCAGGGCATGGTTCATGTATGTGAATAAGTGTTTTCCTAGTTACTAAATCGTGAATTAAACAGACTTAAATATAGGTAGAGATCTCTGGCATGAAGTAATACAGGGGAATATGTATTCTAGGCACAATATCATTCCCAACGGAAGCAGGAAATAAAAAATCAGGTGTAGAAATGCCTACTTTCTCTTCAAAACTCTACTTTTCATGTTATTTTCTCTACTTTCGATGTTATTTTCTCTACTTTTGAGAGTGTAGTTGAATGAGGGAATAAAGATAAAACATATTAGATAGGTAAGTAGATAGAAATATTGAATGTGATAGATGTATAATATTATTTGAGCTCTTTTTACATGAGACAGAATATGGAGAGTGGGGAAGAATCATCCCTCATCTATGAGATATGGAAAGAATTAGTTTATATAAATGGAACATGAATCCATTTGACTGTTCCAAGAGGGAATGAGAAATGCTAGGTAAATGTGATGCAGTGGAAATGGAAACGTATGTCTTGAGCAGAGCATGTTTTCTGAATGTGAGTGAAGAACATTGGAATATATGTGAGTGTATACTAATATTAATATGGAGAAAAATTAAATTCTTTTATTTAAAGGGAGAAAAAGAAAATAAATATATAGAAAGAGAAAAAAGCTTGTGCCAAACTAATTTTTTTCATTTCGTGTGTTTTTTCATATGCTCTTATTGGTCACACATAACATTTTTGGTAGATAAAGTGGACATTCTATTGGGCCAACTTTACATCATTGTTTACAATCTTAATTAGGTCACTGTTGATTATCTGGGAGAATTCACTTGAAATTGCTTTGAAGCCTTTTCCTTAGGGTTTTGCTGGGTGTACAAGGAATTGCTCCCTAATTACTATGCCATAGATTGGACTCCTTGCAGGCTCGTTTTCCTGCTAGCAGATCTTTTCATCATCAAATATTTATTGGAGTTCGCACTGTGTACAGGGCAATGTACTATGAAGTAAAGAAGAAGATAAGGAGTGAGTCAAAGAGATGTGTTCCCAGGTCCCATCAGGTTAGCAGTTTGAAATAGTCACAGGGCATATGGCATAGAGAAAAAAATAACACCAAAATCCTACATATAGAATTGTACATTTTTGACAATTCTAAAGCAAGTTTCATCATTTCCTATTTCTTCTTCCCACGGCTTCAATATAGTATTTTTTTCTTTTTTCCCCTTTTTGGGTAATTCTTAGGATTTGCAATAAATCCAGAATTGGAATGATTTAATTCTTCCCTAATTCCATCTGTTTCAGTCCAAGTTACTTTATCTAGTATTATTTCTAAAGAAAGTAAGAGTCTTGGTAATGGAATAAATGAGGCTTATATAATGTGCTTTGTTTTCCCATTTTTGTAAACAAATTCATGCGACCTCAAGTGGATTTAATAACTTTAATATATCCTAAATCAAAATAGAAAGAAGCATAAGATACAGTGGAAGGAGAATTCATTGTTTTATAAGATAGCCTGTTTTGCAAAACAAATTATTACCTACATGTCAAGTTAGTTGGAATATGACATACTATTTTTTTCTAATTATTATTAAATGAACTTTACATTTTAGAAATTCACCAAGTATTTAGTAAGGAGTATTTTAACAAAATTATATGTTCAATAACTGTTTCAGGCATGTATTCCTAAATCACTGTGCTCAAAGCTTACTTTAGTGTGGGCATTAGATTCATTAAAAATATACATTTTAAAGTATTTTTTCTGTTTGTATTTTAGTATGAAAGAGGAAAATACCCTGAATTCATTAAAGGAAAATAAGGAAATGAGGGTATCCTGTGTTATTCCTTGCCTCAACATTAAAATTGTTTAAATGAGGCTTTCCTTCGGGTGTGAGGCACTTTCTCTTATCTCTCTGTGACTACTCTTTGGAAAGCTATATGATCGATCAAAGGGTGATTTATTTTATGAGTAGAAAGTATAGTGAGAATCAGTATATAGCAAATAGTCTCCTAACTGATGAGAGGGTGTGAACTGATGAAATAAAAGATTTATCAAATGCTTACAAAGCACTCAACACAGTAAGATGAGAGTAGGGACTTTGAGAATTCTTAAAATGGGGAATTCACAAATTAAAACCTCATGCATTACACATTATGAATGGAAAAGACATCAGTTACAGGCATGACTGCTCTTCAACAGCCCTAAAAAGTAAGGAACAGAAGATTCTATAGTGAGAGGAGTACTAGGAGAATGAAAATCCAAAGCAAATATTTATTCATCGTAGAAAGAACAATGGGGTAGTTCATGCACTGTTCATTCTCATTTCAGAAACATTTATTAAAAGTTTAAATATAGACATGATGGCAAGAAAACTCATCAGGAGTCAAAACCAAGATTTTAAAAAGCTGGTGCCTTCATACTTAGAAACATACCAGTTTGAAATAATCATCTTTATGATCCTTTATAATTATAAATCTTGTTACCAAAGAGAAAATTGTAGAATTATATAATAGATTGAGTACCGTTAAAATTTTTATTTGTGAATTTGTGTGTTAGGGCAGTACTGAAGATGATTGAAGATCATAGTTATTTCAAAAATGACGCTTGGAAATCCAGCATCCATTGTCACCCGTTCGTCTGTTTCAACTGCTTTTTTTCCTCTCTTTGTACATTTTCTTAGTGTGCCTAATTAGTTTTCTACTGAAAACCAGATATTGTACGAAGTACAGAAGCATTGAATTATGGTGTTAATTTGGTTTCTCTATAAGCTAAACCTGGGACAAGAATTTGAACATAGTTTATTTGAGCACATTTGTGCCTCTCAGCACAAATGCCAGTAGGGTAGTGAGGAAGTAGGAGAAGGAAAGGAAAAGAAGCCATTGAAAATTGAATTATCACATTAATCACCAGTATGGGAAAGTATAGTGCAATCCCACTGATGAAGCAGGAAATAAATTACAACATGTACCTTGGAGATATTGGATACTAGGGGCAGGGGAACCGCAGTGTTTGTCACTAAGTAATGTCTGCTTAGGGTGAGGCCCACCCTTGCTAGCCTGCCACACTAACACTAAACCAGTGGGATCCTCTGCAAGTTTTCTCATCTAGAAAAAGGATTGATTTAAAGTAAAATAGTTAAGATCCATGGGGATTGGTAGGGAACTGAAATCATCTGCTACTGTGATGTTAGCTTTCTCCTGAGAAGATCCACTTTAAGTTATATGAGGCTCAAGGTGGAGTAAATTACTTTAATCCAATTAGAGATCAAGGCTGGTTTTCAGTCCCGGTAAGCCTCAGTCTATCTGGAAAAGCTGCCCACATGGTGGGTATCCCTGCGGTGATCCAGATTTAGCTGCAGAGGTCATTGTTTCCTAGGCCCCTCATTGTTTTTTCCTGACCCCCATCTCTAGGCACCTTGGTATAGTAAGTCTTCTGAAAACCGCTGGGCTTTTCAGCCACTTTCAGCTTGGCTGTTTTATCCTCTAGGCCTCTACGGAATTATCCGCAAGTGCCTGGAGGGGAAAACAGTTGCTGAGTTTCAGTCGCACTCCTCTGTACCTCCCTTCTTTTAGGGACCTTGAATCCTCTGTCTGGGGATCCTTAAATTTCATGTTGTTGTTGTTCTACTCGGCTTGGTAAGCATGCCAAAGCTTTGCCAATTTTTTCTGACTCTTAGCAGCATCTTACTGCCCAGTTTGTCAGCAAATGCTTTGAGACCAATAGCAGAACAGATCAGAGGGGAAGGGAGCATTGGTTCACCTTTGTAAGATGCTCCTTTACCTGGGACCTAGCTGTTCAATGTTGGCTCAATGTCATACAGATTTTTTTCCCATTTTTTTTTCTGGCCTGAAACTGCTACAGGCAACTTCATCATATCTACAACAGAAGTCAAATATAGTAGAAGATAAATTGAAGGATGATTTTAAATCTTGAAAAACAAACATCAGACAGACTACATATTGGGAATAGAAAAGTAGCAAGGGATTACCTGTTTTGCATAAGGCTTTCATCATATTCTAATATATCAAAATGTACGCAAGTTCATGTAAGTTTATTTCTGACAAAGGCTACCATCTTCTCATATGCAAAAGTTTCAAATATAGTTCATGTCAATATAGGGCTCAAAAGCACTATGTTATTTTTGAAATAATTTGCACACAGTCATAGTTTTCTCTCTAAGGAGTATTTCTCAGAGCATGTTTAGGAACTCATTGTCTTTTTTCAAGGTTGGGAAATCAATAGAAAAAACGTCAGTTGCTTTTGGAATGCTTTACTGACATATTAGCTTACATGCTTTTTCTGTCAAGAGTTTCCAATCAATGTTATATTGTTTCATGACAAGTAGATAATACATCATTAACAATTTTTGAAGGTAAATAATTACAAGTTTCACATTGAAAGTTGAAGTGTATAACAAAAACACAGGAGGAGTTAATTATGATAAAATTTAGAGCTGCATGTATTTTCCTGCTTGCGACATTGAATTGTTAAGCTTGCTTCAGTACCTATGTTTGTTTAATTTTCATTACCATGATTCCCAAGAGGACATTGCTATTTTACAGGCTTCATACTCACAATACTAAAATCAGCCTTTGTGAAAGAAGTTAAGGGTAGGACAAATGGATTTCTGCAATACTGATTCAAGGATGCAGGATAGGGCAAAGTCTGTACAATTCAGTCTAAAAAGAATCAATACCATATGTCCAGGTATTATACTATTCTGAATTGATAGAATTTAAAATATATCAGAACTTAATTATAAATAATTTCTCATAAGAAAGTAGCTTGATGAAAAAATAAAATTATTAAGAAAAAAACTCCAAGTTTATAAGTTTCTATCTAACCCAGTGATGTCTTCAATGCTTGTTCACACTGTTATAAGAAAAACAGGCAGTTTAAGAATGGAAAATGTCTTGAGTTGGTAGACAGAATTAGAAGAGACAGCTGTGGTTCTATTACTCGTACAGCCATTCCACTGATGAGTTCTATGACCTCTAGCTAGTCACATAGCACTTTTTGGGTTTAATTTCCTTTCTATGTATAAAAAAGGAACAAGACTTGTTGTAGATATTGCTATATTCATGGATGAAAACTGACCATAAGGGCAAAGAAGTATAATTAAATCTTGGCATTGTTCCTTTAAAAATTAAAATCCCATTAAAAATTAAGAAAGTCTTACGCAACCTCATTAGTGCTAGGCTGGAAAGCAATTAAGTATATTGTTTCGCCCCTAAAAACATCCCCAGAAGATTAGCTGTGCCCCGTATTGCCAATGATATTTACTGATATAATTGATAGTGGAAGTTTGTCCAACAGTCTCTTTCAGTGTTTATTCTTCATTTTAAATATCATTCCTAAAATACTTATGGATTATTTGGCTAAGTTTAAACATTGAAGTTTATTCAAAATCCAAGGAATTTAAAAAACAAAATAAGTGGTATCTAGATGAAAACAGAAATTACATTCCTAATCATCTAAAACACTTAATTCATTATATTAAGCAATTATTCTAAAGTCTGTTAAGCTAGCCAGTTTTCCTTGCTGTTACATTGTTTTTAATACGTACATATTTTGGAAACTTTGAGACCTGAAATTTCTTTGAAAGAAGAATGCGTATCACAAAATTTGTTTATTTCATGAGCTTTTAATTCAGAGTGGCAAATTTTTTGAGAAGTAAAACATTTACAAGTTTGTTTTTATAAAGAATACCTAATCAATATTAACTACTTCAGTTGATTTCCTCTATTTCTATTTCTCACACCCTCTGGTAAGTATAAAATTCTTAATATCTTCCTGTAAAAAATCAATACCTTAGAACCATGTTAAATTTAAATCAATCAAAATAAAAATGTATACCTTAGGTCAGTATTCATTTTAAATGAAGTGAATGAAATGATTTTATTTTATGGATAGTTTTAACTCAAAATATATTTCTTCGGTGTGTATAATCCAAAGTACATGATATACAACTGGGGGAAAGATTAAGGATGAGTCTGGCTCATTCAATTCCTTGGCTATATGTTAAACATTTGCTGTATTTCATTGAATTTAAGACATCATTGATTTAAAAATGCACTATTATTCTGCATTTCACTGAGAAAGAAAAAAAAACACTAACAAACTATAACAAAATGATTTTAACATGTAGAATATTTATATTTTACTTAACTAATGCACTATTTTAGACTTATCAAAACATAGATAGATGTAGGTCATAGAATTTTGATCATATATGTTTTTCCCAGAGGATCTTGATGTATCATAAAATAATAAAGTCAAATTCTTAACATTCAGATTTGACTCTTCTGCATCACTTTTCATCTTCGTCAGTTTCTGTTATTTTCTACACAATATATTCTTTACAGTCAAGAGAATTAGAAATTGAGAATATTCTTTTGAAACAGTGATATCTACTTCTCTGATACAAATTTATATATGTAGTAGAATGGAAAGCTAATTATCTAAATTAAGGAAAAAATAAATTATAGGCTTTTTAGCTTGTTATTATTGTATACACACACAAGTGCGCACACACACATATTTTCTCCCACAGTAAGTCCAACAACATGGATGTAGGTACTGAAAAAAAACTCAGTGATTTAATTTCATAAGATACAGTGTTACAGTTTTTGACATACAGTTTGTCAATAAATGTTAACCCACAATGATATTCCTCTTAGAATTCCTCAAGAAATGTTATCCATTGCCCAAATGTTTTAAACCGCCTGTAAATTCTGGTGGATGCTAATAACTGTCAATAAATTTAAAAATAGGTTAAATGGTGAAATCATTTATTAAACAATGTTGAACAAATTTATCTACTGAAGTACTTTTCAGACATTTTAAGATGTGACTCTGTGTTGTATATTTTAAGTGACAACAGTCAGTATTTGTCATTCGTTCTTTTACAGAGAGAATATGCAAGCATTTTTCCTCTTTTAATCAAGTACACGTATTTAGCACAGCAATGAAGCTATAACAGTCAAAAAGAGAATTTTCTCTAAAATATTCTTCAAAATAACTCACCTACATTACGAAAATGCTGAACACCAATTGAGACACCAACAGCAATTCTCTCAAGCAGAAAAGAATTAAAAATTGAAGGAATAAGAATAATTGAAAAAGTCATTGATTTGGAACTGAGTGTTGTCAAAAGTAAAGAGCTAGTTTGTAGCACTAAGATATTCAAGAAAATGATGTTCAATTGTTTTCAGTGACAATCAGCAGGAAGGAATCAAGCACCTCATAGCAATTACTGACTTTCTGCCAGAATCCGTTATAACATTGCCTTAGGGAAGGCAAGATAAGTAATATTCTAGCTAAGAAGCCACATCAAGGAAAATGGGGAAAGAGGGCGGCAGTTTTAACTCATGAAGCAACCTCATGATTAAAAGTTTCGTGCACTGGGAAAAGAGAATAATTGATTTAATATGTAATAATTGATAATTAAAAACAATAATTTTTCTTAGAAAAATACCATGAAAATAATTTTTAATTTTAAGGTAATGATATATTACACTTAATATCATTTTTAAGATCTCGAGATAATTTAATAAACATTATACACAATGTTAAGAATCTGCATACAAATGGTAGAAAAATGAGTAAAATAAAAAATACTCTGATTTTAATGAATTTACTATATGTCATTAGATGTAGAGGGTGAAAATTCAATTTGGGACAAATAAATCTGCAAATTCTGTTATTATAATCTCATGATTATAGCAAACAATAATCATGAGAAAATATGTAAAGTAAATAGATATAAATTACAGTTAAGTTTGTCAGGAATATCATTGAATTAGAAAATACTGTAGCCTTTAAATCTGAGGTCCTATAATTAAAACATACAATAAAGATATTATTGATCTTCAAATATTTAGAAAATATACAGAATATATTTATTTTTAAAACCAAGTTTACTTAAAATAGTTCCTAATTATAAAGTACTCATAAATCATAATTTGGAAGTAAGTGATTATTATACCAAAGTGAAGAGCATCAATGATTAGAAATTTATCTATCTGTATACTGTACATATCTACATATCTATCTATCTATCTATATGTGTGAATATATATATGCGAGCATACACACACACTGAAAAACGCTGAAAGTAATCTTTTTTTCAAGAAACGTATTATTTTCAAGAAAGGTAATTTGATGTAGATATTGGACATAGATTATAAAAAATAAAATTTAATAAGGCACAAATGCACACATATACACAGACACACACACGTATATGTACACACATATATATACACACACAGTGTGCTAGAGGAAGAAAGACGGAAGGTGGGTGTGCATAGTTTACCAGTAATGAGAATAACTTCATCGAGAAAGAAGTTAAGATGTGGGAAACAAAAACTTGAGTTTGAAAGTTTTAAGCATCATATAATTATTTATGTTAAATAAACACAATTTTTTCTTCTTTTGGAAGGCATAAAAAAAGTAAAACCACTGTGTTTCCTTGAAAATTACAAATATGAGAATTAGGAATTTTGTAACTACATGTGACTAAATGATGTCTTTTAATTTTGTAACTGTAGTGACTGTTTCTCTACATAGTACATTGGAAAATCTCAACTATCACTCCTGCTATATTAAACCCATCCTCCCCCCCTCACCCAGACAGTGAATATCCCTATAAAACCAGTAAATTCTGGAAAATTACAATTGGGTAGTACACAGAAATGCTTAGGTATAATCCAATCATTTTACAAATTCAGAAAGTAAAGTCCCTGCAAATGAAATTATTTAGTTAAAATTGCATAGTTACTTTGTGATTGGAGCTTCTGTTTCTCAGGCCTTCAGACCAGCTTTTCTAATTTTTCAGCTTGCAGATGGCAGATCCTGGTACTTCTTGGCCCCCATGATCATGTAAACCAATTCTCATAATAAATATCTATCTCTCTTATATATTCTGTTTCTCTGGAGAACACTAACTAATACTAACTAACTTAGTTAACTAAGATTGAATGGTTTATTAATTTTTTGTATTGAAAATAATACCCTAAAATGAATGAATTTCTCTGAGAGATTTACAATAATTCTTAGGTGATTTTTATATAAAGTATATACACATTTTTTCAATTTTTGTATTGTAAAATATATCTAACATAACATTTATCATCTTAACTATTTTAAAGTGTACAGTTAAGTGCTATTATATATATTTATGTATATTTTAATATTATTTGGGATTCAAATATATCAATTTTTAGCTTTAATTTTAAAATTTTAAAGTAGTCAGGTTTATAAAAAATATACATATATATTTTTGGCTTGGAATCATTTTCCATATAGTTGGAAGAATTATTCTCTGTTCAAAGTATATAAAAATATTTATTTCACTATTTAAATATTTATTTCACTATTTAAATATTTTTTACACATAATTTTTAATCCCCCGAAGTTTATTTATTTTTAAATTTTATGAGTTAGAGTTTATTTGATTTCTTTTCAGATAAATGGTCAGTTGTCTCGATATCATATTCTCCCTGGTTTGTAATGCTTCAACTATTCATTTACGTCTGTGTATGTTTATAAAAACCATTTTGTGTTCTATTGATTTGCTTTCCTATCTTGTTCAACAGATTCAATCATGGTAGCTACGTAGCTTTGGATTTTAATCTATTTATCTTGCTTAATATGCACTGGAATTTCTGAATCTGAGGATTTATTTGCATAATTTCTGAAAAAAGTATCACCCATTATATATTCAATGTAACATTTTCACATTTTTATTATCTTTTTGTTTTGTTTTGTTTTTTGTTTTTGAGAAGAGAGTCTTGCTCTATCACCAGGCTGGAGTGCAGTGGTGCAATCTAGGCTCACTGCAACCTCCACCTCCCAGGTTCTAGTGATTCTCCTGCCTCAGCCTCCTGAGTAGCTGGGACTATAGGCACTTGCCACCACGCCCAGCTAATTTTTGTATTTTTAGTAGAGACGGGGTTTCTACTAAACCCCTGACCATGTTGGCCAGGATAGTCTCAATCTCTTGACTTTGTGATCCGCCCACCTCGGCCTCCCAAAGTGTTGGAATTACAGGGGTAAGCCACCACGCCTGGCACTTTTTTATTATTTTTATGTAATTCCAGTTATATTTATGTTAGAAATCTTGACTACTAACATTAACTCCACTCATGCCTATCAACATATTGTTTATTTCTATGTATTTTCTATGATGTATTCGATTTCTTAACATATATTTTCCATTTTACTACTTTCATGTTCAGCCTGATCTAATCTATTGTTTTATCAATTCATTCATTGGGTTTATAATTTCAGTTATTAGGTAATTTTATGTCCCATGTCTGATAATCCCCGTGTTCACAATCCTTAGTGTTGCTATTGTTTGTTTTCCTAAAATGAGTTTGAAATGGTGGAACTAGTGATTTCTATATAACATAGTCTACTTAGATTTAAGTTTTATGTTGGGAATTTTCCATATCATATAGTGTTTGTTATATTAAATAGAAACCATATAAATGGAGATCTATTTCAACAACTTCTAGGAATAACCAGTTTTATTAATTTTTTTCCACTTAATATGAGGACAAGAAAACATATTATTTTGTTGTTTTATTTAGAGGTGGATGGGTTTTGGAATTAATGCAGAATTCTCAAGCTCACTTTAATTAATTTCAGAACGTGCAAGTTTTAAAACAGTCTTCCACCGCATAAGGCTGTTCTTTCCCAAAGCAGTCATTTCCTGGCATTAGGTCTCCTGTTCATTTTCTATTCTGATTTTAGTTTTACTGAATTATTTGTGTTCCTTTGTCTATTCATTTACTTTTGTATAAACTTTTAGTATATTAAGTGTATGTTTTAATTTATCTAAGTTCTATTTGTTTCATGCGAGATATCTATCAAGGTGCCCTATGTTAAACTGAAATGACAGAGTATGGTAGTGTGATCTTAACATAACTAAAGTTAATTTTTCCATACGATATATCATGGTTCACTAATTCAGAGGAAAAGTGTGCTCAATGTTCTTTCTCAGGAATGAAAGGCTGTTAATCATGCTGCTTCTACAAACAACTTACAGTTAGAGTGACATGACTTTGCCATTTCAGCAGTAATTGTGTATCTGGGCATTATCAGGGAAGCTACCAATAGTAAAATTTAAGTGGTGAATATAATACAAGGGCTACTTTGTCCCATTCACTTGGTATCTGTAGATGGTTATAAGATCATGCAGCCTGATGTGAAACATGTTCATATAGCCATCTACAGATATAGGTAAGCATTAGAAGGCTCTACTACAAATAACATATTCAGTTCTCTTTCCTTTCTATGCAAAAAATGAACTCCTCTATCCAAATGAAAGAGTTTAAAACCCTATCAATTTATGAGATAGCTCAAAATCCATTACCTTTGGATTATGTGTTATCTCTATCAGAAGTTAATGCACAGTAGTCTCCCACATCAGGATATATTTGGCTTTTCTTGATCCAGAGACTTATGAACTAATAATACAGGTTACCTGTTCCCCAAAAAATGCAATATGCAGAGGTAGAACATAGTCTACAGAACTCCAGTAACTGTTTCTGTCTGGGAAGAGAAAATAATGAGAGATAGATATTGAGCACTGGACTGTAAAGATTAAATAAATAAGTAAATACATAAATTCCTCTTAAATCCCTCTGAGCAAACATTGTGATTGTTTCTCCCTGAGGAGTGGGGTATATTCCTTAATTAGACTTTGATTCTGCTCTCTCGGGCTGACTCCCAAAGACATTGTTTTCTAAGCTGTTATTCTAGCATTCACACCCTTTAATATGACTACATTATTTTATCTATCAGGAAATTTGGTATTAAAATTTATTTCTTATTAATACTCTCACTGACACACTCAAATATTGTTGGTAAAGATCTTCTCCTTTGATATTCTCCTTTTTATGTATTAAAATTACTTTAATAAAATTTAACATGTAAGAAAGCTTACAAGAAAACATCATCATCCACATATGCTATACATATGCAATCAGTAAAATAAAAACAAAGAAAGCTATCTCCTTCTGTTTTCATAAAGCGCAATTATCAATTAGGGTTCTTCAGCAAAACAGAACCAATATAATATGTTAGGTGTGTGTATATGCATATATATATGTATATACACACATACACACACACACAAATAAAAGGACATTATTATGTCTTACTAAAACTTTACCCATATGTCTGGACAATACCCCATCTATTGAATCTTCTATATTTGCAGGCTGCATGTTCATATAGCCATCTACAGATAGCAAGTGGATGGGACAAAGCAGACCTTTTATTCCTTTCTCCTCTTAAATTTCCGCTATCACTGGCTTCCCTGTTAATTCATTGAGGAAAAAGTTGGAAGTGAGTGGTAAATTCATAACAACTACAGTATAATGCCCACCAGTCCTCTGTTCCTTGTGACTAGATAACCTATCACATGCTCTGAATCACTGAGATCCTATATAAAAGATTTGTTATAAGGAATTAGTGCATACTATTGTGATGGCTAAAATTTGTAGCATAGGCTAGGAGGAAGGGGACTAGAAAGAAGCAGAGATTGAAGTTGCAGTCTTGAGGCAAAATTTCTCCTATTTTGTGTTTAAAAAGAGGAGGAAGATCTATCTTGTGTACATTCCAAAAATTATAAAACTTCATATGAAGAACAAATAAAACCACATATTTGTATATACACAAATTTTTGTATAAGTTACTTAATGATTACAAAATACTAACTCAACTTTAATTTTGAAAAGCTAAGTTTGACAAATTATGCCAACATTTCATCAAAACATTTCTCTCTTCATTCATAGTTATTGACTGATAGCCAGACATATTTCCCACCCACCTTGCATTCAAGTGTGGAAATATAACCGAGATTTCTCCAGTGGAATGTCAGAAGAAGTGCTATGTGATGTTTTCCAGAGAGCATATTTGACTTTTTAACCCTCTTTTTTATCTTCTTCAGAATAAATTCACACTATAGTAAGAATCAAGAGTAAATAAGACAAAAAATGAGGAAATCTGAGTTATGTTCAGAAGAAGTGCTTGCTACCCAGGGTCATCTTTCCTGGACAGTTAAATTAATGATAAATAAAATGTAGCTGTGTCTGGGTGATATGTGAATTATTTTCTTTAGAGAAATTTAGTCTAACACAACTAATTTCCTTAGAAAGTACCTGTATTATTGTTTTGCAGCTGTAGTAACAAATTAACACAGCAAGGGTGTGGCTTAAAACCATGGAAATTTATTCTCTCACAATTCTGGAGGCAGAAAGGCCAAAATCAGATTACCATGGTCTGAATGCATCCCTCCCAAAAATCCTATGTTAAAATATAATTGCCAATACAATAATAGTATTAAGAGGCAGGGCCTTTAGGAGGTAATTAAATCATGAGTGAATAGGATTGGTGATGCTATAAAAGAAGTTCAAGCAAGCTGTTCACCTCTTCCAATATGTGGGGACACAGCACTAGGGCACCATCTACGGAGCAGATGGCAAGCCTTCACTGAAGACTAAATCTGATGCTTTGATCTTGAACTTCACAGCCTCCAGAACTGAGATATGTGTTTATCTTACTTAAAAACTAACCAGTTCTGCCTCTGTCCTTAACATGGCCTTCTTCTCTTCTCTTCATATCCCACCTCTGTGTTTTTCTTATAAGGACCCTTATCATTGGATTTAAGACTTACTCAGATAATCTAGAATGATCTCATCTCAAAATCTCTAATATAATTACATCTGCAAAGACCTGTTTGTTCAAATAAAGTCACATTTAGGGGTTCTGGAAGTTAGGACGTGAACATATCTTTTGAACTCCACCATTTAACTCACTATAGTACCTTTAAGAAATTTTATGGAATATATCTTTTCTTCATTCCGTAATTGCATTATTTATAATGCATCATATTGGTCATATAAGCATTTAGTAAATGCTTGCCTTTCTTAAATAGAGCCTTTCATGTTTTTGAATACCAGTTATAAATGTAATCTGATAGTCCCTAGTTTCACCGACATTAAGATATGAAATTTATCTGTAACTTGAAAAGTTAGTCAAACTATAAAGGCACAAATTCTTTTATTTACATTTTTCATTTCTGGGAGCAAGGGATTTGGGTAAAAAGATATTCAAATATCAAACAACTGTTCCACTGCAGAGCAGATCACTCTAGCATGATGTTAAAATAGGATACTTTCTGCCTCAGTTTCAGCTGAAACATGTACAAAATAAAAGCAACAACTATTGAGACAACGAATTTTTTTTTTAAAAAAAAAGGAAAATGGACTTCCAAAAAGGAACTTATTTGGAAAGATGTCTGTTTTGCTTTCCCCAAAACAACAACAACAACAAAAACAAAAACAGAAAAGAACAAAGAAAGGATGCTTCTTCAAACTCCAACGATAATGAGAAGGGCTTCAGCAGAACAATTTGAAGCATAGGTGTTCTGGTAATTGAAGGACATGGAGGACTATTTCCTGGCCCATGCTTGGGAAAGATAAAATAACCTGTAGAGTAAACAGCTTCATCTGCAAAATAATTGTTCTTCTTTCTGGTAATAGGTAATAAGTGCCTGAATTTCATCAACCACATGACTTCTGTAGCAGTGTCAATCTGGCCTCATTTTAGAAGGGCATCTGCTCAAGAGGAAACTATGTCATAGCAAAGAACTTCAGCAGTAAGAGGGTTCCTGAGAAATAAGCTGCAGCAGGAGAAGAGTCATTGTCCACATAATGGGAAAGGTCCAGATGGGACAGTCTCTGAAGAACCCACAAAAGCACCCACATGCTTAAGATCTTTCTTAATCATTTTCCATGCCTAGAGAATGCAGAGCCTCTTACAATATCTCAAGTAGAAATAATTGCCTGTATGGCAATCTTATTTATCCTCTCCCTACTACCCTGAGAAAGAAGGGAGCTATGTATTGGGAAGAAAGAGAAAGGATGATGGTCCTTCCCCAGATGGTGATGGAAAACCTGTAGCAAGCCCTAGTTGGAAAACAGGGAAATTTACAGAAAATGAATATGATATTCTATTGCAATGTATATTCATAAAATGAATTCATTCAGGCACTATTTATAATCAAGTGAATCACATCACCAAATTAACTTTTACATAATTTTCTATGAGCTACCAATGAAAACAGAGTAGAGAAATATGCCACTCAATTGAACACTCACACCTCATCTTATTGCCCTTTCCCAGTTTGCTCATGTGCTTTGGCACAAAGGCCGCCCCTTCTCTTGAGTTTCTGTGTTTCTTCTGATAAAGCGATGCAGCAAAGCATCTCAAACATGAGTAATCCTCCTAGTTAGAGGAATCAAAAAATAAAAAACAGCAACAGTAACAAAAAGTAAGAAAGCTGTACAAATTTTGGGGACACATAAATGATTTATTTTTAATAAGAGAACGTGAGATTCTGACTATAAGTTTTAAAATTAGAAACAATATATTATTGTATCTTTCAAATTCTCTTTTAAATTTTATGCAAATATTTTTTATTTTTAATATATTTTCATAAAATTTAAGTTCTTGTGATAAGAGTATAGAAATGGTTACCCTTCTACAACTTACCTGAATGTATGAAACATAATATTATAACCTAAAAAATTATACTATATTATTTTTTGGATAATTATTCCATAGAAACTGTTTGTCTACAAATGGGTAAGTAAGTACATGGTTTATACATTTTCTTATGAGAATAGTCAACTAAACCACAACCTCAAATTATCTATTGAGGTTATTCATAATGCGAGTGGGGTGATTAAACTGATAATATAGTTTTCCACTGCTAAACATTTGTCTATGCATGCAAGAAGCAGGTGATAATAGTAAGTATTTTGTTTGCTATTGTCTGAAGTTGTATCTTCAAATATAAACATATGTGACTATTTTTTAAAAAATATTAAACTTAATATAAACAGCTTTAAAATGCCACATGGTAGCAAACACCACATATACCTAAAACGTTAACATTCTAAATGCTTATTTGTCTATTTAAAATAATAAATCACATAATAAAAGAAATATTGCATAATAAAACTGACTAAAATACTTATTAAAATAAAGCTATGACTCACCCTAGAAACCACAACAGATGCATTATCAATTACAAAATATTGAATAATTTGCAAACAAAAGTTTTCAATGCTTGTGCAAGATTTTTTTCCACTGAACATGTTCTTTTTGCGTTTTTTAATAAGACTGTATTTTAATAGTTCTAAATTAACAAAAGTGTTAGAAGATAGGATTTTCTGAGGAGGTGGAGCAAAATGGCCAAATAGAACCTTCCAACAATTGTCCCCCAATGGAATTATCAAGGAGAACAACTCTCCACTTAGAAAAGCACCTTCATAAGAACAAAATAATCACATGAGAGAATCAAGTACCTGGTTGTTGCACAATAACAAGAAAAGGCTAATTGAAGGGGACAGAAAGGACAGTTTTTCTTTGCCTACACCACCCGTCCACCAAACCCAGGGCAGCTCAGTGCAGAGAGAGAAACTGTGGGCTTGGGAGAAGCAGAGTGACATGAGTGTGGGGCTTTGCAATGGAACTCAGTGTCACCCCATCACAGTGGAACTCAGCACTGAATAGAATTCTGCCAGTTCTCACAGAGGAAGCATTTAGACAAGCCCTGGGCCAGAGAGAAATCTGCTGCCCCAGCAGGAAGAACCTGAGTCCTGGCTCACCACTGGCTGACTAAAGTGGCTTTGGACCCTGAACAAATTTCAGTGGCAGACAAGCTGTAGTGACTGTGGTCCTTGATTGAGCTACAGTGCTGCTCTGGTCTCAGAGGCTGTGAGCATGGGTGTGAAACACTGAATGAAACACCAACTGTGGTGGCCATGAGCGTGTCTGTGTCATCCCTTCCTCAATTCCAGGAAATGCAGCATGGAGTGAGACTCATTTCAATTGGGAGAAGGAAAAGGAAGAGTATAGACGATTTTGTCTTGCAACCTAGTATCACCCTAGCCACAGTTTATAAAACAGAGCACCAGGCAGAATTTCAAAGTCCCCTATTTCATGACATTCTTGGAAATGATGCTTCCTGGGAATGATGTTTTCTGGCCCTACCCCAGGACAGAAAGGAATCTGCTGACCTGGTGGGTTTGACGTGAGTCCCAGGTGGCTTCACCACCTGAAGACTAAAGTTACTGTGGACCTTGACTAAACATCAGTGGCAGTCACTCAGTAGTGGCCAAGCTGCAGGATTTGGGCAAGCCCTGATTCTGCCCTGGTGTCTTAGGCTGTGAGCTTTTGCTGTGACTTAGCATGTTGCCAGCTGCAGCAGGAATGGGAGTGGCCATGTTATCCCTCCCCTTAACTCTAGACATCCAAGAATGGTAAAAGACTCATTCCACTTGGGAGAAAGAGAAGGAAAAGAGCAAGAAACTTTTCATGGGGACGCAGAGAAATCTCCCTCATCTTCTCAAAGTACATCAGGACTGGTTATCCAGGAGTCTGCAAGAATCACAGCATATCTGAACTTAGGGCACCCTTTAGTGCTGAAATTGCTGCAGTGAACACAGGATTAGGAAACTCAACAGTCAGCCCTCTTTGAATTCTTGGAAGGTGCTCTGAAGTAGGATAGGTTCAAATAAGTCCAGACTTCGGAGATTGGAATAAATATCCAACTTCTCAATGAACAGACATTGAGAAATGTCCAAAAGCATAAAGAACAATTAGGAAAACATGACCTCAACAATAGACTAAGTAAGGTGCCAGGAACCAACCATAACTTGATGAAACTATGTGAACTCTCAGATAGAAAATTCAAAATAGCTGTTTTGAGGAAGCTATTTAAAGTTCAAGAAAACACAGTGAATCAATTAAAAAATTATCAGAGAAATTTTACAAGAGATTGAAATATTTTTTAAATCAAAAATAAATGCTAGAGCTGAAAAACACAATTAATGAACTGAAAATGCCCCAGAGTGTCTCAACAGCAGAACTGATCAAACAGGAGAAAGTATTAGTGAGTTTGAAGACGGCCATTTAAAAATAAAATCAAAAGAGAAGAAAATAAATGAAGAATGCAAAAGAATGAATTATACTTACAAGTGTACTTCAAGACACAAGATCAAGAAAACAGCCTCAGAAGGGCAAATCTAAGAGTCATTGGCCTTAAAGAAAGAGTACAGAGATAGGAATAAAAAGCCTATTCACAGAAATAACAACAGAGAACTTTACATATTTAAAGAAACATGAATATATGGGTACAAGAAGGACAGAGAACACCAAGACAATTCAATACAAATAAGAACACCCCAAGTCATATAATAATCAAAATCTCAAAAGTGAAGGAAAAGCGAGGATACTAAAAACAGCTGCAAAAAGAGGCAATTAACTTATAAAGAAGGTCCAATTCATATGGCAACAAATTTCTCAGCAAAAACCATATAGCCCAGAAGGGAATGGGAATTTTGTACCTAGCAAAGCAATCATTTAAGCATGAAGGAGAGATGAAGACTTTCCTTGTCAAACAAAAAATGAAAGAATTCATCACTATCAGACCTATCTGTCAGGAAATGCTAAATAGAATCTTCAGCCTAACAGAAAATGATACTACTGTGCAACAATAATTATCTGAAGGTATAAAAGCCCATTGGTAGGCACGCAGACAAATCTCAGAACACTTTTCAATATAGTAATTGTGGTGTGTAAACCATTCATATCTTTAGAAAAAAGACTAAAAGAAAAGCCTATCAAAATAATAACTACAACAATTTGTTTAAAATAGGAAATATATATATATTTTTATATATATATTTATTATATATATATTTATATATATATTTTTGTATATATATACACATTTTTTAATATATATATATATATACACACACACATTGAAATAACAAAAGTCGAAGAGTTGGGGGATGAGTAGAGTTAAAGTGTAGAGGGCCTTTTTTTTTTTTTTTAAAGTTTTTCCTTTGCTTGTTTATTTCTGTTTCCTTGTATTCAAAGTTAAGTTCTCATCAGTTTAAAAGTACTTGTTTTTACTATAAGGATTTTTGTAAGTCTCATGGTAACCACAAATAAAAACCCTATAATAAATACATCAACAATTTAAAAGCAAGAAATTTAAACATACCACCAGAGGAAATCACTTAACCACAAAGAAAGACAGTAAGAAAGAAAAAGAGGACTTATAAAACAACCAGAAAACAAGTAAGAAAACTACAGTAGTAAATTCTAACTGTATGTTCCATTAAGTATGCGTTCTGCAGAGGTAAATGAATTTATATTCATACTTACTACAAGATTTCACAAAATTGCAGTTTTAATACAAAGAACAAGAGCAATTGTTAACAAGAACATTAAGCTGCCTAGTGAGCTGGAATTCTGAAGTTAAATTAATAGAGTAGCCTGTTTACATATCAATAACAGTATGAAAATCAGGTCTAAATAATGGTGGAAGAATTGCAAATGGATCAACAAACTCTCAGTAAATGAATGTTTGTATGTTGTGTAATGCAAAACTGGTACTTATTGATGCATTTAAATACTATGCAACATATTCATGAATATGCTTTATGCGTATCTTGTAACATTAGAGCTATAAGCAATTCATGTTAAGTTTGTGCAGAATACAAATATTATTTATGCATTTTTAAAAGTTAAATAGCTAATCAAAATTAAAATATTTCACTTCATTTCCTTTTGTCAGCAAGAGATTATTTGGTTAGCATATTTGCCTAAAAGAATAAAAATTTTCTGCTAAACTGTGTTTGCTTTTGCTAAGGCAATTGTAACTGTAAGATATTTCAGTCAATCTAAGTGGAATGTTTGGCTGCTCTTTACAGTTTTCTGTTAAGATACAAAAGTTGATAAGTTATGTAATTAGGACTAGTGGCTTGGAGTCATACATTCTTAATCCTCTCTACTTCTCCTTTAGAGGACAGGAAGTCTAGCATTTATTACTTCTTTCTCAGAAATTAGGAAATTAGCCATCTTGGAAGTAATGTGGATCCCAGAATTAACTGTTAATTAACTGATCCTTACATAAAACATAAATTTACAAGGCCATTAGTTTTCTTAATAACAAAGTAAAGAAAAATATGCAATGCACAGAGATCTGAGATACACTTTAGATGCAATCACATTTGACAAAAGTTTTATTAGTGTTACCTTAGATTCCTAGCATAATTAACTTACAAGGAAACCACAATCTAGCCTACTGTTTTTTCTTTTTCGTTGTTCTTTTTCTTTTCTTTTCTGTTTTTCTTTCATTGACCAGTGATTGTCAATTTTTATTACACATTAAAATCATCTGGGGTTTAAAAAAAATCAATTCATACTGATACAGACAGGAGACAGCCAAATGCTACTCAGGTCATTGTGCACAAGGGGCTTGCCTAAACATGCCCATTGTGAAAAATTTTGTCCCTTAATACATGCATCGTAAGGGAAATAAGTCACTGTGGAGTGGCTCAGATTAAGGGCCTACATGAGCACTGGGAGAATGGTGTGGGGCCTCCAGCAATTTATGCCTTATGCAGGGGAGGAGCCAGGACTCTTCAACTCTGTGTGGTGGACTGGTATTCGATCTATGAGATGGGAGCCTGTTGGTAGGACCCCGTTTTTCTTTGCTGAGAGCTTTCTTTTTGCCTAATAAATCCATCCTCCTCACCCTTCAATGTCTTCACGTGCCTAAGTTTTCCTGGTCGTGAGACAAGAACCTGTATTTTAGCTGAACTAAGGAGCAAAAAAAAAAAGTCCTGCATCAATTTTAATTCAGAGTATCTGAGTGTGGGGCTCAGATACGAGTATTTTTCTAAGGAAAAAAATGCCATTTAGTATATATGTTTTCATTCTTATTTCTGTCACTTGAAAGCTGATATCTATATATTTCTCCTGGAAATTATAGAAAGAATAGTATACCAATTTTCTCTTCTGATATTAGAAATTTTAACAAAAAGCAATATACTAAAAATCTAACAAAGGTGTGCTAGTTGTATAAATTTGGGTAAATTGCTTGAACTCTCTTGTCCTGGGCATACCTGGAAATGAGGAAGTAAAGAGTGTTTAGAACACATTATGTTCTAGATCAGCAAGTAATATTAATTGTGTATCACAATTACTAGGCTTCCTTTATTTTGAGAAAATGTCTGGACATCCACAAACATATGAAACCATAATTTATATTTAGGCTTTCTTTCAAGTAAAATGATATTCCAAAAACAAAAAGCTGCAAGTTCAGCTCATAACTCAAACAATTGTTCAAGTGATCTCACTCAAGATAGCCTCATACTTATGCATGCAACTGAAGGGCTTTATGTGTATTTCTCATTTTGTGATACAGAATATTAAAAAAGATATTAAGAGTAGAGATTTAATAAATTTTTTAAAAGTACTGCTTTATCTAGAACATTCATAAATGAAACTGAACTTTTGTTCCCATGAGGTTGCATTGTGCAAATGACAACATAATGAAGAAGAAATATAAAGTTTTCCTATTACTATGTAACTCATTTTTATCTTATAGATTCCTGAATTTATCTCAGAAACCCTCCAGGGATCTGACGGTCCACTTTGAGAACCACTGGTATAAAGACAGACGAGTAATCTTTTTAAGAAAAGTAAATTATGGCACCATATTCTAATGTATCTTGCTGTCTCTGGTTTTAGCTTCCACCCGCCCCAACCTTCGCTAAGCTACTGGATGGATCTCTGGTTCTCACATAAAAATCTTCAATAATTTTCCATTGTTCTCAAGATAAATTCCAAAGCCCTTCACAGGGCCTACATATCCTTCACTTCCTAGATTATGTGTCTGTCTCCCCAGCTGCCTCTCCAAGTCTAATGATATTATACTCATTTCCTCAAAGCACAAAGCTTCTTTGTTCTTATAGGATTTTCTACTGTTGTTGTTTTTTGTTTTTTTTTTAATTTTTTTTCCATTTGGAAATGTTTAGTTCTCCATTTCTGTTACTTGAATCATTTATGCTGATCCCGAAATTTTCATCAATTCCAGGGTCTGGTTGATTTTCTATAAGTATGTCATAGCCTTTCATACATTTCCCATGAAATTATCAATCTCACTGTGCTGTAATTTTGTTCACTGTAACGTCCCTTCTCTGTTCATTGCACAAGTCTATAAACTCCTTGGATAAAGTATAAAATTTGTCTTACTCAAGTTTCACCTGTATTTTCAAAGAGAGACATTTGAAAGATAAATTTTATCTGGCTAATATTAATATTTTCTTGTAGCCTAACATAGCTGCATTTTAATGCTTGCAAATAGTATTCCCCAACAAAGTAAAATGAAAATGAAAAAGAGAGTCAAAAATTATATGATTACACATGTACACATATTGATATATTCACTACATTTTTTGTACTATATTGTGACTAGTGAGCAAACTGAAGGACATATTTTACAAAGTTTTAGAATTTTATCAGGATAAAATAAATAGAACACTCAGAACTCAATGCCATGAGCCACCATGATGGGTCACAAAAATAATGCTATATGACATCAGGAGAGATGCCAAGGGATTGTATTTATTTCACATCCAATTCCCAGTTTCTTGTCTAATATAAATTTCAAATTTAAATCTAAGGGCTCAGAGAATAATAGTTCATTTAAAAAAAATCTTATTTATTAATATATATTTAACAATTGTTTTGCATTTTTGAGTACCTGTAATGAAATATATTAATGTAGTAATCAATACAGTTAGCTCTAGCTTACAGTGATATTATTTATGATTGTACTATCTCCCTGGTAACTGTTAAATGTGAGTTTTGTAGGAATATCTTTTGGATTTTGTACTCTTTTACTTCTATTTTTTTTCATCTCAAATTAGAAAAAAAATGGAGACCAAATTCTTATTTGTGAGAATGAGTTAACTCTATTTTTGGCTGTCTCATTTTGAGCATTTAACTGTCATAGGGCAGAGCACAGACCATTTCATCCATTTTAAAATAATACACTGTCTCTTTGGAGACAGTCCTGTCATTTGTTTTCATTTTACTGAGGCGTCTGTCTTTAGATTGAAATATTTATTAAAGGGAAAAGTCCAACTCCCTGAGACATGTAACCAAAGGATGAGATTTCTTAATTCCCACTGTATCTGAAACACATTCTTCTAGCTATTTTAGCATAGTAGGTTATAAGCTGCATTTTAAAATACAGTGTGTTGATCAAACTATTGAGCCTCGAGAGAAACAGGTTCTTGTTTAAATTAAAAATTTATTATTCACTGTTCATCTTCGCATACATTATGCATTCTAGTCATTGTTCATGCTCACCGTGCTTCTTTAAAAAATAATCCATAAAAAGCATACCAACCTAGTATATAAAATTGGTTTCTGCCTCTTTGGTTTAAAGATATGGGAAGGTGATTTGCAATGAATTTCTTTACAAAACATTTAATTTTTATAAAGAAACTCTCTTGCTTTTTACCTTACTATTGTAAACATAAGATTTAGGTTAAATTACTTCAAAATGTCTTCAAATGCAATACAGAACAGGTTGCCAAACACATGTCAGAATTAGACTGGGTAAATATTTCCTTCTGTTAACGTGAATATCTTTCGTCATCATTGTTTTGTGGAATGGGAAGTTGTAAAAAGATCTTTGTAAACCCTGGAGAATTATAAATATAGTATGCTTTGTATAGATAAAGACAAAAACATTAATTTTCAATAATAATTTTACTAATCACACAGAAGTTATATAAGGGCAATCAGACCATCTTCCTGATGTATATAAAATAATTCTGAGAGAAAAAAAAGACTTTTTTACTATGCTAAAAAATGGCCATGAAAAATAGATACAAACGTAAAAGAAATCATGAATTAAAGGCAGAGAGACACTTTTTTGATTTTCAAATGTGTTCAGTGAAGGAGGAAAATACCATCATACAAAAAATAGCTGTGTTAAGTGTTTTTTCTTTAATTTCAAGAATGAATATGTGTAATTTAGAAGAATGAGCTGGGTGCGGTGGCTCACGCCTTTAATCCCAGCACTTTGGGAGGCCAAGGCAGGAGGATCACTTGAGGTCAGGAGTTTGAGACCAGCCTGTGCAACATGGTGAAACCCATCCCTCTACTAAAAAAAAAAAAAAAAAAAAAAAAAATTAGCTGGGCAGTGGCAGGCACCTGTAATCCCAGCTACTTGGGAGGCTAAGGCAGGAGAATACCTTGAACCTGGGAGGTAGAGGTCGCAGTGAGCTGAGATCGTGCCACTGCACTCCAGCCTGGGTGACAAGAACGAAACTCCATTTAAAAAAACAAAAAGAATGAAAATGAATATAAATATATATGAATATATTCATACATATGTATATCAGTTGTTATTCAGAAATGATACCAAATTTGTCAGAGAAACAGTAACAAAAGCTACATATTTACCATCTGGAGCTGCAGTAGATAATATCTTTTTTAGCAAATAATTTTTTCTTAGTTTTTAAATCATTTAAGTAATTTGGCTGGACCGTCTCTTAATAATATGTTATCCAGTGTTGCTTTTTTCTTCCTACAAAATGTAAAGTAGAAGTTACTGCCATGATCATTCATGGAAGAAACATATTTGAAATATCAGCTTCATTACAATGTAGAGTTAAATTATTAATCAAGTATTCCATAACAAAACTTTTGTTAGTAGATAATTGATATGGTTTGTCTTTGTGTCCCCACTCAAATCTCATCCTGAATTGTAAGACCATTGTCGGGGGAGGAACCTGGTGAGAGGTAATTGAATCATGGGGGCAATTTACCCCCAGGGTGTTCTCATGATAGTGAGTTCTCATGAGATCTGACAGTTTTATAAGGGGATTTCCCCTTCGCTCATTTCTTATTTCTTCTTCCTGTTATTATGTGAAGAAGGACATATTTGCTTCCCTTCCTCCATGATTGTAAGTTTCCTGAGACTTCCCCAGCCATGCAGAACTGTGTCAATTAAACCTCTTTTTAAATAAATTACCCAGTCTTGGGCAGTTCTTTATAGCATCGTGAGAATGGACTAATACAATAATATAACATATTGCCTTCACCAGAAACCACGAATGAAGATACCAATTAATTCTTTCTCTAAATTTATCTATTGAAAAGAGGTTTGTTTGAATATTTAGGAAGTCATATGATCAGAGGATACTATGAGTGACTGATCAAACTCATATTCCATATTTGATCAATGGGAGAGCAGTCACGCAAAAGCAATTTAAATCTCTTGGTTCTCTAGTGAGAATAGTAAATTCACAGTTTTAATTTTAGAAGAAAAATCTAAAAAAAATTCAGAGAAGAAAAGTTATTTCTACAAGGATATAATTTGTAGCTTTGATTAAAACCATATCAAACATTTTATCTGAAGATTAATTTTAGCTAAACAAGTGTTTTGTTGTATTCAGTAGTAGAAACAGATTTCCAACTTTGATCCAGTAATGCCAGCAGCAACCAACTTTAAGATTTGATTAGAAAACATTATCTAGTTGTAGCTATAATTTTCATCTTTATGTTTACCTTTATATAGATGATTAGACTTACTGTCTACTAAAGCACTTTCCATTGGAAAAAAAAAATTCTCTTAGTTGTATTTTCTGAAAGTTACCATGGTATAGTTTGCTATATCTATTTAAAAAGGTCTTTTAGATTATTTAAGGTAAAGAGAGATTCTTTATACACATAATATTTTTTCTTCCTTAGTCTGTCATTTTCAGTTTCTCTCTGATGATGTATTTTTATATGTAAATTTTAAAACTTCACATAGTTCAATATTTCAAGTTTTTTAAATTATTTTTTCTAAGAATATTGAGGAAATAATAAAGACAATTCTCCTTCTTAGAATTGTCTGTAAGAGTGATGAAAATAGGACTGAGTATTCAAACAGCGAAATCATGATTGGAGCCATGACATATGTAATATTTTTCTTAAATGCTTTAAAGCCAACTATTTAAAACCACTTTAAAAATTAAGTAAATACTTATATTTCTCTTAATAATCTTCTAGTGTTCACAAATTTTCTGTATAACATGTTTACGGTGAATTTCTACAACAAATATATTACCCATATCAAGCATTTACAGTAACACACTGATATCTTTCTAATATTCACTAAGTTTGCTCAACAGTGAATTTCCAAGGCATGGATAATTTAAAAGCTTCTGTGATTCTGGTTTGCTTCTGGATTTTTTTTTCTTCCGGGGGAGGTGTGGGCAGGGAAGGAGTGTGAGGCATAAGGAAAGTTCTTACTAGAAATATCTCGCCTGTCACTATATGCACTATAGATCAATTTGGCATATAATGTGAAGTATAAATTTATGTTTGACTTTCTTCTCATTTTACTTATTAAATAAGACATTCTATACTCAGAGACTTGATTAGGTTTATAAGTATATTTGGCTTTATTTCTGGATGGTAAATCTCTTCCACTTATACATGTTTGTATTTATTTGGCAACCTTCTACTGTTTGATTGCAAATACAGAATAATAAGATTTGAATAAAACTAAGGTGAAATTCTTCATTCTCAAATAATCCTTTCATTGATGAAACTTTATTCTTCCTTTTGTGGATAGGGGCTTCTTTAAAAAAATGTTACATTGCTGAATGCAAATTTCTTTGTTGACATGTAACATGTATAACTTTTAAACTAACCTACATTGTTATGTAATTGCTATTATAAGTATTGGTAAAATAATAAAAAACAATAGATTTACCAGAAATATAAATCATTCATAAAATTAACTTTGAACAACTAAATCAATCTGATACCTTCACTGGTAATAGTTCTAATCAATTAATGTTGATTTCCACCCAGTAAGTATGACTCAAGACTAAGATCAATATGATTAAGAGATAACTATAATCATTAGACACACTGATAATAGCAAAATGTATTCACCAGCTTTCTCATGAAGTGGTTTATTTGAAAAACAAGTGTAGATAAGTGTGAAGTTTAAGGAGTGAAGACACAATTAATATTAATGATAATGTGACAAGTCTACAAGAACATTTCTTTTAAAAAACTGCATCCTTTACAAAGAGATATCAGAAAGAAAATCTCTTAAGTAACTTGGTTAATAAAACATTTGTATCTGCATATATGTATGACATGTTTTTGAGGCACAAAGACTAAAGTAGGAAGAGAGACTCAATGAATCTTAGTAACATTGTAAAATATTAACAAATATGATATACAATAACAGTTTTTCTAAATGAAACTAGCACATGGGGATAATTTCAGGAATTTGGAAGTAGTTTGCACCCATGACTTAAAAATACCTGTATGAATATTATTTGTTGTCCACAATGTAATACAAGACATGATCACAAATGTATAGCTGATGGCATTGAACAAGTAAATACAATGTATATTGTGAATTCAAGAACAAAAGCATCAAATGTAATAGTAAATAATTTATCTTTCAATTCTGTGCAATTCTCCCAATGTGTAATTATGCATTCATTATTAAAACCCTTTGACTGATACATGACTACACCATTAGTGTGTAAATAACAGGAGACCAAGAACATAATATCAAATTTTTACCATAACTTGCTCAGACAGAATTTGCTCACTTACTGTAAGACATTCCTTGAGAAAATTGTAATTTCTTTCACTTTCAACATATTATCTGCAGACATTAAATGCTAATAATATTCATTTTGTAATATTCTGTAGAAGAGCAATGAACTAATACATGTAAAACATTTAGCAGATTTCCTAGAACTTCGTAAGTAGTCAAAACATGCTGTCTCTTTATTGATTACCTACCATCTTCTCTACCATAAAACCGAACAATTTAAAATTGGTACATTATACTTAAGAAATAGGTATTAGACTTGCATCAGAAAACTGGCAAATGTAATTTTATATATATATATATATATATATATATATATATATATATACACACATATACACAGTTCAGGTATCCTAAGTATTATAATCAAAATAGGTTATATGTCCAAGGAAGACAGAATGATCAAAATCATTTTGGACTTTACAGGTAATTTAAAGACACTGGTGAATTAATATTTTCAGACTAAAATTATCTGATTTTATTTTACAAAGATCTTATTAGTGACTGAATGGAGTGGGAGAAAGGAAAATGGAAAGCAATTACAATATTCCAACCAATGAATGACAATGATTTGGATGAAAATTATGAAAAAAGATTAAATAAACTAAATTTAACAGCCAAAAATTACATCTTTGTCCTAAAGTAGTGTGAATTGAATTGGGTTTTCATCTGTTGAAATCAAAAAGAACTACTTAAACAAATCATATCTGATTCTGCAGTTAAGTAAGATAATGCATGAAAAATTCCCTTGAATTTGGCATTAAATATGACAGCATTGAAGCCAGTTGTGATTATACTTATTTTAACAAATTACTAAAAATCTCCTTTGATATGCTTGTAAATGTGTGCAATATGAGAGCTATATTAGATTAAAATTATTTTTATAGAAGTGTTCCAAAACTATGAAGGTTAAAGTTAATTGAGGTGTCTGCTGTTTTATTTTTTGTATAAATTAATTAAATTTAAATATAAAATGTTGTTTTTAAAACTGTTGGTACAGAAAAATTGAAATAATATTTAATGGGTTCAATAAAATAATAGAAATTTAAAGCCACTTTAAAATATTGGAATTATAGACTAAATCTAGCTAGTTTAATTTATAGAATATATGTTTTTAATTATGAAAAATTATAATCTTCACTATATCAATTTGTATGATACAAGGTGGCATAAACTTGGGTTAATAGAAATTTACCTTAATAATATCTAATGTTTTAGAAGTTCCTAAACCAGTCAGATCGCCTGAGGTGAAATGGTGGATAAGAGACAGGACTGATGTGCAGTTTCCACTTGGATAGATAGAACAGCCTGTGGAGACTCACATTATCAACTTTTGCTCCAAGAGCCAAAGCAGGAACACACCAGAAAAAACAAAATAATATTCACAGATCCTTTGAAAGAAGTGGCTTACCACTGCAAACTCCATGAGATAGCCAGAAAAGTGTGAGTTCCCAAAGCATGAGTGGGGAAAAAGTCTGTCTCTGAACACACATCCTCACTGGGGAACCCGAAAATCCAGATCATGGGAGAATAATTTAACCTTACCTAGAGCTGAAATGGATTTAGAGAGCCAAGTGAAATATAAAAGTAGAAGATGTAGTGGGAAGAGCCCTGTAGGCAGTTCTAGTTTCCAGCTTGAGCCCAGGAAAGCCATCCCTGGCTTTATCTCCAAGGGGTTCTTGGGGAAGGCAGCCAGTGGAATTGGGGAGGGGCAATTGGGCAAAGGAAGCTTCTAGCTAAACTTGGTAATAATTTTGATGGAGCACAAATTTTCCTGAGCAGAATCTGGGGTTGGGCAAACAGAAAGTACAGATACAAGCATAGAAGCTGCAGCTGAAGGTGCAGTCAGGTGGGAAAGGGCAAGGCCTGAGAGCCCTGCTTGCTTTCTCAGTGCAGAGGCTTGTAGCCTGGGGCAATATCTCAGCTCTGCTCACCAGCTGCCTGGATATAAATTCGGTACTGTTGGCAGGGCATGGCAGGAGTGAGACTGGCCTTGATGGCTGTGTGGGAGCTGGGTAAGGCCATTACTGCCAGCATTCCCCCACTTCCCCGGTGACCTGTATGATGCAGAAGAGGCAGCCATAATCCCCCTGGAAACATAATCCCATTGGCCGGAGAACCACCCACCATGCCCCACAGTGGCTGCAGCAAGCCCTGCTCAAGGAGAATCTGAGCTCAGACACACCTAATCCTACCCCTACTTAATGATATTTCTCTACTCACGCTGGTAGCTGAAGACAGAAGACAAACTCTTAGGAACTCTATGGCCCTGTTCATCACCTGTGAAACTCGAATACTTCTTCAACAGACTCAGCTAACACATAAGGATTCATATAAACTTAAGGTAAAGGAATGGAAAAATATATCCTATGCAAATGGAAGGCAGAAGTGAGCAGGAGTACCTATACCTATTTTTAATAAGACAAAACAGACCTTAGAGCAACAACAGTTAAAAAAGACAAAGAGGGATATTATATAATGATAAAAGAATTAGTCCAAAAGGAAAATATCACAATCCTAAATATAATATGCACCTAACACTGTAGCTCTCAAATTTATAAAATAATTACTATTTGACCTAAGAAACGAATATAGTGTGTGACTTCAATACTCCACTGACAGCGCTAGACAGATCATCAAGACAGAAAGTAAACAAACAAACAATGGACTTAAACTACACTCTAAGCAAATGGACTTGACAGGTATTTACAGAACATTCTACCCAACAACTTCAGAATATACATTGTTTTCATCAGCACATGAAAGATTCTCCAAGATAGAGCATATGATAGGCCACAAAACAAGTCTCAATAAATTTAAGAAAATCAAAAGTGTATTAAGTATTCTCTCAGTGGAATAAAATTGGAAATTAACTCCAAAAGGAACCCTCAAACCTATACAAATACGTGTAAATTAAATAATCTGCTCCTGAATGATCATTGGGTCAACAATGAAATCAAGATGGAAATGTAAAAATTCTTTGAACTGAATAGTAATAGTGACAAAACCTATCAAAACCTCTGGCAAAGAGCAAAAAGTGAGGCTAGGAGGAAAGTTCATATCATTAAATACCTACATCAAAAAGTCTGAAAGAGCACAAATAGACAATCTAAGTTTACACCTGAAGGAACGAGAGAAATAAGAACAAACCAAACCCCAAGTCAACAGAAGAAAAGAAATAACAAAGATTAGAGCAGAACTACATGAAATTGAAACAATAACAACAAAAAAATACAAAAGATAAATGAAACAAAAAGCTGATTCTTTGAAAAGATAAACAAAATCAATGGTCCATTAGCAAGGTCAACCAAGAAATGAAGAGAGAAGATTCAAATAAGCTCAATTAGAAACAAAATGGGAGACATTACAACTGATACCACGGAAATACAAAAGATCATTCAAAGTTACTATAAACACTTTTACTCACATAAACTAGAAAACCTAGAGGAGATGAATAAATTCCTGGACATATACAAACCTCCTAGATTAAATCAGGAAAAATAGAAACTCTGAACAGACCAATAACAAGTAGTGAGATTGAAAGTGTAATAATAACTAAAAAATGCCAACATAAAAAGAGTCCAGGACTTGATGGATTCACAGCTGGATTCTATCAGACAATCATTCAAAGAAGAATTGGTACTGACCCTGCTGGGAATATTCCAAAAGATAGAGAAAGAGGGAATCCTCCTTAAATCATTCTGTGAAACCAGTATTACCCTAATACCAAAACCAGGAAAGGACATGACAAAAAATAAAACTATAGACCAATATCCCTGATGAACATAGATGCAAAAATCCCAGAAAAGTAATAGTTAACAGAATCCAATGGCATATCAATAAGATAATACACCGTGATCAAGTGGGTCTGTTGGTTTAACATATGCAAGTCAATAAATGTGATGCACCACATAAAGAGAATTTTAAAAAATCACATGATTATCTCAATAGATGCATTTGACAAAATTCAGCATCCTTTTATGATTATAACTCTCAGCAAAATTGGCATAGAAGGGACATAGTTTAAGGTAATGAAAGCTATTTACGACAAACCCACAGCCAACATTATACTGAACATGGAAAAGTTGAAAGCATTCTCCTTGAGAAACGGAACAAGATAAGGATGCTCAATTTCACCACTTCTATTCAATATAACAGTGGAAGTCTTGGCCAGAACAATCAGACAAAAGAAAGAAAGCACATCCAAATTAGTCAGGAGGAAGTCAAACTGTCGCTGTTCACTGATGATATGATTTTATACCTAGAAAACCCTAAAGGTTCATCTGAAAAGATTCTAGATCTAATAAATGAATTCGATATTGTTTCAGGATACAAAATCAGCGTACATGCTCAGTAGCACTGCTATACGCCAACAGCGACAAAGTTGAGAACAAATTAAGAACTCAACTTTTTTTACAACAGCTGCAAAAGAATTAAAAAACTCAGGAATATACCTAACCAAGGAGATAAAAAATGTCAAGAAAAACTATAAAACACTGCTGAAAGAAATCATAGAAGAGAAAAACAAATGGAAACACATCCTATGTTCGTATATGGGTAGAATCAATATTGTGAAAATGACCATAATGCCAAATGCAATCTATAAATTCAACGCAATTCCCATCAAATTATCATCATCATTTTCACAGAACTAGAAAAAACAATCATAAAATTTACACTGAACAAAAAAAGAGCCTGCATAGCCAAAGCAAGACTAAGCAAAAAGAACAAATCTGCAGGTATCACATTACCCAACTTCAAACTCTACCGCAAGGTTATGGCGCTTGTATAAAAGTAGGCTCATTGACCAATGGAACAGAATAGAGAGCCCAGAGAAAAATTCAAATATTTACAGCCAATTGATCTTCAAGAAAGCAAACAAAAAGATAAAGTAGGGAAAGGACATCCTATTCAATAAGCGGTACCGGGATAATTGGCAAGCCACATGTATATAGAATGAAACTGGATCCTCATCTCTCATCTTATACAAAAATCACTCAAGATGGATCAATGACTTAAATCTAAGACCTGAAACCATAAAAATTATAGAAGATAACATCAGAAAAACTCTTCTAGACATTGGCTTAGGCAAACAGTTCATGCCCAATAACCCAAAAACAAATTCAATGAAAGAAAAGGTAAATAGATGGGGCTTAATTAAACTAAAAAGCTTCTGCACAGCAAAAGAAATAATCAGCAGATTAAACAGACAACACACAGAGTGGGATAAAATATTCACAAACTATGCATTCAACAAAGGACTAATATCTAAAATCTACAAGGAACTCCAACAAATCAGCAAGAAAAAAATAAATAATTCCATCAAAAAGGGGGCTAAGGAAATGAATAGACAATTCTCAAAAGAAGATATACAAATGGCCAAGGAACATGAAAAAATGCTCAACATCACTGATGATTAGACAGATGCAAATCAAAACCACAATGTAATACTACCTTACTCCTGCAAGAATGGCCATCATAAAAAAAACGAAAATATAATAGATGTTGTCATGGATGTGGTGAAAAGGGAACACTTTTACACTGCTGGTGGGTGTGTAAACTAGTACAACCACTATGGAAAACAGTATGGAGACTGCTTAAAGAACTAAAGGTAGATCCACCATTTGATTCGGCAATCCCACTACTGGGTATCAATCTAGAGGAAAATAAGTCATTATATGAAAAATACAGTTTCACATGCATGCTTATAGCCATACAATTTGCAATTACAAAAATATGAAAGCTGCCTAAATGCCCATCAACCAACAAGTAGATAAAGCATGTATATATACACACACACACAGCATGGAATACTACTCAGCCACAAATAGGAATGAAATAATGGCATTATTGCCTATTGATGGAATTTGAGATCATTATTCTAATTGAAGTTATTCAGGAGTAGAAAACCAAACATTGCATGCTCTCACTTACAAGTGGAGGCTAAGCTATGAGGACACAAGGGCATAAGAATGACATAATGGACTCAGAGGACTTGGGGGAATGGTGGGAGGAGGGGGAGAAGAAAAGACTACACATTGGCTACAGTGTACACTGCCAGGGTGATGAATGCACCCAAATCTCAGAAATTACCATTGAAGAATTTATCCATGTTACCAAACATCGCCTGTTCCCCATAACTACTGAAATAATTTTAAAAATAATAATTCCAAACTGAAAAAAACATGCAGTCAAAAGCCTCCAGCCAAAAAATTCTAATCATTGTGATTGAATGCAAAGGCTGAATAGTGTTGTTTAGATGTTAATAAATTGAGAGGCTGAAGTGGTGGTACTACTTCCAGACAAAGTAGAATCAAGAGCAAGGAAAATTACAAGGAATAAAAAAAGGGATAATTATATAATGATAAAAGGGTCAATTCACCAAGAGGACATAATAATTGTAAATATGGATGCACTGAACAACACAGCCTCAAAATAAATAAAATACTGATAGAACTAAAATTAGAAACAGACAAATCTGCAATTGTAGTTGGAGACTTCAACATCCCTCTCTCAACAATTGATGGAACACTATTCGGAAAGTCGGCAAGGATATAGAAAAGTTCAACAACACCAAACTCAACCTGATCTACCTGATATTTATGTAACACTCCATCCAACAACAACAAAATACACATTCTTTTCAAGTAACCAACAGATAGATAGATAGATAGATAGATAGATAGATAGATAACACACACACACATATATGTGTATATAGATAGATAGATATAGATATAGATATATAGATACATAAACTGTGTCCTGGGTTATAAATTTTTAAATAAGCAGAAGACATGAATATATATTTTACCAAAGTGTGTATACAGTGGGCAAATATGCCCAGAGGTTCAACATCACTAATCATTAAGGAAATGCAAATTAAGACTATGCTGAGATACCACCATACATGTATTAAAATAGCTTTCAAATAAAAAATATAATGGAAATACCAAATGCTGGTGAGTATGCAGAGAACTGGATGTCTCATATATTTCTGGTGGGAATAGCTTGGTAGTTAGACATATACTTCCCATGTGACTCATCAGTCACACTCTTTGGCATTTATCCAAAGAAATGGAAACTCATGTAAAACAAACTTGTACACAATTGTTCCCACTTTCTTATTTAAATTTGAAAAAAATCATAAACAAGCAAAATGGCCCTCCATAGGTGAATGAGCAAACTGTGATACATCTATTTGAAGACTCTCATTCAACAATAAAAGGAAGAGAAAATTGAAAAAAAGAAGTCCATAAACTCAATATAAGCTCTAGTTGTGTTTGCCTAATTGATGAAATGAAAATAAAATTAGTTGATATCAATGGCATACATGCTTATGTAAATTACTCAAAGTTCTTTCTGAAATATTAGACCATTAATATTTGCCACAATTTAATATAGATATAGATAACAGTTCAGAAATATGTCTGATGGTGCCAAAAATCATGACATAAGAAATTCATGATTATAAAATTTGCAAAGAGATGATATGAGGACACAATAACTGAATTCAGATGACTTAAAAGTTGTTCATGTAAAATTTTCATATATACTATTCCAGAGAAAAGATCTACATTATGTGATAGAAAAAGTAAAATGTTGGAAGCTGCAAAGAGAAACCAAACAATTGAATATAAGGAAGAGCATAGTAAGATTCTTACCTACATCTTAACAATCTTACAAAGTATTCCGCTATCCCTCATTATAAATGTTCAAAGCCAGGGCAGTTATCAGTTTAGAAGACTGGAGGTGACATGTGAAAAATGAAAATGAGTGGTTGAGTCTCAGGTCTTTTCAGATCCTAATTTTTCATGCTTCAATAATATCTGTGGGAAGTTTAGATAGGTAGATGACAGATGGTAGATAGATACATAGATAGCTAAACTGTCAGTCAATTAAAAAATTACACAATTCAGGATAAATTATAATAAAGCTTAAAGATATATTGAAAAATCCAGCCTCACAATATATTTAAATTACATTATATTGACTTACTTCTCACCATCCTTTTAGTTTTACTAATTGAAATAATGTACTCTTGTCCCTAGATCTAAAAAAAAAAAAAGCAAGTCTTGTCTTATCTAGACAAGAATTCTGGCAGTTCCTAAAGGTTGTCTGCTTAATCTTATGAGGCAGACGGTTGGTTGATAACACCTTTAAACAAAGACTCAATTCAATCATTAGAGCAGAAGAACACGACATTAATCAAAATTCTAAATTGATCCAGTGATAAGTTTACTTGCCTACCACAGCTCAGGCAGCTTCAGGCTGGGAGCCTGTGGTGGGAAAGAACATGACTGACTCCTGTAATTCCTTACTGGCTGCCTCTCTTCTTATTCCTACTCCTTTCCAGCTGCTCCATTGATCTCTGCGGAAGGAAAGGCACAGGAATACCGCAGCTCATACTTTAATCAGTACTTTCCTAAACTGACTTCATTCTCTATGGACTATGCTGCAGTTTAAAGATGACTCTTTTATCTTCTAGGACACAATTTTGAGGCTATTTGGACATTCCATACAAGGTTGGTCCAAGTGCATTTTGCTTTAGTGTTTCAGATTCGTCTGTATTTTTTTTTTTTTTTTTTTTTGAGACGGAGTCTCGCTCTGTCACCAGGCTGGAGTGCAGTGGCACGATCTCGGCTCACTGCACCCTCCGAATCCCGGGTTCAAGCGAGTCTCCTGCCTCAGCCTCCGGAGTAGCTGGGATTACAGGCACGCGGCACTACGCCCAGCTAATTTTTGTATTTTTAGTAGAGACAGGGTTTCACATGTTGGCCAGGATGTTCTCAAACTCTTGACCTCGAGATACGCCCACCTCGGCCTCTCAAAGTGCTGGGATTACAGGCGTGAGCCACCGCGCCAGGCCGATTCATCTGCATTCTAATGAATCACTTGGTACTCCATCCTCAGTCCTCATTCATTCACTCCCAGCTTCTTGCTACTGGGTTCTTGATACCTATCTATTTTGTCCTGTATGCACTTTTGCTTCTGTCTCTCATGTGGGCCACATATCCACTTCTGGAAACCGATGTGAAATCCCTGCCCAGTAAATTAGGAAAATGGAAGCAATCCTGTATCAGTGACGCTCCCCAGTCTAGCATCCACGCTATCAGAGAAACTCTGGTCCTCGATATTTCTCAGGCTGCTTCTACACCACCCCACACACCACGAGTGTTTGCCACTTATTAAAGGTTTTTTGGTCCCAGCCAAAATCTGCTTAGGTTTGACGGGAGGGCACCAGAACTAGGCTTCTCATGATGGAGAACTGGATGAGATCACACCAAAGATTTCTCCTAAGATACCATCCTCACAAGATGATCTCACTCATTCTCCCAAAATCTTTGTGTTTTCAAAGTATTTGAAGGTGTTCAAAATCAAAGAAATTGCTTGAAGTCAGTATTATTTGAAAATAAGTGCGTAGTTATTTAGCAAATCACTTTCAAATAACGTGTCAGTTTTACCTTGGTGTCCAGCATTAACTTCTGATCTAAAAATCCTGCTTTAAAGAGAATTATAGAGAGAAAATCAAGATGTATGCTGGAGTTTTTAGTGTCTATTGTTTCCATCTTTATGTTCCTGCGTATCTAGGGTTTAGCTCCCACTTACAAGTGAGAATGTGATTTTTTTTTTCCTGTTTCTTCATTAATTCTCTGAGGATAATGGCCTCTGGCTGCCTCAATTTTGCTGCAAAGGACACAATTTTATTCTTTTTATGGCTATGTAGTATTCCATGGTGTATATGTACCACATTTTCTTTATTATATCCACCACTGATGGACACTAGGTTGGTTCCATGTCTTTGTTATTGTGAATAGTGCTATGATAAACATGAGTGTAGGTGTGTTTTTGGTAGAATAATTTACTCTCCTTTGGGTATATATCCGGTAATGGGATTGCTGGGGTGGTAGCAGAGAGAGAGAGATGAGCTGAAAAACTTCCTATTTGGTGCCATGTTCACTATCAGGGTGAAAGGATAAATAGAAGCCCTAACTGCAGCATCACACAATATACTGTTGTAACAAACCTGCATATATCCCCCTTGAATCTAAAATTAAAATTAAAAATAAGTTGGAGACAAGAACCCAAACTGCCGGTAGCTGAGTGAAGGGCTGTGCTGGAGTGCCCATAATAGGAGCAGTGAGTAAAACAGGAACAAGTAAGTCCCTTCTTCCCTCCTCCCATCTTTCAATATTCCTTTTCTGCTCTTTTTGGCATAGATAAACATAGGAGAGTACTCTCTTATAAAGGAGAATTCTGGTTTGCAGAATTCTAAACCTGACATCCAAAGCAGGATATAGAAGAATGGATTTGAGCCAAAAGATAATAGCTTGAGAACAAGCACAGATCCTGATACATTTCTCCAATTTTGTTTTTTTTGGAGAAAAGCCAAATTGCAAATGTACTGGTACAATGGTGGACTCCTGAAGGTGTTATTACCAGTTTCCTCTTGTAAACTTGGTAGATTTTAATCTGGAGTGTCACAGATGATCTTCAGGACATTCATGAACTGATGAAATTTTAATTTTTTTTTTGGCTGTGTCATTTATGTATCTTTTGGATAAGTGGGTTTGTAATTTTCACTAGTTTCAAAGGAGGCTGTTACTTTCCTAGAATTTTTGGGGAAAAACATCTATGTTGGGCATAACAGACATTGTAAAAGAGAAAGCAGAAGAGAATGGGAAGAAAAAAAGTTCTATTGATTTTAGGTCTAACGTTTAAGTCTTTAATCCAATTTGAATTAATTTTTGTATAAGGTTAAGGAAGGGATCCAGTTTCAGCTTTCTACATATGGCTAGCCAGTTTTCCCAGCACCATTTATTAAATAGGGAATCCTTTCCCCATTGCTTGTTTTTCTCAGGTTTGTCAAAGATCAGATAGTTGTAGATATGCGGCATTATTTCTGAGGGCTCTGTTCTGTTCCATTGATCTATATCTCTGTTTTGGTACCAGTACCATGCTGTTTTGGTTACTGTAGCCTTTTAGTATAGTTTGAAGTCAGGTAGCATGATGCCTCCAGCTTTGTTCTTTTGGCTTAGGATTGACTTGGCAATGTGGGCTCTTTTTTGGTTCCATATGAACTTGAAAGTAGTTTTTTCCAATTCTGTGAAGAAAGTCATTGGTAGCTTGATGGGGATGGCATTGAATCTGTAAATTACCTTGGGCAGTATGGCCATTTTCATGATATTGATTCTTCCTACCCATGAGCATGGAATGTTCTTCCATTTGTTTGTATCCTCTTTTATTTCCTTGAGCAGTGGTTTGTAGTTCTCCCTGAAGAGGTCCTTCACGTCTCTTGTAAGTTGGATTCCTAGGTATTTTATTCCCTTTGAAGCAATTGTGAAAGGGAGTTCACTCATGATTTGGCTCTCTGTTTGTCTGTTATTGGTGTATAAGAATGCTTGTGATTTTTGTACATTGATTTTTTATCCTGAGACTTTGCTGAAGACTTTGCTTAAGCTTATCAGCTTAAGGAGATTTTGGGCTGAGACAATGGGGTTTTCTAGATATACAATCATGTCATCTGCAAACAGAGACAATTTGACTTCCTCTTTTCCTAATTGAATACCCTTTATTTCCTTCTCCTGCCTAATTGCCCTGGCCAGAACTTCCAACACTATGTTGAATAGGAGTGGTGAGAGAGGGCATCCCTGTCTTGTGCCAGTTTTCAAAGGGAATGGTTCCAGTTTTTGCCCATTCAGTATGATATTGGCTGTGGGTTTGTCATAGATAGCTCTTATTATTTTGAGATACTTCCCATCAATCCCTAATTTATTGAGAGTTTTTAGCATGAAGGGTTGTTGAATTTTGTCAAAGGCCTTTTCTGCATCTATTGAGATAATCATGTGGTTTTTGTCTTTGGTTCTGTTTATATGCTGAATTACATTTATTGATTTGCGTATATTGAACCAGCCTTGCATCCCAGGGATGAAGCCCACTTGATCATGGTGGATAAGCTTTTTGATGTGCTGCTGGATTCTGTTTGCCAGTATTTTATTGAGGATTTTTGCATCAATGTTCATCAAGGATATTGGTCTAAAATTCTCTTTTTTGGTTGTGTCTCTGCCAGGCTTTGGTATCAGGATGATGCTGGCCTCATAAAATGAGTTAGGGAGGATTCCCTCTTTTTCTATTGATTGGAATAGTTTCAGAAGGAATGGTGCCAGCTCCTCCTTGTACCTCTGGTAGAATTTGGCTGTGAATCCATCTGGTCCTGGACTCTTTTTGGTTAGAAAGCTATTGATTATTGCCACAACTTCAGAGCCTGTTATTGGTCTATTCAGAGATTCAACTTCTTCCTGGTTTAGTCTTGGGAGGGTGTATGTGTCGAGGAATTTATCCATTTCTTCTAGATTTTCTAGTTTATTTGCATAGAGGTGTTTGTAGTATTCTCTGATGGTAGTTTGTATTTCTGTGGGATCGTTGGTGATATCCCCTTTATCATTTTTTATTGCATCTATTTGATTCTTCTCTCTTTTCTTCTTTATTAGTCTTGCTAGTGGTCTATCAATTTTGTTGTTCCTTTCAAAAAACCAGCTCCTGGATTCATTAATTTTTTGAAGGGTTTTTTGCATCTCTATTTCCTTCAGTTCTGCTCTGATTTTAGTTATTTCTTGCCTTCTGCTAGCTTTTGAATGTGTTTGCTGTTGCTTTTCTAGTGCTTTTAATTGTGATGTTAGGGTGTCAGTTATGGATCTTTCCTGCTTTCTCTTGTGGGCATTTAGTGCTATAAATTTCCCTCTACACACTGCTTTGAATGTGTCCCAGATATTCTGGTATGTTGTGTCTTTGTTCTCATTGGTTTCAAAGAACATCTTTACTTCTGCCTTCATTTCGTTATGTACCCAGTAGTCATTCAGGAGCAGGTTGTTCAGTTTCCATGTAGTTGAGCCATTTTGAGTGAGTTTCTTAATCCTGAGTTCTAGTTTGATTGCACTGTGGTCTGAGAGACAGTTTGTTATAATTTCTGTTCTTTTACATTTGGTGAGGAGACCTTTACTTCCAACTATGCGGTCAGTTTTGGAATAGGTGTGGTGTGGTGCTGAAAAAAATGTGTATTCTGTTGATTTGGGGTGGAGAGTTCTGTAGATGTCTATTAGGTCCGCTTGGTGCAGAGCTGAGTTCAATTCCTGGGTATCCTTGTTAACTTTCTCTCTCATTGATCTGTCTAATGTTGACAGTGGGGTGTTAAAGTTTCCCATTATTATTGTGTGGGAGTCTAAGTCTCTTTGTAAGTCACTCAGGACTTGCTTTATGAATCTGGGTACTCCTGTATTGGGTGCATATATATTTAGGATAGTTAGCTCTTCTTGTTGAATTGATCCCTTTACCATTATGAAACGTTAGACCTAAAACCATAAAAACCCTAGAAGAAAACCTAGGCATTACCATTCAGGACATAGGCATGGGCAAGGACTTCATGTCTAAAACACCAAAAGCAATGGCAACAAAAGCCAAAATTGACAAATGGGATCTAATTAAACTCAAGAGCTTCTGCACAGCAAAAGAAACTACCATCAGAGTGAACAGGCAACTTACAAAATGGGAGAAAATTTTCGCAACCTACTCATCTGACAAAGGGCTAATATCCAGAATCTACAATGAACTCCAACAAATTTACAAGAAAAAAACAAACAACCCCATCAAAAAGTGGGCGAAGGACATGAACAGACACTTCTCAAAAGAAGACATTTATGCAGCCAAAAAACACATGAAAAAATGCTCACCATCACTGGCCATCAGAGAAATGCAAATCAAAACCACAATGAGATACCATCTCACACCAGTTAGAATGGCAATCATTAAAAAGTCAGGAAACAACAGGTGCTGGAGAGGATGTGGAGAAATAGGAACACTTTTACACTTTTGGGGGGACTGTAAACTAGTTCAACCATTGTGGAAGTCAGTGTGGCGATTCCTCAGGGATCTAGAACTAGAAATTCCATTTGACCCAGCCATCCCATCACTGGGTATATACCCAAAGGACTATAAATCATGCTGCTATAAAGACACATGCACACGTATGTTTATTGCGGCACTATTCACAATAGCAAAGACTTGGAACCAACCCAAATGTCCAACAATGATAGATGGGATTAAGAAAATGTGGCACATATATACCATGGAATACTATGCAGCCATAAAAAATGATGAGTTCATGTCCTTTATAGGGACATGGATGAAATTGGAAACCATCATTCTCAGTAAACTATCGCAAGGACAAAAAACCAAACACCGCATGTTCTCACTCATAGGTGGGAACTGAACAATGAGAACACATGGACACAGGAAGGGGAACATCACACTCTGGGGACTGTTGTGGGGTGGGGGGAGTGGAGAGGGATAGCATTAGGAGATATACCTAATGCTAAATGACAAGTTAATGGGTGCAGCACACCAGCATTGCACATGTATACATATGTAACTAACCTGCACATTGTGCCCATGTACCCTAAAACTGAAAGTATAATAATAAAAAAAAAGAAATAAAGCTTCTTATTATAAACCTTAAAAAAAACAAGTAAAAAATTCTATTGAAAAATATTTACCTGATACATTGGGAAAATGGACTATTTAAATTGGAGGTGTGTATTACATCCAGATTAACACAAAAAAAATCATTTTCATATATCCCTTGAAAAAATTTCTGTTATATAAACATATATAGAAAATGACTCAAAATTTCTAGATGTACAGAAAACATTGCTTACAGAGTTCAAATAGCTGATTGAACAAACAGCTCTCAAAATTAACACATTAGATACTCTATCATGCATTTTTTTTCTTAATGATACACCTTAAAGACATTTTATCTGTTTTTTAAAATTAGGATTTCTTTGAGTTTGAGTCTATTGCATTGATGCCATTGTGCAACTTAGAGCTTTTCTTCACTGTGATTTCAAGCATATATTTCGTCTTACTTCTGTTTTGAACCACTAGTTCACGAGATCTCTTTCTTGCTTTTTCTTGATCTTTTGTTGGAACAAGTTTCAGTTCCTTCTTGACAAGAATGGTGCATATTAAAAAAATCACAAAAAACTTCAAGTATGTTATATTCAAATACTATGAAATACTTTCATGTTGCTACAAGTTGTGTTCAAGAGAGAATATTGAAAATAAACCAACCAGAATCTCCTTAATGACTTACTTTAGAATAATATTTGTTATGAAAATTTCAGGATGGTAGAAGTGGATAACATCAACCCCCAACCCCTCTCACTCTCTCACCGTCTTCCTTACAATTCTAGCTAAGTAGAATTACTTGCAGTTGCACCTTAAATAGATGGCAATTTATTAGTACATATGTACGCTTTGTGTTTTCCTTTTCTCTCTTGAAAAACTGTTGTCAATGACTTCATTTTCTTCAACATATTTTTAAAAGGACTGTGTTAGATTACATTAGTATTAAAAAAAAAGTAACTCCCTCTTCCTGAACTCTGTAATATGAGTGTGTTTTCTATTAGTTAAATTTCACTAGTACATTCATCATATATGACTTATTTGACATTGGGATTGGAGTAGATGTAACATTAACAGTGCTTTTAGTGTGCTTGTATGGTTAGGTATGTCATCTTGCACATCTGCCTTTTCTAAGAGAAAAGTTATGACTCAGTAGCTGTTGCCCTTAAGCCTAGAATCCAGGAGGAACACTTCTGGAGCAGAGAGTCTTAAGCTAGGCTTATGTAAAAAATGACACCAGAATGGGAGGAGTGCTATTTGGAGGAAAAAAAAATAGAAAAAATGGCAGTGAATTTTAGATCAAGGGCTTATAGTGAGAAAACTGATACAGGAAGTCAGAAAAATAGCAACTTATTTTCTTTACTACCAAAATATTTGATGAAATTTTGCTTGTGATATTTTGAAAGGCATAAATCATCCCCAGTGTATTTTGAAAGTAGAGTGGACAATTTGAGGCAAAACGTGGAAATCATGAACTGGTTGCTCCTAGCTGTATTTCATAGTTACTACTAGAAAGAGGTAAGCTGAAAAAAATATTTGCCAGTTTGCAACAGAATTTTGAGCAAATATAGAGAAGCTAGAAGTTACAGTTTTAGAAAATAATACTGCTTTTCATCAAATAGAGTATGACTATTATTATATATAATAAGGAAGAACACATATTAGGTATGTTGCTTGAATATATTTAGTTACTACTTCTGAAAGAAATTAGTGTCAAATAAACAGATTTAAGCTAGATAAAAGTATTTGAAGAAAACTGTGGTCTCACTGCAAGCCGATCTGCTCAATATCAAAAGGATTGCAATTAAGTCTAGAGAGAGAAATATCCTAAAAATAATTGAGGATGTGACTGTTGGCACATGGAATTGACTGGAATCTAAGACTTACAAAACCAAAACATTTATAAAAACGATGTTTTAGACGTACTGCTAGTCAGATCACAAAAGACAAAAACTGTGCAGGTTATAAAATGTCTTTTGGCCTTAAATTTTCAAAGACAGGCATCAGGTTGAGAGGACATCTCAAAAACCCCAAAAGGAGAATTCTTTAATTCTTTTTAATTCTTAAATTCTTAACCAATTATTCAGAATTGGCTGAGGAGCATGATGCCAAAAGAAGACGCTTTCCGAGGGCAGAGCCAAGAGCTCTGATAATAGAAAGCTTGCCTAATAAAGAAATATTCTTCCCCTCCCAGAGTAGGGACATCTAGTAACATTTATCCAGAATTTTTATGGTCCTGTGACTTCTATGTATCTTGGGAGGCTAACAGTTCCATGTTCCATATTTCAGTGTTGAGCATGAGTAATGATTATCTTAGATAACTTAGACAATCTAAGTTTTCTAAGTTCTTAGATAACCTAGATTTTTGGTTCAGAGGACTCCAGATCAAAAATTGCTGCATCAAGATTTCATAGGCACTTCAATAATCTGGACTTTCAAACCTGATGCCATAATTAAAAAAAAAAGTTTTTTTGGAATGTGTATGTTTTGCATGTCAGAAGAAATATACAAAACCACAGTAGTTGGAATATAATTAAAAACTATGTACTCCTTCTACTTGATTTCCATGGTAGGAACATACTTCCTAAACTGTCTTTGAGCTCAGTCAAGTAACTGCTTTAAGGAATGAAAACTTTAATCAGTGTTAAACAATTTGGGGCTAAAATCCTTTTTTTGTATTTCATGCTCTTTTGTGTTTTTGTAATCATCATGAAAAGAAATTATCTTGTATATGTGCTTAACTATCAGTTCAAGCCCTTCCATGAGCACATGTGTGGCATAACCATTTTAGCTGACCTATGGATCTGAACCATAAAATACAGTTACTACAATCTAAGCCAGAATGACTGAGTCAATTCCAAAATAAATGACATGAATAGTGATTTTTATAATTTTAATAAATATCTTCATTTATAGAAAAATTCACTTTGAAATATCTTCCATGTAGTGAAATATCTTTGAAAATAACTATGTGGTAAAATTGACATAATTGAGCTTATTTTTCTATTGTTTTTCATGAAACTGTTCTTTAGAATTCAATAACCTATCATTATTGTTTCCATTAACATGTTTAATAATTTAGTTTTATTTTAAAAATTCTTAAAAACAACTTATTCTTTTAAAAGTTCAAAATAATCATTATTGTAATCAAGGATAGACACATTGATCAGTGTAAGAAAATAGAATCTACAAATGGACCCATACAAATATAGCCAATAGATTATTGACAAAAGTGTAAATGCAATTCAATGGTGAATGGATATTCTTTTCAGCAAATGGTGCTGGAAACATTTGATAACCATGTGCAGAAAGCTGAAGCTCCACCCATACCTCACACTGTATACAAACATTAACTCAAGATGAATCATATAACTTAATTTAAAATGTAAAATTAATAAAACCTAAAAGAAATGTGAGAAAACCCCTGCAACCTTGAGTTAGGCAAAATTATTAGATACAATAGCAAAAATGAACTTCTAAAAGAAAAAAGCCATAAAAATGAATTTATTAAAATTTAGGAAATTTTACTCTTCAAAAATCACTTTTAAGAGAATCACAATATAAGACACAGAATCAGAGGAAATATTTGTAGTTGACATATCAGAGAACTGACTTGTTTCCAAAACATATTTTTAAAAATATCAAAACTCAACAATAACAAACATTTCAATAAAAATCAGGCAAATATTGGGAGGCTGAGGCGGGTGGATCATGAGGTCAAGAGATCGAGACCATCCTGGCCAACATGGTGAAACCCCATCTCTACTAAAAATACAAAAATTAGCTGGGCGTGGTGGCACATGCCTGTAGTCCCCAATAGTCAGGAGGCTGAGGTAGGAGAGTCGCTTGAACAAGGGAGGCAGAGGTTGTAGTGACCTGAGATCGCGCTACTGCACTCCAGCCTGGCAGAAGGGCGAGACTCCGTCTCAAAAAAAAAATAGAAGAAAAAATCAGGCCAATGATTTGAGCTGACACCTCATCCAAGAAGGTATAAGAGGTGAGTCAAGTCAGTGAGAATAAAATAATCATAAATCAATGAAATGCAAATTAAAATCACAATTTGATTTCATTATACATCATTAGCTGGGGGAAAAAAGATAAATACCACGAGCTGGTTAGAATGCAGAGAAACTAGAATAATTTTACATAGCTTGTGGAAGGCAAATTGGTATAGTCACTTTGGAAAACAGTTTGGCAGTATTACCTAAATTTAACCATACATTTATCATGTCACCACCAATATTATTGCTCATTGCTCACTTATTAATCAAACATAGTTATGTAAATACCTATATCAAATGTTTATGTAGCTTGATTTGTAATTGCAAAAAACATGGAAACTGCATATTTTCAGTTCACACAACTACTTTTGTGGGTTTTTTAAAATAAAAATAATTATTATTCCTAGTTATAATTCATACAACTACTTTAAAATATTTTCATTTCTAGAAATATGCCTCTATTGATAAATATATTGGGGATTTAACACAGTGCATTTACATCATGCTTCCATTTAAAATCTTCAGTGAATGAAACTACGCACAAGAGGAAGAGAAGTAAAATCTATACTGGAACAGGAAACTTGAGCAGGAGTCTGTGAATTATTCAAAATCCAAAAGTGCATCTACGGCTCTCTAAAAAAAGAATGTATGATTTTATTTCCCTCCTTTATGTGTTCTCATCCTTTTTGAATGTTCTCAGAACATTGCAAATGTTTTGAATCAATTCAGTCATGATTTTTTTCTAACATATATATTACATGCATTTGTCAGTAGATTTTAAAATATTATTAGGATAGATAAGGTTGTTCTGATTATTACATTATCTTCACATTTAATACAGTTCTGGCACAGAGTAAGCACAATAACATTTGCATTTTGGTTATTTATTTTTAGGTACCACTTGTAATGATCTATTTTTTTACCTCCGTTATTTCTCCTGTGAAGGTTCATCTTTGTAGACACTCAAAGTACATATCGTTGTGCGTAGAATGTTTTATAAAGCTTTTCAAATGTCTCGGTTAGGACGTAACACCTTGATGAATGAAAACTTAAGTAGATGCTAAATAATGTAGCATCTACTTAAATAAATAATAAGGGGTTTATTTATTGATTTATTTATTTTTGCATGGCATGTTGTCTTGTGTTTCAGTGGTCATGATAAAATTTTCTTGAATATATGCTTAATTATCAGTTCAAGCACAAAGGAGCACATGTGGCAGAGCCATTTCAGCTGAACTGTAGCTAATACCATAGCTATAATTCTCCTTATACACCAACTAATACAGCAAGTTATGCTCTTTACAGTCACCTAAAATGTTTAAAAAATTAATTCATTCAAGATATTTTATGAGCAAAACCATTTCTTGATATAAACAGTTCTTTCTAGAAAAAATGATGAAAATTCCATGTACAGAGTATACATTTTTAAAATCTTTAAACATTGATACATACTTGATCACTATGGAAAAAAATTCTAGTTATATCCTAACATGGTCTACCTTTTTAAAATTTTATAATAAAATTCTAATATTGATAATTCCTCTGGTTCTGAATTAACACATTATTAAGTGATGTTGATGAAGGTAATTTCTTCTTGCATACATGTCGTAAGTTGAAAATATATACGTTGAATTTTATAATCACGTCCAATAATTCCTCATCAAAAATTTTTAAATACACGAAAATATATAAAGTGAAAATTTCACTACAAATTTGGTAAGAAAAAAACAACCTGACCCAAACAGGTTTGTCCTCAAAATCTTAGCTGAATTAATATGAGGATTCTTTTAGTATTTAATTTTCTCTGTCTTACTGTGAATATTTATTTGTTTTATGCCTATATGCATATATTATATGTATTTAATTTCAGCATGCTTTTCTAGACTTTGCTATCAATGGTATATTATAGTACAAAATGCTACATATTGTCCTCTTTTTAATCTATAAATGTCAGGAAGATATCTAGCCTCAATAGTTTTGGATAAGAAAATGTAGATAGACTTGCCAGGTGTAGTGGCTCCCCCTTGTAATCCCGGCACTTTGGGAGGCCGAAAAGAGTGGGTTACCTGAGGTCAGGAGATCAAGACCTGCTTAGCCAACATGGTGAAACCCCATCTCTACTAAAAATACAAAAATTAGCCGGGTGTGGTAGTGGATGCTTGTAATCCCAGCTACTCAGGAGGCTGAGGCAGGAGAATTGCTTGAACCCAGGAGGCGGAGGTTTCAGTGAGCCAAAATCGTGCCATTGCATGCCAGCCTGGGTGACAAAAGTGAAACTCCATCTCAAAAAAAAAAAAAAAAAAGAAAGAAAAAAAGAAAATGTAGCTAGACTTTTTTCTTTATATGTCTGCTACTACTTCAAAATTACATTTTTGTGGACTCTTTGTATACTAAGACAGTGATGGCTCCTTGTTGCAAATAACACCAAATTCAAGGTATTTGTAACAAATGTGTCATTTCTTTTTTTCAACTTTTAAGTTCAGGAATACATGTCCGGGTGTGTTATATAGGTAAATTTGTGTCATGGGGGCTTTGTTGTACAGATTATTTCATCATCCAGGTATTAAGCCTAGTACACATTAGTTATTTTTTCTGACCCTCTCCCTCCTCCTGTCCTCTATCCTCTGTTAGGCCTCAATGTCCCTGTTCCCTCTATGTGTCCATGTGTTCTCATTATTTAGCTCCCACTTTAAGCGAGAACATATGATATTTAGTTTCTGTTCTCGAATGATAATGGCCTCCACCTCCGTCCGTGGTCTCGTCAAGGACATGATCTTGTTCTGTTTTATGGCTGTGTAGTAGTCCATAGTGTTTATGCACTACATTTTCTTTAACTTTTCTATTATTAATGGGCATTTGGGTTGATTCCATGTGTTTGCTATTGTGAACAGTGCTGCAATGAATGTATATGTGCATGTGTCTTCATGATAGAATGATTTAAATTCTTTGGGGTATATAGCCAGTAATGGTATTGCTGGGTCAAATGGTAGTTCTGTTTTTAGATCTTTGAGGAATGTCCACAGTTTTTCCCAAGATGGTTGAACAAATTTACACTCCCATCAACAATGTATGAGCATTTCTTTTTCTCTGCTACCTTGCCAGCACATTATTTTTTCACTTTTTAATAATAGCCATTCTTAGTAGTGTCAGATAAGTAATTTCTTAAAGGATTTTAGGTAGTTCACTGAATCTCTCAGACAGATTGTGACTAAGCCTTAGATGCCTAGTAGCAAAGAATATCTAAATATAATTTTCTATAGGACTCTCAACCTGTTAATATAAACACCACAACTTGCATAATTATCATTTGTTACTGGATGGCATCACTAACATTTCAGAGAGAGTATTGGACAGCCAATACTCTCTCTGAAGACAAGAGGTCTCTGGTACTGCCCTTCTTAGAAAGGATTCTGTGCAAATTCTTCTTTCTTATATTACTAGCTATTAAAAAGAAGTTTCATGATTGTGCTTTCATGATTGTGTTTTATTGTTAGAACAGATGCCATTTGCCTTTTGTCTATATTCAAAAGTGGATGGGTGTCTTAGTTGTTTGGGCTTCTATAGCAAACTACTATAGACCGAGTGACTTATAAACAACAGAAAATTACTTCTCACAGTTCTGGAGTCTGAGAAGTGCAAAATCAAGGTATGGGCAGATTGGATGTCTGATTAGGTCCGTGACCCAATTCATAGAAAGCCACATATTCTCACTATAGTCTCACATCGCAAGAGCGATGAAAAAGCTTTGATTTTTTTTAAATATATACAATTACTAATCCTACCAATGATGGCTTTGTCCTGATTACCTAATTGCCTCCCAAAACCTTAATGGTAGTATTTCAGCTTATATATTGTGGGGGATGGGAGGCACAAACGTTCTGACAATAGCAATGGGGAACGGATGTCCTTGATTCTACTGTAGTCTTGGGCTTAGAGCTTAAGGAATTTCTCCAACATGGGAACATGTTAGCAATTGCTAGGCAGCTACAAAGACAGACCATGCTTTTCAAATAAAGTGTGCTCACTGTGTAACATCAATACACATTTTGTATCATAATTATAAACAATGTTGAATCATAATTATACTGATAGCAATTGCCTTCTATACCATAATGAAATAATAATCTGTATATATAAAAACATCCTCATTTTCTATTTAAAATTTGAGAGGAAGTATTTTAAAACATTAGCAGTTGCTATGTGTAAATCTAAATCCACCCTCTCTGGATCATATCCATTCTTCTTTTGATTTTTTTTCTTGGTATTCTCACAATCTTTATTTAACTCACAGCTTAAAGTTTAAAATTAACTACCACAAAAAAAGATATAAATTGGTATAGAAAAAACTTTAAATACTTACGCCATTCATATATATTTATAATTATATACTAAAGTATTTCTTTAACTGTATCAAGAAAAACTATTCAAGTAGGTGAGTAGATACTTGAATACTAGTGTCTCCAAATGGTCTCAAGACATAGTTGGCATTTACGATAACTCAGTATTCGCTTACTCTAAGCCAATACTGATAGGTTTTCTACTTCCTGGTGCAGCCCAAAACTTTATTCCTGAAAGACAAAAACCCTGTAGTTGAGGTAATCATTTATTTATGTTAGCATTCTTTTTTTTTGACAGTGTCTTGCTCTGTCGTCCAGGCTGGAGGTCAGTGGTGTGATCTCAGCTCACTGCAACCTCTGCCTCCTGGGCTCAAGCAATTCTCCTGCCTCAGCTTCCTGAGTAGCTGGGATTACAGGTAACTGTCACCACGGCTGGCTAATTTTTGTATTTTTAGTAGAGACGGGGTTTCACCATGTTGGCCAGGCTGGTCCCAAACTCCTGACCTCAGGTGATCCGTCTGCCTCGGCCTCCCAAAGTGCTGGGATTACAGGCGTGAGCCACCGCAACTGGCCAATGTTAGCATTCTTAAACATAATATGTTTCTTTGCTGGATTTCTTGAGTTTCAGTGTAAAATCTCTACTTACACAACTTATTTCTGCCTTTAAAAAATTATCCTGAATGAATCACTTTCATTTTTTAACAATTGTTAGGTCAAATGATATGGAAAAGTGAATCAGATAATTATGGGCATCTCAGTGATACGTTGTCATTTGGTGTCCTATGGTTAGACATTTTGTCTCTATCTGGACCTATATACTAAAGAATGTTTGTCAAAAGTAGAATGTTTTCTGCTATGTCTTTGCTATGAAAACATGGTAGCCTTCCTTCTTCTTATCCTAGCTAGGCTTCTCAAAGGGCACTTGAAACCTCCTGATCTGCCACACATGCTTTCCCCACCACGAGATCTATTGCTTTTTAAAGTGAAGTGGCAGAGCTGCCTATTTCCAATTCGAGACCATACAACAAGCCTTTTTTTCTAAAGTAAAAATGGAAGCGTGTTAGTAACTCGGCATGCAATACGTCTAAATGGGACTTACTTTTTTCTAAAATCAACTAGGTAGCAGTAGTGTACAGGTATTACTGGAAATAGAACATGGCAGTACAGAGGCAATAATATTTAAACACTACAAATCTTTTTACTTTTATCTGGATCATAGTATTTTGTGCTAACATTAAAATACAGATTAAATCATACTAATTCTTAAACAACGCAAGTGTTTATATTGTTCAAAATACAGATGCACTAACTGTGAAATAAAAGTGTCTTTATTTGCATTGTCCTTTCTTTCTGAACTGAAGGAGATTCTATATAGAACAACCTATTTTTACTTTTTGCAGGGATATCTCAGTATATCCAGATCACTGGATCTCCAAAAATATTCACTGAGTAAAATACCTATTTATTTTTATGGCATCTCACAGAATTTCATAGAATGAAATTTTGCTTTTTGCATTCCTTAGCAGCATAAGATCACTGTTTGGAAAAGTGTGTTGTCCTCTGGGACAGTACAATAATCAATATCCCTGCAAATTAAAATTTATTCTAAAGTTAGAAGCACAAAGAAGAAAGCAGACCATAGATTGTTCTGCTACGTAGAAGAAACTACTTATAAGTATTTTGGGAAGGAGAAAGAAGAACAGAAAGAGAGAGACAGAGAGAGAGAAAGAGAGAGGAGCTTCTAAATTATTATTTGTTAAACAAATGCCAATAATTTTGTTTGTGTTTGATTTTCTCAGGCAAGGGTAAAATATTTGAATTAAAGGCTGAAATTGAAGTCATTTCCTGCTTAAACCTAACATAATTTACTTTCATATTTAATATCACTGTTGTTATATACACGTTAAAATACATTATGTATTATATTAATAATAATAACAACATATGTTTATAACAACTCTATTATTTCTCATAAGTCTAAGTTTCATTCATTGTGTTTGCTGACCTGGGCCAGACTTGACTGCTCTTTGCTAACATGATTCACACATTTGTGATGAGAGGGCAGGTTGGTATACAATATCCTCAAATGGGATAACTCAGCTCTCCACCAGCTCTGCTCCATACCAGCTCTGCTCCACACATTTTATTCTCTAGCTTGCTACCAGGGGCATATTTTGATGGCTAGATAGAAGGACAAAATGAGCTGAAGAGCAAGCCCTACTGTGCAATTATTTTTCCAGACTCAGCTTGTGTCATATTTGCTAACATCTTGTTTGCCAAAGCAAGTCATATCTGTGTAACAGAGCACCCATCCTCAATGAGATCATTGGTTTTAACAATGCATGGCGTGCTGTTGAAAGTTTTTGCAAAGCTGAAAATAGCTAGAGGTATTCACTTTTATTCTTTTCTTTTCCCAATCTCTTCTCTTTCTCTCTCTCTTTTTTTTTCTTTAATCTTCAAACTTAAATTCCTAACTCTACTTCTAAGCCCAATCACAAATATTTGTTTTCCTACATTGGTTACTTTAAAATACAACTCTAACTTTCAGCAACAACCAAAGGTACTCTGTACCAAAAGCCTTGTGTTTGTTTGTTTGGGCTTCTTAATCATATTTTAATTATTTATTTTACTTTTTGTTGTGTTGCTGTTGTTGAAATGTTTACTTGATGGTTTGGCTTTTAATTAAACCTGCTGATTAGCTCATCGAGCTGATTAGGGATAATCTTTCCAATACTCTCACATGTAAACACAGAGTAATAGTTCTCTTTTCCAATTTATTTCTTATTTACTGAAGTCTTATTTCTTAAGGCAAGCTCCATTTTCTTATTTGTTATTATGTGATTACATTAGTTGACTCTTTAAACAGGAATTACATTTGTTTCACTTTTGGTAAAGCTGCCTAACAACGTGGCTCTCAGACAACAACTGTTTCTAGATTAGTAAATTCCTTTTTATTTTTGCTTAGTGCATCTCTTTTGGACAGTTTTCTCGGGAAAACATAATAATACAAATTAAAAAAAGGTAAATCACAAATGTGTTACTCTTTTCTGACAATATTTTCAAGTTTTACATTTATGTCTGTGGAATAAGTTATACTAACTCAGTTTTAAGAAGGAAAAAATATCAATGCCCGTAGAATCAGAATCATCTCATAATAAGCATGTCACATAATCTCTGACTGATTACCTGGAACTGGAACTGCCTTGTCATACTTACCTTGGCAATGCCTGCTATATAGCCATGGAAAGCAAATATACCTTTCTTAATGGCACATGGCTAGAATAGGTTGGCCAGCCTCCCCTGCTTTTAGGGGCAGAACCAGCCACATGAGTTGCAGGGCCCAGTGCAAAATGAAAGCATGAGGCCCCTTGATGAAAAACAATATAAAACTTAAAATATCAAGAGCATAGAATTGAAACAAGCATGGGGCCCTTCGATGGATGGAGCCCTGTGTAACTGCATAGGGCATATGATCATGAAACCCTTCCTTGTTAAGTATGGCCATTTGTGACTCAATTCTTGATAAAGGAATATAATCCAACATGGTATGTGCATTGTTTGGTTCTGGACTTCAAAACCTGGGCACTTTTCTTTCATGTTTCTCTATAACCTGACATTACAGTTTGATAGTCTGTTTTTGAAGATTTTTTTTCCATCTTTGCACTATCTTGTCCATGAAATTCCTTTTGTACACCATGTCATCCCTCCTTTCTTATGCTGAACTTCTATTCAGACTTCAAGGCCTTTAAAAAATGTCATATCCTTTGCAAAGCTTTCCTCAGTTCATCAAGCAGTCTCTCACTGTTCTTTCTCCACACCATAACATACGCACCTCTAGTTGTAATACTGTTCACTTGAACTTAGAGTTATGTTTGTCTTCTGAACTATGATCTATCAGTAGGCTGCGTGGTGTTCTTATTAACCTTTGTGTCTCCAGAACCTATTATGTAAGTATTAAATGTTTAACAACTATATGCTTTATTATTAAATGTCTATAATAGGTAGCAAGTATATACTTGTTTGATACTTCTTCCAATATCACAAATACTTTGAATGTAAGGAGTTAGAAATGAGTCCCCTTTCCTCTTTGCCAAAATGTCCATTTCTTGATCTCCAAGATAATTTGCAGAATTTTAATCCTCTAAATAACTATAATTTATAGTGCTTTATTAAATAGAATGCTGAGAAGACAAATATATTTTGTAAGCTAAGGTTAAAGAGAAAAAAATAACACATTAAGAGCCATTCAAGTTCAATAAATCCTGGTACAAACTAAATATAAAAAAGAATTATAATAGAGGAAGTTCACTTAATTCACTGACATTTTATTTACACTAACAATGAGCATGAATGATTATAAAATGTTGACTGTGTGAATTCAGTATGTGAGAGTATTCAATTATCCTCTGTGTAATACACCATATTTCATGTATTCAGTTTGTGTCAGGAATATTTTTAAATGCATGAATAAAAATAACTGATAAAACATATTTTTGTTGGAAAATAACTTGAGTTTAATACTCATTGGTCTTTTTAAAATTTTACTTTAAGTTCTTGGATACATGTGCAGAACATGCAGGTTTGTTACCTAGGTATACTTGTGCCGTGGTGTTTTGCTGCACCTATCAACCCATCATCTAGGTTTTGAAACCCGCATGCATTAGGTATTTGTCCTAATGCTCTCCCTCCCCTTGCCCCCCAATCCCTGATAAGCCCAGTGTGATGTTCCCCTCCCTGTGTCCATGTGTTCTCATTGTTAAACTCCCATTTATGAGTGAGAATATGTGGTGTTTGGTTTTCTGTTCCTGTGTTAGTTTGCTAAGAATGATGATTTCCAGATTCATTCATGTCCCTGCAAAGGACATGAACTCATTTTTTTTTATGGCTGCATAGTATTCCATGGTGTATATGTATCCAGTTTATCATTGATGGACATTTGGGTTGGTTCCAAGTCTTTGCTATTGTAAATAGTGCTCCAATAAACATGCATGTGTCTTTATATTAGAATGATTTATAATCCTTTGGGTATATACCCAGTAATAGGATTGCTGCGGCCAATTGTATTTTTGGTTCTAGATCCTTGAGGAATTGCCACACTGTCTTCCACAATGGTTGAACTAATTTACACTCCCACCAATGTGTAAAAACATTCCTATTTCTCCACATCCTTGCCAGCATCTGTTGTTTCCAGACTCATTGGACTTTTATATTTTATCTGGTACAGTGAAAATGTACAATCTGTTGTGTCTGTTTTGTATTCTCCACAGTTCACAACACAATAACATTCACGTTGTGAGATAACGTGAAGCAATGGAAAAAATGACTGAAGGGCTATAGACAGTGTGTTTATTTCCTTTCTGCCAGTTTGCAGTTGGCCTATCACTTAAACTTCAGCTCTCGGACCTATAACATAAGGAGGTTGCATCACACAATTTCTAAGACTGGAGTTTTAAACCCATGTACCATCAAAACAAGAATACGTTTCTGATTATATGAATAGACTAGCCCATTTTTTTTTCCCCTGGGCAAGTCATATCATGAATCTCAGAATATCTTAAATGAGAAGTTCAGCTATACCAAAACAATAATTTGTGTTATTTTCACATTCTTTAGAGATCTTAAACATTTTATGGATTTCCTTAGTAGTTCATTATCAAAGTGATTTTATTTTTTTCTTATATGTAATTGAGAGACAAAATTTCTTCCTTTGGATATAAATCTACATACAAATTAAAATTTTAGAACCAAAGTTTTAACATCCATGAAAAACATACATATCCAAATATGGCAGAGACCAGTTAGCTGTTGATAAAACTCACATCACTTTCCTTCTGAGGTCAGAGCTAGGCTCCATTTCTGTCTCTCTTGCAGGTGAAGGGGGTAATATGACAGAGCCATAGCTAATGACCACTGATAGAATGCATTTATCAGTTCTGGGATGATCAGTAAAAACCTTTTCCTTCTCAATTGCCAGCTAATGTGACAAGAGAAATGTGAGCAGTGCTAGTTAAATTTCATTGTCAGCCTGAATTCACCACTCCCACCCCAACACCAATCATATTCTATGGAAGGCATAAATAAATGTTTCTTTTGTTAAATTATTGAGATATTGATTTTATTAGTTACAACTGCTCCTTAACCAATAAAGACCAACTTGAAACAACACCTTGCAGATGTATACATTTATGATCTTCAAAATTGTAGTTTCTTTCATATTTTACAGGAGCAGAAAAAATTAAATACATTTTTCCATTTTTACTTTTCTGACATTTCATTACAATATGTCACCTTTTAAGATTATTTAATATATCTATTTTTACCAGAAAAAGTATTATAATGAACATGTAATATATGATATACACTGTGATGCATTGCTTATTCTTATAAGTATTATATATTTTATGTTAGTTGAAATAGAATTATTTACAAAATATTAATGTATATAGATGGTGCTGTGAAAAAAATTTTTTTTATTTTTATGTCTTCAGTTATTGCAAACATTTTACAATGTCAAGTTTTTTTCTTTCTGATTTTGTTATCATTGTACATTATTGTCTATGGAGTTTGAAAAAATCCATTTGAGATGTAATGTGTGCTTACTTCAATAGATCTGGATATAAAGTTAGGCTTAGACAGCATTTAGACATGGAATAATTCATCCATTTTGTAGCACCTAACACTTGCTGCACACAGGATATTAACGGTCAGGTCAGTTTGTCTCCAGCTTGTATTCCATTTCTATGAGAGAATTAATGTTGTAAATGTAATGAATAAAGGTATTAAGTAAATTTAATGAAGTAAGTAGTTACTAATTTTAAGTAGTCACTCATTTTAAGTGAAGTAAGTAGTTAGCCTTAGGAATCTATAGTGAATGGCCTTGAACATTAGTTCTTAGATTAGTTGCATGATATTACTCGTCTACGTAAAGTAAGACTTTTATTCTTCAAAAATTTCAGAGATTTGAGATTTCCAATTAAAAATCAAACCTGACAACTTATTTTTCACTTAAATTCCCAATTCTTTCTTATTAACTATTGGTGAGAAGTTGTTCCCAGACTTTTAAAAGTAATATACGTGTAGATTTTTTAAAAAAATAGTTTTCTATGTGTTTTTCTAAACATTTTAATCTCCCATAAGAACATTAATGACAATATGTTCCAAAGGCCTTCTGCAATTAACTTGAAAAATAAATTTTTAATGAAAAAATGAAAATTTTAATAAAATTTTACTGTAAAACAAATATGAATAATATGTTTTTAGAATAAAGACAATTTATTATACAGAAACTATACATAAAAATAATTACTTAAATGTTCCATGTTCTTCTTATTATATTACTTGTTATTAGAGTTTGATACCAGTATACCCATACCAGATTAGTATTTGCAAAGATTGTATTAGAACACTAGGTTGAAAAGCCAAAGAAAATACAATAAACTTATATAACATAATTTATGCATTTATGAAACAAATGGCTGGGTACAGTGGCTCATGCCTGTAATCCCAGCACTTCGGGAGACCGAGGTGGGCGGATCACTTGGGGTCAGGAGCTCAAGACTAGCCTGGCATATGTGGGGAAACCCCGTCTCCACAAAAATACAAAAAGTAGCTGGGTGTGGGCGCCTGTAATCCCAGCTACATGGGAAGCTGATATAGGAGAATTGCTTGAACCCCAGAGTCGGAGGTTGCAGTGAGCTGAGATCACACCACCACACTCCAGCCAGGGTGACACAGCAAAAAATAAAAATACAAAATAATAACGAATTAGGTAATTAGTCCCTTTTGCTTTTTTAACTTTCACTGAAATAATATTTCCTTGAAAATTGAAAAAGTACTAATTTAATGGTTTTAAATTTTTTATAATAAAAATTGTCTTGGGCTATTTATTAGATACTCTTCTTCCCAGAAGAAAAAATTGATTATGTGGGCTTTGGATGATGCCTAGGTATTCATGGGTTACAAAAGTAAGATAAATTTTAATTACAAAAAAACTTGATGAGAGATACTGAAATCTAGTCCTATATTTCTGAAAATGGATTTTTACTATATTTAGAAATCACTTATAATTAAAACGTCACTTAAAAATCAAGTGATATTAATTCAATGAAGAAAGGACAGCCTTTTCAATGAATGGTGGTTTAACACTTAGATATTAACAGGAAGAAAAAGAAAATGAAACAATAAAAATCTGACACCTTATAAAAATATTAACTCAATATATCATGGGCTTATGCTAAAAATATAAAAATATTAAAATTTTTAGAAAAAAGTCAGAAAGTAATAATGATCTAGAGCTAGACAAAGAGTTCTTAGACTTGGCATCAAGAGTATGCACCAATAGAGAAAAAAATTAATAAACTAGACTTTATCAAAAAGAAACATTTTTGCTTTGTGAAAAGCCTCTTTAGAGAATGAAAAGACAGGTGATCTCATTTATATGCAAAATCTTAAAAAAGGTAGAATAAACAGAAATAGATTAGAACTGTGGTTTACCATGAGTGGGAAAAAAGTAGGGGGGAAGGACATAGGCCAAAGTAGGTTACAGAATACAAATTTTCGGTTAGGTAAGATAAGTAAGTCTAGAAATCTAATGTACAGCATTAGGACTATAATTACCAATGGACTTCGCGGACTTGGGGGAAAGGGTGGGAGGTGGGTGAGGGATAAAAGACTACAAATTGGGTTTAGTGTATACTGCTTGGGTGATGGGTGCACCAAAATCTCACAAATCACCACTAAAGAACTTACTCATGTAACCAAACACCATCCGCTCCCCAAAAAATCTATGAAAATAAATAAATGAATAATTTAAAAATAATGTTATTGTAATGAATACTGAAAATATGCTGACAGTAGATTTCAGGTGCTTTTAACACACATACATATGCACACAATAACTATAAAAGGTGACAGATATGTAAATTTGACTGTAGCAATCATTTTCCTATATCTGTCCATATCAATATATGATGTTGTATACCTCAAATATACACAATAAAATAAATCTAAAAGAAGACATTGGGAATAAATATCTGAAAACCAGATACTTGACAAAGAACTAGTGATCTAGAAGATATAAATAATTCTTAAAACTGAACAGTGAAAACATAAGCAAAACACTAAGAAAAAAGGAAAAATTATAAACTTATATTTTATCAAAGTGGATATATAAGTGGCAAAGCAAACGACTCCATGAAAAAATATTCAACGTTGTTAGCCATAAAAGAAATAAAAAGTAAAATTCCAGTGAGATAACAATACACACTTATAACAATGCCTAAAATAAAAATAGTGACAACATCAAATGCTGGGGAGGATGGAGAGAAACTGAATTGATTCTGCATTGCTGATGGCGATATAAAATGGTACAGCTACTCTGCAAAACAGTCTAAAAATTTGTTGTCAACTTAAACATGCAACAGCTATACAACCTAGCAATTACACTCCTTGGCATTTTTCCAAAGAAATGAAAACTTATGTTCACACACAAAAAAATATGTACAGAAATGTTCATAGCAGAAAAAAACAAAGATGTCCTACAACAGATAAAGAGTTACAAAAACTATAATATCTACATTATGTGATAGCCCTCAACAATAAAAATTAATAAACTGTTAATATATAATGAATGAATTTTCAGATTACACTGAATGAAAACAGCCAATCCCAAGCGTTGCTCACTAATACTAATATTAATATAATATATCTGCATGTGCACAGTATTATTAAAATTGTAATAATATACCAATGGGATGTAGATTTCCAAGTGTCAGGAATGGAGGGAAAGTGAAGTCGTTGTGGCTATAAAAAGGCAATACAGTAGCTCTTTCCACAATAGATTATCAAACTGTTGAGCATTGACTGTATCAATGTCAATACCCTCGTTGTGAAATTGTACTACAGTTTTAAAAAATGTTTCTCTCGGGAGAAACGTTGTGAAGGGTAGCCAAGATATCTCTGTATTAGATGTGGTATATGTTTTATATACAATATGTACGTAATATATGTTATATATATAACATATGTAATATATTTCAAATTATGCATGACAATCTAAATTTCTCATTATCCTTTGAGAAACTTGTTTGCAATATTTACAGCTTTACTTATTTAAATAGTATCAATATGAATTAAGAACTGGCTTGTAAGTAATAAGAACAAATTATTTCACTTTCATTCATTGTTTTTATAATTAGTGTAGTGATTTTAATTTTGCATAGAGAACAGTTGTTTTAATCTCAGGTAGACATTTAACTGTGGTAGAAGAACAGGGATAGGAAGCAAACTATGACCTCCATTGGAAGCAGTGGATTTAATAATTAATGACCCAAGGGAAGCAAACATAAGTTATTAAACGTAACTACACTTTATCACTAGAGTGTTTGAATTCATGACTGGAATGTGTGGAACACCTAAAAAGATTATTATTTTCCACTTAGTAAATTGTTGACAAAAGAAGAAAGGCAACAGTTACTTGAGCTCCAGGAATAATATAACTTTATCCCTTCTATCTCATTTAGTAACCAATACATTCTATATTTTGGGTATTATTATTTTCAAGTGAATATTGAAGATTCTTCATGATAAATAAATTTCCTGAAACCCCCAGTCAATAAGTGAGAGCTAGAATTGAAGCACAGGTGACAATAATTCTAAAGCATGCATTCATTCCATTTTATAACAGGATAGTCCCTGAAATGTTTAAGGGTGATTGGCTCATACTGGGAATAATGAAAAGAAAATTTATGCATAGGAAATGAAATTGGACTACATGCTTTTTAGCTCTAATTTTTCTCTAAGGTTGAAGGGTATGACAGTATAGATAAGTTATTTTCCACAGACATATTAAGTTTTTCACAATGAGTATCAATAGAAATATTATACATTTGTTCCTCCTATAATAGGAGAGATCATATTTCACGTAGGACAAATACATGGTGTTTTGAGAATTTACATTAATTTCAGACATTAAAAGCATTAAGATTTTTATAGAAAAAATATGAAAATTGTTGAAGGGGATTATTAATGCCTGCAAGGACACTTAAATATTTTCTATTCCTAAGTATGATATAGATATATATTGCATATATGCATATATTACATAAACATATTGTAATATAACATATAAACTTATATAAGATATAAATATACATCCTATAACTAATATAAATATAAACAACATGTGAATATGTTATATAACTTAAATAGTTATATAAGGATAACTGATACATACATAATAGGTATTTTATGTGATACATATATGAGGTATCTTTGCTGGAGCTGCTATTGCAAAATACCATAAATTGGTTGGCTTATAACCCAAAAACATTGATTTCTTAAGTTCTGGAGGCTGAGAAATCCAACGTCGAAGTGCTGGCAGACTCAGTGTCTAATGAGTGCCTATTCCTCAATAGCACCTTCTTGCTGTGTTCTCACATGGTGGAATGGACTAGCTAGCTCTCCTGAGTCTCTTTTATAAGGTCATTAATCCAATTCAAGAAGGCCGCACCTCCCCAAAGGTCTTACTTTCTGAAATCATTACTTTGGAGATTAGGATTTCAATATATAAATTTGGGAGGGACAGTCAGACCACAGCACGATAGCAAGGGACAATTGCATACCAAAGAACATTAGAAGCATGTAGGAAACATAGTTTAACTCTCAGATAAAAGGCTTATATTTAATAGCTCTATTATTAAGTGTACTGGTCTTGAAAGAAATTCATAATTTTTGTCAGAGAAAAGGCTGCAAGAGTTACAGAGATTTTTCAGGGATGAATAATGAATGAGTACATGTATCTATATTTACGTCTGTATCTCTATCTGATTTAGTGTGCTTAGGATGAGGCCTATTAATTTAGGAGTTAAATAAGTTATGTGTAAATTAATAGGTTTGAGGATTTTACAATGTGAATGTACAAGCACGATCCATAACCACAACATAACTTTTGCTCTGTTTTATTTACTGCTTCCTTATGTAAAATTTACTGGTTGAATGGAATGAAACTATGCCATTTAATTTGAAAAGTTTCAAATAAGGAATTTTTTTGAAGAGGTGCACATTTTTAACTGCTGAGAATGCTGAAAGCAGGTGAAATTCGAGAATGGCAGTCCAATACAAAGCCTGGGTAAGGGAATATTGAGTCTGCTGTGGTCCTGAGATAAAACATTCAGGAAAATTAGCAGCTTAATGGATGGGGTGTAAAGGTGAAGAAAGATAATGAAATCATATTTTTATGCAGAAAATCTGTATTTTCCTTACTGACTTCTTGCTTTGCATATATATGACTTTTAGTTGGAGCTGGTGTCTAAAATATGAACCTTATTTTCAACCTTTAATTCTTTTATTTATTTATTTATTATTATTATACTTTAGGTTTTAGGGTACATGTACGCAATGTGCAGGTTAGTTACATGTGTATACATGTGCCATGCTGGTGCGCTGCACCCACTAACTCGTCATCTAGCATTAGGTATATCTCCCAGTGCTATCCCTCCCCCCTCCCCTCACCCCACAACAGTCCCCAGAGTGTGATGTTCCCCTTCCTGTGTCCATGTGTTCTCATTGTTCAATTCCAACCTATGAGTGAGAATATGCGGTGTTTGGTTTTTTGTTCTTGCGATAGTTTACTGAGAACGATGATTTCCAATTTCATCCATGTCCCTACAAAGGACATGAACTCATCATTTTTTATGGCTGCATAGTATTCCATGGTGTATATGTGCCACATTTTCTTAATCCAGTCTATCATTGTTGGACATTTGGGTTGGTTCCAAGTCTTTGCTATTGTGAATAATGCCGCAATAAACATACGTGTGCATGTGTCTTTATAGCAGCATGATTTATAGTCCTTTGGGTATATACCCAGTGATGGGATAGCTGGGTCAAATGGAATTTCTAGTTCTAGATCCCTGAGGAATCGCCACACTGACTTCCACAAGGGTTGAATTAGTTTACAGTCCCACTAACAGTGTAAAAGTGTTCCTATTTCTCCACATCCTCTCCAGCACCTGTTGTTTCCTGACTTTTTAATGATTGCCATTCTAACTGGTGTGAGATGGTATCACATTGTGGTTTTGATTTGCATTTCTCTGATGGCCAGTGATGGTGAGCATTTTTTCATGTGTTTTTTGGCTGCATAAATATCTTCTTTTGAGAAGTGTCTGTTCATGTCTTTCGCCCACTTTTTGATGGGGTTGTTTGTTTTTTTCTTGTAAATTTGTTGGAGTTCATTGTAGATTCTGGATATTAGCCCTTTGTCAGATGAGTAGGTTGCGAAAATTTTCTCCCATTTTGTAAGTTGCCTGTTCACTCTGATGGTAGTTTCTTTTGCTGTGCAGAAGCTCTTTAGTTTAATTAGATCCCATTTGTCAATTTTGGCTTGTGTTGCCATTGCTTTTGATGTTTTAGACATGAAGTCCTTGCCCATGCCTATGTCCTGAATGGTAATGCCTAGGTTTTCTTCTAGGGTTTTTATGGTTTTAGGTCTAACGTTTAAGTCTTTAATCCAACTTGAATTGATTTTTGTATAAGGTGTAAGGAAGGGATCCAGTTTCAGCTTTCTCCATATGGCTAGCCAGTTTTCCCAGCACCATTTATTAAATAGGGAATCCTTTCCCCATTGCTTGTTTTTCTCAGGTTTGTCAAAGATCAGATAGTTGTAGATATGCGACGTTATTTTTGAGGGCTCTGTTCTGTTCCATTGATCTATGTCTCTGTTTTGGTACCAGTACCATGCTGTTTTGGTTACTGTAGCCTTGTAGTATAGTTTGAAGTCAGGTAGCATGATGCCTCCAGCTTTGTTCTTTTGGCTTAGGATTGACTTGGCAATGTGGGCTCTTTTTTGGTTCCATATGAACTTTAAAGTAGTTTTTTCCAGTTCTGTGAAGAAAGTCATTGGTAGCTTGATGGGGATGGCATTGAATCTGTAAATTACCTTGGGAAAGATGGCCATTTTCACAATATTGATTCTTCCTACCCATGAGCATGGAATGTTCTTCCATTTGTTTGTATCCTCTTTTATTTCCTTGAGCAGTGGTTTGTAGTTCTCCTTGAAGAGGTCCTTCACATCCCTTGTAAGTTGGATTCCTAGGTATTTTATTCTCTTTGAAGCAATTGTGAATGGGAGTTCACTCATGATTTGGCTCTCTGTCTGTTATTGGTGTATAAGAATGCTTGTGATTTTTGTACATTGATTTTTTATCCTGAGACTTTGCTGAAGTTGCTTTTCAGCTTAAGGAGATGTTGGGCTGAGACGATGGGGTTTTCTAGATATACAATCATGTCGTCTGCAAACAGAGACAATTTGACTTCCTCTTTTCCTAATTGAATACCCTTTATTTCCTTCTCCTGCCTAATTGCCCTGGCCAGAACTTCCAACACTATGTTGAATAGCAGTTGTGAGAGAGGGCATCCCTTTCCTGTGCCAGTTTTCAAAGGGAATGCTTCCAGTTTTTGCCCATTCAGTATGATATTGGCTGTGGGTTTGTCATAGATGGTTCTTATTATTTTGAGATACATCCCATCAATCCCTAATTTATTGATGGTTTTTAGCATGAAGCGTTGTTGAATTTTGTCAAAGGCCTTTTCTGCATCTATTGAGATAATCATGTGGTTTTTGTCTTTGGTTCTGTTTATATGCTGAATTACATTTATTGATTTGCGTATATTGAACCAGCCTTGCATCCCAGGGATGAAGCCCACTTGATCATGGTGGATAAGCTTTCTAATGTGCTGCTGGATTTGTTTGCCAGTATTTTATTGAGGATTTTTGCATGAATGTTCATCAAGGATATTAGTCTAAAATTCTCTTTTTTGGTTGTGTCTCTGCCAGGCTTTGGTATCAGGATGATGCTGGCCTCATAAAATGAGTTAGGGAGGATTCCCTCTTTTTCTATTGATTGGAATAGTTTCAGAAGGAATGGTAGCAGTTCCTCCTTGTACCTCTGGTAGAATTCGGCTGTGAATCCATCTGGTCCTGGACTTTTTTTGGTTGGTAAGCTTTTGATTATTCCCACAATTTCAGCTCCTGTTATTGGTCTATTCAGAGATTCAACTTCTTCCTGGTTTAGTTTGGGAAAGTGTATGTGTCAAGGAATTTATCCATTTCTTCTAGATTTTCTAGTTTATTTGCATAGAGGTGTTTGTAGTATTCTCTGATGGTAGTTTGTATTTCTGTGGGATCGGTGGTGATATCCCCTTTATCATTTTTTATTGCATCTATTTGATTCTTCTCTCTTTTTTTCTTTATTAATCTTGCTAGCAGTCTATCAATTTTGTTGATCCTTTCAAAAAACCAGCTCCTGGATTCATTAATTTTTTGAAGGGTTTTTTGCATCTCTATTTCCTTCAGTTCTGCTCTGATTTTAGTTATTTCTTGCCTTCTGCTAGCTCTTGAATGTGTTTGCTCTTGCTTTTCTAGTGCTTTTAATTGTGATGTTAGGGTGTCAATTTTGGATCTTTCCTGCTTTCGCTTGTGGGCATTTAGTGCTATAAATTTCCCTCTACACATTGCTTTGAAAGCATCCCAGAGATTCTGGTATGTTGTATCTTGGTTCTCGTTGGTTTCAAAGAAGATCTTTATTTCTGCCTTCGTTTCGTTATGTACCCAGTAGTCATTCAGGAGCAGGTTGTTCAGTTTCCATGTCGTTGAGCGGTTTTGAGTGAGATTCTTAATCCTGAGTTCTAGCTTGATTGCACTGTGATCTGAGAGATAGTTTGTTATAATTTCTGTTCTTTTACATTTACTGAGGAGAGCTTTACTTCCAAGTATGTGGTCAATTTTGGAATAGGTGTGGTGTGGTGATGAAAAAAATGTATATTCTGTTGATTTGGGGTGGAGAGTTCTGTAATTCTTAAGAAATATTTGAATAATGACAGAAATTGGGGTAAATGTTTACAAAATGAAACCTTTTTTCTAGGAGAAAATAGAAAGCATAAAAGTGCAGTTTAAATTCTAAAGATGAGGCCAGGCACGGTGGCTCACGCCTGTAATCCCAGCACTTTGAGAGGCAGAGGTGGGTGGATCACCTGAGGTCAGAAGTTCAAGACCAGCCTGGTCAACATGGTAAAACCCTGTCTCTACTAAATAGACAAAAATTAGCTGGGCGTGGTGGTGGTCGCTGGTAATCCCAGCTACTCCGGAGGCTGAGGCAGGAGAATCTCTTGAACCAGGGAGGCAGAGGTTGCAGTGAGCCGAGATCATGCTATTGTGCTCCAGCCTGGACAACAAGAGTGAAACTTCGTCTCAAAAAAGAAAAAAAAAATTCTAAAGATAACGTAAACGAGCACACATTTTCCATGCAATTAGCCACTTTTATAGACCAAACCCTTGTAGAACTGTATGCAGTAGGTTACCATGTTTCTTATCCATTGACAAGTCTTAGCTTTCAGCAATGTCCTCATTTTATTGACACTAACCAGGAAAGACATACACCATCAGTCTAGTTGTTCACTTATCAGTAAATATTTCATAGTTCTGGTGCTGATCTTTTTTTTACTATTTCTGTTTTAGCATTAATTCCTATCTTGCTGCTTTTTGACACAAAAGGCTATCTTGGAATGCAAAGCACACATAGTGAAATTATTGTCATAGCTTATGCATTAGCTTTCTAAAAAGTAAAAATGAGCTTCTTTTAAAACCCCAAACCTAAAATATTTATATATCTTTTAATTTAGTCAAAAATTTTTTAAATATTTCACTATATTTTAACCTCTGTTTGTAGGTGTTGTACACACTGTTACTGGTTATATTGAAGTATCGCTTTGTAATCTCAAAAAGCAACTGGGTTACAAATAGTTACTAATGTAAATTATGAAAATTACAAATCATGAATCACAACAGATGGATTTTCTTTGCCTTATGTAGACATTTTAGCTAAGCAAAAGTAACTGCTAAATTTTCTAGTTTGTGTCCCTAATTTATTTCACCTTCAGTTTTTTAGTAGTTAAGTTCAAGTTTAATCCAGGGTATCTTATTTTAACTTCATGAAATTTTCTTAACACTAACACATCAAATATCTCTTGGTACTCACTGTTCTATACTACCAATCTAATTATTCAATACCACTAGCATAATCCCCAATACTACCACCAGCATTGTCATCACTGAAATACAAACCTACATATATACTGCACAACAGAGATACAATATTCCTTACGGGAGGGTTGATCCAAAAGCAATGACATTGATAAGTTATTGGTGAGGATTTACAATCTCAGAATTAAAATTATATTTTCTGATACGTTTTATCTTTGGTAAAGCTAATTATTTGCTTTTTGTTTATTTTTCTGCTATTACAATTTGTTTTAAATTCAGATGGAGAAGAAAAAGGTAATTTTATTCAGCCCCTAACATCACAGTATTGTGAAAATAAATATTTATTTAAATGCCAGATTATTAGTGTATATTCACATATAATTAGTTATAAATTTAAATAGAAAATTGTATAATTATAACATTGAAACAATTATTCAGTAAATATTTGCCTTAATTTAAATATTATCTTCATTATTCTTAAAATGAATGACTTAGTACAAAAATATTTAATATCATTTTAATATTAATTTAAATAAAATATTTTTCCTAAAACTGATTTTTATTCTAATTTGTGATATACGAACCTCTTATTTATTTTAGCATAAAATTACCTTTAAAGATTTTATAGTTCTATACTATTACACTTGGTGTCATTCTCTGGAAAGTAAGTTCATTTGTTCTTTTTTATCAGCAAATTATACTTCTAACTATTAAATATTTTATACCGAAAATCATATACTATAATGTTTTTTCAATACTTCCATAGCAAAGTTTTGTGACTACATCATAGTTATTAAACAATAAAAGTGAAGAGATTAAAAATATATCTCAACTTATAATCCAATCTAAGTAAATAAGATTTGCTTGACAGCCAGTGTTGAAAGAGAATTCTTGAGAGAGAAACTGACTTCTTTGCTGTTCTGAACAACTGCACTTGTAAGTGTGGGACATGCCCCTAAACTTTCATATTTCTTTTACAAGCTCCAAAAATTTTATATCTGGCCAAACTTATTCTTGTCCAAGGATCGTAATAGCCATGGGGGGAGAGGGGGTGGCTTTTTCTCCCCATATCGTGGGAGTTGCCTCACCCCCCAGCGATGTGGGTCGTAATAGCCAGGGTGGGTGAGGCACCCGCCGCGATATGGGGAGTAAGAGCCACCCCCTCTCCCCCCCCCGGTTATTACGACCCATGGTGGACTCACAGCCTGTTTACGATGTTGTGAGTAGTATCGTCTCCCCCTCTGAAAATTATGAACTATTTCACAGATGGGTGTACACCCGTCTGTTTTGGGAGTTATATCATCCTCTTCCTCCCTGAATATTAAGGACAGTATCACAGGGGTGTTTCTCCTCCCTTCGATATTGGGTGTCATATCCTCCTCTCCCACATTGAAATTAGAAACAATATCAGTGGGGGCATGTCCACCTTCTGTGCTATTTAAAGTAATATCATCCTCTTTCCTCCAGGATCATGGGAACAATATACCTGGGGGGTGTACACTTTCTGCGATATATGTAGTAATATCACCCCCTCCACCTTGGAATATTATTAAGGACCATCTCACACGGGGGTGTACACTTCCTGCGATACTGGGAGTAATAGCAACCTCTCGGCCTCTGAATATTAGGAACAATATCACAGGGTAGGTGTACACCTCCTGCTCTATTATGGGGAGTAATAACTATCTATTATGGGGAGTAATATCATCCTCTCCATTTCAGGATATCAATAACAATATCACAGGGCGGGTGAACACAGCCTGGCTACTGGAATTATTATCATCCTCGCCCCCTCAGGATACTAGGAACAATATCACACAAGAGGTGTACACTCCCTGCGATATTGGGAGTAATATCATACGCTTCTTCCGTGAATATTAGGAGCAATATCACCGGGTGGCTGTACATTCATTGCTATGTTGGGAGTCATGTCAAACTCTACCCCCTGGATATTAGGATCAGTGTCACAAGGTGAGTGTACACCTACTGCGATATTAAGACTAATATCACGCTCTCCATCCCTGGATATTAGGAACAACAGCACAGGTAGCTGTACACCCCCTGCGGTATTAGGAGTAATAATATTATTAATTATTAAACATCATTTTTAATAATAATTATCAATGGTAATATTAATTAATAGTATAACATTATTAATCATTAATTATTATTTTAAATATATGATTATGCGTGATTTAAATTAATTATTACAATTAATATCATTTTTCAATAATATTAGTTATTAATCTTAATATTAATTACTGTTTTATTACCAACATCACTTATGATTGATTTAAGGAACATTAATTACTGATATTATTTTATTATTAATAGTGATATTGCTATTATTAATAGTAATCGTTAATGTTTTTAATCCGTATTAACTTTTACTATCTCTATTGTAATTATTAATATCGATGATTATTATTAATTATTATATTTATTAATATTAATAATTAACATAACTGTTCCCGATATCCGTGGGGAAGAGGATATTACTCCCCATATCGCAGAAAGTGTACACCCCTCTATGATGTTACTCCTAATAGCCAGGGGGTACAGGATGACATTGAAAATGGGGAGTAAGAGCCACCCTCTCTCCCCTCCTGCCTATTAGGATCCACGTCACTGTGGGGTGAGGCACCAAACTCATTTCAACAGAGTGCCAAACTTTTTTTTCACACAAGTATGATTATGTTAAATTTCAATTACTATAATATATTTTGTTTTGTATCCAGTCCTTTCCTCCAACTTTCTGTGCACTTCTTATGCTTTTTTTAAGATATCTGTTCTCAAATAAATGAAAATACTCTATTTTCAAATTGATAGACATATGGCTGAAGTAGAGATATTTAATGCACACGTTTTATAATTAGATATAAATTTATTAAAAAATATTTACTTGTATATCAACTTTATTTTATTGGATCTTCTGACAATATTCTAGTAACTATGAAATTTTAAATCATGACTACATTTTAAGTTGTGAAATTTTAAACCATGACTAAATTTTAGCAAGTTATCAAACATATTCCAAATGTGAGATATATTTTTATTAAGTTGAAAATTTGGGAAACTTTTTTTACATATTCTATTTTCAAAGCTTCTCTCCAAATACTTTATAATTGGATAACATCTTCAGCAGAAATCCCACAGACATACAGTGAAATTACAACTTTAGGATTGAAGCATGAGGGATGAGAGGATTAATCGCTCCAAAAAATAGTAATCATGCTATAATTCAGAATTTGTAAATGCTCACAGTATGTTTTGACAATATTAACTTACACTTAGGAATTCCTAGAAAAAAATACAGTAATCCACCTACACCAGAATACTAATTGTTTCCTTCTTTCATGTAGTACTGGTCAGGGAAGCATCCTATATTGTTAAGGATATTTAACATACCTTTGTCCAAGAAAACATGTATGTCTACATGAATTAGGAAGTGCACAGGAAATGGAAATCTAGAAGATAGAAGATAGCAATCAATAGCAAAAAGAAAAAATATTAATCATGGAAATTGGATTGAAATTGGCCATGAATCAGACATTAAAAATAATATGTGACTAAATGTATGAATGCATGGATTCATAGATACATCAATGGGTACATGAATGGCTAAATGATTGGAAGGATAGATACATGAATGGATAGATGGATTCATGAATAGATAAAAGCTTTCACTAGTGCTAATCAAACATTTTGTGTGAGCAATAGTGAGTGACAATCCCAGGAAAATAATGTACCTGCAATTTCCTTGGCTTCAGCATTGTCTGTATAAAGCCCCTTTAAGAAGGAATTGAGCTATCCAGAGAGAAAGATTAGCAGTCATGGCATTAGAGACCTCCATAATTGGTAACCTGGCTGGTTTCTCATACTATCTTCCTAGCTTGCTCTGATTAAGATTTTGAAGCCAGAAGATAGAAATCTGGGAAAAAAAAATTCCAGTGTGAATATTATGGGTAAGATTCAATATTCTAACCAGGCCCTGGCTTTACCACATCTTTCTAGTCTAAACCAGTTTTTAAAATTACTAAGAACTGACTTTATTTTTAGAATGTTCTGTTAAATTCAAAGAGGTGTGTGTGGTAGAGAGAGAGATTTTAGGATTTTAGTCTTAAGAGCTTAGTCAGGTCTTTTCAAATTTCAAGTGTGTGAAAATTTTGGGGGTGCTTACTAAAATCAATATATTTCAAATTTATCCCTGAAAATACTGATTGACTCAATACTTTAGAGGATAATCCTAAAAATATTTATCGATCTATAACCTTCATTGCTGTGGCATATGTTATATATTTGGCTTTAAAAATCTAAAGCTGGAAGCAAATTAGAACTGATATGTCATCTTTTATGTTATATAGATATCATAATATTATAACACTTATATGTTAATATTTAATTTATATATATATACATATAATTTAAAGGATTATCTTAGGGGTAAGACAGCTTCCTGTTGTGGATAGAATAGAGAGGGAAGGCCTCTCTCCTAAAGCATAGTTTGGAGAAATCCGAAGTAAGCAAGACAGAAAATTATGTTAATAATGGAAGGAAAAGTTTTTAAGATGGAAGAAAGTCTTTGACAAAGGAGAGGGTTTTTAGAATTTCTAAGAAGACTCTAAGTCAGCAGACAGGCAAACCAGAGTCTGCACCAGTCTCTAGAATTTTTAAGCATTGACTTTATTTTTAGTATATTCTATTAAAGTCAAACAAGTAAAAGTGGGGGAGTGTGTGTGTGTAAAGATATGTATACATACATATACATACATGTACACAAACAATGTATGTGCATTTGATATTACATATCTTCAGAGGAGAAGATAGTACCTCACACAGATTGAAGTTAGTAAGTAGGTATGAGAGGGAAGTGGATGAATGCATGAATAAATGAATTTAATGTTAAATATAACTTTTTCCAAGTAATCTTATCAGAACAAAGTACAAGCAGATATTTCTTATCGATAGGAAATGGTATTATCTATTAATATGAGTGATAGTTTATTTAGAAATATACCACACTGTTAGATCATAGTAAAAGTGTGCTTAAATAAGACATTCTGATATTAGTTTCACAAAATTGTTTTTCCAATCTATGTACACTTTTTAGATGAATAAATTTCGTTTTAAAAACAAAGCAGCTATTTTTGACGTGTAAAAAACTATTTTTTTTTCATTTTTTACTTTAAATTTAAATCTCATTGAAATGACTTTACTAATTCATCCTGACTCTTTAGTAGTTTTTCCTGCAGGTTTTCATGGTGATTCTCAATTTAATGTTTCAGAATTTTTCAGAGTCATAAAGATAGTATGTGGTATATTTATATTTCATCCTTCCAATAGTTAGTTAACATAATTAATTCGATTATAAGGAGCCTATGCAGACTAAGTAAAATCTTGAGGATTTTTACTTTAGGTTACAATTTTATAAATTCAGTGAATTTAGATTGCTTAAATTAAAGAAAGCTCTCCTTGAACATGACAATTATTTGTAATTTATACAATTAAGAAAATATTAACTGACATGGATTCTCATAAATAAGAAATGTTTTAAACATTTATTACACGTGATAGAAATTAATACAATGCATCTTTAAATAAATAACATTTTAAAATCTGAAACCATTTCAACTAATATTAGTCAATGTCTTGGAGAACGGCTCCACAATCCACTCAGAATACATATAATTCTATGCAATAATTCAGCAAAATTTTCAGGGTTGCCTCAAAATACATGCGGAATCCAAGCATTTATTACCACCTCCATAGCTAAGTCCTAGTGCACGGCACATCAGATGAAAGAAAAGTGTACGTAAATGGTGTATTTGCCTCCTTTCTCAGCTTACTACAGTCTATTCTCAATTCAGCATCAGAATACTTTTTTGAAAACAAAGAAAGTCATATTTTGATCTTCTCTGCTGAAATATGCCTTTGAATTTCCAACTCACTTAAAATAATATCTATATTCCATAGCATGGTCTTTAAAGTCTGATACGATCTTACATCCCACTATCTTTTTTACCTTAATCTCAAATCATGTCACATCTAGTTTGCTTAACTACTAACTTAGTCTCCTGGAGGTTTGAGAAGCCCTTTCCTGCCTCAGAAACTTTGCAGTTGATATCCTCTCTGTCTTAAAAATGTGTTCAGTTATGAACATAATTTTCTCGCTTACTTTCTTTAGGTTTCTTCCAAAATATGCATTAGGAGTAAGCCCTTCCCTCTCTGCCCAACCGCAAGAGGAAGCTCCTTTATCCCAAGACACCGTAACTCACTTCCTCTACATTTTCTTCATAGCATTTATCACCATCTTACATAGTATGTGTTAGCTTATTCTTTATTTTTGTTTTCTTCCATAGTGAGAAAATATGTTTCTTGAGAGAAAGGGCTTTGTCTTATTCACTGCTTTATCTCCAGGACACAGAACAGAACATGACATACAGAATAAATGATTTAGTAAAAATAAATAAATAAATAAAATCACTGATTTAATGCATAATTTTTTACCACTGTTAATTTATTAAACCTTGACATCGTCTTTTCTCTTAACTTCCATGATGGTACATCTTTTGATTTTTTTTTAACAACGTCTTTGTCAGCTCAAATTCTTTTTTCAAAACCTGTATTGATTGTTTCACCATCTTATATGCTGTGTTTCTATCTTATCTGTAAGAAAGCTGTTTTATACAATGACCTTTAATTTTCTTATAAACCAATAACTGAAATCTATATCACAAATTAGACTTCTTTTATGAGGTTCAGAAACATATTTTTATCTGTTCATTTATCACCTCTACTTGCAAGTTTATGAAGATATATCAAAATTAACAAGAAAACAAATATATAATTGTATACTTTTCAAACTTGTTACAGCAAAACTTCTCAGAAAACCATTTCCTAACTACCTAGTCTACATCAGGTTTTTTTTTCTGTAATATACTCTCATGAAAACATGTTTATGTCATTTTGTGAATTGATATAATTTATACTAATAAGTATAATACAACGATACACTACATAATATATATTACTATATCATAGCATTACAGATATGTACACATCTATATGGTATAGTCTTCTATGGAGGAATAGTTTGAGTATACACAGGAGGAAAATCACGACGATATTGGCAATAATTTCTTCTCTGATATAATATTTTACAAAGGCAAATCTTGAAAATAAGCTCATTGTTGATTAGTTCATATATCATTAAAGACTCAAAAGTCTTTCATTTATCACAATGTTCAGACTTAATGAACACAGAACTTAATTTTCTAAAATTTATAACCTAGTACTAAATAAATTGCACACATGCTCTGTAAAGGAAACATCAAATTTGAATACACTAATGAAGAAGCAAGAACTGCTGGAATGATGTCACATATTAAAAAGTAATCAAGCACATAGGTGTAAGAAGCTGCATAATTTGAAGTGATTTATTTCTAATTACTATATTTCTCAGTACTTAACTGCAGTAAATATAATTTTCATTATAATATGAATTTTATTCCACAGTATGTACCATTAAATTGCTAATGCATTTGCAAAATCTCAAGATATATTAAAGAACAGTGATATTTGAATTCAAAAAATAATCTCTTCTAATAAAACAATTTTTAAAAACAATATTAATCTTGACCATGATTGCTGGAATTCTCTAAAAAATTATTTTCCCAACATAAGTATCATTGGTACATTTAAAAAAATACTAATTCCTTTTAATGTAACGATTTGATATGTAAAGTTAGATAATATTTAGTTAATAAAATACTGTTTAGTTTCTGATTTAGAACTATTTTGACTCTTTATTTTCATTGCTGGTGTCTAAGATTTAGAAAAATTATATGAAACATATAAATCAAAAACAACATTTCTTGAAATTTAACCAGTGACCTCAATTCCCTACTTAATATTATACATTGAAAATGTGTTATTTTTATAGAAACATTGGTAGTCTTTTATGTTTATGATTGCAGCTAAATATATTTTAAAATATATATCACTGTGATGCAGTGACATCACATATGCCTTTTTTGGCACCCTGTGACTTTCCTCAAACAAAAATAACCTATTCATTTGACAAAAAGCACATTGTATCATGAACCGCACAAGGTCTCCTGTATTTTACTTTGTCAATTAATGCTACAATTAATAAACACTACATATATATATAGTATGGCAATAATTAGCCCTGTTAAGTTGATACATAAAATTAACTATCACTAGTCTATCATTTGTCAACTTGGTTCTCATATACGTATTGGCTTCCACATGCATATTAAATCATGTTTAATCTCCAAATAAAGAAGATAATAAGGTCATAATTTCACCTAAGACAATACAACTATCCTGCATATAACAAAAAATCCACTAATCTCTTTTCTAGAACAGGAGGTAAGATACTTGAGCATGGTTACCTTTCTCCTGATATCCTGTAACTTAAATACTATGATGTAAAATTAACAGTACTTAAATATGGATATAAAGCCAATATTTTTATATTATATGATAAAAGAATAACAGGAAAAAATACATATATCTGTATGTATTATAAGCTAAAAATACAATCCTAAGCCCCTCCAACTGACCGAATGAACCAACTCTTGGCCAAGGGAACCCCAGAGAAAACTTAAAAACTAAGTTTGTCACCATGACGAGACAACAGGTCAAACACATCTTCTTCCTTTTGCAGTTTAGACACAACAACTGACTGGAATTAATGTTAAAATAGAGATCCTAAGACTGATGGAATGACTCTGTGGCAATAAGATACCAAATTATAAACAGAACTTATGGCCATGCCAGGCAAGGGTTAAGTTACACACCCTACACTTAAAGAATAAACTATTTTAACTTCCTGGGAAAAGTGTGATTCATGGCTTACATCCTATTCTTGAGTGAATAATCTTACTGAGAATCTCTCAAATCTTATAGTGATAGTGAATTCTTCAAAGTGTTAATGATTAATGCATAATCTACTTACATTGTAAAGGGCTCTGGTTTGTTTATGAATTTTGAAGTTTTATTGATTGTCTTTCATGTAAAACATTTTAGCCTGTATGCTGTATGTTGTAATCGGCAGCCAATCACTGTAACCTCTGTATCGTACCCTCAAGTGAAGGATAACAACTGTGATAAGAAAAGTTCCTCTCTCTTCCAAATATTCTCCTAAAAGCATTTCAAATTCTAAGACTTTAGAACATGCTCAACTTTGTCGATGTGTTTTCCCAAGTCGACTCTCAAATTTAGCATCCAATAAAACCTTTATCAAATTATTTCTGCCTCCATGGCCTTCATTTTGGTCAACAATATACACACAAATGTATTCATAACAAAATAAGAAGGAAATACTCATGACAGTTATAATCCTCATCTCTCTAACTGATCACGTGATTTTAGCTGGTATTTACATACATACGACCTTATTCTACTTCCTATTCTGTGTTCCTTGTTTACCTGGCAGAGTGACTCAAACCTTCATACCTGAAGAGTCTGATACATTTGTAGTCTTGCCTGGATTGAGTTGTTGTAATTTCCCATTGTCCTCATTCACAGGACATGGGGATATTAAGAGACACTCTAAAAGATCTCCCATATTCCAGTTATAATCTTTCTCACTTCCATTGTGGAATAGCAATCAAATTCCTCCTTGGTAGTCCAGATCAATCAACCCAGCAAATACCATTATTCCTCTGTAGTGTGAGTCAGAGGCATAGGGAGCCCAAAGTAGCCAGGTTGCAGTTTTAATTTACAGTTCAACGGAATCATTCTTGTGTCTCCTAGTGTAAGCATTCCTCCTTCTGGAACTAAGACCTCTAGGCCAGCAGAGCATAAAGCTGTGGGAGTGGGAAGCAAAAATTTTGCTAGCAAGTCACCAGGGGTAATGTTGGGTACTATCACTCTCATTCCTAACCCTTGATTTTTGGAGCCTGGCTATTGAATCCTGGCTATTGAAAAAACAGTATCATATGTTGAATGCAAATTTAAGGCATATGCAGCCTTCTGAAGAAACTTGTCCCAGCCCTGCAGGGTATTGCCACCTAGCTTCTCCTATAATTGAGTCTTCAAAAGGCAATGGTGATGTGGGGAAAGTAGTAAGACCAGTGAATTCCTTGAGTATATGCCCATTGATGTATTAATAATACTTATTTGGCTGTGAGGTGAGTTTCTTGGTCAGAAACAATGCTGTGTGGAGTACCATGATAATAGATAGTATGCCCCATTTTGTGGATTTCAGTTAGTCTCTTTCCTCAGCCACTTTTTTTTTTGTCTAACGGGCAAATTAACAAAGCAGACATGGTTGAAGAGAGGACGATTATGTACAGGCTCAGCAATATAGACTTCAAGTTAACAAGGCTGTCCTGGCTAAAGCCACTGCTGAATGCCCAATCTACTAGCAGCAGAGACCAATACTGAGCCCTCTCATATGGCACCATTTTTGGGGTGATCAGCCAGTTACCTGGTGACAGGGTGATTGTATCAAACCACTTCAATCAGGGAAGGTGCAGCTATTTATTTTTACTGGAATAGACATTTACTCAGGATATGAATTTGCCTTTCATGCTTTCAATATCTCCACCAAAACTACCATCCATATACTAAAAAATGAATATACAGTAAGCTAAATCAGCATTAAAATAAAAATGATTTTATGTTAAAGAATACAAAGAAATGCACTAGCATTCAATTGTAGAACAGTGCTTACCTAATGAATCATAGTGAATCAGTTGTGACTAGTGTCTACATAACCATTTAAAATTAAATATTGATTGTATACAATTTATAATACAATTTTAATGAGAAGATATAGCAGGGCTCCATGCATATGTTTCAGAATTGCTGTGAAATGAGAAATAAATCTTTATACGCAAACTACAAATAATTGAAAATTGCCTAATACTGAGAGATAAAGAAGTATTAGGTTGGTGTAAAAGTAATTGTGGTTTTTGAAATTATATTTAATGGTAAAAATCGCAATTGTGTTTGCACCAACCTAGAAATTATAAACATATTATTTAGGGACAAACGGTTAATGCCAAATTGAACAATGAACATAATCGAAAGTGTCTGCCTCTGGGGCACACAGAACACATGACTGAAAGGAAGCAGAGGACTACTTTTCTCCAAGTAAGTTATGAAGAACAATTTGTTTTTACTAATTTTACAGGCATAACTTTGATAAAAATAAAGATAAATTAATAATAAACTAAAAATACCAGATTCAATACATATTAAATCTAATATTGAGGGAACAGCCACAATTTTGTATGCTTCTTAATCTTTGAAATAGCTTATAGTTTTATAAATACAGGTAGGATTATAAAGTGAGCAAATCTCCTTAGTATGCCCAAACCTTTTCTTATGTGTAATTGGAAACACTTGAAGAGACGAGCTTCTTTGTGAAATAAAGGAAAACTTTATATTTCCTTTTTTTTTGAAATTTATAATAGCAAAGACCATTTGGCCTTTAAATGTAATATTAAGAATTTATTTCTAAGCTACTAACTTATTTTCTCAGAGTGTATATATAACTTCTTCTAACATGGGATGCCATATTTGAACAATAATTACATCTTATGCCTTTTTTCTGTTTATTACTACATGAATATGTTCAACATATATAATTATTACATGTATATGTTTAACATACAAAAAAAAGGCCAAATTGAGAAAATGTACTATTTTGCAGCCGGGATCAAATGTTTTTCGTTTGTGTTATGAATGTATTTTTTTATATGATGAACTCAATTTACTTTTTTTCCCAACCTTAGCAGTAGACATATAATCATATTGTTTGTTAGTTCTTATTTATTTTCCACACACCTTAAATAACTATGAACACTGAATATAAATTATTAAAATATATGATCCTATTCAGTGGCTCCAAAATAATTATAAGCAAACATCTAAATCTACTTTTGCAGCATTTTGATGTCCGTATCAGTTGGTGGCCTCGTCTCAGCTTGACACCACAAAGACTATTTTTGTTTAGGACTTTTTAATTCTTGCCAAAAATCCATCAAGACAGATTTTAAAAGTGCCCTATGGTTTTTTCTTAAATTTGATTGCTACAATTAAGATACAATAAAGGTCTCATGGGGTGTGTATTGCACTCCTGTGTGGGTACACTGAAAACAATTCATTTATACTTTACCTATTTTGCAAAGTCAGTTGGAAATATTTTATTATACTTCTTTGCATAATTCTCTCATCAATAAAAAAGAAAAAGATACATCATTTGTCTTCTCTTTTTAAAAGGGAAAAAATCAATTGTAAAACAAAACAAAACGTAGAGCAGGCTACACTAACATTAAGCCAAGATCTTTAATCTCAATATCAATATTCATTAAAGTTTTATATTACCTACCTACACTCTAATTACTCAAGTATATCATATGTAACCTCTCTTTCTTCCCAACTGTCAGCAAATATGGTGCCATCTTCCCTTAATAAAGACAATGGAAATCCTATAAGTCAATGTATCTCTGCCAAAAAAAAAGCAAAATAAAATTAAAAAGGCCAATTGACTTTAAAAAGCTTTATTTAAAAGTCTGCTGAATGAAGACATAGCCCCCACGATTTCTGCTTTTCCTGTGCCACATTGTTGAATTGATTATAATGTCCTTGGCGATAGAGGTCACGTTAATTTTATCACATCCAAGGATTCTAGGTGAAATATGTGGCACATGTGCAGGCTGCATGCTCGTTTGTCACATTATTACTTGCTGTCACTTTTGAAGGTAGGTGTCTTTTTGAAGAATGTGCCACAGCTAGAGGGTCATGTTATTTGCATAAAGCTCTGAAAGCTGTCTTTCCAGAGAGAATGAGTGGGATGTTGCTTCATCTTCTGTTTACGGAAAGCATAGAGGGGACAGCTGTCAGAAGCTGATGCTGTCTCTCTTGTACATAGATAGTTGTTTAAAAAAAATGCTTAAGAACATATTAATGAATTGTAACTAACAGTTCCATTTACTGGCCTGAAAGTTAATTTTGCCACTCAGAATAAAGTAATTCTGGTCTGCTGTCAGCAGATATTTTTGCTTTATAAATGTCAAAAGATGCCTATAAATTGAAATGATTTACCGAAGCTTCCATTGCTTTTGGTTGATAACTAAATAATTTCCTTCCTTTACAAAATTAGAAGAAGAAGGATATAGCTGTATTTTTGAGGCTACTCAAATAATTTCACTGAAGATCTTATGAAGGTTTTAGAAATAATGCAAAGTTAAATATCATTATTAGGGCCAAAAATTATATTATTATAAAATATCAATGTGCTTTGAAAACCTGAATTTATAAAAACATATGAATAGAAACTTATTTTAAATAAAATTATGCTTCTAAAAACAAGATAATTTGATAGATGCATAATATACTTTTCTTGAAATAATGTATAAAGTTAATAATTTTAAATAAAAGTCATGATTTTCAAAATTATGTCACAGCAAAATGACTCAAACCTACAATGACAAACAAAAAACCTCCTTCTTGTATGCAATGAGGGTATTTAATATAATTTAAGAAAAGTATATGCTTTGATATATAATTATATACATGCATTTATGCTCAGATTCGATTGATTAAAAACAAGGTGGAAATATATTTAATAAAAATGTAATATAAACTACATCTTACCACTAATTTGTTACTCAGCTTCTTGTTTATTTTGGTGAATTAAAGATAGCTCTAACTTCCTTTAAATACACATCAAGAAGTGTAAAGTTGATCTCATAAAAATAAAGAATAAAATGGTGATCAGAGGCTGGAGCTTTTAGGGAGAGGGTATGGGTGATATTGGCCAAAGCACATATATTTATAGTGAGATAGTTAGAATAAGTTCAAGTGATATATTGTACAGTGTGGTGACTATAGTTAAAAACAATATGTTGTATTTTTGAAAAATACAAAAAGAATGGATGTTAAGTGTTCTCATCACAAAAGTAATAATTATGTGAGATGATACATTTGTTAATTAGCTAGATTTAACCATCCCACAAAGTATACATACTTCAAAACTTCATGTTGTACACAGTAAATACATAAAATTATGTCAATTAAGACAGAGAGATGGGTCTTTCACCTTGCTATGAATCTAGACAAAGACTGAGACTACTTTTACTAATACCAAGTGGCAGAAGTGATCCTGCTATAGCTTCCAGGCCCAGACAAGGGGATCTTCAGGTTCTTCTTTCATGGAACACTTCTTGAAAGTCTGAAAGGCTATGTAATAAGTTCTATTCTGCTGCTCGTGAGACCGCATAGAAAAATTCTGCAAATAATTGACAGAGAAAGCAGCTCAACTGATCCCAGCCTCCAGGTATCCATACCAATGTGGGAGACATATGAGTAAAGCCTCTTTGGAACGTCCGGCCTAGCCAAGCTTCCAGCTGAAAACGACCAGGTCACTTCAGTAAAGCATGTGGAGCAGGTAAAGCGAAGAATTGCCTGCCAGACTTTGCCTGGATCCCTCCTGGTCCACAAATCAGGAGCATCATAAAAGTTGTTGTTTTAAGTCACAAATTTTGGGATGATGTGTTAGCAGCAACATGTAAATATAATAATCGTGTGTGTGTGTCTGTATGTGTACTTGTGTATGTATGTTTTAAATCAGAAGTATTGATAATTCTAAAGCAGTCAGTCTTTAAGAGCAACTTATCTTTATAAGACTTGAAATGACTGTAACAAACATATTATTCCTCATAATTTCCACATCCCCAGTAAGGCAAATCGAGTGCTCTACAGCGAGTTAGTTAGAAAATGTATAGGTATGTTGTGTTTCATAGCTGAGTATTTATTAAATAATTGCTCCATGAAATTTTTGTCAAACAACAACACATGTGCACAAACGAGTTTACCTAATTGTATTGAGTTACCCTTTTTCATTGGTTGGTTGTATGTGTCAACAATAACTTGATTATTGGAATAATTGTTTAATGATATGAAGAGATAGGACATAGAGAAACTGTATCAATTAGAACTTTCAACTATATTGAATAATAGAAACCATAATTTTTGGCTTATATTCTGAATCATATATAAATATATTTTACTAAAATACATAAATGTAGTAGAATATTTACTGAAACTGATCTTTATGCACGCTACCCAATGAGAAACTTCTATCTAAATTGCTAATTACTCCTTTTTCTGGTGGAGGCCATATGCAGTTGCTCTACAGCATGGCCTTCAGAGACAGCTGACTTGGTTAAAAATTATCTTCTCAATTCTTAACTAAGTTAAACAGTAAGGCATAGCCCAGTCATTTTGCTCTTGTTAGCCACAGTAATACATATATATATGAATAAAAATAGTTTCTACCTGAAGTCTTGTGCAGATTAAATGTTATAATTCACATAATTAGCATTAAATCTGGCAGCTAAATTAGATATTAATTTACATATTACTAATAGTATTAATTTAAAAGCATCTACTTCCTATTTTATATATATATATATATATTTCTTTTTTTTTCCTTGCCAAAGACCAATTGTCTTCTTACCTTTCATAAGCAGATGTTGAAACCTTTACATAGAGGCAAAGGAGTCTTCTTGTAAAATAAAAATGAAATCCTAACCTATTTTCTTTGGATATTTAAAAGACAACTAGCCTGCTGTCATGAAAGAAAACCAGAGGTGATAAGAGGGTCCTTATCATCGAGGATGGTGTACAACAATGGTCCCCAACCATTTTGGCATCATGGACAGTCTTCCTGAAAGACAATTTTTTCACGAGTCTGGGGGCATTGTTTTGTGATGAAACTTCCTCCTCAGACTGAGGCAGGAAAACAGGGTCTGGAGGCAGGAAACAGAAGGCCAACTCACACGTCAGCTATCACAGGAAATGTCCTCTCCAGAGGGCGTACACCAATTAACTAATGGAAACCTCTAGAGGGTATTTAAACCCCCACAAATACGGTAAAGGGGATCTTGAGCCCATATACTCGGGCCCACTCCCACACTGTGGAATATACTTTCATTTTCAATAAATATCTATTTTTGTTGCTTCATTCTTTCCTTTCTTTGTGCATTTTGTCCAGTTCTTTGTTCGTGCATTTTGTCCAGTTCTTTGTTCAAGATGCCAAGAACCTGGACAATCTCCATCAGTAACAAGATCACCATGCATTAGTTAGATTATCATAAGGGGTGCGCAACCTAGATCCCTCACACGTCCAGTTCACATAGGGTTGACGCTCCTATGAGACTCTAATGCGATGAAGGTCTGACAAGAGCTGGCAGTAATACTCAGGCAGTAATACCCGCTTGCCCACCCTCACCTCCTGCTGTGCGGCCCAGTTCCTGACAGGCCAAGGACTGGTATGTGTCTGCTGTCCCTAGGTTGAGGACCCCTGGTGTAGCACATGCACAGGTCACTCAGGCTTAATACCTAGAATTGGATGGTGCCAGAGAAGAACTAGTTCTGTGCAGAGGTAGCTACTTGTTTCCTGGTATGTCTTTCTTCTACTGGTAAAATTATATATTTTGGCTGCATCTTAAATCTGCAACAGAAAAAAATTGGTAAAAAATTTCTCCCACACAGCCCCTCTCCACACACACACACATGCAGACACATACATTTTAATCTACCAAGGCATAACAACTAACTTTGCTAAGAAACAAGCTCTTTCATTTTCAGAACTTTGGATTTTATGTTTAGAATGCCCTTTTTCCTTCTCCTGATTGATAAACTGCTAGTCATTTTTCACAAGTCATATAACTCATCCCGTTAGTGTTTCTACTTTGTGCTGCCTTTAGCATACTATAAAACTTTCCTGGGGTCAATGTCTGAGAACAATGTTTTACATATCATTTAAGGTAAAAATAAGTCACAAATTGGTCGGGGGTGAACTTCCATTATAAATGATGACAAAGCAAAGATTTAGGCAGTTGGCATTTTGATGTTGTGGAACAGAAAATTCCTGTCAAATTGATTCTATTTACCATTTTTCAATAAAATATCTGCTTAAAGGACTTTGGGTTGTGTTTTGGTTTTCAGAGTTTTATTGATAGGGGATGGAAAGAGAAGAAATTTGAAAATAGAGAAAATGTGTAATGCAGTAATTTGAATAATGCCATTTTTAGACAGCCAGGTTGGTGTGGAGTGTTTGTTTGAGATCTGTGTCCATAACTTTAAAAGTAGATTAATCAGATTTGTCTTTTTTTTTTTCCCCAATGAAGTTCAGCTACAGAGAGTTGGGCTAACTAGTGTTGGGGCTTTGCCAAGTGAGTGGGACAGAGAGGTAGAAAAATGTGGTTACTCTAGGTCTATTTCCAAGAGAGTATTTTTTTTTTTTTTTTTTTTTTTTGAGATGGAGTCTTGCTCTATCACCCAGGCTGGAGTACAGTGGCATGATCTCGGCTCACTGCAACTGCAACCTCTGTCTCCTGGGTTCAAGCGATTCTTACAACTAAGCCTCCCAAGTAGCTGGGATTACAGGAGCACCCCACCACGCCCAGCTAATTTTTTGTATTTTAGTAGGGGAGGAGTTTCACCATGTTGGTCAGGAAGATCTCGAACTCCTGACCTCAGGTGATCTGCCCACCATGGCCTCCCAAAATGCTGGGATTACAGACGTGAACAACTGCTCCCGGACCAAGAGAGTGATCTTAATGAAAGATAATTGATTCAATCTTAAGTAAAGAGAAGTCAGAATATGAAGCAGTTTATTGATGGTTTAGTAAGTGGTGAGGGTCAAAAAAGCAAAAGGCTAAATGACATGGGATATTTGTAGGAGTGAAAATAATACAATAGGCAACCTGGAAGGATAGGCATCTATGGTCATAAAACAGGTTGCTCAGAAGAATATGACTGTGAAATAGGGTTGAAATGGAATAGGCTGACCTCTAAAGTCAAAAGGTTACATGTGTGTGAGACCAAAATGTGAAATGGAGGGTATGTTTCTTCAGAAATAGTAGTGGTAGAAAAGGGCCAGTTAATAAACTGAGGAGGAAATGTTGGGAGATCGTCAAAGACCCAACTCAAGGGTGAGAGGTAGGAAATCTCATGATATAAACCACAAAGGTGCTGTGTTCCCAAAAGAATGTTTAGGATAAGTAATTTGGAAATGGCAATGAAAGCAAGGAAGATACATACCTCACCTGCAAGCTCTGGAGTATATGATTTAAAGAGAGAAAAAAAATATTCTCCAATTGAGAGTGTTACAGGATAAATAAATCATCAGATCTTGAGTCTCCACTAGAAACACTCAGAGGAATCATGAAGGATATAAGAATTTAAAAATAAAAACATTTTATTGTTAAAAAATAAACCATTAATTCTAGAATGTAGTGTAGGGCAAGGAAGTTGGGAAACTGGGTCAGATTAAACAATATGAAACAGCAGAGTAATGAGACTCCGGATAAAAATGATTGAGAGCTTGATCTTCTGGGAGTAATTAAGATAATAAAAAAATTAGGTATGGATAAATTCACTCATAAGATATTTGGCAGGTGAGGTGGGAGAGTAGGACAGTAACTACCTCTCCTCTACTTTATGGTAGTGTGATGGCCAAGAAGTACACAAAGCTTCTTGTGTGGAGTCTTATCTTGCTTCTGTGAAGTTTCTCTAGGCTGAAGGTGTTGTAGTATCAGGGAGATGTCTTTCTCCTCGAACAATAGAATGCTTTACTGTGAAATGGTACCATAATGGTTGAAGTCATGGTGCATAATTGCAGTGACCTCCATCTTTATAATGTTATTTCCTCTGTGTCCTTCGGATGGTGGTGGGATGAATATGAAAAACATAAGTAATTTTAATCAGATGTACAGTAACCTGCAGAAAATAAGCAAACATATATAAGAATTAAGTATCTTTACATTTAACCATTGATCTTCTTTCAAAAATAAAGCCCTCTATTTGGTAGATAAAGACTTAAAATATTTTCATAAAAAATATAATCCATGATATTTAACTGTTTTCAAATTATATGTTTTTGCTTTTGTAATACTCAAAGCACTGCTTTGATGAGGTGCATGTTAGTTTTAGAAGATGATTTTGTTTTTACTGATCAGTGTTTTCTGATTGATCTTAAAAGCCCACAAGAATACATTGCAAAGTAATAAAAAGCTATATATATGTGTATGTATGTGTGTATGTGTATATATATGCAGGTGTGTGGATGTGTGTGTACGTATACAGACTGCTGACATGTAACATGTAGGTGATTGCATGATACAGTGTAAGCACTGTGGCAATTCTTTGCTATTATTATCTAGAATTGTTGCTGCCTTTATTATTATTATAATATACTGTACTGACTTCTAGATGTTTAATAGGAGTTATATAAATACTGCTCATTTTTTAAAAGTATCAATTCAAGGAAAGTTAGGAAAAAATAACTTTGAAATGTAAGATATATCTATAGCACACTGGGTTTCTAATTTATTAAAAACCAAATATTAGTACATGTCTATTTAAATTGATGCATAATACTGGTATAAAGCTCTCCATATAAAATTACACATACTCATTTCTTGATTAGAAAATTGTTTTTGTGGCTGGGCATGGTGGCTAATGCCTGTAGTACCAGCACTTTGGGAGGCCGAGGTTGGCGGATCTCTTTGAGCCCAGGAATTTGAGATCAGCTTGGGCACATGGCAAAACCCCATCTCTACAAAAAAATACAAAAATTAGCCAGGTGTGGGGGCACATGCTTGTAGTCCCAGCTAGTTAGGAGACTGAGGTGGGAGGATCACTTGACCTCTAGAAATCAAGTGATCCTCCCACCTCAGCCTCCAGAGATGGCACCACTGCACTCTAGTTTGAGTTACAGAGTGAAAGACCCTAAGGTCTTTCCAATTACAAAATTAGATTTTAGAATATTTAATTTAAATTGTTTAAGTTACTAAATAGAGCTTAAGTAAAAAAACTAAGTGAAGAAAGTTAGATAAATGATTACAAGTTACAGTTTTTGCTTTTCTCAAAGGCAAATTGCACTATTCCATAGTAGTCTATTGTTTGAGAGTAAAAGACTGTAATGTTGGTTCAGTACTTTGTAAATAAATATGTTAGTCCGTACTCTTGAGTTGTCTGCACCAGGCTACAGTAAAGTTTATGGTCTTCTGGGAAATAGCAGATTAGTTCAGTGACATGTAGGGCAGCGTAGACAATTGAAAGCAGTTGAGCAGAAGACATGCTATAACATGATAATAATAAAATTTACTTAATTAGAATATATGAACACTGATGTGCTTGACCAAAAGGTCAAATTAGCTGACTGTGTGGCTTCAAACTGACCACCTGGCAAATTAAAGCCTGCCTTTCAGATGCAGATTGCTGCAGAAGAGAAGTTTAATATTGGCAAACATTTTGAAGGTGGGCAGGGAAGGAGTCATAATTAGGGGAATTCTCTAGAAACTGCTTTTGCATTACATTTGACTTCAGTTATGAAAAATTCAATTGCTCATATCAGAGAACAAAGAGACTAATGATGAATATATTACAATGAGGCTGTACTATATCCTTCCCTTTCCCTGTAGGTAAAACAGAAAAAAAAAAAAAAAGGCCTTGCAATATTACTAATATGGAAAAAGTGAGGTAATGTATTTTTGTTCTTTTTTTCTCTGTTTAATTTTCAAGATATCACAATTTATAGTTATTATTCCCTCACATCTCTGACCCTATACTCAGCAGGTTCTTAATATACGTTCCAGCTTCCTTCATTCCAATATTTCAAAGCTTGGGGCAACTTAAAACAGTAAAATAAAATAATTCTCCCCCTCAACCACCAAAAAAAATACGTTAAATTAGGCTTCATACCAGGTTGATAATTTTAACAAACTTCTGATAATTTGAAATGAGCAAAAGAAAAAATTTGCCAACTCAGCTGGAAAAAGGAAACCTGACAGAAATAAAGAAAGGAAACATTTCCTTGCCCAAAATGATTAAAGGGGAGATTTCCATGAAATGTTAGCACTTTCTATGTTTTCTTTTAGATATTTTCATAAAGATGTGTATACATCTCATCTTGCTCACCATATATGTGCAAAGAGAAAGAGGTATTGGTGATTCACTGATATTTTTAAGCCATATATACAGCAAAACCTGTTACCATTTATGTTTATCCACTATTGACCTTGAAGTGGCACTTTGTGACAAAACTTTCTCACATTTGAGTGCTACTTTATTTAAAAATGTAGATGTAATATTCCTCTAGGCAGAAGCTTGTCTATACTGTTTAATGGAAGGCATCATTTCAGTGTTTGCATTTTAAAAGGTTGGGAATAATGTGGGGAAGAAGTCCAATGGGATTATTTTTTCAATGTAGTCATATAACATGTTAAACAATAAACATACTGAATGTAAACACGTAGAACTAATTTGTGCATAAAATATTAAAATCAGCACAAATTAATCCTTCAGCATTTAAAAATATTAAATTATAAATTAAAGAACTTAAGTTCCAAATAGCTTTTAAAATTGTAGCTTATATATGGAAAGGAATCCCTAATGAGGTTTGTGAAGAATTTTTATCTTTTTTATTTCAATTTCTACTAACATTGCACTTAAAATTTATTGAAATTAATTTAAATAATCTGTAAATATTTAATGCAAAAAGATAATTATAATTTTTTGTACAATTATTTGTGGTACCATAGTGGAATTTATAATGCTCAAAAATATATTTCAAGAAAGCTTGAGTATTTTGTACTATAAGCAACAAGAGAGTATAAATATATGCTTCATAATTTCTTAGTCTAAATACTGGGTTACATAATTACTAGAATAAAATCTATTTTTTTTTTACTATTTACTAATTTGTAACTAAAAAAGTGACCTTTTTTAGTTGCTAATTTGGAGGAATGTTAGCATTTGTTCTATATATTAATATTCACAATATTATATTTTAACTAATATATTCACACTTGTCCACAGTTATTTTACAACCAGTAAATATTTGTCATATTGATATTGTATATGTTTTAAATATGAAAATATGCTAATTAAAATTGAATATTTTCAATTACAGTAATAGTTTGTAGCAGTATCAAGAAGTAAATAAAATGTAACTACATAAGTCGTGAATATTTCTGTAAATAAAATGTCTATGGTAAACAAAATGTTTAAACTGGCAACTTTTTTTTCAAAAATTTTAAAGGTCTTGAATTTGTTCAGAAAGGATTCATTTTTCTGCTGTAAATTTGTCTTAGCATTATACAATATTAATTGAAAGAACACTTTAGATATTGTGAGCCTGGACCACAGACTCCTTGTTATATTTTACTTTCCAAAAAATCAGGTAAAAAGAAAAGATAAATGGAATGACATATTTTTGGGAAATAAATTTTTTGATGTCAGATACAAATACGAATGCCAAGTGTATTTGGAAACTGGGCATAATTTATATAACAAGTGAATTATATTAAGACTTATTAATTGAGTTCTGTGTTAGAGTCCTAAAATTTGTAAAAGTAGTTACTTGTATAGCACAGTATTACTATACTCTGAACACAAGCCTGGGTACCATAAAAGTGTTTTTAAAAATTGCCCTTTCACTAACTAGTCTTGGAATATTGGGAAATTTAGTAGGCTTTCCTAGTCCTTATTTTTGCTCTTCAGGATAATACAGAGATTACTGCAAAGATTATGAGATATAGTCAAGTTTTAAAATTATTGTTTAATTTTATGCGAGCAATAACTACTTCTATTGTTTCCAAGGGAAATAATCACTAAAAATATTCTAAAATGTTGCCAAGTATCAGTGTTTCCAAGAGTCTAATACTTGGCACCTTTCATCTTGTTTTGGCATTATACTAGAGAGCTTAGGTCATCATACATTTTGGCAAAATGAATATTGACTACAGTTATCAATTTCACCTTGTGGTTCAGGTTCACAATATCAAAAGAGTCCTTTCACTTAACATTGTACAATGCTAAAACAATTTGTCGGAAGAAAATTGAATGAAGCCTCTCTGTGGAATAGCCATGTAAAATTTTCTGAGCTGCGATGTACACAGATACGAATGCAAATACATATAGGAACAACCACATCATTTTATAACCAAAACATAGATTAGAGTGTTGTTAAAGTATTAGTGGATCCTATAAAATATGGTGTAAAATTAAAACTATGAACATCAGAATACTGTTTTAAATACTTTTGTCTAGGTAACTTTGAATTTTTTTTCACATCTCTTGAGTTTTTGTTCCCTCATTTGTAAAGAATACAGGTAAAACTTAATAGATTCTGATAGTGCATACAATGCCCTGTTTCTATAATTGTTGTACTTTTGTCTGTTTGCTAATCTTATTTTCTTTTATATCCACGTGCAGACTCATTCATATGTGTGTGTGTGTGTGTGTGTGTGTGTGTGTGTATGTAAAAACAAAGAGGCAGAGAGATACAGAAGGTAGTTTTCTCTTTAAATGGTAGGGTATCAAGAGAAACTCATACACATAAAATTCCTGTTCTTACTTTGGACACTTCTGTGATATATATCACTAGAGATACTTATATATCTATAAAATAATTATTATGGAGTTTTGTAAATATCCATTTATATTTATACAAAATTATTTATCTAAACTTTTGTGTTTTATATTTGACCCAGTCAACAATGTTTTACATGATATATTCATGTTGTAGTATGTAACACCGACGAAACACAAAATAAAATACAAAAAACAAACAGAAAAACCTACAAGATTTACATCACAAGTAGAATACTTTAAAAAGTTAAATGTGTATTAGTTCCTGAGGGAAGCCTTCAAAAAATTCATAAAAGATTATGGTCTCTAGCGGTAAATGCAATTAAATTAGAAATACATAATCAAATGATTATTTTAAAAACATGTATCTCAAAAGTAAAAATATAGTATGAAAATCATTTGTGCTAAATGAAATACAAAAAAATTACAAAATAATTAAAATGTAAAAAGCAATGAAAACACTACAAAAACAACCTGAGTGACACAATGTCACCTATTTAAGCATGTATTAAAAACTAAGAACAAATATTAAAGATGACTTCATTAACTCATCTTGAGCTCAAGAAGCTTGAGTAACAGAATAAAATCAAATAAGTAAGATAAAATAAAATGATAAAAATAGGAACAAAAATATTTAAAGGAAGAAATAACATGTAGGATAGATGAATAAAACAAAAATCAGATGATTGGAAAATGATTAATAAATGTCTACATGAACCTTAGAACTTTAGAATAGTTGTGAAAATAGTTGACAGTTAATAATTTATGTAAAAATATGATTTAGAAAGAAGAGCAAATTAGAGATTGAACTGTAATATAATAAATGGCAATTGCATTGACTCAGGCTGTGTTACTTGGCTACTGTTTAAAATTAAAGGTAAAGATAACATATGCAAATTAGATGTAGGTAGTATTAAATTTAACAAAGATAGGTTAAAGAATCCAATTTGATTCCAGTGTTTGAAAGATATATATTCTTTCAAGAGGCATTGTAACATTAAAGCTTAGTTAAAATGACCTTCCTTTATTTTCCAAAGTAATTTAGAATTGTGGAAAATTAAATTTTCAGGAATTAACAATTTCGTAGCCTGCTACTAATTAACATGATCAATAAATTTATAAATTAAAGTATATTTAAGATACAATTTTCATGGCCTTTTGTTAACTTTACAAAATATTCCACACAATTTTGTATCAAACTTTAAAATTGGTTTTGCTCTTATAGATTATTATATTACATCAAAAGGGAAAGAAATTCCTGACCTGCTCTTTTTTAATATTTTGGTGTTTCAAAATTGCTTCCAAATGCATGAATTTCTATTGTATTAGAACAAACATGCATTAATGCAATTGTTTGTTAGTGCAGTATAATGGAAGATACATTGAATACTTAAATGGTAACTATTATATAGAGCCCAGTGACTACCACTTAGTAACCCTCAATAAATTTTTGCTTTTGTAAGGATCATACTAATGTTGGGCTAAAAAGTTGTGCCTATATAGACCAATTACTTAGTGCTATTCAGCTTTCAATTTCCTCATAACTAAAATTAAATGAAATTGCAGGTATATTGACCCTTGCTAACTTTAGTTTGTAAAATTGTACAAGTGCCAATTTTTTGCTTTGTGCCTAATAGTGCACAACCACATTGTTCTGAATGTAGGACAGAAGAGGGATTGCTTTGATTTTCCTCATCTCTTGTGTCCATTAAAACCATGATAATTTTGCAGAACTAACGGTAGCAACAAGTTTGAGAGGGATTCACAATATAAGCCTACTAGCCAGAATACTAGCCCACAAGAAAGCAAAATTGTTAAAGGAAAAATGCAGTGTGACCATTTTCTGCAAATCTATTTCTCAAAGACAAAGCTCTACAAAAAGTTTCCTTACAGATGTGTTTTGGCTGCAACAAAATTGGGCAAATTACTTTTTTCCCTTTCATCTGCTTCAATTTACCTTTGTAGCCCCTAATCACCCAACATAAACCAATTTAGATGCGACCTATTTTCCACTGCCCAGCCAGATAAAGTTTTATTTGGTTCTCTTTAACCAGATTAATACTGGATTCACGTTCTTTCTTCCATATGTAGTATAGCTCTTTAGATTACCAATACTATAAGCTATCTAGAATTTCTGGTTCACATAAATTTATTTTCTCCAGGAGAATAATAGCTTTAGAAAAAGTAAAAACTTGCTCTAATTTATGTCCTAATTGGCCTTGCAATGGACCTAGCACACAATAGGAGCTCAAAGGCTAAAAGAGTCGGTGAAAACAGAGGAAAAAGGAGAAATATGTAGGCCACTACTTTGGAGTAGTATTGCAAGAACAACATAATAAAGCAAAATAAATAATATCAATATATTAAAATTTGACATATAGCTACTGTTATTTTCTAATTATATCATTAGTTATCTGAAATTGTTTTTACATTTTTTTGAAATTTGATTTTTTTTTACTTTTTGATTTTGAACAAAACCTCAACCTTACTATATCATACTCCTCAGCACTGAGGAATTCAACATTCTTCCCCTTTCTCCATAACTCACCGTCTCCTTACTAAACACTGCCAAAGATATTAGTGCCAAGAAAGAAAACAATGTTAACTGATTAAGCATGTCTTTCCTAGAGACTATGGTGATTACCCCTATCAAGCCTCAATTGCCCTAAAAAATTCTCATCTCCATACAGCTAGCTATACCTCTTGATTTGGCTCATTGTCTCATTCTACAGAGTTAACACCAGACCTTCCACTGATCCCTCTGGATCTATCTCTGTGAAATCTGTCTCTAGATAGAGATCTAGAACTCTAGCAACAGATCTGGATGTATCTCTAGATAGAGATCTAGCACTCTGTCAGCAACAAAATTTCTTATATCCTCATATACTCATATCCTCATGTACTCTTTAGGGTCGCTTGATTTCTCTACTCAAAACCAAGTTGTCAGGCTGGGCATGGTGGCTCACACATGTAGTCTCAGAACTTTGAGAGGCTGGGGTAGCTATACATACATATATGTATGTATGTATGTTTCTCTCTCTCTCTCTCTCTCGCTATGATCTATCTATCTATCTATCTATCTATCTATCTATCTATCATCTATAGATATACATATAGACCATTTCTTACTCTATATTTACTGCAATCACTTTTAGTTCCAGGAAGCATCTCTCCTCTGGATTATATAATTTTATCTGCCCTCTTCGCATGCATTCTTGCCTTTCTACAGTCTCAGTTTTGCATATGGAATCCAGTGTATCTCCACTCAAATCTTATCAACATTTCTATCTCAGAATAAAATCTGTTATCCCTACCAAGATCTAGAAATTAATAGCTAATCTGACTCTGTGTGTTTTATGACTCACCCACTCACTGACTTTGTTCTAGAGACTCTGGCATTTCTTTTTTCTCCCAGTTTCTGAGAAAGGCCAAGCATCTACCTCAAATATTACTTTGAGATCTGAAATTACTGTTACTTCTTTGTGGATTCTTGCCCCAGATATAAGCTTGGCAGTTACCCTCACTCAGTTATCTGCTCAGAGATACTTTACCTCACAGAAATCATAGACGTTGAGGTCTAAAAATATTTCCAGGGAAGAGTGATAGACTGAGCTTCGCAATTGCTAAACAAAAATATATAGTTTGAAATTGCATATAAATATTAAAAACAATTTTACTAAATATATATGTTAATTAAATTGTGTTTTCCTATTTTACTCAGAACTTTTTCTCCATACTTCTCACATCATTGGGAAAGACATTAAGAGCATTCATTAAAATGAAAACACACTTAACTTCATTTATTTTGGAGGGATAATTAATTATGTCTACAAAGTGGGTAAAATGCCAATAATATCTTTAAAGAAAAAGGAAAACAAGGAGATCCAGAGCATCTCATCAGAACATTATTCAGAGCAATAATGTTGTCAATAGCATTTACAAAGGGATGTATATTAAAGAACTGTTTGGAGGAGCTTCTGTTGTCTATCTTCAAAGGTTTCATTAGTGACATTGCATGTCTTTTGGAAAAATCTCTCAATGGTCTAGAAAAGCATCTTGGCATGAAGTAGTTTACCTATAAAGCCTCTTAAATTTTCTTTCACTCTATTTTCACTTGTTTATGTCTAGTTCTTGCTCATTGATTCAGACAACATATGTTAATTTCATCAATAAACGTTCAATGTTTTCTTTTTAATGATGATATTCTGCATGTCTCCTAACAGTCCCACATCCACTTCTTTCTCCTGTAATTGGCACGCATACTTTGCTGAATTGTTTCACTTTAGGGTTTTACTTTTTCCAGAAGTCAGTATCCTTTATATAAAAAACAAAAGCAAATGCAAACAAACACTCTACTGTAAGTTCCTTAAGATATACCTTCTTGTTTTTTTGTGAATAACAGCTCCTGGTTAAAACATTATCATTTCACATATTTGAGGATTGGAGATAATTAACTATCTCAGGGAAAATTATAATTATTTCCTTTGTTCAGAAAATTTTAGAGTGCTACTTTAATGGTTACTATATAATTGGAAATTATTATTTGTCTTATGAAAGGAAAAGGAAATTTGCATTTATTCTTACTATGTTGCTAGTAGCTCAATTTTAATGTAATAAACTGAAAGAAACATCAAATTAAAGCACATGTGAAAGAATATCAGAAGAAAAGAAACAATTGATGAGGAAGAATTAGATATAGCCCATATTAAAATAGTCTATTTAATTCTGTAGCTGAAGTGGAATTATTTAGATTTAGTTTGGAGTATTCATCTCAAGTGATCTGAATAAACTTGTCTAGACTCATACAAGTGATAGCTTTGGATTTTTCAGTCCTTTCCATTTACTCAGAGAAAATATGAATTAAGTAGGGTGTTTGGCTATTTGGGAGCCTGCTTTGTTATTGATGATGATGATGATGTGGATTTTGAGGTCTTTTGAAACTGAAGGAATACCTGACCTAACTAATTTGCCAGTATCTATAATAGCTTTATAGGTGTTGTCAATATATTTGTGTTTTGCTCAATAAAGGGTGGTATAAAAAAGGTTGGTGTTTAGTTAGAGTAATTTAATTTAGTTGTTGCTCTTTTTTAAAACAAGTCCAAATGTCAATGGCTTAAGAATATAAAATTTTCTTTCTTACTTACATCATGTTTCAAAGCTAAGGAGAAACTCAGTTTCGTATATATCCTCCCAGTGTTGATCTAGAAATTTATTCTCCATTCAACTTTGACACTGCCATATTAAACACCTGGCTGAAGAAACATCTGAGGATAGAACAAGTTGTTTTTATGGACCAAGACTGTAGCTGAGTCATATCAATTGCAACCATATTGCATTGAACAGAGCCCAGGTATAAAGTCCCAACATAAATGAAAGTGAGGCTATAAAATGAATTTGTGTGCTTGGAAAGAAAAATAAGAGGGTAAACTAGACAGGATTTTATAAAAGATAAATGGAAAATATATCTATAAAATGCCATATTTATAACTATTAATTTATACTTTTATATCTAATAGTTATACATAAATAAATTCCAAATTATTTTTGTTGGGAAAATAAAATGCCTGTGTTCCTATTACACAGTCTAGGTGAAGGCTTAAGATGTTGAACTAAAGAAAGTCTCCTAAAACAGAAATAGTGTATTTGAGAACAGTAAGGTATCCTTATTCCTTGCTCACAGCAATTTTTTTGGAGTCATAGTGGAATGATATGCTCAACAAATATTGTCAGGCCTCTGAGCCCAAGCTAAGCCATCGTATCCCCTGTGACCTGCATGTACACATCCAGATGTCCGGTTCCTGCCTTAACTGATGACATTCCACCACAAAAGAAGTGAAAATGGCCTGTTCCTGCCTTAACTGATGACATTGTCTTGTGAAATTCCTTCTCCAGGCTCATCGTGGCTTAAAAGCTCCCCTACTGAGCACCTTGTGACCCCCACTCTGCCTGCCAGAGAACAACCCCCCTTTGACTGTAATTTTCCTTTATCTACCCAAATCTTATAAAACGGCCCCACCCTTATCTCCCTTCGCTGACTCTCTTTTTGAACTCAGCCCACCTGCTCCCAGGTGAAATAAACAGCTTTATTGCTCACACAAAGCCTGTTTGGTGGTCTCTTCACACGGACGTGAGTGAAATATTCAAATCTCAATTTGATTACTTACAAGCTGTATTAAACAACATCCAAGCAGGAAAAAGCTTGAGATAAATGCTAAAAAATTGAATAAAGAGTGTTAGGTTAGAAATCTCCATGTATACGCTGATAAGAGCACTAGTCAACTTTGTTGAAGGATAATTTAATGGCAATCATGACTTGAAAATTAGAGATTATGCATTCTTTTTGGATATTTACATACTTAACTCTCCCAGAGCAACTTGCTTACATTTTAGGGGGACTTTCACCTTTTCTCCAAAAAGTTATCATTTTTTTTCATCCCTGAGTAAAGATTTCTTTCCTAAAGGAGGACAGGCCAATGCACCAGCCCCCATGTGTGAGCTCTGAGTCTCATAATTTCTGGGATCTCCTTTAGTGGTGCAACCTCACTGTGTGGATAGGTGAACATTTGGCTCTTATCATCTCACCCCATGGAAAACTGTGATGTGGGGAATTGATTCTTAGATATTCTGTGAATAATAACCAGTCATATCCAAAGATCTCGTATTTCCCGTTAGGACTATTTATAAATATATAGGAACTAACACGGGCTTAGAGCATGGTCAGTAACTTCAGGAAACTATCCTTTGGCCTGTAGAAGCAGAAAGTAGGAGTGGTCACTACAAAACACGAAGAGTAGTACAAAAACTGACAATTAGGAGTTTGGGGATCCAAAGGAAAAAAAATACTAATTCTACTTCATTTTCTTCTTTCGTTTAGATCTTTTTCAGGTGTCTTGTTTTGGCCAAATACAAGTGGAAATCAGAAAGCCAATGACTCCATTGATGCTGTCCGTAAAGTTTAGCTTCCCGAGGCACAGAACGTGCTACTAAAGGGTGGAGAGTAAATTTGGAAAGGCAAATGGAATGCAGCACAGTTCCTATGCTGAAAGATGATATGCTTTATGCTTAAAAGATTATTTTATTAAACACATAAACTTCCAACTATTGCTGAACTGTGAGATATGGCTCTATGAGATTTGGCTGAACTTTTCCCTCAAAAATTCCCTGAACTAGAAATTCTTCTGCTCTAAAAACTCATTCATATCCAGAGTACAGATGAATTCTCCTATCTATCCATATGTTTATCTTTCTTATTATTTTAAAATCACAATCACTTTTGACAAAACAAAACTTCTTTATAAGTACTGTTTAGCACACAGTGTGACCCTATGGTGATTACCAATGTGTCACACTGTTGAATGAGGATGGAACCTGTGAATTGAATCTAATGAACAAAATATGGCAAAAGCGAGGGGCTGTTACTCCCTTTACTGGGTTACATTATGTAAAATTCACTATTAAGCAGATGAGTGAGATAGACTTCCTTGCTGACTTGGAAGTTTTATGTTGCCATTTGTAAGAAGGCCTCTGAGAGGAACATATGACAAAAAACTGTGGCCTTGAGGAGGTGAGTGCCCCCCACCCATAACCAGCAAGAAACCCTCCCTATAGCTTCCAGAGTATAAATTATCCCAAGTACATGAATGATATAGAAAACAGATTCTTGCCAGTCAAGCCTCCAGATAGGAATTTAGTCCAGCAAACGTTCTTGATTGAAGCATTATGAGGGTTTAATCTCAATAATCTAATAATGATCAGACTACATTAGCATAGAACAAACTAAGCTTCATCTGGACTCCTGTTATCCTGTAGTGTCTATAAAATAACAAAAGTATATTAGCTTAAGCCTCTAAGTGTGTGGTAATTCATTACAAAGAAGAAAAACTAGTATTAGTATTGACGATATTATTTTGAACATTGTTTTTACAATGATCTCAGCTTATTGTGTGTGATCCTGAATTCCTCCTTACCTCCATGCCAGTTTGCCATAATTCATTATATTTTATTAGAAAATATCAATATTAAGCAATACCATTACTTCAAATTAAGATAGGCTCACTAGGAAAAATATTATTTCATATAAAGTATAAAATTTGGATATAAAGTATAAAAACAACCTCATATATTATATAGATTTTGATATTAAAAATAAAAATATGTTTGCTTAAAAGAAGAAGGACTCGATATTGTTGATTTTCTGAATATGATTCCTTCTCTGATGTAAACACTGGTCAAATAAATGGGGGAATGAAGAAGGATAGTATAAACTTACATGGCTTTATGTTCAGAAATTATGTATTGTCAAGCACAAAGGGAAGCTTTAAGCTAATTTAAATTATTCTTTACTTATTATGGATTATGTAAATTTATTTAGAGATTTTCAACACCTGAACAAAGATGCATAACTGTAACCAATTAACAATCTAGTAGCTATCACATTATATTGTTTACTTCTTTCATGCTGTCAGCTTAAAGTGTGTAAAAATTCAGTAATTTTTTTCCCATCAGTAAATCTGGGGAATGATTTTCTGTAAGTATGGATTTAGTGGTCTCCCTTTAAATGTAATTGCATCCGAGTGAGCTTCCTACTATCTTTCTAGGCTCCCGCTGTTGTTGTGACAGTCAGTGCTGGCCCTAATCTTATTGTTAATGTCAAAGACCAAGCATGACAGCTCCAGACAAGATAGTCTCCAGTGAATGGCAGAGTAATCAAGCTGGAAAAGAACTGGCTCATTCATAAAGGATCAGACTCTGGAAAGTCGCTATCAGCATGTTCACATGTTTGCTTCTTTTCTAATTCTGATAGCAGCTAGATCATTTAACATTGTGTCCTTATGTCAAAGATTATTTGAAATTTGTATTATTCTAATACTCTAAACCAAACTGAATAAAAATGTTGTATATGACAGTATTATCAATATATAAAATTCAAAATATCTGAGGGCATTCTGTGAAAATATGGTATTTTACAAACTGTGCAAAGAATGTTCCTTCACCATCTCACACTTGTTTTTCTAAAATGCAATATGGAACAGTTTCTGTTCAAATTATAAAGATGTACAAGTTTCTTTTTGTCTTTATGATTTATATTCTATTTAATAATGACATAATTCAAGCAATTAAGTAAAATTTATATTTTATGCTCCAAAAGATAAGAACACATTAGTCAACTTAGTATATTGTACATGTCCAATAAATACTAAGAACATGAAGAAAACCTAAGTAGTAATATTTTATTTCTGTGAAATATTTTATGATATATCTTTTTAAAGGGATAATAGCATTTAAATTTCTTAAGGAAAATATACATGACATTCAAGCGGTTATATTGTGTGTTTCTAAGTTTCTTATACAATACTTTTTGAAAAATATACTGTATCCTATTTTAAGAAATTTCACTATATGTATATATAGTTACATACATAGCTGTTAAAACAAATTTTGCAAAAGATACTTTATAATATTTAGCCTCACGTCAATTTATCAGGAAAAGAAAAACATGAATGATCCTCCAGTTACTTAAGAGCTCATATTAAGTCCTTAAGTGATAGTATATATATATGATATGTATAATAGTATAAATACACCATTAAAGAGAATGTTAATTGCTCACTTTAGATGATATACAGAAAAAGATGTTCTCTTTTGGGTAAACGTTTAATAGATTTTTAAATACCTGAGGGATGTATTCAATATTTGGGGGATATATTGCTAGTGAAAAAATACACAGGAAAATGATTGTCTTTTAAATTTTAAGACAATAAACTTATTATAGTTTTGCTGATATACATTCCGATGTTTATAATAATTAAATCACAATTTTTAATAATATTAATTTCCCATAACTGCCTGATGAGCCAGTAAAGAAATATTGGTTTATATTAAAATACATTTGTATTTAATATATTTATTTTTCTACTTATAATGTATAAATTTAAAATTTTTATATTTATGTAATTTTTATTCCTCAAAATAACCACCTATTCTAGATATGTTACCATTATATAAAACCTGGATTCAAAATGCAGATTTTTTAAGTTGTATTTCATAATTATTGACTGTAATCAATAATAACAAATCTTTCAACCAATGGACCTACAAGAGTTAGTTTTTAATTGATTTTTAAAGGGGCTGTTTTATTGGCAGAGAATAAGATAGGGCTAGCTCTCTCCTTCCAAAAAAAAACACTAACTCTGTCATGGAGTTTGTTGGGGTCTCAGCCTCAGGACCTATTTACACCTTAAAAGCCTCACCTCCTAATACCATTCTTTTGGGTGTTAAGCTGTCAATACAGAAATTTTGGGGATGACCCAAATATGCAGTCCATAAGATGCAGTATGTGTACAGTTGCAAAAGCAGGACAGTGATTAATGGAAGAGTATTGAGTGAACTAGTCATTTTTCTGCCATCTTCCCTCAGCTCAATTCTGACACCAACAGAAGCAATGATGGATTAAAGTTTTGTACAAAAAAAGAATGAAACCTCAAACATCCTGCATAACTCTCATCTTTCTGCTTTTCTTCATCAGTTTTCCATGAAGTGGAAAGCAATTAATACTTCCAGCAAGTGCCCTCACCCAATGTGGGAATGGGAGCTGGTGTGCAAATCTGCAGAAGGGCCATCAGAATCTCTTGTACTTCAGACCTCTTGTACCTCTGATCCACATTCAGAGGGCTCAGGAGAGTTGGGTCACAGTGGTCTACAGCAGTAGCCTCCCAAGCAAAACATCTTCCTGTGATTCTTCCATTTTCTCTGTCTCACACACTAGCACCCTTCCTGCTTCCTCGGATCACCTCCAGATAATCAACTATACCCAACTTCTTTTCACAGACTTTGCTTTCAGTCACTGAAATATACAAATATAAAGGTTCTTTCTTTCTTTATGTAAATTATACAAGAATAACAATGATGAAAGGTGTTCAAGAATAAGGTACAATATAATACTTCTGATTAGAGTAGCATGTTTCCCTAGCCCTCATCTTCCCAAAACAGACACCCTATTTGTCAACACTTGATAGAGGTGAGAAACCCTTCAGTCCTTTAAGAAGTTTGTATTGCACTTTCAATGTGTATTGATACAAATTCTTGGCCTTCTTTTCTTTTTCTGGGAAGTCTGACTATATATTAGTTTGCCTACAACACTGCAAGTACCCAGAAAACAAATCAAAACATTTTAAAAAGACGTAGGTTCCTGATTATCAATTTGGACGGTGAATCGAAGGCTAATTTGCCAGGTGCACCATCTCCACTAATAGCCATCCCAGTCTTTACATCTGCCTGAAGTGCATTCTTGTAGTGTGAGAAAAACTAGGCTTCCCCTTAGAGGGGTGCATGGAAGGTGAAAACAGACATGAATTTCTAAAATGTGAAACAGATTTTTTTTTAACTCTAGTAAATTAGAGTCAGCAGAGACCATGTATATAATTTAAAGTTTCTTGCTCAAGTAGCATACTTAAGTAAATAAAAAGATTATGGGAAATTTTTCCAAATTGGGGCCTGAGATTGGCCACTTCTTACAGTTATTTAGGTTGTGCATATTACGATTTCAGAATTTGTCATTCATGTTGTAGTATTTAAAATGGAGCCCACGTTATAATCATTTTTTTTCTGCACACAATAATCACCAACAGTTCATTACATTTTTGCCTGAATGTGAAACATTGATGCCAGATGTACATCGTTTGTAAACCCACTGCCTAAACCATGTGGTTTATAAATCCTATTTACCTGCCAGTTTTTATACCTATGTCTCATCTCCATTGTTTAGAGAGAAACTTTGTAACATTCAATCTTTAATAGAGCAAGAGAAAGTTGGAATTGTGTTTTCACAAAAACCATGCATTCAGCCTTGGAAAAGGTAGTAAATAGATCAGAAAAATTCCTCTCTCTTTTGTAAGGCGAACTAAGCTGTTCTCCAAGACTCTTTGATGTAAACTGGAGGACAATCTCTCTGAAGTCATCCCTGAGCCAGCTTCTGAGCACTATCAGCTCTAAGATTTAACAGCATTTCAAAGATTCACATCTGTGGTAGAGGACTGAAGGTAATAAGGACAATATCTGATCATTGCATGGCATCACATTCACTAGATACATAAAATATTTAGACTATTGTCTGAATTTTGGTTTCATTAAATTTCTATCACTTTACAATTAAAAAAATATACAGTTGTGGCCTGGCCCAGGGAAAGAGGCCTTCGTAAGTTTGGATAGTCACTAAACAGTAGATTGAAGCATCTTTGTGTAAAGTTATAAAGAATTATACATTATATTTTAGTTGTTTTTTCAGTGAATTTGTTTGTTATTCTTAGACCTGAGGGGGTCAGGTGGTTACATTATTAATTATTTTTACTAATAGTACATCATCAGAAATATATCTTTAAAAAACTGAAGTAATTCTGGTGAAGCATACTTAATGACTGATATTCCATATATATGTAAATTATATATATATAATAACATATACGTATGTGTGTTTGTTTTTGTGAGAGTTAAGATTTTCTCTATATAAAGATCAGATGGTCTTTTAAGAGGATAATTTTACTGGTTCCTTTCTAATTCAGATTCTAGCATTTATTTTGTCTAAATTGTGGCTAGGTCACTCATTACTATGTTGAGTTGGTAGCCTTGTGTTTCTGATCTTAGAGGAAAAGCTTTCAGATTTTCATCGAGTATGATATCAGTTATGAACTTTCCATATATGGTCTATACTATGTTAAAATATATTCCTTCTATTTCTTGTTTATTGAGAAGTTTTATCATAAAAGAGTGTTGAGTTTTGTCAAATGCTTTTTCTGTATGTTGAGACAATTGTGTTGTTTTTATCTTTTATTAAATATGCATATGCATATTTAATATAAACTATTCTTGCAACCAAGAATGAGAGAGATATAGAGAGAGAGAATAGGAGAGAGTATCTTAATATATTTATATATAGAGAGAGTAGCTGGATGAAAGCTGGTATCTCCTACTCCAATATCTTGGTCTCAAAGAGTAAAATTTAAAAATATTTTCCTCTGCCACCAAATATTATATCTTGTATATAATGTATTATGTATCAACTCACAGAGAGATAATAGTGGTATTCAATGAAAAATCTCTGTATAATTGTTAAAAATACAAAGCATTATTTGAACAAGCTACCCATATGTATTGCCAAACTTAACGACCTAAATTGGTATTTCCTAATTTAACAGAAATAAAGTGCCAGAAAATAAACAAACTGCTAGAGTACAACAGGATTTTCAATTTTAGCTACTCATCATATGGATGAATATTATTGCAAAAATGTATTATTCTTACATTCATATGCATTGATTATTGTTACTTATTTTAAATAATAAATATTTCATTTTAGGCATAAAGATTACTATTATGTCACTTAAAATTGATGGCCCACATGTATGCTAAAACCAATTAAGTAATATATTAATTCCAATAGCTTAAGACAAAAATGCTTTCCAATAGTAAAAAGGGATAATATGTAACTGCTTGACATTGTCACTGATTTATTTATTTATTTATCTGTTTATTTTGAGGAGAGTAATGGTATGGTTCTGGTAATCAGCTGATATTTAAGCCCTCGGGGAACAACTTTCCTTTGTCTTGATTCCATGTATCTCTCTCTCAGAAAATAGCTATTCTCTAAGATTTTTTTTAGCTCCATTTAACCAGGCTTTATAATAACGTGGACAATTTTTAAATTGGACCAATTTCTAGTAAACAATCTGCAAAATCTTTTCTATTCTCGTTCTGCTCAGCAAAAGTTGAAAAGTCTCAGGAAATTCATTTTGGATCTTATAAAAAGTATTTCTTTTTTTGATTCTTATTTTCCTGCTTCATCCCATATAAAAGTATTAGGATTATCCAAATCCTTATTTCTGTTGGAGGAGAGAGAGAGAGGAGAGGGGAGGGGAGGGGAGAGGAGGGGAGAGGAGGGGAAGGCAGAGGAGTTCTACCTGGTTAACAGGGTGATTAAAAGGACCTGACAAAAACAAGCAATGGGGAAAGGATTCCCTATTTAATAAATGGTGTTGGGAAAACTGGCTAGCCATATGCAGAAAACTGAAACTGGACCTGTTTCTTATGCCTTATACAAAAATTAACTCAAGATGGATTAAATACTTAAATGTAAGACCTAAAACCATAAAAACCCTGGAAGAAAACCTAGGCATTCAGGACATAAGCATGGGCAAATATTACTAAACCACCAAAAGCAATGACAGAAAAAGCCAAAATTAACAAATGAGACCTGATTAAACTAAAGAGCTTCTGCACAGCAAAAGAAACTATCATCAGAGTGAACAGGCAACCTACAGAGAAAATTTTTGCAATCTATCCATCTGACAAAGGGCTAATATCCAGAATCTACAAGGAACTTAAATTTACAAAAACAAACAACCCACCCCATCAAAAAGTGGGCGAAGTATATGAACAGACACTTCTCAAAAGAATACATTTATGTGGCCCACAAACATATGAAAAAAGCTCATCATCACTGGTCATTAGAGAAATGCAAATCAAACCACAATGAGATACCATCTTACACCAGTTAGAATGGTAATCGTTAAAAAGTCAGGAAACAACCGATGCTGGAGCGGATGTAGAGAAATAGGAATGCTTTTACACTGTTGGGAGTGTAAATTAGTTCAAGCATTGTGGAAGGCAGTGTGGCAATTCTTCAAGGATCTAGAACTAGAAATACCATTTGACCCAGCAATCTCATTACCGGGTATATATCCAAAAGATTATAAATCATTCTACTATAAAGACACATGCACAGGTATGTTTATTGTAGTACTATTTACAATACCAAAGACTTGGAATCAACCCAAATGCCCATCAATGATAGTCTGCATAAAGAAAATGTGGCACATAGGGTGTGGTGGCGGGCACCTGTAGTCCCAGCTACTCAGGAGGCTGAGGCAGGACAATGGCGTGAACTAGGGAGGTGGAGCTTGCAGTAAGCCGAGATCGCTCCACTGCACTCCAACCTGGGCGACACAGTGAGACTCCGTCTCAAAAAAGAAAAAAGAAAATGCAGCACATATACACCATGGAATACTATGCAGCAATAAAAAAAGGATGAGTTCATGTCCTTTGCAGGGACATGAATGAAGCTGGAAACCATCATCCTCAACAAACTAACACAGGAACAGAAAACCAAACACTGCATGTTCTCACTCATAAGTGGGAGTTGAACAATGAGAACGAATGGACACAGGGAGGGAAACATCACACAATGGGGCCTGTCGGGGGGTGGGGGGCAAGGGGAGGGATAGCATTAGGACGAATACTTAATGCACAAGGGGCTTAAAATCTAGATGATGGGTTGATGGGTGCAGCAAATCACCATGGCACATGTATACCTACGTAGCAAACCTGCACATTCTGCTCATGTATCCCAGAACTTAAAGTATAATAATAATTTTTAAAAGCTTCCTTACACATTTATTCTGTTAATGAAATTCTACCTTATCTCACACCCTTGAACCTCAAATTTCTCTTTATGTTTTATTCATCCTAGATTTTCCCATCTTAGTTCAAAAATATCTCGCTTCTATTTTTTTCTCTTTATTATATGAAACACTTAAATTAGGCACTGGGAATTAATTGTGTCTAAAGTAGTATCTAAATTTAGTTAAAACTTACATGATTAAAATTATTGATTTAGGAACAAGTCTTCTCAAATCACATTCTATAAAATAAAATAAGTACATCTAATAATGATTTTGAGAAATATAACATTTCTAGACAATTTTTTCTGCACTAACATGTTGGCAATATATTAAATATATATATTGCAATACTCTTAATAGCCATATTCAAAGGCATTATTATACTGGTCGTTGTTGTCTATGTTACAAGACCAACCTGACCAATATGGAGAAACCCTGTCTCTACTAAAAATACAAAATTAACCAGGTGTGGTGGCCCATGCCTGTAATCCCAGCTACTCGGGAGGCTGAGGCAGAAGAACCACTTGAACCTGAGAGGCAGAGGTTGCGGTGAGCCAAGATCGTGCCATTGCACTCCAGCCTGTGCAACAAGAACAAAACTTCATCGCAAAAAAAAAAAACTACTTTCTGATTTGCCATATACAAATAAAATAAGTGTAATTAGAAATTTCAGAAAAGATTATGTTTAACAAAATCCATGGTTTTCTTTCTCCTCGTTCCACATCTTGTCTTTTTTCCAAGCTTGTATTTTTCTGTTTCTTTGTGACTGCATCTGAGCCATGACAGGCAGTATGCAGGTGTGCACTGGAGAGGCAGTGTGCCATGTTCATCATGGCCCATGGGTACATCTCACAAGCTCTCTTCTAGGCTTTTTCACCTTCTGATGGTTACATGCCTCCTTCCAGGGCAACTTTGGTATTTTAATGACTTCAGAGACCAAACTCTCAAATTTCCTGGGCAGGAAAACCATCATGAGAATATTACTAGATGTATAAAAAAAACCACACACATTTATATTAGGCCACAAATATACAGGTATTAATTCATAATTGCAGATAGTGTAACTCAATTAATATATTGAATCCATGGAATATTATATAATAGTGAAACGACAAATGGAATTTCAAGTGTGTCATTCTTACAAATCACTTAGATAAAATTTTAAATTTCAGACAATTAAATCATTAAAAATTTTAACAATATATTCTTACTTTCTCTTAAATTGATTATTGGTGAAAGGTAACTCAAAAATAAATTTATAACTAATCTCAGTTTTTATCCTCATGTAATAAATAAGCCTTACAGAATATGGGCAATACTAAAGCCTGTTTTTGTTTTAAATGACTTAAGTCATTAGTAAAAACTCCTTCCTTCAAAAGAATATTTTGCATTTTTCCCACCTCCCAATTCAGCATAACACAATCATCTACAATATATGATAGCAAAGCCTGAAAAAGAAGAACTACAATGAAGAGAAGCAGATAAATATGCTTGTGAACACAAATTTGCAGTCATTTTGAGTGGAGATTCTTTGTTTCCCTGTGGTGACTTAGGATTATATAAACCATAAATCCAGAAAGAGATACTTGGCTACGATTTTAGGATACATTCTTTCTCTTTGTCCAGATGAACACCAAAATTTGTTATATATAAAATAGGGGACTCAAACTTATTCTGAGAAAATGAAAGACAGTAGCTTACCACAGTGGGGTTTTGTTTAATTGATAGTCACTCTGTAAAGGTAAACATTTACTTAATCTAAAAGCAGCTGGATCTGTGAATTTCTGATGCTTATTTAGGTGTGAAGTGGAAAGCTCAGATCTTAACACTTGGGATCTAAAGGTTTCTAAAATTTTCAAATAAAATATAAACATAAAGGAAAAATATGAAATAAATAACGATATCCTGAGAAATATGTTAATATATTCACGTGAATATAAATAACTATTTTGGAGGCTGATATGAGCATACTAAAATTCCTAGGTTGGATTTCTATCTCCCTAACTTCCGACCTTGAGTTAGTCATTCATTTCTCTCCTTCTACTTAATAAAAAGGAGATGATAAAAGTAAACTCATAGGATTATTGTGATAATTTAATGAGTAGAACAATTTCCTGCTCATAGAAACTGTTCAGTAAGTAACTTGTTATCAACATTGTGTTTATTATCAATAGTCACAATGGCAATTATAGTACAGTAGGATTAGTAATTGTCTTAGGGTATTCTTTTCCATTTCTGTTTGGCCATATGTGTATCTTAAAAATATGCTTCTTAGATTAATTGCAAAATTCTACTCATTTCATCAGATGTCCACATTTAGATGTCTCAAAACCTTTTAAAGATATACAGGCTTAGCATTTATGAAAACAGATTTTAGTGAACTGAATCCTAATAGGTTAGTTCCAAAAAGCAGATTAGCAGATAGTGCCACTGTATAGTTGTCATTAATTATATCCAGGAAGCAATATTAATTTTTGATTTTAAAAATGTATCAAATTGTAATTTTAAAAACTTGGACAAGCTTAAATATTTAAAACAGTAAAGTAAAAGCAGTTGTCTTGTTTTCAATGCAAGTTAATTTAGCTATACATTTCTTTTGGATAGCAAAAAGCAACGCCATTATATGTGCTATATATGAAATTGTATATCAAATCTTTTGACTTAATAACATTTAAGATGCTGAATACTGAGAAAAATATATATTGTTGATCTGATTTTTTCAAAAGATTTAATTAGTGCAAACCCTGTAAATTATACAACTAGCATTTTAAAGAATTTAAAGTTCATTGAAGTTTATTACAAAAATGTATCATCTGTGTATATTAAGCAAACAAGTTATAGTGCCCCATATTCAATATCAAATGAGAAGAAAGTCTGAGAACTAAAATTTACTAATAATTACACTTTGGAATTTTTTAAAAGTAATTTCAACCTTTATTATAGGGTACGTGTGCAAGCTTGTTATATGGGTATATTACATGATGCTGTGGTTTAGGATACAAATTATGTTTTCACCCAAGTAGTAAGCATAGTACCTGATAGCTGGTTTTTCAGCCTACATCCCCCTCCTTCCCTCTCCCATCTAGTAGGCCCCAATGTCTATTATGCTCATCTTTATGTTTATGTGTATTCAATATTTAGCTCCCACTTATAAGTGAGAACAAAAGTGGAGTTTGGTTTTCTGTTCTTGCATTAATTTGCTTAGGACAATGACCTCCATCTCTGCCCCTGTTGCCTCAAAGGAAAGGGTTTCATTCCTTTTTACAGCTGCATAGTAGTCCATGGTGTATATGTGACATATGTTCTTCATCCAATCCACTGCTGATGGACAGCTAGGTTGACAATATGTCTTTGCTACTGTGCACAGTGCTGCAATGGTACATGATCAGTAATGACATTGCTGGGTCCAATGTTTGCTCTATTTTACATTCTATGAGAACTCCCCAAACTGTTTTCCACTATGGCTGAACTAATTTACATTCCCACCAACAGTGTATTATAAGCATTCCCTTTTCTCTACAGCCTCTCCACCCTGTTATTTTTTGACTTTTTAATAATCACCATTATGATTGGTGTAAGGTAGTATCTCATTGTGGTTTTGATTTGCATTTCTCTGATGATTAGAGATATTTAGCCTTTTTTCATATGTTTGTTTGTGGTTTATTTTCTTTTGAGAAGTGTCTGTTCATGTATTTTGATCATTTTTTAATTGGATTATTTGTTTTTGGCTAGTTGATTGTTTAAGATCTTTGCAGATTTTGGATATTAGACCTTTGCCAGATGCATAGTTTATGAATATATTTTCTCTTTCTGTGGGCAGTCTGTTTATTCTGCTGGTAATTTCTTTTGCTGTGCAGAAGCTCTTTAGTTTAATTAGGTCCCACATATCAATTTTTGTTTTTATTGCAGTTGCCTTTGGGGACTTAACCATAAATTATTTGCCAAAATCGACCATGAGTATTATATTTCTTATGTTTACTTCTAGGATTTTTATACTTTGTGATTTTAGATTTAAAGATTTATCCATCGCAAGCTAATTTTTGTACATGGTGATAGATAGGGGAAGAGATTCATTCTTTCATATGGGGCTAGCCTGTTATCCCAGACCCATTTATTGAATAGGATGTCCTTTCTGCATTGCTGTTTCTTCTCAACTTCATTGAAGATCAGATGGTTGTAGGTGTGCAGCTTTATTTCTAGGCTCTCTATTCATTTCCATTGGTCTATGTGCCTGTTTTATATCAGCACCATGCTGTTTTGTAACCTTATAGTATAATTTGCAGTAAGATGATGTGATGCCTCAGACTTTGTTCATTTTACTTAAAACTGCTTTGGTTATTTGGGCTCTTTTTTGGTTCCAAATGAATTATTAAGCAGATTTGTCTAGTTCTTTCAGAAATGTCTTTGGTATTTTGATAATCATTGAATTTGTAATTTTTGGGGCAGTACGGCCATTTAAAAAATATTGATTCTTCCTATCCATGAGCATGAAATTATTCATTTATGTGTGTTTTCTCAGATATATTTCAGCAGTGTTTGTAGAGCTCCTTGTAGAGAACTTTTAATTCCTTGGTTAGATGACTCCCTAGGCATTTTATGTATTTGTGGCCATTGTAAATGAAATTTTGTTCTTGATTTGGTTCCCAGCTAGAATGTTATTGGTGTATGTTAATCTGACCTATTTTTGTACATTGATTTTTGTATCCTGAAACTTCACTAAATTTATTTACCAGTTCCAGGAGTCTTTTGGCAGAGTCTTTAGTGTTTTCTGTTTATAGAATCAAATCATCAGCAAAGACAGATAGTTTGATTTCTTCTTTTCCTATTAGGATGCAGTTTAATTCTCTTCTTTACCTGATTGCTCTGGCTAGAACTTCCAGTATTATGTTGAGTGGAAGTGGTGAGAGTGGCTATCCTTAGCTTATTCCAGTTCTCAAGGGAATGCTACCAACTTTTACCACTTCAGTATGATGTTGGCTGTGGATTTGTCCACATGAATACACGGCTTTTATTACTTTGAAGCATGTTCCTTCAATGCCTAGAGTTTTGTGAGTTTCTATCATGAAGGTATCTTAGACTTTATCACAGATTTTTCTGCATATATTGAGATGATCATATGTTTTTTGTTTTTTATTCTGTTTATGCGGTGAATTGCTTCTATTGATTTGCATATGTTGAACTAATCTTCCATTATAGGAATAAAATATACTTTTTGATTTGTTGTTGGATATGATTTGCTAGTATTTTACTAAGGATTTTTGTATCTATGTTCATCAGCAATATTGTCCTGTAGTTTTCATTGTTGGTCCTGTCTCTGCTAGAATTTGTTAATAGGATGATACTGGCTTCATAGAATTATAGTTAGGGAGGAACTGCTCCTCCTTAATTTTTTGAAGTGGTTTTAGTAGGATTAGTATCAGTTCTTCCTTGTACATGCGATATAATCTTGCTGTGGATCCATCAGGTCCAGGACATTTAGGGGTTGGTAGATTTTTTTTTCTGTTTTTTGTTTTAATACTGATTCAATTTCTGAACTTGTTATTGATCTGTTCAAGTTTTCATTTTCTTCCTAGTTCAATTTTGGGAGGTTATGTCTTTCCAGAAATTTACCCATTTCCTCTAGATTTCCTAATTCATGTTCATGATAGTCTCTGAGAATCTTTTGTACTTCTGGGGAATTAGTTGTAATCTCATCATTCTAAATTCTGATTGCACTTATTTGGGTCTTCTATCTTTTTTTTTTTCCCCTTTGTTAATCTAGCTAACAGTCTATCAATCTTGTTTATTCTTTCAAAGAACTAATATTTGAGTCAATTGATCTTTTGTATAAACATTTGGGCCTCCATTTTATTCTTACCTAATTTCAGTTATTTGTTTTCTTCCATTAGCTTTGGTGTTGTATTTTTTTTCCTAATTTCTATAGGTTCAATGTTAGATTATTAATGTGAGATTTTTCTAACCTTTTGATGAAGGCAGTTAGCACCATAAACTTTCCTCTTAACATTACTTTAGCTATATCCCAAAGATTTTGGTAAGATGTGTTTCTATTTTTATTACTTTCAAATAAATTTTTGATTTCTACCTAAATTTTGTTGTTCATCCAAGAGGTATTCAGAGGCAAGTTGTTTAATTTCTATGTTTTTCTGTATTTTTGAGATATCTTCTTGGCATTATTTCTATTTTTATTGTAATTGTGGTGCAAGATTGTGCTTGGTATGATTTTTTTTTTTTTTTTTTTTTTGAGATGGAGTCTCACTCTGTCACCCAGCCTGGAGAGCAGTGGTGAAATCTTGGCTCACTGCAAGCTCCGCCTCCTGGGTTCACGCCATTCTCCTTCCTCAGCCTCCTGAGTAGCTGGGACTCCAGGCGCCTGCCACCACCCTGGACTAATTTTTTGTATTTTTAGTAGAGACAGGGTTTCACCATGGTCTCGATCTCCTGACTTCGTGATCCACCTGCCTCGGCCTCCCAAAGTGCTGGGATTACAGGCATGAGCCACCGCGCCCGGCCGGTATGATTTTTTTTAACTTATTTAGACTTGCTTTATTGCTGAGCATGTGGTCAATCTTAGATTATGTTCTCTCTGCAGATGAGAAGAATGAATATTCTTTGGTTGTTAGGTGGAATATCCTGTAAATGTCTGTTGGGTTCAATTGGTCATGTGTTAAATTTAAGCACAGAAATACTTTGTTAGTTTTCTGTCTTGATGGTTTGTCTAATGCTGTCAGCAGGATGTTGAAGTCCCCCTCCATTATTGTGTGGTTGTCTAAATCTTTTCTTAGGTCAAGATGAAGTTGTTTTATAAAACTAAATGTTCCCATCTTGGGTGTATACATATTTAGGATAGTTAAGTCTTGTTAAATCCAACACTCTATTGTTATGTAATGCCACTCTTTGTACTTTTTTCTGTTGTTGGTGTACAGTCTGTTTTATCTGAAGTAAGAATATCAGTTCTTCCTCTTTTCCATTTGAATGGTAGATCTTTCTCCATCCCTTTACTTTGAGCCTATAAGTGTCATTACATGTGAGATGTAGCTTTTAAAGACAGCAAATGATTCTTGTCTTTTTATCCAGCTTGCCACTATATGCCTAGTTGGAGCATTTAGGCCATTTACATTCAGGGTTAGTATCAATATAGTAGATTTTGATCCTGTCATCACGTTGTTGTTCTTTTGTAGACTTGATGGTGTATTTGCTTTATATTGTCTGCAGGCTATATGCTTGACTGTTTTTGTGGTAGTAGGTTTTAATGTTTGTTTCCATATTTAGTACTCCCTTAAGAATTTCTTGTAAGGCTGGTCTGGTGGTAACAAATGCTCTTAGTGCTTGCTTGTTTGAGGGGGATTTTACTTTCCCTTCTCTTAAGAAGCTTATTTGGGCAGAATATAAAATTTTTGGGTGGAATATATTTTTCTTTAAGAATGCTGAAAATAAAAATTTAAAAAAATGCTGAAAATAGGACTCTAATTTCATGTGGTTTGTAAAGTTTCTGCTGAAAAGTCTGCTGCTAGCCTGATGACCTGGCCTTTCCCTCTAGAAGCCTTTAAATTTTTTTATTTTGTGTTGATATTGGTGAATCTGGCCATTATGTGCCTGTATTTTGTATAGAGTTTTCTGTATTTCTTGAATTTTGATGTCCTCCCCTCTAGCAAGATTGGGAAAATTTTCATGAACTATATAATCAAATATGTTTTTAGAGTTGCTCACTCTCCTCTTTCAGGAGTGCCAATGAGTCATATGTATTGTCTCTTTACATAATCCCATATTTCTCAGACGTTTTGATCATGTTTAACATTCTCTTAAATTTCTTTTTATGTAACTGAGGTGATTCAATGTACTGGTCTTCAAGTCCTGAAATTCTTTCCTCAGCTTGATTTATTCTGCTTTTAATGCTTTCAATCATATTATAAAGTTCTTGAAGTGAATTCTTCAGTTCCAGAAGTTTAGTTTGCTTCTTTCTTAAAATGTCCATTTCATCCTTTAGCTCCTAGGTAGTGTCATTGTATTCTCTGGATTCCTTGGATTGGGTTTAGCCTTTGTCCTGGATTGTCATGAGCCTCCTTGCCGTCCAGATTCTTCCTTGCCTGTAAGCCCAAGCCACTATGTCTCACCCATCTAGGAGCAGTACGGGTGGGTGGAGTCACCCTATCAACCGTATGGGTCTTCCCAGGGGAACACAGAACTTTACCAACCCACAGAGTTCAGGCATATGTGGGCATACTGTGTTGGCATACCCAACTGATATGTATTGCCTGGTAATGAGGAGCAGGGGTGGATGCAGTCACCCAGTGTACCCTTTGGGTGCCTCCAAACAGAACACAGACCTACACTCATCTGCAGAGATTCGGGGAAACCTAAAGCTGAACCTAACTTCAGCATTCAGGCAGAAGCCAGTTTGTTGTGTTGGAGGCAAGCAGACATGACCACCTGGCTATGAGCAGCAGAGATGTGTAGAGTTGCCTGCTCTGCAAGCATGGTGCTTCCCATGGGAACATGGAGCTATCTCCATCAGAGTTCAAGCAGAAGTGAGGCTACTATGCTGGAAGCTGGTGCCAAGCCTTGTCTGGCAAGGAGGTGTGGAGCAATCTTACTGCTCCTGGGCATCATGACTGTGGCCTCTATTGAGGCTATAGCATCTGGCACCAGGTTACTCTGGGGTCCAAGACCTGTGGATATCCCTGTGGACTTGAGTGTTGCCTCTGCAAAAACTCTGGGCACCTCTCTGTATCATTCTAAGGCCTGAGGGGATGAGGAGGATTCTCCTGTTCCTAGGATTGCACAGGTTCCTGTGGGAAGTGTGGATTTCCTGAGGGCTGTCACTAGTTCACTGTTTTCCTATGTTGGGGAGCTTCTCCTACCTCTATGATGATCCCAGATGAGCTGCTGCCCAGCTTCACTCCCTCTAGTCTCTGTGTCCTTTCACTGCCTTGATGAATCCTGACATGGTTCCTTAGACAATTGGCTTGAGGTTCAGTGTTTACCCACCACTTTGTTTCCTGTTTGTGAGAACAGCACACACTAGCTGTTTCTAGTCCACCATCTTGACTGGAAACTTTGGAAGGTTTTGAGATATAAATAATGAAATCTAATTTCTCATGCATAATTGCAAAATCATGAAAATATCTGTGTTGATATTCATTTCCAGCTTCATTAATTTATTTTGTGGGCTTTAATATTCTGCTATATTTCAAGCCTAAGAAATTTGGTGTGGAGTGATAATGCGTAAGAATATTTTCCTCCTAACATACAGCCCTTGAGACATTACAAAGCCCTATAAATTGTGTTAGACATGAAAGGTAATAGCAAAGACACACTCAGACCTCATTTTATCCAAAAAAAGTAAAAATAGTTATTACAATTCCCTATAATCCACGGGAAGAAATAGGTAGAAAGTTCTAAGAGCACAAAGTGATTGTTATTCAAATATCGAGGTCATGTATTTAATATTTTTGTCTTTATAACACTCAAATATTTTATGTTAATTATAACGTGTTTTCTGCCATCAATGGACGTTGATTTTTAGTGAGTCAATATCCCATGACAGTGAACACAGTCTGTCTGGAATATTGAAATTATATTGTTAAGGTTGTTTTTTAAAATCAGCTTAGTAGAGAAGGCTAAACCCACATACATTATATATATAAATAAAATAGACAGGACAGAGGTATTTAGTAAAGAAATTTCTTTTTAAAATAAAAGGTAGTATTAATAATGAAATAAATAATTTTATACATGATTAAATTATTTATTATTAGTAACTTTCATTAATGTTTTTAAAGAAATAATATTTCTCCATTTTTATTTTTGTCACCTGGAATTTATTGAACACTTCCCCAAGCTTGGTATTGTTAGAGGTGCCATTAACGTAGCAGTTAGCAAAACTGACATCTTTCATTCTTTCTTGTAATTTACAATCTACAAAGGGTAAGTAGAAGCAAATAAGTAAACCAATGAATGATAAAAATAATCTCAAAGGATAATATGTAATCAAAAGTAAAGTAAAAAGGATAACGGAATAGAGTGCTGGTTGACAACTTGCCTACTCTGCCTAGGAGATGCACAGTAGGTGATAACGCTTCATCTGAGGCTTAAATGTAGAAATGGACAAAACCATGTGATGATATAGACTCCGTGGTGGGATGTGATTTGATGGAGGAAGAATGACTAAAAGAGTAGTATTTACAATGATAACATTTAACCTACATTTCAGTTCTAAAATAAATGTCTAAGTATACAACCTAAGAAGTCAATGAAGCGTCTCAAAATGGTTAGCAACTCGTTTGTATGTGTGTATGTGTTTGTGTTTGTGTGTGTGTGTGTATGGAAAAGCAGAGGGAAGGGAGAGAAAGAAAAAGGAGAGAAAAGGGAGAGGGAGAAAAAATGAAGGAGCATAAAAGAGATGCTGACATGTATAAATTCACATTCTGGTGTTTCTATACCTGACTGTATTTAATCATTGATGAAATTCAAGACCCAGCTCAGTTTAATAACTGTTATCATAATAGAATGCTTCCTAAGCAATATTTTCCAAAATGAGATGTGACTAAAAAATGGCTAAATATTTGGACCCAGTTCAGTTATCCATTATTTTTATATTTCTAGTTAATGTAGCTTTATAGCTAAATCTGTTAAATGTGCTAATTTGTTAAAATAGTTAATTTAATCTTTTAATAGTTTAATTTATCAATAAATGTTTCTGACACAAACGTGGTAAGTTTAACATTCACTTTGTACTATTCATTATGATTCTTTGTTTTCTATCAAGAGTTACTGTTGTTTGCTTTGACAGAAAACTGGGAAAGGCAGAGAGGTGATAATACTTGGAGAATTTAAGCATGCCATCTGTTTGGATGAAGATGCAAATAATCGCAAACATTGGGGGCTTCAACACTCTAGGCAAAATTGGATTCATATTTATGTTCTTTTTCGAAAAATAACACTTTTTTGTATTATTTTATAATGAGTTAACTTAGAAACAATTTTTTTGAAAGAAATTGTTATTCTATTCTGGGAAAAGGTATATATCTCCAGCACACGTGCAAATATATTTGATAGACCATTTTTCCTAAGAAATATGACAATTCATTCAGCTATATTTGAATAAAAAATGCCAAAATATAACCTGCTAAGTTGAGAGACTTAATTAAGGAAAATTTATACCATTTTAATTTCTTCTCATCTCATATTATTTTTATCTTAATTAATTACCAGTGCTTTGGGCAAAATAATAAGAACTAAAGTGAGTGGAATAAGAATTAATCAAATTACTTGCTTGTCACTCTTGTAAATTATATTTGGGAGAGGAAAATAAATCCTTTGGCTAGCCTCAGGTTTGAAGTTATGTTTCAATAACTGGTACCATTCATAGCTCAGTTTTTATCAATGATCAAGTATAAATCATTTTTTAAAGGTGGATGTTAACTCACCGAATTCTGCCATCTTTATTGGTTATGGGAAGAGCACTTTATGGAAGACACTTAAAACCATTTTAGTTAGGGCTTTAATCTATTTTCCACTTAAGTTGACCAGTGTGAGTTTAATTATTTTTCCACTTCTCTTCCCGATGAAGGAATGATCAGAAATGAAACAAATATAAGTGATATAAATAATTTGCAATTAAGTCCAGGTATTTTTATGATTATTTCATATGTTGTAATATTCTCTAATTATAGCTAAATCATAATTTTCAATGTGAGATGGCTGAAACTATGACATCCTTTGTCCATTATAGATTTCATAGTTTATGAAAATAACATAGCACAATCTGTAAATTTAATAAAGTTAAAGGCTATCATAGATAGCAATTTAACATATGAGAAAATGTAAACTTAAAACGAAGGTAGCTCTTTCTTGACGGTGAATAACCTATTAATTGAATTTATAATTTCAGAAGATATTTTCTCCAAAAAGAAGTTAAATAAACTTGTTTAATCAACAGTCCCAAAGAATTCCATCTTGCTTTCTGTACAGCAGATGGCTGTCCCATTGTTTCTGTTGCCACCTTGTCCTCTAGCAGCTGTGATTACTAGAAAAAAATTTCCTTTATTACTTACATGATGTGCTCATAACTGCAATCAAACATTTAAAAATTTACTCATTGGATCCTCTAAAAAGGGAGAAGTACACACAATTTTAAAATTAAGCACACCTATATTTCCAAAGTTTCCATGGACAATCCTAAAATTTGGGTAAGAGATCAATGAATTTTTTCACTTTTCTTTAATCTCATCTCTCTCACTCCTAGCCTGTTGTGCACATGATTTCTACCACAGATTCAATGCTGTGTTATTTATTTCTTTAAAAGTCTTGCTTCAGTCAAAAAGTAGGTGTGAAATTAACACAACAAAATGAGGAAGATCATTGGTAGCTGGGTATAAATGTCCATATAAATATTTATTCTATCATACTTTAACAATTCATTTCAGTTATACTCAAACCTGTTTATTAGATGTGTCTTATTTATTCAATAAATCAAGCTTGTTCAGTTAGAAGAATTAGATATTACACGTTTGTATCTTAATTTTGTCCTGCTGTCATTTAAAATAAAATTCAATCTAAAAATTTTGATGGGGTGCTATAATATCCCAGTAAATACTGAGATATAAATATAAAAATAATTGGGATAAAAATTGGGATAAAAATATTTTAAAAAATTGGTATATAAATATAAATTCAGATTTAATATAAAACATATATATATTTTAGTTTGAGCACTTTTCTTTTACATAGACCAATACTCAGGTTATATGACTGGGAAATGTCCCTGTTAATTATGCTGCTTTCTTACTTTTATTCTCCACGATTTATAGCAAGAATCATATTAAAACAATTTAGAAAATACTTCTACTGACCTGAAATTCTGATTTAGCCTATAATGAATATAGACATTTTAAATATTTATTATAAGTGAGCTATAAATCTATAACTAGCCCTTCATGTTTCCTCAAAATGGCCTTAAAATAAAACCAGTTGCAAACAAGGCAAAAGCTACAGATTATATATGTATTTACATGTAAGTACATTTATATATTTTATACTTTTTACATATATTAAATATGTATATATAAATATACAAGATTTCTTTCATATTTCAGATAAAAGAAGAACATAAATTCCTGAGGACCTGAATTGCAAAAGAAATTTAAAGCCAAGGCAGTGAACAAGAGTTGAAGTAGCTATTACGTTTGCTGCTGTTTATATCCCTATGAATGCTTTCTAATCAGTGACGGAAGGGCAAAAATTGCACTCATTAGATAACAAAGGTAGCTGCTCTAGGACTTATAAAGTGTAAGAACTTACTAATAGCAAACAATACATTCTCTTAGAGACCACTCAGAAGCCAATAATCAGAGAGAATCATCCTGGAAAAAATATATTACAGAATGTAATCAAGAAATATACAAAAATGTAAAATAAAATAGCATGAATATAAACATGGAGAGATAAATATAAACATGGAAAGAAAAGTAATAGATGAGATGGCTTGGTGAAAAGAGCTCAAACACAACAAAACACATTAGTTAGGCATAGAGATAGGAAATTTTAAGAAGTCAGTTGGGGCACTTGACAAATAAAAACCCTGTGAGTGATTAGATAGATATAAAGATAGATAGATAGATAGATACAGATGGATATTTAGACATATAGTCTAAAAGACCACATATGTGTGTATAACTATCTTTTAAAATATTTAAAAAACAAATAAAATAATAAATTTTCCATTTCTCAATTATTTGCTTCTAGAATGAAATACATATATATATATTCAATTCTAGAATATTCTTCAGAACTATATATGTGTGTATATATACATACACACACATATTCACATATATATACACACATGCATGTGTGTGTGTATATATATAGTGCTGAAGAATATTCTAGAATTGAAAAGACACTCAGATTGAAAACAGTAAGCAAACAAGACTAAAAAATACAAAAATGCAGAATATTACAAAGAAAAAAAGTATCCACAGAATAGAATTACAAAGCATATATTTTTAATGGAATAATAGAAAATAGACCTACAAAAGGCTGATCAGTAGCAATAGAGGGAAATGCCCAAGAACTAAGAGTGAAATATTGTCTAGAATACTTTACCTAGCTGTTCTTACTAAAGACCTTATTATATAACTATTTTAATAGGAAATTCGGGAAAGAAAAATGTTAAATTCGGAAGGAAAAAAACTGAACATAAGACTCAAAGATGGACATAGTAATTGACAACACTTTGTAGGCAAGAAAATTGGAATTAGTATTAAAATTGAATGGGTAGAAAATAAGACATAACTAAAACCTGAGATTTCAAGTATGTGAACAAGAAGAAAGGAAAGACCAGAGGAAAGTTAAAGTATTCTAAATTTCTAGTTAGATTGGGGAAGTAACAATTAGATTCAGAATTTCATAAGATAACATTGAGTTAAATATATAGTAAGAAATATATGCAGTCCAGGAAAATTACTAAGATTCAAAGAAATAAGGATGCCAAAGTAAATGAATGGAAGTCTTAACTTAGAAATTAGTGGAATTATCCTTTTATTTCCTGATGGAATCATTGCTCCCTTTGAAACTAAGCAGGGCATAAGATCCTGGAGAAAGGAAGCAAAATTTTTCAATAATCACCAATGGTAATGGTGTTTAATCTCCACACGTTAATTTTTGTGCCTATGAATCTGGGCTTTAGGAGTAACAGCATCATGTATGGGAAGTTGATTTATGGCATATAAAGGTTCCTGGAGGACATTTTTACAGCACTATATGGTATTACCACCTAAATGGCAACTGATGGGTCTTCCAAAGAATATTCTCTCATTCTCTCAAGCCAGCTGTTTCAGTATGTTGTGTAACAAAATAAGATCAATAAATACCAGGATCCTAGGCCTATGGCCACACTTTGCTGTGAAGTGATATCCTTGGTCAGAAGCAATGTTTTCTCAAACATGATGGGTGCTAAAGAATTATGTAATTGGGGAAAATCAGACACAAGCTCTTATCATGTGAGTGGCTGGCCTGCAATGAAAGATGCATGCTCACTCTTGCCAGGTGTCTACTGTTAAAGTGAGGGCATTCATTGGAAAAGAATGGAACTCTAAAACTTGGAATGGGGACAGGTGGGAGTGAGAGACAGGACTAGCTGGATTTCCTAGGCTGACTAAGAATCCCTAAGCCTAGCTGGGAAGGTGACCACATCCACCTTTAAACATAGGGCTTGCAACTTAGCTCACACCCAACCAATCAGAGAGCTAACTAAAATGCTAAGTAGGCAAAAACAGGAGGTAAAGAAATAGCGAATCATCTATTGCCTGAGAGCACAGTGGGAGGGACAAGGATCAGGATATAAACCCGGGCATTTGAGCCGGCAACGGCAACCCCCTTTGAGTCCCCTCCCTTTGTATGAGAGCTCTGTTTTCACTATATTTCACTCTATTAAATCTTGCAACTGCACTCTTCTGGTCCATATTTGTTACCGCTTGAGCTGAGCTTTCGGTCGCAGTCCACCACTACTGTTTGCAGCTGTCACAGACCCGCCGCTGACTCCCATCCCGCTGCTGATTCCCATCCCTCCGGATCTGGCAGGGTGTCTGCTGTGCTCCTGATCCAGCAAGACTCCCATTGCCACTTCCGATAGTGCTAAAGGCTTGCCATTGTTCCTGCCTGGGTTCGTCCTAATCCAGCTGAACACTAGTCACTGGGTTCCACGGTTCTCTTCCGTGACCCACTGCTTCTAATAGAGCTATAACACCCACCACGTGGCCCAATATTCCGTTCCTTGGAATCCGTGAGGCCAAGAACCCCAGGTCAGAGAACACGAAGCTTGCCACCATCTTGGAAGCGGCCAGCCACCATCTTGGAAGCAGCTCGCCACCATCTTGGAAGCTCTGTGAGCAAGGACCCCTGGTAACATTTTGGCGACCACGAAGGGACATCCAAAGCTGTGAGTAATATTGGACCACTTTCGCTTGCTATTCTGTTCTATCCTTCCTTAGAACTGGAGGAAAATACTGGGCACCTGTCACCAGTTAAAAATGATTAGCATGGCTGCCGGACTTAAGACTCAGGTGTGAGGCTATCTGGGGAAGGGCTTTCTAACAACCCCCAACCCTTCTGTTGGGGACTTTGGTCTGCCTGGAGCCAGCTTCCACTTTCAATTTTCTTGGGGAGGCCAAGGGCTGACTAGAGGCAGAAAGCTGTTGTCCCGAACTCCCGGCAGTAGCCGGTTGAGATCATGGCGCAGCCAGAAGTCTTTACTCAGCAGTCGCCCATGTGTGCGCCCCTACCTTTCCTTCTGAATTATACCTCCAGGGTCCCGACTGTGACTTTCAAAGTTTAGCCCCAAAATTCTCCTTACCTCTGAATCTACTTCCTCTGATCCCTGCCTCCTAGGTACTAATGGTTCAGACTTTCATTTCCTCTAGCAAGTTGTATCTCCAAAGGGATCTAAGGAAGCTCTACGCTATATCCTTAGGCACCTAGGCTATAACCCAGGGAGTCTTATCCCTGGTATCCCTCTGGATTTAGGTACACAGCTCTTGACATGGGCAGTTATGTGGGACCTGTTCCCCACCACCCTTGCGAGGGCCCCAAGTTTGTAATGGCTAAGAAAGAGAGACGGAGAGAGAGAGACAAAGAGGGAGTCAAAGAGAAAAAGAAAGAAAAAGATAGAAATAGTTAAAAAAAAAAAAGTGTGCCCTATTCCTTTAAAAGCCAGGGTAAACTTAAAACCTGTAATTGATAATTGCCACTTTGCTGTCAGTGTAAATAAGCGCATAGCAAATCCTTAACCCAGTAACCCGCAGATAGGCCAAATGCATTCAGTCGGTAGCGGCAACTGCTTTGCTAAAAGTAGAAAAGTAACTTTTAGAGGAAACCTTATTGTGAGCACACCTCACCAGTTCAGAGTTATTCTAAGTAAAAAAAAAAAAAAAAGCAAAAATGTAGCTTACTAACTCAATAATCTTAAAGTATGGGGCTACTATGTTAGAAAAGGGTAATGTAACTCCAACCACTGATAATTCCCTTAACCCAGCAGATTTCCTAACAGGGGATTTAAATCTTAATTACCACACAAAGGTCTAACCAGACCTAGGAGGAACTCCCTTCAGGACAGGATGATAGATGTTTCCTCCCAGGTGATTGAGGAAAAAACTACAATGGGTATTCAGTAATTGATACAGAGACTCTTGTGGAAGCAGAGTTAAAAATTTGCCTAATAATTGGTCTCCTCAAATGTGTGAGCTGTTTGCACTCAGCCAAGCCTTAAGGTACTTACAGAATCAAAAGACTATCTCAGTCCTGACTCAAAAGGTTAGCTACACTGTCTCTGAAATGAATTTGCAGAACTGTTGTTTATGGAAATGCATCTTGATGGGGCAGCTGCGTTGTTATGAAATACTCAGGAACCCAGCCCAGCTCTAGGTCTCAGCCCTGAGCGCAAAGGCAATGTTGGGCATGCTGGTAAAGGACCACTAGAATCCAGCAGCCCAGGCCCCTTTCTTTGTGGTCAAGAAAGGCGGGAAAAGAAGTGCAGGACTGCTACATTGGTGAGCGTAACTAATCTGATAAGCAGAGGTCCATGGGTGGTTATGCACCCTGGAAAAGAAAAAGCATTAGGCCCTTAGAGGATGCTCTAGGACTAGTGCTCATCAGAAAATGACTAGGGGTGCTGGCATCCTTATGTTCTTTTTTCAGATGGGAAATGTTACCCCCAAGGCAAAAATGCCCCTAAGATGTATTCTGGAGAATTAGGACCAATTTGACCCTCAGATGCCAAGAAAGAAACGACTTATATTCTTCTGCAGTACTGCCTGGCCACGATATCCTCTTCAAGGGGAAGAAACCTGGCCTCCTGAGGGAAGTACAAATTATAACACCATCTTACAGCTAGACCTCTTTTGTAGAAAAGAAGGCAAATGGAGTGAAGTGCCATATGTGCAAGCTTTCTTTTCATTAAGAGACAACTCACAATTATGTAAAAAGTGTGGTTTATGTCTTACAGGAAGCCCTCAGAGTCTACCTCCCTATCCCAGTGTCCCCCCGACTCCTTCCCCAACTAATAAGGATGCCCCTTGAACCCAAACAGTCCAAAAGGAGATAGACAAACAGGTAAACAATGAACCAAAGAGTGCCAGTGTTCCCCGATTATGCTCCTTCCAAGCAGTGGGAGGAGGAGAATTCGGCCCAGCCAGAGTGCATGTACCTTTTTCTCTCTCAGACTTAAAGCAAATTAAAATAGACCTAGGTAAATTCTCAGATAACCCTGATGGCTATATTGATGTTTTACAAGGGTTAGGGCAATCCTTTAATCTGACATGGAGAGATATAATGTTACTGCTAGATCAGACACTAACCCCAAATGAGAGAAGTGCTGCCATAACTGCAGCCTGAGAGTTTGGTGATCTCTGGTATCTCAGTCAGGTCAATGATAGGATGACAACAGAGGAAAGAGAATGATTCCCCACAGGCCAGCAGGCAGTTCCCATTGTAGACCCTAATTTGGACACAGAATCAGAACATGGAGATTGGTGCCACAGACATTTGCTAACTTAAGTGCTAGAAGGACTAAGGAAAACTAGGAAGGAGCCTCTGAATTATTCAGTGATGTCCACTGTAACACAAGGAAAGGAAAAAAATCCTACTGCCTTTCTGGAGAGACTAAGGGAGGCATTAAGGAAGCATACTTCCCTGTCACCTGACTCTATTGAAGGCCAGCTAATCTTAAAGGATAAGTTTATCACTCAGTTAGCTGCAGACATTAGAAAAAAACTTCAAAAGTCCGACTTAGGCCTGGAGCACTGCTGAGTGCCCAACTTGGCAGCAGTCGAGACCAACACTGAGCCCTTCATATGGCACCATGCTTTGTGGTGATCAGCCAACTACTTGATGGCAGGTTGATTATATTGGACTTCTTTCATCAGAGAAATGGCAGTGGTTTGTCCTTCCTGGAATAGACACTTATTCTCAATATGGGTTTGTCTATCCTGCAGGCAATGCTTCTTCCAGGAGTACCATCTGTGGATTCATGGAATGCCTTATCCACCATCATGGCATTCCACAGAGCATTGCCTCTAAACAAGGCACTTATTTTATAGCTAAGGAAGTGTGGCAGTGGGCTCATGCTCATGGAATTCATGATTGTATCTTGTTGCCCATTATCTTAAAGCAGCTGGATTGATAGAACAGTGGAAAGGCCATTTGAAGTCACAATTACCCCACCAACTAGGTGACAATACTTTGCAGGGCTTGGCAAAGTTCTCTTGAAGGCTGTGTATGTCCTGAATCAGCATCCAATATATGGTACTGTTTTCCTCATAGCCAGCATTCACAGGCCTAGGAATCAAGGGGTAGAAGTAGAAGTGGCACCACTCACCATCACCCCTAGTGACCCACTAGCAAAAATTTTACTTCCAGTTCCCCCAACATTATGTTCTGCTGGCCTTAGTTCCAGAGGGAGGAATTCTGCCACCAGTAGACACAACAATGATACCGTTAAACTGAAAGTTAAAATTGCCACCTGGCCACTTTGGGCTTCTCCTACCTCTAAGTCAACAGGTTAAGAAAGGAGTTAGTGTTGGCTTGGGTGATTGACCTGGACTTATCAAGATGAAATCAGGTTACTACTCCACAGTGGAGATAAGGAAGAATATGTGTGGAATACAGGAGATCCCTTAGGCCTTCTCTTAGTACTACCATGCCCTGTGATTAAGGTCAATGGAAAACTACAACAACCCAATCTAGGCAGGACTACAAATGACCCAGACTGTTCAGGAATGAAGGTTTGGGTGACTTCACCAGGTAAAAAAATAACAGCTGCTGAGGTGCTAGCTGAAGACAAAGGGAATACAGAATGGTTAGTAGGAAAAAGTAGTCATCAATACCAGCTACAACCACAAGACCAGTTGCAGAAATAAGAACCGTAATTGTCATGTGGATTTCCTCCTTACATGTTTGTGCATGTATACACTTCTAAGAAAATACCTTTATTTCCTTTGTTTTTCCGTTATCAAGTGACATTATTAACTTCATATCAGCAGTTAAGTGTTGTTAACTTTATGTAATAGCATTTTGGTTAATAATTCATTTCCGGTTTTATGAAGGATAGCTGTATTATGTTAGATGTAATTATGACATCATTATTGTTTTTATTTGAAGATTATGTGTAATTTCAGGAGATGTGTATGGGTTCAAGTTGACAAGGGATAGACTTGTGATGGTTAATATTGAGTGTCAACTTGATTGAGGATGCAAAGTATTATTCCTGGGTGTGTCTGTGAGGGTGTTGTCAAAGGAGATTAACATTTGTGTCAGTGAACTGGGAGAGGCAGACCCACCCTCAGTCTGGGTAAGCACCATCTAATCAGCTGCCAGAGCAGCTAGAATAAAGCAAGCAGAAGAAGGTGGAAGGAGCTGGCTTTCTGAGTCTTCTAGTATTCATTGTTGTTCTGTGCTGGATGCTTCCTGCCCTCAAACATCAGTCTGCAAGTTCTTCAGCTTTTGGACTCTTGGACTTACACCGGTGGTTTGCCAGGGATTCTCAGGCCTTCTTTTCTAGCTGTAAATCAACAGACAGTAGACTTGACAGAAGCATTCCATGAAAGGAAAGCAAATCTATATTCAGATGGATATCTAGTTCAGTAAAAACAAAGCACTGCCCTTTCATGATGGAAGTCATGCAGTGCAATAGACTTGCTACCAAGTAGCTGGCTGATTGCACCAGGGAATACTCCCATATCAGGGAATCAGAGGCGGTCTCTGCTTCTTGTAGAATGAACACTTAGCAATGGCTATAGTCAGGTCAGCCATGATGAGTGGAACTCTATTTTGCTGAGCCCATTGATAACCTCCATTTTTACTAACATGGCCACTTCGTTCATGAGTCCTCTTGGTAATGATAGGAGTTGCTGGGGAAAGAGGCTGACTTGTACACAAAGTATGGGTCTTTCTGTCCCCTTGGTTATTAAAGTCCCTCTCTGCTGAGATCACCGTTTGGTGGACATTCACATGGCACAAAAACATTTACATGATACCATTTTGGAAGTAGGATCTTTTCAGATGTAATCAAGTTAAGATGAGCCTGCACTAGATTAAGGTTGACCCTAGTCTAATCACTGGAGTCTTAATAAGAAAAAAAAAAAGAGACACAGAGACAAACAGAGGGAAGAAAAACATGCGACAGTGGAAGCAAAGACTGGAGTTATGCAGCTGCAAGCCAAGGAATGCTATGGATTGGCAGCAACTGTCAGATGCTGGAAAAAGGCAAGGAAGTATCTTCCCCTAGAACCATCAGAGAGAACATGAGCCTGCCAACACTTTTATTAGACTTCTAATCTCCAGAATTGTAAATAACTATATTTCTGTTGTTTTAAGCCATCCATTTTGTGGTTTTTTTAAATAGCAGCCTTAGAAAACTAATACAGCTAAAATCTTACATTAAAATCTTTCCTCATTATGTCTTTATTTATCCTAAAATACATACCATATTTTGTTCAATGCATTTGTGGTGGATTTGTCTTCAAGCTTCTTCTAGTCTCCACTTGTCTATTTCAGTAGAGCTACCACATATATATTTATGTTATTAAATATATTAGAATTTTTAAAACCAGATTTTCAAAACTGAGATTACTTGGTCAGAGAAAATACATCTATAATTTCATTATATATTAATAAATACTCCTAAATAAAAATGTCATCATTCATTTTTTATATGTACAAGTGATATATGAGAGTGCTGATTTTCCCACAACTATCTATAGGGCTTGTCAAGCTTCTGAATTTTTGATAAATAGGAAATTGCATCCTTGTTAATTGTGGATATGCATTTTCTTATCATGAGTGTTATTGAACATTTTCTCCATAGACACAATAATTTGCATTGATTTACCTGAGAACTAATGGTTTATAAATTCCAAAGATTTTTTAATAATTACAGTATTTCTTTCCTAAATTTTTAGTAATTCTTTATATATTCAGATATTAGTGGTGTGCATATGATATAATGACTATTTTTTGTTTTCTATTGTGTTGTTTGTTTTGTTTTTTTTTAATTTTAGGTTCAAGTGGTACATGTGCAGGTTTGTTACATGGGTATATTGTGTGATGCTGAGGTTTGGACTTCTAATGAATCTGTAGCCCAATGAGTGAGTGAACATAGTACCTGATAGGTAGTTTTTCAACCCTGTTCCCCCACCCACCCTCCCCTCTTCTTAAATCCCCAGTGTCTAATGTTCCCATCTTCGTGTCCATGTGCATCAATGATTAGCTTCCATGTATAACTGGGACCATGCATTATTTGGTTTTATGTTTCTGCATTAATTCACTTCAGATAGGGACCTCCAGCTGCATCTGTGTAATTGCAAAACATGACTTCATACTCTTATGGCTGTGTAATATTCCATGGTGTATATGTACCACATTTTCTTTATTCAATCCACCATCGATGGATACCTAGTTTGATTCCATGTCTGCTATTTTGAATAGTGCTATGATAATCATGCCAGTGCAGATGTTTGGTTTTGTTGGGGGTGCATTGGATAGAACAATTACTTTCCTTTGGGCATATAGAAAGTAATGGGATTGGTGGGAAAAATGGTAATTCTATTTTTAGTTCTTTGAGAAATTTTCAAACTGCTTTCCACAGGGACTGAAGAATTTACAATCCCACCAACAGAATATAAGCATTCACCTTTTTCCATGCCTGGTCAAAAGCAATTTTTTTTTTTTTACTTTTTAATAGTAGCCATTCTGACTGGTGTGATAGAATCTCTCATTGTGGTTTTGATTTGCATTTCTTTTTTTTTATTTTATTTTATTATTATTATACTTTATGTTTTAGGGTACATGTGCACAATGTGCAGGTTAGTTACATATGTATACATGTGCCATGCTGGTGTGCTGCACCCATTAACTCGTCATTTAGCATTAGGTATATCTCCTAATGCTATCCCTCCCCCCTCCCCCCACCCCATAACAGTCCCCAGAGTGTGATGTTCCCCTTCCTGTGTCCATGTGTTCTCATTGTTCAATTCCCACCTATGAGTGAGAACATGCGGTGTTTGGTTTTTTGTCCTTGCGATAGTTTACTGAGAATGATGGTTTCCAATTTCATCCATGTCCCTACAAAGGACATGAACTCATCATTTTTATGGCTGCATAGTATTCCATGGTGTATATGTGCCACATTTTCTTAATCCCGTCTATCATTGTTGGACATTTGGGTTGGTTCCAAGTCTTTGCTATTGTGAATAGTGCCGCAATAAACATACGTGTGCATGTGTCTTTATAGTAGCATGATCTATAGTCCTTTGGGTATATACCCAGTAATGGGATGGCTGGGTCAAATGGTATTTCTAGTTCTAGATCCCTGAGGAATCGCCACACTGACTTCCACAATGGTTGAACTAGTTTACAGTCCCACCAACAGTATAAAAGTGTTCCTATTTCTCCACATCCTCTCCAGCACCTGTTGTTTCCTGACTTTTTAATGATTGCCATTCTAACTGGTGTGAGATGGTATCTCACTGTGGTTTTGATTTGCATTTCTCTGATGGCCAGTGATGGTGAGCATTTTGATTTGCATTTCTCTGATTATTATTGAAGTTGAGCATTTTTCCATGTTTGTTGGTCCCTTGCATAGTTTCTTTAGAAAAGTGTCTCTTCACGTTTTTTGACCACTTTTTAATGGGGTTGCTTGTTTTTGCTTGTTAATTTATGTTCCTTATAGATTTTAGATATTAGATCTTTTTTTAGATACATAGTGTGAAAGTATTTTCTCCCATTCTGTAGGTCATCTGTTTACCCCATTGATAGTTTCCCTTGCTGTGCAGAAGCTCTTTAGTTTCACCAAGTCCCAACTGTCAATTTTTGGTTTTGTTGCATTTGCTTTTGAAGACTTCGTTATAAATACTTTGCCTAGACCAATGTTCAGAAGAGTATGTCTTAGGTTTCCTTCTAGGATTCTGGTAGTTTGAGGTTTTACATTTAAGTCTTTAATCTATGTTGAGTTAATAGTTGTATATGATGAGAGGAAGGAGTCAAGTTTCATTCTTCTGAATATGGGTAGCAAGTTTTTCTGGCATCATTTATTGAAAGGGCTATCTTTTCTCCATTGTTTATTTTTGTTGAGTTTGTCAAAGATAAGTTGATTGTATGTGTGTGGCTTTATTATGGCTTCTCTATTATGTTCCTTTGGTCTATGTGTCTGTTTTTGAACAAGTACTATTCTGTTTTGGTTACTGCAGCTTTGTAGTTTAAAGTCGGGTAATGTGAGGTCTCTGGCTTTGGTTCTTTTTGCTTAGGATTTCTTTGGCTGTAGGGCCCTTTTTTGGTTCCATCTGAATTTTAGATTAGGTTTTTCTAATTCTGTGAAAAATAATGTTGATAAAGTGAAAAGAATTTTGTTAAATCTAGTAGTTTGTTTTGGGTAGTATGAACATTTTAATGATATTGATTCTTTCAATTCATGAGCATGGAATGTTTTCCATTTGTGTCATTTCTGATATCTGTCATCAGTGTTTCCTAATTCTTCTTGTAGAAATTGTTCATCTCTTTGGTTAGGTGTATTTCTATGTATTTTTTATGGCTGTTTGAAATAGGATTGCATTCTTGACTTGGCTCTCAGCTTGAACATTATTGGTGTATGGAAATGCTACTGATTTTTTTACATTGACTTTGTATCTTGAAGTCATGTATAAATTCTCAGAACCTTTTGGCAGAGCTTTTGTGGTTTTCTAAGTATGGAGTCATAGCATCAATGAAGAAATGTATTTTGACTAATTATTTTTCTATTAGAAGAAGTTGTATTTCTTTCTTTTGCCTGATCACTCTGGCTAGGTCTTCCAGTACTGTGATGAATATGAGTGGTGAGAGTGGACATCATTGGCTTGTTCAAGTTGTTAATAGAAATGCTTCCAACTTGCGCCCATTTAGTATGCTATTGGCTGTGGGTTTGTCATAGGTTGTACTTATTATTTTGAGATATGTTCTTTCAATTCTTAGTTTGTTGGGGGTTTTTATCATGAAGAAGCAGTGGATTTCATCAATTGCTTTATTGTTTATCAAGATGATCATATGGTTTTTGTTTTTAATTTTGTTTATATGGTGAATCACATTTATTGATTTGCATATGTTGATCCAATCTCGCATCCCAGAAATAAAGCTCTCTTGATTTTGGTGGGTTATATTTTTGATGTTCCCTTGGGTTCGGTTTGCTAATATTTTGCTGATGATTTTTGCATCTATGTTCATCAAGGATATTATCTGTAGTATTCTTTGTTCTGTCATTGCCAGATTTTGGTGTCAGGATGATACTGGTTTTGTAGAATGAGTCAAGGGGGAATCCCCTCCTCCATGATTTTTTTTTTTGGAATAGTTTCACTAACATTGGGACCAGCTTTTCTGTATACACTTGGTAGAATTCCCTGAGAATCCAACTGGTCCAGGACATTTTTTATTTGGTAGGACTGTTTAATGCTGATGTAATTTTGTAAGTCATTATTGATCTGCTAAGTATTTCTATTTTTTCCTTGTTCAATCTTGGAAGGTCGTGTTATCAGAAATTTATCAATTTCCTCTAGAGTGTCTAACTTTTGTGCATAAAGATTGATTATTTTAACCCTGGAAGGAACTTCTTTTGTATTTCCATGGGATCAGTTGTAATATCACCTTTGTCATTTCTGATTGTGTTTATTTGGATTTTCTCTTTCTTTTGCATTGTTAATCTAGCTAGCATTCTATTATTCTTATTAATCCTTTCAAGGGAACAACTTTTTTTTTCCTTTGGTATGTTGTCTTTTTTGGTGTGAATTTTATTTGGTCTGCTCTGGTTTTAATGATTTATTTTCTTCTCTAGGTTTGCATTTAGTTCACTCTTGTTTTTCTAGTTCCTTTAGGTTTGACATCAGATTGTTAACTTGATATCTTCTTATCTTTTAGGGGTAAGTGTTTAGTGCTGCAAACATTCCTATTAACACTGCTTTTGCTGCATTCCAGAGATTTATTATGTTGTGTTATTTTCATGTTTTTAAATAAGTTTTTGATTTGTTCCTTAATTTCATTGTTTTCCTGAAAATTGTTAAGGAGCAAGTCATTTAGTTTACACACATTTGTGTAGTTTTGAGAGTTCCCCTTGGGATTCATTTCTATTTTTATTCCACTATGGTTTGAGAAGGGGCTTGGTATATTTTCATTTAAAAAAAATGTGTTCAGACTTGCTTTATGCATGTGGTAAATTTTAGAGTATGTTCAGTCTGTAGACGAGAAGAACGTATATTCTTCAGATGTTGGATGGAGTATTCTGTAGCTGTCTAGTATTTCCAGTTGGTAAAATGTTGAATTTAAGTCCAGAATTTCTTTGTTAGTTTTCTCCCATAATGATCTGTCTAATGCTGTCAATGGAGTGTTGAAGTCCTTTATTATTGTGTGTCAAAATCTTTTCTTAGATCTAGAATTAATTATTTTATAAATCTAGATGTTCCAATGTTGAGAGAATATATACTTAGGATACTTGAGTCTTCAAGTTAAATTGAATGTTTTATCATTATGTGATGACTTTTGTTGTTGTTGTTGTTGCTGTTGTTTTTTACCTTTGCTGGCTTAAAGTCTGTTTTATCTGACACAAGAATAGTGACCCCTGCCTTTTTTGTGTTTTTTTGTTTCTGTGATAGATTTTTTTTTTTTTTTTTTTTTGAGATGGAGTTTTGCTCTTGTTGCCCAGGCTGGAGTGCAATGGTACTGTTTCAGCTCACTGTAACCTCCACTCCTGGGTTCAAGTGATTCTTCTGCCTCAGTCTCCTGAGTAGCTGGGGTTACAGGTACCTGCCACCATGCCTGGCTAATATGTTTTTAGTAGAGATGGGGTTTCATCATGTTGGCCAGGCTGGCCTCAAACTCCTGACCTCTGGTGATCCACCCACCTTGACCTCCCAAAGTGCTGGGATTACAGGCATGAGCCACCACAACCAGCCGATAGATCATTTTTCATCTCTTTACTTTGACGCTATGGGCATCATTACATGTGAGATGGGTCTCTTAAGACTGCATAAGATTAAGTCTTGTTTTTTAATCCAATATTCCACTTTTTGATTTTAAGTGGCACCTTTAGACTATTTTCTTTCAAGGTTAAAAATGATGTGAAGTTTTGTTCCTGTGTGGTTTTGTTAGCCTGTTGCTTGTAGTCTTGATTGTTTAGTTGCTTTATAGGGTCTATGGGCTATGTACTTACGCATTTTTTTGTTGTTGTTGATGTTGTAGCTAGTATCATTGTTTTTCATTTCCATATTTGGAACCCGCTTAAATGTGTCTTATAATGCCAGTCTGGTGGCACTGAATTCCACTAGCAATTGCTTGTCTAGAAAAGATTTTATTTCTCCTTTGCTTGTGCTTGTTTGTTGGGGTATAAAATTCTTGGATGGATTTTTTTTTAAGGGTGCTAAAAAATCAAGCCCACAGTGTCTACTTTCTTGTAGGACTTCTTCAGAGAAATTGCTGTTAGTCTGATGGGATTCCCTTAATAGGTAATATGGCCCTTTTTTCTGGCTACCTTTAATTTTTTTTTTGTATTGACCTTGGGTAGTCTGATGACTATGTAACTCAGAGATGATCATCTTGTATAGTATGTTTCAAAGTTATCTGAATTTCTTATATCTGTATGTCAACCTCTCTAGTGAGATTGGGAACATTTTCATGAATTGTATCTTCAAATATATTTTCCAAGTTACCTACTTTCTCTTCTCTCTCAGAAAAACCAATGGGTTGTAGGTCTGGTCACTTTAAATAATCCCACCTTTTGCAGAGGCCTTGTTCATTTTTTAAAAATCTTTTTTTCTTTATTTTTGTCTGACTAGGTTGATTCAAAGTACCCATCTTTAAGCTTCAAAATTCTTTACTCAGCTTGGTCTAGTCTGTTGTTAAGACTTTTAACTGTGTTTTGAAATTCTTATAGTAATTTTCTTTTTTTTAATTTCAGAAGTTCAGTTTTCTTCTTTTTAAATGTGGCTATCTTGGCTTTCAAGTCTTGGATAATTTTTCTGGCTTCCCTTGGATTGACTTCCAATCTTCTCTTGGATCTTTATGAGTTTCCTTGCCATCCAGATTCTGAGTTCTATATCTGCCATTTTGGATATTTCAATCTGGTAAGATTTATTGGTAGGGAGCTAGTGTGATCTTTGGGAGCAACAAAACACTCTGGCTTTTTGTGTTGCTAATATTCTTGAGCTATTTCCTTTTCATCTGGGGAAGCTGACACTTCCTTTTTCTTTTTGAAATTGCTGTCATTTGGATGAAGCTTTTTGAATTTTTATTCTTTTTTCCCTTTATAGCCTGATTGTGATGTATGTTGTATGGAATTTATTAGCTTTGTTTCTGGGTGCTTTCAGGGAGCCAAAGCTCTGTACAGGTTCCTTGATTATAGATAGATTCCTGTTATAGGTTTCACAGGCATTGTATGTTGTAGCAAATTATTTTTGTTTGGTAGTGTAATTCAGACTGAGGTCTGGTAGATGCTGCTTAAGAGTGAGGGCCAACACACAGGCTCTTACTCAGCCATGCTTGTACTTTTTGTATTTCAGTGCATCTGCAACAGTGCTCTGGGGAGGAGACAAAAGAGGACAAGAGAAGACTCGCTCTCCAAGTCCATTTCTGGGCTTTCATTGTATGCCCTTCATTGCTGGCACTATGCCAGTGTTTCCTTTCCCCCAAAAGGGTCTTTAGCAGGCTGTACTTCCCTCTGCTGTAGGGGTGGTACACACTGAGGGTTAGGTCCCCAGGAGATCTCTGACTCCCCAGGAATCTACCAGTCTGTTGTGCTTGCTAAAGTCAGTTTTGGGGTATGTTTGCCAGTGGTCTCGTGATGCAGTGGCTCTAGGGCAGGGGATCCCAGAGCTGGGCATAGGCACTGTGGATGTTCAACCAGTGTGATACCCATAGCCCAGTGTTTTCAGCCCACAGACTGATGTGGGGCCCGCCCAGCTCACACACTTTGAACCCAGGGGCTCTACTTCCAGTGTCTGCCCCGGGAACATTCCCAATAAGTTAGGCTTGTCCCAGGCCATCAGTGCCCAGATTTCTGAGCCATTCCAGACATTCTGGGCTGTGGCTTCCCAGGGAGAGAAGCCACAGCTATCAAGCCCTATCCTTCCCAGTCTGGTCTTGCAAAAGCAGTGCTGCCCATCTCCTGTGCTGGCACACAGAGTTCTGACATTGAGATTTCTTCCCCTACTTGAGCTCAAGGCATACATTTTTGCTTGATAACCCAAGCTGGTGTGCTTGAGTACTGGGGAGTTGAGACTTGGCCCACAGTTTTGTCCTCTGTCCCCTTAAAGTCAAGCACCATCCATAATGGGGGGATGAACTGATCTTAGGCTGCCAGTAAAACATCCAGGTGGGGCAGTGTAGGCTGTGCTGTGAGCACCCACCTACAAAAGCAGCAAGCAGGCAGTCTTGGGTGGAGCTGGCAGGCAAAGGGGTGCATGGATCAGAAGCACCTCAGTCCCATAGCGATGGTGGCCTGCTCTCTGTTAGCTTGTCAGAGAGCAGGAGCTGCGCCCGCTCAGTGAAAGATGGAGAGTCTTTGGGTATGGGTGCCTATTGCATTTCACAGCAGTTAAACAGTGAAGCCTTCTAGGCTGTGCGTAGATTCAAGCTTGCCTCTACTTGTTCTCCAGGTGCCTCCTTCTGCCCGTCCGAAGGACTATGGGTGTCTTGGGAATTCCTGTCACTAGGATCTCAGAGGTCCATAGTGGGAATGTAGTGTCCTAGGGTTTTTTCACTCTAGGTCCAGTCTGGGTCCAGGGACCAGTCCTGGCACCCAACGACTCCATGCAGGCTTCCCAGCTTCCTCCCTGTTAAACTGCAGTGCCTGTCACCTCTCTATTGATTTCTGATTTTTCCTCTTTAAAGATCCATTCAAAATGTAATGGTTTACTGGATATTTTGGCTCATCTCTGTGGAAAAGGCATTTCCCAGCTGTGTCTAGTTGGCTATCTTTCCATCTCTTCAATTTTGTCTGAGATTTGTCTAGAGCAAACCAGTATATTTAATGCAGAAATACTAGCTATTTTCATAAAATAAAATGTATAATAATAGGTAATATTTTGCTATATAATATCAAAATATATTTTGATCTTCAAAACTGTAAATTGTATGTTCAATTTAATACACTTATTTGATATGAGCACCTTTTTAATATAAATCTTTAGAAAACCATTTATCTTTGAAATAAATTTTGAAAATTCTTAGAGGGTTTTTTGATTGTTTTTTATTTTCTCTGTTTGCTTTCATATATATATCTCAGGTCTTCTTAATAAACAGAAAATGAGAAAATCGATAGCTTTATATTAGATTTCTTTGTCTGCTTTAACAAATCACCATACATTTCATGGCTTAAATCAAAACAAATTTATTATCTTGCATTTCTATAGCATAGAAGTTCAACAGAAGTCTTGCTGGCCTAAAGGCAAATTTGGGGCATTCCTTTCTGGAGGCTTTTGGGGAAAATCTATGTTTCTGCCTTCTCCAGCTTCTAAAAGTTTCCAGTATTCCTTGGCGTGTGGCCCTTTTACTCTATCTTTAAAACCAGCTGTGTTGCATCTCTCTGACCATAGTTCATAATCACATCTTCCACCTACCACAGTTGGGAAAGTTTCTTTACTCACATGAACTTAAGTGATTATTTTGAGCCCATATAGAAAATCCAGAATTATCTCCTCATCTACAAGACAAAATTTTATCTTCATACTTAATGTATTTATTTAATTTAAATTTTAAGTTATGTGTATCTTCCAGTATTATTTCTGTGAAATAAAAGGGGAAGTTCTAAACATCAGTAAAATGTCTATGTAACTAAATCATCAACATCTTCTCTAACATATAAATTTATTTTTCCACCAGATACCTACATAACAGGAATATTCCTTAACTCATCATTGTTTTTTATTTTAAAATATATTTACATTTGTATTATGTAATATAATTATATTACACATGCATATACATTAATTTTAATGTACATTTTGAGCATAATTGTTTTAAGTGCTATGGTATTGTCATCTCTTCTTAACATGACTGATTTAAATCTGACTTAATGAATGATTTCAAAGTTTTAATAGCAATTGCTTTTTCTTGAACTAGGTACTACAAAATACACTTAGAAATTCATGTTGAAGTTAATTTATTTTCCATTTAATTTACAACTGCATGAGTAATAAATTATGTACCACTGAGACTTAATCTATTGTAATGCTCACAACATAGGAGTCCAATTACAAATGAAGAGTTAAAGTTATAAGTATCTTAAATTATTAAGGGATTGCCACTGTTAGAAATCTGGAATTGGAAACTTTATTATTTGTTTTATTGTTATTTGATCTGTTATTTCTAACCTTTGGTTATTTTTTATTTGGCTTTCATATCCAGGATTGCATATTTTTAAAAATTATACAAGTTTTGGGGTAGTTGACAATATGAATATAGAATATATTTACATATGTATATATATATATTTTAAAGGTCAAGAAAATAAACTATTATTGGTTTGAATAAAATATGAGGGACACTTAAGGTTGTTTCTACAACTTGGCTGTTGTGAATAATGCTGCAATGACTACAGTCAATAATTCTGTGTTATATACTGAAAACTTTGAGAGTAGATTTCAGTGCTCTAACCACACATACACACACAAAACCTGGCAACTATATAAGGTTATGAATATAATAATTAGCTTGAGAGTGCTGTACACCTTAAATACATACAATTTTTATTTAAAAATTAATAAAAAATAAAGGAGCTTGGCCTTGTGCAATTAAAAACAACAACAATGACAATAATACCATAACAACAACAGTCTTGTGAGAAACTGCAAGAGCAATTTGAATTCTGTTTTTATCACTCTAATGTGTATAATTAACCTGGAGTTGGGGAAGTAGGTTTGAGCTTTCAGCAGATGCCTTCTGCAGGCGGCAATGAGAGTTTTTGGTTTACAATATTTAATATCTTTCCTTCTCACCTACGTTCTTTCATTATCAAAAGGATTGGCATTCCATATCTCAAAGTGCATAGGTAATATTACAGTCACAGAAGTCCCTGCTAGTGTTGAGAACTGATGAAAACATGTGACACTCAATGAGTTTGCCTTTAGATTTTATTTCTTCAATATTTAATCCTCAAAATATCCAGGGCAGATGGATGACTATGAGAGTGAATGTATTTAACAAATGTGGTTTCTTCCGAGAAAATTAAACTATCAGATAATTATCTTTGATGTAGTAGTAAGCGAGACAGTATTTAGTAGCACCTTCGTGTTCTGCTCAGTGGCTCATCTCTTTCCTCTTGAAAAATCACTCTAAGTGAAACAGAATAGGTCCTGCCCTTCTGTGCTTCTCCATTAGCCTCTTCATCAAGGAAGAGCTAATGCCACCACTAAAATGGGCACCAAGACCAAAGTAATAAAATGCCTTCATCTAATAACATACAAATTGTCAATAGTAAATGCTATCTAAAGTGAAATTGTAAAAGCAGATATACTAAAAATAAAGATGGTAGCTATATTTAATAAAATTAACTTAATTATTAATAATGTTATCCAAGAATCTAAAGTCATTAAAAATACAAAGTACATACTAATTGTGAAAAATACTACATAAAACTAAGAAATAATTAGATATAATAATAACACCATGAATAATAATGTTGAGTAAGGCAAAATAAAGTTGAGTAAGGTGGAATAAGAAAAAATATCTATATATTCTGTGAATAAATTATTAAATTATTAAGGGATTCACAGAAAATATATTTTTATAAGTATTAAGTAAAGAGCAAGAAAAAGGAAAGGTTCTAATATCAGAATATTGAAAGTCTCAAGCAGTTATTAATAGTTTTTCAATGGCAGAACAAAGAATTTAAAATTAAATGAAGAGTCAAAATAGAGGAATGTCCTTATTTATCTATGAAGTTACAAATGACAGATGAAGAAAACCATGTCCTGAACATGTTATAAAGTTAAGACCTCAATTTTAATAAAAATATTTTAAATTATTTCAGGGAGAAATAAATGATCATGTAAAAAAGTTGTCTGAGTAGATTCAGAAAGAGTGGTAAAGAAAAAATGGTGAAATAAATTCAGCCTTAAAAGAAAATGTTTTGCAATTAGAATTCTATATTTTACCATCGTTGATTTCTGTATTTTAAATATTTTCAGACATGTGCAATAATTTATGTACTATAAAAAGCTCTACATTGAAACATTTTAAGTAAGTTCTAAAATAGGAAGAGAAATAATACAGGAAGATTCCATGAGAGTTGTGGGAAATTATAGAAAATTCAGATTTTAACTTTAAAAAATGAAATTATACAAAAAAGGTAATCCACAGGCCAAAAGAAAATGTGGTATTACAGATACAGAACAAAATTAATATATTTTCATGTAGAGATCCATATTTTATGCGGTCTGAAGCATATGTAACTTTTATATCTCCTTTTAAGGAAAAAAAACATTTAAATACAAATTATAAAAGCACTTATTTTAAGAGAAGAGAAATTCAAACAAATCACAAATTTGAAAAAGCTGAAAAATACCACAATTCAGTTTGCATTTTGACTTCCCCGAGACACTACCAACATGTTTGAATTTTAGTATTACCATTAATTTATTTAAAATTATGAATATTCTAAAATATTTATATACATACACATTTATATGTATATCTGTGTATGTGTGTGTGTGTGTAGGCAAATGCATTTTAAGATTTCCTTATACTGTATCTGCCTATATATTCGTGTCACCAAATTATCCCCACATTATATGCATTTGCTTATTAATGGATATGTGTAGGAATTTTTATCACTGAACGTTTTTATCTTTAGGCAGTTTTTTGTTTCAGCAGTGACTTATATGGCACTTAATTTGTAATTGGAAGTCCTCCTTAAAACAAGTTGTGTCAGATATGGTTAAGTTGTGATATGATACATTGAGATTCATAAACATGAGATTTCACACACAGACATACTACTGTGCATAACACCTGCACTCTCCAAAAAATGAAACATCCTACTTTCCTTGATTTTTGTCCTAAAGTATAAATAGGTGTATTTAGATTGTTTGCACTGCATTATCAAGTGTATTTCTGACAAAGGGAACTTCAATTTTGAAAAGATATAAAAGAGAACCATGTTTTTCGAGCAATTTTATACATCCAATGATAAGGGAAAAATTCCATCCAGTGTGTTCTTGCTCTGTGTGTTTCAGATTATTCAGAGCTGGATGACATAGCTCACAGTAATCACAATACATCCCACTGATGCCTATCATGATGCCAAATGAGAATGCACAGTGGGAAGACTGTACCATAAGAGGATGATCAGCAATAACTGAATGATACTTACATATAATTGTGGTCAACATAAATCTTTCTATTAAACTCAAACTAAATATAATAGCCACAAAATTGGGTAATCATCAATGGAAAATACATATACGGATATATACCATGAGGCATGCTATATTAGCAGCAATGGACAAGATGAAAATACAAACACATTACACATAAATACAATATATATTTTAAAAGAGCACATATTAACAAAAGTGTAGCTGTTAACACATTACAATAATTATCCATGTGAGAAAAATAAATGGACATGGAAAAAGCAAGTTAAAATGAGTTGATATAAAAATAAACTAGAAAAGGATAGTGACAAAAAGTTCAGTGACAAGGAGCCTAAGTTTTTTTTAAATCACATTTAAGAACTGAAAAAGTAAATGTCCATTAAAAAATAAATCCATATATAAGCAGCTAAAGATTCTTTCAAAATATAAAAACTGATGTCAGTATTCCCTTTTTCCTTTCTTTTAGGATTAAAGATTTTTCAGCTTCTGCCTTCAAATATTATTATCATATCTTGAACATATTGATCCAAACCTGTAAAAATCCAATAATTAATAATTCAAATTGATTTCAAATTATCCTCAGTAGTTTATCATGCATCCATCAGCATTTAAGAAAATCTTCTCCTCCAACAGAAAAATTTTTCCTTGAATTTAATTGATATTTTTGTGGTAATAAAGAATAGTATTTAGTACATTACGTGGAATATATTTTAAAAAGAAACTATAAAATGTTATTTTGTAGTTTTTGCATCCTAAAGATTTTCAGCAAATGAATGGTCCACTGTAATATTTTATAGCTGCCTTTTTGTGAGTGTAAATTTTATACTAATTTTGAAAATAGGAATAAAATGTCATATATCTGATAGTTTTGAATTCTGATTTGGTATAATTTATGTACTAAGCAGACATGAATGTTTTGAAATGTAATCTGCAATATATAGGCAACATTTATGTGACATTTTGATCTGTGGTATCCTTTTTAATTAATTTTCTCTTGATTTTAATATTTTTAAAAATTAGAAAAATGTGTGAAATGTAGATCAAAGTATTTTCACCCACACTTTGTTAAACACATTAAAAATTTTACTATAAGTAGATAGCGTAAAACTAATCTACAATTTATAGTGTAAATAACAGATTTGTACATAAATTTGTTATACCTTAGAGTTGAAAAATTTTGAAATATTATTTGAGAGTCTTATGTAATTTTACAAATTTTTAAAAAAGCTTCTGAGGGCTGTAGCTAAATTATGCCCAACACCCATTAAACATGTACACAAATATATCTCATCATATCAAATTTGAAAGTGCAAGTATACATTTATATCAGTTTAAGCAACAAATTTGGGATGTTTCTTTATACCTCTTTATATATTCCACAAAATCAATCTACACCTGAAAAATAATAAATACCATTTGTGCATTTTAGCAAGAATTTTCATCATAAAATGCATATATGCTAAAACTCAATATGACTTTTTGGAATTACTGGCCAAATATCAAAAGTCACTTAAAATATTATTACAAGTTACATTAAATAAACTAGAATTGTTACATATAAGGAATATCTCTTTACTATCTGTTTTAGTCAAGGTTCTTCAGAGAGACAGAACCAGTAGGATGTGTAGGGAAACATGAAACAAATTCATTAGGGGAATTGGCTCACTTGATTACAGTTGCTGAGAAGTTTCATGATAGGCCATCTGAAAATTGGAAAACCAGTAACTCAGTCCAAGTCCAAATGCCTGAGAGTCTAGAGGGCCCATAGTGTGGGTCCCAAAGTCCAAAAACTGGAGAACCTGGAGTTGTAACATCCATGGGCAGCAGAAAAAGAGTGTTTGAGCTCCAGAAGAGTAGCAAATTCACCCTTCATCAGAAGAGTGACAGGCTCAGTGCCTATTGAAGCATTGAGAATAAATCATCCTTTCTCAGCTGATTTGACACCCCCAAAGCAATCATAATAAATCTACCTGGACACTCATGTGTATCTCCTTAATTAGTACCTAATCTCCAAATGAAGACAATAACAAGGTCACAGTTTCACCTAGCATAATACAACTACCCTGTGAACACTGGAAACACACTAATCTGTTTCTCAGAAGAGGAGGTAAGGTCCTTGAGTGATGTTTACTCCTCTCCTGATAGTCTGTAGTTTAAATACCATGAAGAAAAATTAACAATAAAAATGGCCCCTGACTTGTCATTGTTCAAGTTATAATTTTTTAAAAATTTAGGTAGTGAGAAAGTGGTATGCATCCAGTAGAAACCATACCTTGAATTTTGCATGTTGATCTTTTCCCAGGCTATCAGTGTGGTACAATACTCTCTCAGAATGCTGGGTAGCTACTGTGAACCACAGCTCCCAGTCAGCCATGTTACCATGAGAGTAAACAACCGATACTCTACAGTGTATTATAAATGCATTTTGACTTAACGATATTTTCAGCTTACCATGGGTTTATCAGAACATAACTGCCTTGTAAGTTGAGTATCCGTACTTAAATAGTGATATAAACCCAATATATCTGAAAATATCGGTACAAGACAAAAGAGGGGAAAAGATATTTGCTTAATATATGCATATATTTACATAAATGCATTTGTGACAGAATAGGAAAGAATAGACGGTACTCAAAGCCTTCTTTTCTGTAACTGGTCACATTATCTTACCTGGTATTTAAAACTACATACATTCTTTTACTTCCCACTCTGTATTCTCTTGGATGGCAGCAATCGTCACCTCAACTAATCATGGTTCTTTACTAGGTAGAGTAACTGAAAACTTCATTCCTGAGCACGAGCCATTTGTAGTCCTGGCTGGATGAGGATGTTTTAATTTCCCACTGATCTTAATTACAGGGCATGGTAATATTAAGAGACACCCTAAGGGATCTCTTGTATTCCAGATATAATCCTTCTTGCCTTCATTATGAAGTAGCAATCCAAGATTCACTTGATATTCTAGATCAATCACTCCAGCAAACACCATTACTTCCCCCGTAGCCTGCTGACTCAGAGGCATGTGAAGCCCCAAGTGGCCAGGTGGCAGTCACAACCTGGAGTTCAATAGAATCATTGTTGTGTCTCCTAGTGCAAGCACTTCTCCCTGTGGAACAAAGACCTCTAGGCCAGCTCAGAGCATGAAGTTGTAGGAAAAGGAAGCTAACATTTTGCTAGGAGGTCACTAGGGATAATAGTGAATTGTATCACTCTCATTTCCAACCCTTGATTCCTGGAACATTAAATTATGGCAATGAAAAAAAAACAGTACTATATATTGAATGCTGTCTCAGAGCATCTATAGCATTCTTGTGAATCTTGCAGCAGCCTGCAAAGATTTGTCACCTATCTGACACTGTAACTGAGCCTACCAAAGGCCGTTCCCAATTTCTATCAAGCCAACTGCTTCAGGATGGTAGGAGAACCTGATAAGATCAGTGAATTTCATGAGCATGAGCCCATTGCTGACTTCTTTGGCTGTGAAGTAAGTTTCTTGATCAGAATCAGTGTCCTGTGGGATGCCATGGTGGTGGATAAGTCATCCTGTAAGTCTATGGATGGTAGTTTTGGAAGAAGCATTGTGTGCAAGGAAAGCAAATCTATGTCCAGAGTAAATGTCTATCCCAGTAAGAACAAAACCTTACCCATTCCACAATAGAAATGTTCAATGTTATCAGCCTGCCACCAGGTAGCTAGCTGATTACCCCCAGTGAATGGTGATATACCAAGGGCTTAATGTTGATTTCTATAGCTGGCAGATTGGGCACTCAGTGGTGACCATAGCCAAGTCAGTCTTGGTAAGTGAAAATTCATGTGGCTGAACCCTTGAATAACCCCATCCCTGCCAACCATGTCCACTTTTTTCATGAGATCATTGGGTGGTAGAGGTGGCTTGAAAAGAGGCTGATTGGTATTTGCAGAATAAGTCATTATGCTTACTTGATTGTTAAAGTCCTCCTCTACTGAGATCATTTTTTTTGGTGAACATTCACATGGGACACAAATATTTTTATGTCTTTGCCCACTGAGGGAAATCTATCCACGTGCTCTTCCCTCAATATTTTTCTCATCAATTTTCCAATCATGTTCTTTCCAAATCCCTCACCATCCATCCAAACCACAGCCCATAAATTGGTATATAATTGAATGCCTGGTTATTTCTTATTCCAAGCAAAGTGACATCCAGGTGCACTGGATGCAGTGCCAGCCACTGAGAAGATTCTTCTTCACCAATGTCTTTCAAGGATGTCCCAGAAAACGGTTGTAGTGCCACTGTTGTTCTGTTCACTTTCAGGTGGTGCCTGCATATTGTGCAGCACAGGTGTAAACTAGCCCTGAGTCTTCTATTCCTCTCTCCATTGATCATAGGATATTCCTTGAGAGGTTATAGGTATAGGCTGGGAGAGAGAAGGCAATATAGCAGGAAGAGGAATCATGGCATTTGGCCCACTTCAACTAACTTACTTCAGAACATGCTCACATATATGGTGCTTCTATTTGCTGATGGAGTACTGCTGTGTACATCGATTTATGGCTTGGTAGCTCAGATAATTATAGTTGGTGCCAGTCCACAATAGGCAGCTCAGGTGTCGTGGTAATGTGGTGCGCCATGGTCAAGTGTTTGGTTTCTACTAAGGCCTGATAGCAGGCCAAGAACTGTTTCTCAAGAGGAGAGGAGTTATTTGCAGATAGTGTCAGGGCCTTGATCCCAAAACCTAAATGACTGTGCTGTGATTCACCGACAGGGGCCTCCTAAAGATTCCAACAGCATCCTTATTGGCCATTGAAACTTCAAGTACATTAGGAGCTGTTATCTCATATGGCCCAAGAGGCAGAGCAGCTTGTACAGCAGCCTGGACCTGTTGGAGAGCCTTCCACTATATTGGACCCCCACATAAAATTAGCAGCTTTTTGGGTCACTTGGTAAATGGGTCAAAGTCACACACCCAAATGAGGAATATGTTGCCTCCAAAATCCAAGTAGGCCCACTAGGCATTGTTCTTCTTTCTTGGTTGTTGGAGGGTCTAGATGTAACAATTCATCCTTTACCTTGGAAGAGTTATCTGAATACGTCTTACACCAGTGGACCCCTAGAAATTTCACTGAGGTAGAAGGACTCTGAATTTTAGAAGAATTATTTTCTACCCTCTGACACATAAATGTCTTACCAATAAGTCCTGAGCCATTTCTAATTATCACTCACTAAGTATAGTCAGCATAGTGTCATCAATGTAAGAAACCAATGTGAAACATTGTGGAAAGGAAAAGTGATCAATACCCACATGAACTAACTTATAACACAGTGCTGGAGAGTTGATATGCCCCTGAGGTAGAATAGTGAAGGTGTATCCCTGGCCTTCCTAGCTGAAAGCAAACTGCTTCTGGTGGGCTTTATTGACAGGTGTGGAGAAAAAGACATTTGCCGATTAATAGCTGTGTACCAGGTACCAGGAGATGTGTTTATTTGCTCAAGCAATGAAACCACACCTGGTACATTTATGACTGGAGTTGCCACTGGTTAAAGTTACAATAATTCACTGTCATTCTCCAATAGCCATCTATTTTCTGTTCAGGCCAAATAGGAGAACTAAATAGGTATATGGTAGGAATCACCACCTTGCATCTTTCACATCTATGATGATGGCATTCGTTTCTGAAATTCCTCCCAAAATATGGTATTGTTTTTAATTTACCAATTTATTATTGTCCTAGGGAGAGAAAACTCTTCTTGCTTCCATTTGACATTTTCCACCATAAAGGACCTCACTCCACAGGTTAGGGAAACCATGTGAGGATTATGCCAGTAGCTAAGTATGTCTATTTCAATCATGGATCTGGAACTGAGACAATAATCACAGAATGGGTTCGAGGACCCACTGCACCCACTGTGAGTCGGACTTGAATTAAAACTTTATTGATCACCTGACCTCCATCAGCCCCCTACTCTGACTGTAGGGCCACAGTGATGTTTTAAGTCTCCTGGAATCATTGTCAACTTAAAGCCACTGTCCAGTATTCCCTAAAGGCAGACTTAATCTTCCCCAGTGCACAGGTCTCTGGTAAAAGGCCAGAGTCCCTTTGGGGAAAGCTGGGAGAAAGGTAAACATTGTAAATTTTCAGTAGGATACTAGTATCTTAAGATACTACTTTTGTTTTAAATCTGTAAGTCTTAAAAATAAAATCTGATAGTCATTTGTATTCAATAATGCTTGGATTTTACCCTGTAGATAGACTCACAGTATGAGTCTGTGTGTGTTTGTGTGTGTATGTCTGTGTTCAGTTAGGTGTGTTAGCAGCAAATATCTAGAAACAAACTATTAGTACAAGAATAAATATATCTCAGAAAATTTATTCAATAAAGTACTACTCAGCCATTAAACATTAAACACAATGGCTATATAAGTACTGACATGAAAATAAATTTATGGTATATCATTAGGTATAAAGACCAATTCGTTGGCTTGCATTACCTACTCTTTTTTGAAGTAAAAAACATTAGTTGATAATTCTGTTATCATAAGACTGGTTGATACACTGAGAGGATAAATATCGTATAACGAGTGGTAAAATATTCCAAAGGACATGAAGTAGCACTCCATAATAAACATGCATCATACATATATACACACATATGTATGTATACATATACATATATGCATACATATACATGTACATATATATATATATATATCTTGATCTTTGGAATATATATATATAGTCTAGTTTGGAGGATAATGCACCTCCATTCTCCACCTACTAGAAGTGCAATTTACAAAAGTCTCCATCGGCAGCTCTCTGAAATCTATTACACTGTTTGTACCTATGCCTCCCTACACTGCTACCAGCTAATTACAAAATGTGGAGGGAGTGTACTAAGGCAAGTCAACTCCTGGGACACACCAAACTCCTCTGGTCACTTTCAAAAAAGAGCAGTGACACCCAAACCAATCATTTATTAGACAACCTGGCAATCTAGGATGTGTCCATACAATTTTATGTCCTTTCTTTTATTTATGGATAATACTTGCGTGGAAGTCTGACTGTTCTTTCATCATTCCAGAATCCCTTTCCATTTTTTGTCTTATGGTAGCATGCCTCCTCATAAAATCTTTGCACTGCTGTATGAGTCAGGGTTTTCCAGAGACACAGGACCAATAGGATAGATAGATATAGATATATGAAAGGGGATTTATTAAAATAATTGGCTTACATGATTATGGAGGATGAGAAATCCCATGACTCTCTGCATTCAAGACCTGGGGATGCTTATAGTGTGGATCAGTCCAAGTACAAAGGCCTCAGGACCAGGAAAGCTGATGGTGTAAGTTTCATTCCAAGGCCAGGTATCTGAAAACTCAAGGGGTCACTGATATAAGTCATGGAGTTCTAAGGCCAGGCAGCCTGAAGTTCTGATGTCTATACACATGTAGTACATGTCAGAGGAGGACAATATCATAGCTCTGGGAGACAGAAAGAGAGAAAATTTTGTTTTCTCCTCTTTTTTTCTCTCTGGACCCTCAGCCAATTGCATGGTGACTACCCACATTGAAACTTGGTCTTCCTCACTCACTTGATTTTCCCCTCTGACTCTTGTGCTAGTCTCCTCTAGAAATACCCTCATAGGCAAACCCAGAAATAATGCTTTACCAGTTCTCTAGATATTCTATTATCCAGTCTAGTTGACACCTAAAGTTAACTATCAACAACTGTTAATTATTTCTTGATGCTTCTCAGAGGCCCTAAAAAAACACATACAAAAGTCATGACATGGAGGTATAAAGAAAAACTTTTAATTAATTTTGATTACAAAACTCGAATAAGAGAAAACTAATAATGTTTCACATTTTAATGAATAAATTTTACTTACATGAGGTAAAAATATTTATAATAGACAAATAGACATATACGGCATATATGTATATATATGTATTTACGTACCTAAAATAAAAATGTATGCGTATGTGCATGATTTGATTATACATAAAATTAATTTAAAAAACAGAAGACATAAGTAATACAAAATCCCTTATTTATTTTAAGGAAGAGATATATATTATATAATCAAAACCAGAGAATAGCACATTTAAAAAATGTTTTTGAAAAAGTAAAATCTTGTTATGTTGACTATATGTCAAGGTGGTCTTTTAAAGTAGTTTTCTTTTCAATAATTTGGACATATTATCAAGAAAAATTTAAAAATAGTATTAAAACAAAATTACTGAATTAGATTCCTATCTATAAAACATTACAGTTGATGGAATGAAGAAAGAAATAGAAATGAAGTTACCAAATATAATTATTCAATCTTTGCTATTTTTATTTCTTAATGAGTTTAAAGAAGAAAAGAGAACTGTCATGGAATGAGAAAAGTTTAAAGATTTGTTTAATATTTGTTTTATGAGAGGTATTTGGGATTTAAAATTCCACTAATGCTTAATGTAGTAAGAAGAAACATTAATGGGCTGAGAACATTGTGTTTTAACTGCACATTTAATTTCACACATAAAAAAATCTAATTCTTGCTATGAAACATGGGTAAATTTGTATATCAATTTTTTTCCCAATTCTACATCTGTCATCACAACCTAACTTTGTCTAATATTACAATTTTATTTCATTAATGAAATATATGCATATATAAATATATAGTATATATAAACATACATACTATATATAAATGTATATAGTATATATAAATATATACTATATATAAATATATACTATACATAAATATATATACTATAAATATAGATGTATATGTCATTTACATTCCTCTCTGTAATCTCCTTTTCTCTTTTATTAAACAGTCGCCCCATATTCATTTGTTTCTTTCTGCTCTTAGAAGGGTGTTATATCATATTAATGGCTAGGGATTTGGATAACAGGAACAGATAGCTTTAGATTTGAATCCTGTCTCTATAACCTTGGACAGGTTACTTAAATTTCTTGAATTTCACTTTCTTGATTTGTAAAGTGGAATAATAATATACAGCTTTGTGAGTTTATGTGAAAATTATGTGTACCAATCTTAGAATAGCTCCTGGCACATGAGAACTCATGTGTTAGCCATTCCTCCTATCTCCAAACCTAGAATACTCCATTCTCTACTACACTGTAAGCAATATGAGAACAGAAATTTTTGTATTCGAGTACTGGGAACAATGACGGGCACATAATAGTTGTCCAATAAATGCATAGTTAATAGAAGATTGAACAAGTTTTGTGCACGTAGTTACCCTCTTTTAGACTTATTTCATATTTATATTTGATACTTTATTTTATTTTCATTTACCTTTGTATTTCCTTCAAGATTGACTTCAATTTTCCTAGCAAGGCTTCAGTTGTATTTTTCTTTCTTGTGGAGGCTTCACCATGGCTGTAAGTTAATAAAATTGCATTTATGAGTTTGTTTCCTGGATTCTCTTTGCTTGGTAGCTCTACTTTCATCTTTTTTTAATAAAACCATCTTGCCATTAGTTTCTTTGAGAATCTATAGAATTATTTCTTGACAATTTTCCTGTTTCTTGGGGTAGTTTTCTGATATCCCTAAATATTCTTTTCTCATGCCACCTTATTCCTTTAAAGTACCTTTACATCACATAGCATAGCATAGCATAAAAAAAGTTTATGAAGATTACTTTCAAGTTATTACTTCCTTTGAGAACAGATAGCTATTTGCTGATAGCATGCTGAGAATAAATGGAGGTGATATACTGAGCTCAAGCAGCTAAATTCCTCTTATAGAATCAGTCATTTTCTCTTTCTGGAAGCATATATCCTCTCTGTTTTTGCAGATCAAAGTAGCTAATAATAAATTCCCATGTATTCAAGCCTTTTTGGAATGTGATCTTGTCATTCCTGCTTTTCTTCTGTTCTTTTCCACTTCTTATTTATAAAAGACTTCTCAGGCAGGAGGCTGCTTTTGTTGTTGTTGCTGTTGTTCTTTTTCTCCCTTTCCTTTAAAATAATTGAGAACAGTTTACAAAAACAAAATGCATAATTCGTAATTGTACATCTTAATGAATATTATACAGTATATGTCTACACCTGGGTAACAACCACCCAGATTGAAACGGAATATTTTATTCAACCTAGGGATTCTGTTATACCCTTGCCATTCAATTCTCCCACCTGCCTTCATAATCATTCCTCTAAATTCTGTTAGGATAGATTAATATTGCTTATTTTAGAACTTCTTATAAATATAATCACATAATATAAACATTAATTTCCTTGTGGGCAGTTTATTTGGCTCAAGTTATCTTCATTAACTTAAATTTATGCAGTTGTATGTATCACTTTAATTTTTGTTTAATATTGAATGAATTTGAATGAATATACAATTTGTTTATCTGTTCGCCTGATGATGAACATTTTGACTGTTTCCAATTTGGGATTATTATAAAAGAAATGTCTGTAAATAATCTGGAACATCCTGAAAATATAGATATATATATTTTTGGTGTAAATATATTCTCATTTCTTGTGTATATTCACCTGTGGGGGGAAGTGCTTGGTTACAGTAGGTATGTGCCCAAATTAATTGGAACCTGCTAAAAAAAAATTGTATTATTTGCAGCTAACATTCCACTTATTTAGTTGGTTTCATTATTCTTTTAATTCTAGTCATTCTAATGGGATATAGTGGTAATTCAATATGGCTTAAATGTGCATTTCAGTAATACTGTTAACTAATGATTTTTTTTTTTGGGAGAAATGCTTATTGAAGGCTTTTATCCATTATTTAAACTGGATTATATAAAATTTTATCATCAATTTGTAGAAGTTCCTAAAATATTCTAAGTATAAGCATTTGCCTGGTAAATATATTGCATCTGTTTTCTTCCAGTCTTTGATTAGCCTTTTAGTTTGCTTAATAACACCTTTCATAAATAGTAGTTTTCAAAAATAATTTATAAGTCTAATCTTCTATTATGGGTTTTGAAACCTGACCAAGAAATCTCCCACACCTGGGTTACAAATATATCCTTCTTTACTATACTCTAGAAGCTTTACAGATTTAAGCTTCATAATTAGATTTATGGATAATTTCAAATTAAATTTTGTACATGGTATGAGGTAGGGAACAAGGTTAACTTTTAGCCATACAGATATTGTGTTGATCCATCATCATTTATCAACAAGATTTTCCTGTCCCATTAAATATCACTGATATCATTGTCAAATATGGAGTATCGTATATGTGTGTGTGTGTGTATATATAGATATATATATTTTTTTGAGACAAAGTCTCACTCTGTTTCCCAAGCTGGAGTGCAGTGGCTCAATCATGGCTTCCTGCAGCCTCAATCAGCTAGGCTCAAGTGATCCTCCTACTTCTCAGCCTCCTGAGTGGCTAAGACTACAGACATGTGCCATCATGCCTGGCTAATTTTTGTATGTTTTGTAGAGACAGAAATTAACTAGTAAAACTGGCCTGCTAAAACATGGCCAGCTCAGTAAAATTCTAGAAGTAGTATTTCACCATGTTGTGCCGGCTGGTCTTTGAACTCCTTGGCTCAAGCGATCTGCCCACCTTGGCCTCTCAAACTGCTGGGATTATAGGCATGAGCCACTGTGCTTGGCCAGGTCTATTTTTAAAATAGTATATTTCTATTTTATTTGTCTTTTTGACTATCCACATTTGAATACCATAATCTCTAAATTACAGTATTGTTAATAGTCTTGGAATCTAGTATTGTATTTCCTCTAACATTGTTTTTCTTCTTCATTTTCAATGAGGTCTTAGCCTCTTATGTCCTTTGCATGCCAAATGAGTAATAGAGTCAGCTTGCCAAATTCTATAAAATGACCTCATTTTTACATCAGTTCAAATCTCCATTTGAGACTTAATTGGCTTTATAGATTATTTTCAGGGAAATTTACATCTTAACAATATTAAGTACTCCAAATTATAATTATATTATTTCCTCAAATTATTAAACTTTTTTCATTTCCGTGCAGTATTTTTTATTCATTTGAAGTAAACAAGTTTTGCATCAATTTTATTCAAATTATTTTTAGGCATCTGTTTTTAATGTGTGTGTGTGTTTTCCCAATGTTTGTTGCTATATATAAATCAAAGTGAACATTTTGTGATAACTTTGCATGCACAAGTTTCACTAAATTTATTTCTTAATTGTACTAGTTGTTTCTTAACTATTAAAGATTTACTGCATGCACAATTGTATCATCTATGAATAAATGCTATTTTGTTGGTACAATATTTTCAATAATAAAAATAGATATATAATTGTGACTCTGACACAATACCTGATTTTATTAAATATTTAAAATGTACAAAAAAAAGGAAATAGAAATTATTTCTGGAGAAGCTATATCAGTCAGAAGTTTCGGATTGCTCTTTTCTGCCACAACAGGCTATCTTTGCCTTCAGATGAACAAAACATGGGTTCTGAACAATCTGTGCAGAAACATCTTTCTCAAAATAGATTGTTTTACTGAAAAAAATCATTTTATATTTTATCAACTTACTTATATTTAACATGCCAGTGTCCCTTTTTATTTTTCAGCCTGCTATGCCAGATAAATCTGTAAGTTTGCACTTAATTATCAATAGGTCAGGTAGAACCCAGTTATAAGATTTAAAATCTTATAAATAAATGTTTAAAAATAAGATTGAAGAATATAAACTTCTTATAGTTTCTTTCTGTCTGCAGATACTCTTCACCTGTGCGTAGAAAGCTAATTTTATAGTCATTAGCATGCTTATTAAAAGGTCAGGCTGAGGTGCAATTTTATTGTCTTTTGAAGTCCATTGTGTCTAATTTAAAATCTGTCATTTTTCTTATGGATTTCTTCCAAACATAATGTTTATTTTTTATGTTGCTTTTGTTTTTTTATGTATTTGTTAATTATGTGGTTAAAATCTGTTTCATTCAATAGACTGAACTTTGTAAGCACAACAGTAATATTTACATTGATGTAAAAATCTCCAGAGCTTAGAACAATAATTAATACATAATGGTTCTTTAAAGGCATTCATTGGGTTAATTAATGCCTTAATATTAATTTGGATAACAAATTGAAGAGCCCAATAATATAACAGAGAACACTTGATAGCGCTCATGGTCGTCACTTAAAAAATCAAAATCTTTATTTGGTTATAGTGTTTTTTTTTTTTTAATCTTATGATTCTCTGAATTAAGACAATTTTATTTTTATTTTTATTTTTTATTTTTTTATATTTGTTTTTTTTTTCTTTTATTATTATTATTATTATTATACTTTAGGTTTTATGGTACATGTGCGCAATGTGCAGGTAAGTTACATATGTATACATGTGCCATGCTGGTGCGCTGCACCCACCAACTCGTCATCTAGCATTAGGTATATCTCCCAATGCTATCCTTCCCCTCTCCCCCCACCCCACAACAGTCCCCGAAGTGTGATGTTCCCCTTCCTGTGTCCATGTGTTCTCATTATTCAATTCCCACCTATGAGTGAGCGGTGTTTGGTTTTTTGTTCTTGCGATAGTTTACTGAGAATGATGATTTCCAATTTCATCCATGTCCCTACAAAGGACGTGAACTCATCATTTTTTATGGCTGCATAGTATTCCATGGTGTATATGTGCCACATTTTCTTAATCCAGTCTATCATTGTTGGACATTTGGGTTGGTTCCAAGTCTTTGCTATTGTGAATAATGCTGCAATAAACATACGTGTGCATGTGTCTTTATAGCAGCATGATTTATAGTCCTTTGGGTATATACCCAGTAATGGGATGGCTGGGTCGAATGGAATTTCTAGTTCTAGATCCCTGAGGAATCGCCACACTGACTTCCACAAGGGTTGAACTAGTTTACAGTCCCACCAACAGTGGAAAAGTGTTCCTATTTCTCCACATCCTCTCCAGCACCTGTTGTTTCCTGACTTTTTAATGATTGCCATTCTAATTGGTGTGAGATGGTATCTCATTGTGGTTTTGATTTGCATTTCTCTGATGGCCAGTGATGGTGAGCATTTTTTCATGTGTTTTTTGGCTGCATAAATGTCTTCTTTTGAGAAGTGTCTGTTCATGTCCTTCGCCCACTTTTTGATGGGGTTGTTTGTTTTTTTCTTGTAAATTTGTTGGAGTTCATTGTAGATTCTGGATATTAGCCCTTTGTCAGATGAGTAGGTTGCGAAAATTTTCTCCCATTTTGTAGGTTGCCTGTTCACTCTGATGGTAGTTTCTTTTGCTGTGCAGAATCTCTTGAGTTTAATTAGATCCCATTTGTCAATTTTGGCTTTTGTTGCCATTGCTTTTGGTGTTTTAGACATGAAGTCCTTGCCCATGCCTATGTCCTGAATGGTAATGCCTAGGTTTTCTTCTAGGGTTTTTATGGTTTTAGGTCTAACATTTAAGTCTTTAATCCATCTTGAATTGATTTTTGTATAAGGTGTAAGGAAGGGATCCAGTTTCAGCTTTCTCCATATGGCTAGCCAGTTTTCCCAGCACCATTTATTAAATAGGGAATCCTTTCCCCATTTCTTGTTTTTGTCAGGTTTGTCAAAGATCAGATACTTGTAGATATGTGGCATTATTTCTGATGGCTCTGTTCTGTTCCATTGATCTATATCTCTGTTTTGGTACCAGTACCATGCTGTTTTGGTTACTGTAGCCTTGTAGTATAGTTTGAAGTCAGGTAGTGTGATGCCTCCAGCTTTGTTCTTTTGGCTTAGGATTGACTTGGCGATGCGGGCTCTTTTTTGGTTCCATATGAACTTTAAAGTAGTTTTTTCCAGTTCTGTGAAGAAAGTCATTGGTAGCTTGATGGGGATGGCATTGAATCTGTAAATTACCTTGGGAAGGATGGCCATTTTCATGATATTGATTCTTCCTACCCATGAGCATGGAATGTTCTTCCATTTGTTTGTATCCTCTTTTATTTCCTTGAGCAGTGGTTTGTAGTTCTCCTTGAAGAGGTCTTTCACATCCCTTGTAAGTTGGATTCCTAGGTATTTTATTCTCTTTGAAGCAATTGTGAATGGGAGTTCACTCATGATTTGGCTCTCTGTTTGTCTGTTATTGATGTATAAGAATGCTTGTGATTTTTGCACATTGATTTTGTATCCTGAGACTTTGCTGAAGTCGCTTATCAGCTTAAGGAGACTTTGGGCTGAGACAATGGGGTTTTCTAGATATACTATCATGTCATCTGCAAACAGGGACAATTTGACTTCCTCTTTTCCTAATTGAATACCCTTGATTTCCTTCTCCTGCCTAATTGCCCTGGCCAGAACTTCCAACACTATGTTGAATAGAAGTGGTGAGAGAGGGCATCCCTGTCTTGTGCCAGTTTTCAAAGGGAATGCTTCCAGTTTTTGCCCATTCAGTATGATATTGGCTGTGGGTTTGTCATAAATAGCTCTTATTATTTTGAGATACGTCCCATCAATTCCTAATTTATTGAGAGTTTTTAGCATGAAGGGTTGTTGAATTTTGTCAAAGGCCTTTTCTGCATCTATTGAGATAATCATGTGGTTTTTGTCTTTGGTTCTGTTTATATGCTGGATTACATTTATTGATTTGCGTATATTGAACCAGCCTTGCATCCCAGGGATGAAGCCCACTTGATCATGGTGGATAAGCTTTTTGATGTGCTGCTGGATTTGGTTTGCCAGTATTTTATTGAGGATTTTTGCATCAATGTTCATCAAGGATATTGGTCTAAAATTCTCTTTTTTTGTTGTGTCTCTGCCAGGCTTTGGTATCAGGATGATGCTGGCCTCATAAAATGAGTTAGGGAGGATTCCCTCTTTTTCTATTGATTGGAATAGTTTCAGAAGGAATGGTACCAGCTCCTCCTTGTACCTCTGGTAGAACTCGGCTGTGAATCCATCTGGACCTGGACTTTTTTTGGTTGGTAAGCTATTGATTATTGCCACAATTTCAGCTCCTGTTATTGGTCTATGCAGAGATTCAACTTCTTCCTGGTTTAGTCTTGGGAGGGTGTATGTGTTGACGAATTTATCCATTTCTTCTAGATTTTCTAGTTTATTTGCATAGAGGTGTTTGTAATATTCTCTGATTGTAGTTTGTATTTCTGTGGGATCGGTGGTGATATCCCCTTTATCATTTTTTATTGCATCTATTTGATTCTTCTCTCTTTTTTTCTTTATTAATCTTGCTAGCGGTCTATCAATTTTGTTGATCCTTTCAAAAAACCAGCTCCTGGATTCATTAATTTTTTGAAGGGTTTTTTGTGTCTCTATTTCCTTCAGTTCTGCTCTGATTTTAGTTATTTCTTGCCTTCTGCTAGCTTTTGAATATGTTTGCTCTTGCTTTTCTAGTTCTTTTAATTGTGATGTTAGGGTGTCAATTTTGGATCTTTCCTGCTTTCTCTTGTGGGCATTTAGTGCTATAAATTTCCCTCTACACACTGCTTTGAATGCATCCCAGAGATTCTGGTATGTTGTGTCTTCATTCTCGTTGGTTTCAAAGAACATCTTTATTTCTGCCTTCATTTCGTTATGTACCCAGTAGTCATTCAGGAGCAGGTTGTTCAGTTTCCACGTAGTTGAGCGGTTTTGAGTGAGATTCTTAATCCTGAGTTCTAGCTTGATTGCACTGTGATCTGAGAGACAGTTTGTTACAATTTCTGTTCTTTTACATTTATTGAGGAGAGCTTTACTTCCAAGTATATGGTCAATTTTGGAATAGGTGTGGTGTGGTGCTGAAAAAAATGTATACTCTGTTGATTTGGGGTGGAGAGTTCTGTAGATGTCTATTAGGTCCGCTTGGTACAGAGCTGAGTTCAATTCCTGGGTATCCTTGTTGACTTTCTGTCTCGTTGATCTGTCTAATGTTGATAGTGGGGTGTTAAAGTCTCCCATTATTAAGGTGTGGGAGTCTAAGTCTCTTTGTAGGTCACTCAGGACTTGCTTTATGAATCTGGGTGCTCCTGTATTGGGTGCATATATATTTAGGATAGTTAGCTCTTCTTGTTGAATTAATCCCTTTACCATTATGTAATGGCCTTCTTTGTCTCTTTTGATCTTTGTTGGTTTAAAGTCTGTTTTATCAGAGACTAGGATTGCAACCCCTGCCTTTTTTTGTTTTCTATTTGCTTGGTAGATCTTCCTCCATCCTTTTATTTTGAGCCTATGTGTGTCTCTGCACGTGAGATGGGTTTCCTGAATACAGCACACTGATGGGTCTTGAGTCTTTATCCAGTTTGCCAGTCTGTGTCTTTTAATTGGAGCATTTAGTCCATTTACATTTAAAGTTAATATTGTTATGTGTGAATTTGATCCTGTCATTATGATGTTAGCTGGATATTTTGCTCGTTAGTTGATGCAGTCTCTTCCTAGTCTCGATGTTCTTTACATTTCGGTATGATTTTGCAGTGGCTGGTACCGGTTGTGCCTTTCCATGTTTAGCGCTTCCTTCAGGAGCTCTTTTAGGGCAGGCCTGGTGGTGACAAAATCTGTCAGCATTTGCTTGTCTGTAAAGTATTTTATTTCTCCTTCACTTATGAAGCTTAGTTTGGCTGGATATGAAATTCTGGGTTGAAAATTCTTTTCTTTAAGAATGTTGAATATTGGCCCCCACTCTCTTCTGGCTTGTAGGGTTTCTGCCGAGAGATCCGCTGTTAGTGTGATGGGCTTCCCTTTGATGGTAACCCGACCTTTCTCTCTGGCTGCCCTTAACATTTTTTCCTTCATTTCAACTTTGGTGAATCTGACAATTATGTGTCTTGGAGTTGCTCTTCTCGAGGAGTATCTTTGTGGCATTCTCTGTATTTCCTGAATCTGAATGTTGGCCTGCCTTGCTAGATTGGGGAAGTTCTCCTGGATAATATCCTGCAGAGTGTTTTCCAACTTGTTTCCATTCTCCCCGTCACTTTCAGGTACACCAATCAGACGTAGATTTGGTCTTTTCACATAGTCCCACATTTCTTGGAGGCTTTGCTCGTTTCTTTTTATTCTTTTTTCTCTAAACTTCCCTTCTCGCTTCATTTCATTCATTTCATCTTCCAGGGCTGATACCCTTTCTTGCATTTGATCGCATCGGCTCCTGAGGCTTCTGCATTCTTCACGTAGTTCTCGAGCCTTGGTTTTCAGCTCCATCAGCTCCTTTAAGCACTTCTCTGTATTGGTTATTCTAGTTATACATTCTTCTAAATTTTTTTCAAAGTTTTCAACTTCTTTGCCTTTGGTTTGAATATCCTCCCGTAGCTCGGAGTAATTTGATCGTCTGAAGCCTTCTTCTCTCAGCTCGTCAAAGTCATTCTCCGTCCAGCTTTGTTCCGTTGCTGGTGAGGAACTGCGTTCCTTTGGAGGAGGAGAGGTACTCTGGTTTTTAGAGTTTCCAGTTTTTCTGCTCTGTTTTTTCCCCATCTTTGTGGTTTTATCTACTTTTGGTCTTTGATGATGGTGATGTACAGATGGGTTTTTGGTGTGGATGTCCTTTCTGTTAGTTTTCCTTCTAACAGACAGAACCCTCAGCTGCAGGTCTGTTGGAGTACCTGGCTGGCCGTGTGAGGTGTCAGTCTGCCCCTGCTGGGGGGTGCCTCCCAGTTAGGCTGCTCGGGGGTCAGGGGTCAGGGACCCACTTGAGGAGGCAGTCAGCCCGTTCTCAGATCTCCAGCTGCGTGTTGGGAGAACCACTGCTCTCCTCACAGCTGTCAGACAGGGACATTTAAGTCTGCAGAGGTTACTGCTGTCTTTTTGTTTGTCTGTGTCCTGCCCCCAGAGGTGGAGCCTACAGAGGCAGGCAGGCCTCCTTGAGCTGTGGTGGGCTCCACCCAGTTCAAGCTTCCAGGCTGCTTTGTTTACCTAAGGGAGCCTGGGCAATGGCGGGCGCCCCTCCCCCAGCCTCGCTGCCTACTTGCTGTTTGATCTCAGACTGCTGTGCTAGCAATCAGCGAGACTCCATGGGCGTAGGACCCTCTGAGCCAGGTGCGGGCTATACTCTCCTGGGGCACCGTTTTCTAAGCCCGTCGGAAAAGCACAGTATTCGGGTGGGAGTGGCCCGATTTTCCAGGTGCCGTCTGTCACCCCTGGAAGGGGAACTCCCTGACCCTTTGCGCTTCCCGAGTGAGGCAATGCCTCACCCCTGCTTCGGCTGGCGCACGGTGCGCTCACCCACTGACCTGCTCCCACTGTCTGGCACTCCCTAGTGGGATGAACACGGTACCTCAGATGGAAATGCAGAAATCACCCGTCTTCTGCATCGCTCGCGCTGGGAGCTGTAGACCGGAGCTGTTCCTATTCGGCCATCTTGGCTCCTCCCCCCCCAAGACAATTTTAAAAAATAAGCACTTGATAGGAAGGGATGGGAGATTATAAAGAATAAAGATGTTTGGTAAATTTTTCAAATAGGAAAACAATGATGCTTTGGTGATTGATATTTAGCTTTCATTGTCAATCATTTAAATTTACAGAATCATTTTTATTACAGAAATTTTTCTTGGCAGAATTTTTCTAGTTTTAGATAGTGGTACATATATTTATAAAGAACTGAATAACAATTCCATAAAAGTATGGTCTATTTGTGAGAAATGGTAGTGAAGGAGTAATCTTAATATTATTTGGATTGTGATCCAAATTAACTAGTGAAAAATAAAACTCAAAATCTGCTGAAATATAGTCAGTTTAGTATAATTTCTAGAAGTAGTTTCCTTGTGTTCATCACCAGATGTGTAATAACCATATAACAATTAAAATGAACTTCTGATACATGCTACAATTTAGATGGATATCAAGAGAATTATGCTGAGTAAAAGAAAAAAGCATCAAAAGCACATATAGTATAATTCCATTTATATAATAGTTTGACATAACAAAATTATAGAGTGAAAAACAGTCATGATTTTCAGTGGTTATCAGAGAAAATGATACATTACACTAAAGAAAGTTTATAGTTTTACAATACAATTCTTCAAATAGTTAAGGATATCCATTATCTTTATAAGCTTACCTTCTTAAATTAGCATGATAAAAATGTAACCGTTAAAATATTTACTGATTACAAGCATTGGATTCTAATTGTCTTAACCATGAAAATTTATATATATATACACACACACATATACATACATATATATACAATAAAGCTCAAATATATCTGGCAGCAGACTTTTTAGTAGAAACCTTACAGCCCAAGAGAGAGGAGCATGACATATTTAAAGAGCTGAAGGGGAAAAAAACTGTTACCCTAGAATATTATAGTCAGTGAAAATATACTTCGAATATGAAGCAGAAATAAACGCTTTCCTAGAGAAACAAAAACTGTGGGATTTCATCAACATCACAGCGTCCTACAAGAAATGCAAAACAGAGAACTGCAATCAGAGAAAAAAGGACAATATTCAGCAATAGGAAATCATGTGAAGGTACAAAACTCACTAGCAATTATAAGTACACATATAAACACAAAACATTATAACACTGTCATTAGGGTAAGTAAACTACTCTTATCCTAAGTAGAAAGACTAAACAATGTGCCAATCAAAAATAACTACAACAAATTTTCAATACATAGTCAGTACAGTAAGATATAACTACAAACAAGGAAAAGTTGAAAAGTGGGAGGACAAAGTTAAAATATTGAGTCTTTATAATTTTTCTATTTACTTTGTTTGTTTGTTTATAAAAAAACAGTGATAATTTGTTATCAGGTTAAAACCTTGGGTTATAAGACACTGTTTGCAAGCCTCATGGTAACCTCAAATTTAAAAAAATACAATGAAGGCACAAAAAATTAAAAGCAAAAAGCTAAATTATATCACCAGACAAAAATTATCCTCACTAAAAGGAAGACAAGAAAAATGGAATGAAGGAAGAGAAGAACACAACATAACCAAAAAACATATCACAATGTGGCAGGAGCAAATTGTTATATATCATAATAACATTAAATGTAAATGGACTAAACTCTTCAATCAAAAGACCGAGTGGCTGAATAAATACAAAAAGGAAGACCCAATGATTTATTGCCTACTATAAACAAACTTCACCTAGGAAAACTCACATAGACTGAAAATAGAAATATGAATAAATATATTTGATGCCAATGGAAACCCCAAAAAAAGAGTAGTAGCTATACTTATATCACACAAAATTGATTTTATATCACACAAAATAGAGACCAAAATTCTGTGAAGAGACAAATGAAGAGAAAAAAGAAGGCGACTATGTAAAGATAAGTGGGTCAATTCAGCAAGAAGATATAATCATTGTAATCATACATGCACCCAACAGTGGAGCATCAGATACATAATACATAAATTATTAGAGTTAGAGAAAGAAATAGACCCCAATACAATAACAGCTGGAGACTTCAGAAACTCATTGTCAGCATTGGACAGATATTTCAGAAAGAAACTCAACAAAGAAACGTCAGACTTATTCTGCTCTATAGACCAAACAAACCTAATATATACAGAACGTTTCATCCAATGGCTACAGAATGCACATTTTACTTTTCAGCATATAGATTATTCTCAAGGTTAGATAGACAATATGTTAGGTCACAAAACAAATCTTAATTTTTTAAATATGAAATAATATTCAGTATCTTCTTTGGCAACAATGGAATACAATCAGAAATAAGTAACAAGAGGAATTTTGGAAATCATACAAATACATGGAAATTGAAAAATATGCTCCTGAATAACTAAGGGGTCATTGGAGAAATTAAGAAAAAAAATTGAAAAAATTTACTGAAACAAATGATAACAGAAACACAACATTCCAAAACCTGTGGAATACAGCAAAAGCAGTGCTAAGAGGAAACTTTAGAGTTATAACTGTCTACTTAAAAAAAGAAAAACTTCAAATAAACAACCTAATGATGCATCTTACAGAAATCGAAAAGTAAGAGAAAACCAAATCCAAAATTAGTGGAAAAAAAGTGATGACAAAAATCAGAGCATAAATAAATAACATTGAAATGAAGAAAATTCAAAGTTCAAGGAAACAAAAAGTTAGTTTTTGAAAAATTAAAAGTGAGAAACCTTTAGCGAGAATAACGAAGAAAAAGAGAGAGAAGTCTCAAATGCAGAAAATTAGGGAAGAAAAGGGAGACATTACAACTGACATCATAGAAATTCAAAGAATCATTAGTGGTTATTATGAGTAACTACATTCCAATAAATTGCAAAAATCTATAAGAAATCAACAAATTCTTAGACACATACAACCTACCAAGATTGAACCATGAAAAAATCCAAAACCTAAGCACAATAGTAACATGTAATGAGACAGAAAGTGTAATAAAAAAAAAAATCTCTGAACAAAGAAAATCCTAGGACCTGATGACTTCACTGATGAATTTTACCAAACATTGCAGAAGAGCTAATACCAGGGCCACTCTAACTATTCTGAAAAATAAAGGCAGTATATTGCGTAGTCATTCCATGAAACCAGCATTACTCTGATACCAAAATCAGAAAAAGACGTCAAAAAAAGAAATCTATAGCCCAATATCACTGATGAATATTAATGCAAAACTCCTCAACAAAATACTAGAACATGTAATTCAACCACACATTAAAAAATCATTCATCATGACAAGTAGAATTATCCCAGGGATGCAAGGAAGCTTCAACATAAGCAAATTAAATAATATGAGGCATTATAGTAACAAAATGAAGGAAAAAATATATGATCATTTCAATTGGCACTGAAAATGTATTTGATAAAATTCAATATTCCCTGTTAATTAAAAAGCCCTTATAAAACTGAGTATAGTGGAAACATACCTCAACATAATATAAGCAATATATGACAGACCCACAGCTAGCATCATACTGAATGGGGAAAAAGAGAGAATTTTCCCCCTAATATCTGGAATACAACAATGATGCCCACTGTCACCACTGTTGTTTAACGTAATGCTGGAAGTTCTACCCAGAGCAATCAGTCCAGAGAAACACATAAAATACATATGAATTGAAAACGAAAAAGTCCAATTGCCCTCTTTGGAGATGATATATTATATTTTGAAAAAAACTTAAAACTTCACCATAAAACTACTAAAACTGATACATTTAGTAATATTTCAGGATACAAAATCAATATACAAAAATTAGTAGCATTTTTATATGCCAATGTCAACCATTCTGTAAAAGAAATAAAAAAGTAATCCTGTTTACAATAGTTGCAAATAAAATGAATGGGAATTCACTTATTCAAAGAAGTAAAAGACCTCTACAATAAAAACTATGAAATAATGGTTTAAGATATGGAATAGAATGCAAAGCAATGAAAAGATATTCAATGTTCATGGATTGGAACAATTAATATTGTTAAAATATTCATACTACCCAAATCAATCTACAGATTTAATAAAATCCCCACCAAATACAAATGACATTCTTCACAGAAATAGGAAAAATAATCCTAAAATTCATATGGAACCACAAGAAAACCTAGAATAGCCAAAGCTAATCTAAGTGAAAACAAACAAACAAACAAACAAAAAAACCATAACTGGAGTATCCACATTACCTGACATTAAGTTATACTACAGAGCTATAGTAACCAAGACAGTAAGGTACTGGACAAAAACAGACATGTAGAGCAGTGCAAGAGAATAAATAACCCAGAAACATATCCATATATCTACAGTGACCTTATCTTTTTTTAGAATGTTTCCGAGAACATACACTGTGGAAATGACCATCTCTTCAATAAACGGCGTTGGGAAAAGTGGATATCCATACGCAGAAGAATGACACCATAACCCTATCTCTCACCATATACAAAAATCAAATCAAAATGTATTAATTACTTAAATCTAAGTCCTCAAACTATGAAACTACTAAAAGAAAACATTGGAGAAACTCTCCAGGACTTTGATCTTGGCAAACACTTCTTGTGCAAAACCCACAGGCAATCAAAGTAAAAATGGAAAGATGAGAGCACATCAAGTTAATAGGTTTCTGCAAAGCAACAATCAACAAATTTAAGGGAAACCCCGCATAGAGGGATAATTTATTTGCAATCTACCCATCTGATAAGGGATTAATGAACAGAATATAAAAGGTGCATAAACAACTCTATATAAAAAAAACCTCATAATTCAATCAAAAACTGGGCAAAAGGTCTGGATAGGCATCTCTCAAAAAAAAAAAAACACACAAATAGCAAACAGATATATTAAAAGGTGTTCAACATAATTGATCATCAAAGAAACACAAATTAAAACTACAATGAGATATCATCTCACCCTAGTGAAAATGACTTATATCCAAAATACAGGCAATAACAAATGCAGGTGAGAACACGGAGAAAAGAGGACACTCATATGATGTTGTTGAGAATGTAAATTAGTACAACCACTATGGAGAACAGTTTGGAGTTTCCTTAAAATACTATAAATAGAGCTACCATATAATCCAGGAATCCTGTCAGAGGCGTTTGAACAAGAACTACTCCATCTTGAATAGAGGTTGAGAAAAATAAGGCTGAGACCTACTGGGCTACATTCCCAGGAGGTTAAGGCAATCTTAGGATGATATAGAAGATCAGCACAAAATGCAAGTCACAAAGATCTTGCTGATGAAATAGCACGTGGTAAAGAAGCTGGCCGAATCCCACCAAAACCAAGGTGGCAGTAAAAGAGACCTCTGATCATCCTCACAGCTCATTATACACTAATTATAATGTATTAGTATGCTGAAAGATACTTGCACCAGGGTCGTGGCAGTTTACAAATGCCATGGCAATGTCAGGAAGTTACCCTATATGGTACAAAAAGGGAGGAACTCTCAGTTCCAGGAATTGTCCACTCCTTTCCCAGAAAATTCATGAAAAATCCACCCCTTGTTTAGAGTATGATCAAGAAAAAAACATAAAATTAGCCAACCTGCAGCCCTTGGGGCTGCTCTGCTTGTGGAGTAGCCATTCTTTATTTCTTCACTTTCTTAGTAAACTTGATTTCACTTTACTCTATTGATTTGCCTTAAATTCTTTCACACGTGAGATCCAAGAATCCTCTCTCAAGGTCTGGATCAGGACCCCTTTCTGGTAACAATCCCACTTCTAGGTAAATGCCAAAAGAATGAAAATCAGTATGTTGAAGAGATATCTGAAACCTCATGTTTTTTGCAGCACTATTCACATTAGCCAAGATGTGCAAGCAACTTTTGTCCATTAAGAGATGAATGGATAAAGAAAACATGGTACATATACAGAATGGAGCACTATTCCACCATAGAAAAGAATGAGATCCTGCCATTTGCAATAAAAGGGATGGGACTGGAAGTCATTATGTTAAGTAAAATAAGCCAGGCACAGAAAGACAAATATCACATGTTCTTACTCATCTGTGGGTGCTAACATTTACAACAATTGAACTCCTGAATATAAAGCATAGAATGAAGAGTTCTAGAAGATGGGAAAAATAGTCAGGAATGAGTGAGGGGATGGATGGGGAAATAGCTAATGGGTACATAAAATAGAGTAAATAAGACCTAGTATTTGCTAGCACAACTGGATAGCTACAGTGAAAAATAATTTAATTGTACATTTAAAAAAATAACTCAAAGAGTATAATTGAATTGTTTGAAACACAAAGGGTTAATTCTTGAGGTGATGAATATCCTGTTTACCTTGACATGATTAGTTCATATTGAATGCCTGTATCAATATATATCATGTTACTCATAAATATATATGTATATACACACACACCCTTAATATGTATCCACAAAAATTAAAAAAATATAAAAGTTTTAAAAATAAATATTAAACACAAAGAAAATCAAATTTTGTAAGGTCAGCTGCATAGTTTGCAAGGATTTTTTCACTGTCTTTGGGTTGTTTGTTTATTCTGTTGATAGTTTCTTTTGCTCCATGGAAGCTCTTTAGCTTAATTAGGTCCCACTTGTCAATTTTTGTTGCTTTTGCAATTGCTTTCGGCATCTTCATCATAAAATATTTTCAAGGGCCTATGTCCAGAATGGTATCTTTTAAGTTTTCTTCAAGGGTTCCTATAGTTTTTGGTTTTACATTTAAGTCTTTAATGAATCTTGAGTTGATTTTTGTATATGGTGTAAAGAACAGGTCCCAATCCAATCTTCTGCATATGGTTAGCCAATTATCCCTGCATCATTAATAAAATAGTCTTTTTTCCATTGATTGTTTTTGTTGAAGTTCAGATAGTTGTATGTGTGCAGCTTTATTTCTGGGCTCTCTACTCTTTTCTATTGGTCTGTTTATCTGTTTTTGTACTAATACCATGCTGTTTTGGTTACTGTAGACTTGTAGTACAGTTTGAAGTTGGGTAATGAGATGCCTCCAACTCCAGCTTTATTCTTTTTGCTTATGATTGCTTTAGCTTTGGGGACAGAATTTCATTTCATATGATTTTTAAAACAATTTTTTTCTAATTCTGTAAAGAATACCATTGGTATTTGATAGGAAAGCACTGAATCTGTAATTGGCTTTGCACAGTATGGCGATTTTAAGAATACTGATTCTTTCTATCCAGGAGCATGGAATATTTTTCCATTTGTTTGTGTCATCTCTGATTTTTCTAAACAGTGATTTGTATTTCTCATTGAAGAGGCTTTTCATCTCCCTGGTTAGCAGTATTATTAGGTATTGTGTGTATGTGTGTGTGTGTGTGTGTGTGTATGTGTACATAATGGGATTGTGTCTTTCATTTGGTATGTAGCTTGGATGTTGTTGCTATATAGAAATGCTACAAATTTGTACGTTGATTATGTATCATGAATCTTTGCTGAAGTTGTTTATCAGATCTTGGAGCTTATGGTCAGACACTATGGGTTTTTCTACACATAAAATCATATATTTTGCAAAGATGGATATGTTGGCTTTCTCCCTTCTTATTTTGATGCCTTTTATTTCTTTCTCTTTCTCAGTTGCTGTAACATAGGACTTTCAGTACTATGTTGCATAGTAGTGATGAAAGTAGGTATCCTTATCATGTTCTGGTTCTCAAGAGGAATGGTTCCAGCTTTTGACCATTCAGTAAGATGTTGGCTGTGTGCTTGTCATAAATAGTTCTTATTATTTTGAGGTTTGTTTCTTCAATGCCTAGTTTGTTGATGGTTTTTAACATGAAAATTCTGAATTTTATTGAAAGTCTTTGCATCGATTGAGATGCTCATGTGATTTTTTTGTTTTCAGTCTTGTTTTTGTGATGGATTATATTATTGACTTGTGTATGTTGAACCAACCCTGCATCCCAGGAATAAAGCCTACTTGATGATAGTATACTAGCTTTTTGATATCCTGCTGAATTATTGTTTGCTAGTATTTTGCTGAGAATTTTTGCATCAATGTTCATAAGGATATTGGCTTGAAGTGTTTTTTGGTTCTTGTTGTTGTTGTCTCTCTGCCAGGTTTTGGCATCAGAATGATGCTGTCCTCATACAATGAGTTAGGGAAGAATCCCTCCAACTCAGATTTTTGGAAGAGTTGCAGTAGGAGTAGTAGCAGTTTTTCATTGAACATTTGGTACATTTCAGCTGTGAATATGTATGTTCCTGGGCTTTTCCTGATTGATAGGCTTTTTATTACTGATTCAATTTTGGAACTCATTATTGGTCTGACTAGGGTTTCAGTTTCTTTCTGGTTCCATCTTGGAAAGTTGTATGTTTCCAGGAATCTATCCATTACTCGTAAGTTTTCTAGTTTGTGTTCATAGAGCAGTTTGTAATAGTCTCTGAGGGTTTTCTTATATTTCTGTGGGGTTGGTGGTAATACCTTCTTTGACATTTCTAATTGTGTTTATTTGAATCTTCTCTCTTTTTTTCTTTAGTAGTCTAGATAATTTTCTTTGAATCTTATTTATTTTTTCAGAAAACAAACTTCTGGTTTCTTTGATCTTTTGTATGATTTTTCATGTTTCAATATCATTCAGTTCACCTCTGATTTTGGATATTTCTTATCTTCTGCTAGGTTTGGGGTTTGGTTTGCTCTTGTTTTTCTAGTTCTTCTAGGTACAATGTTAGATTGTTAATTTGAGACCTTTCTGACTTTTTGATGTGGGCATGTAGCATTATAAACATCCCTCTTAACACTGCTTTCATTGTGATCCAGAGTCTTGGCCCTGTGACATCTTCCAGAATCAAAGCCAGTCAACTGAATCCATCTTATACCAAAACCAAACCCCCAAGGGCATCAGAGAAGATAAAAGCAAAATAACTTCATCCAAAGGACAGCAACTTCAAAGATCAAACTAACATTGACCCATGCAGAAAAGAAAAAAACAGGCAAGAACCTAGGAAAGTCAAAAAGACAGAGTGTCTTTTTACCTCCAAATGACTGCACTAGTTCTCAGGAATGGTTCTTAACCAGGCTGAAGGGTGAAATGACAGATGTAGAGTTCAGAATATAGATAGGAACAAAGATAATCAAGGTTTAGGAGAAAGTCAAAACCTAATTCAAGAAATCTAAGGAATACAATAAAATGATACAAAATCTAAAAAACAAAATAGCAATTTTAAGAAAGAACTAAACTTATTTGATAGAGCTGAAATATTTAGTAGAATTTTGTAATACAATTGCAAGTATTAACAGTAAAATAGAACTAATTGAGAAAAGAATTTCACAGCTGGAAGGCTGGTTCTCCAAATGGAATTAGTCAGACAAAAATAAATAAAAAAGAAAAAAGAGTGAACAAAACCTCTGAGAAATATGGGATTATGTAAAAAGACTGAATCTGTGACTCATTGGTGTCCCTGAAAAAGAAAGTAAGAAAGCAAACAATTTGGTAAACATATTTGAGGGCATCCTCAGGGAAATTTTCCCCAATTTAACACACGAAGTCAACATTCTAATTGAAAAAATTCAGAGAACTCCTGTGAGATACTATAGACTGCAACTACCCCCAAGACAAATGCTCATGAGATTCTCCAAGGTCTACCATTACATACATACATATATGGCAACTAGAGAGAACAAGCAGGTCACCTACAAAGAGAACTCAATAAGGCTAACAGTGGACCTTTCTGCAGAAACTCTACAAGACAAAGAGACTGAGGGCCTATATTTAGTATTCTTAAAAAAAAAAAAAAAGAAACTCCAATAAAGAATTTCATATGTGGCCAAACTAAGCTTGAAAAGTGAAAGAGAAATAAGATCATTTTCAGACAAGCAAATGCTAAGGGAATTCATTGTCATCAGACCTGCCTTACAAGAAGTCCTTCAGGGAGTTATAAATATGAAATCAAAAGACTAGTAACAGCCGCCAAAAAAACACACTTAAATATATAGTCCATTGAGCCAAGGCTCAGCTCAGCACTCCTGTGCTGCATGTTCTTCATGTTCTAACTCTGGGGATTGATAATGGGCTCCCAACTTTGTTCTCTGGCCTTTTGGGTTAGGAACCTGCTGTGTTGATGGGGCCAAGGTGTTTTGGGTCCACTGGCCTCAATATTCTGATGGAGTGCCAGCCAAAGTGTTTCATCTGGGTGTTGGCAGTGGCATTTTTTCTCACTCACATATTCCAACAGACATGGCAGGGCAGTTAGGTGCACATGCTTTGACTGGAGTGTGGTGCTGGCGAGAGCCTTTGTTTTAATTTTCACAGATTCCATATACTGGTGAAATGTTTTGGTGTTGTCTTTTAGGCTGCAATCCAGTAAGTAGTGCTTAAGAGTGTTAGCTAGCAGATAAGATCTTACTCTGCTGCAGAGCTCTTTTGTGTCTTGGTGCACTTGGCAGTAGTACTCTGTTGTGGGGAGGGAGAGATGATCCCCTCATCTAGCTCACTCCTGGGCCTTGGAGGAGACCCCTCTGATCACTGGCTCTGTGCCCATGTTTCTTTTGTTTGGTGTTCTTGTCCACATGGTTCCCTCAGGCAGGGGCCACTGTTGGCAGGCAGGCAGTATACTTGCCAGGTCAGCTCTACAGAGTGAGGCACACCCTGCTTCTCCAGCAGCCTGAAAACCAGGCATTTTACCTTTCTCAGTTATTTGAGACTGAAGGCTCCTCCCTACTTGCTACAAGGTAGCAAGTCCCATTTGTCTATAAGTTGTGGGGTTGTGTTGGGTCACCTAATCTGCTGTTCAGGTACCTCCCAGGGGAACATGGGGATTTGCTTTCCTGTAGCGTTAAGACAGAAGAGAGACTGCTGGGCTGGAAATTCTAGTTCAGTATGGGTCATCTGACTACTAGAGGCAGGGGTGAGTGGAGTTACCTGTTCTGCCTTGCTGGTGCTTCCTGAGGAAACAGGAGGCTGCACTCGTTGGCAGAATTTACGCAGAATTAGGACTACTACTTCTAGCAGGTGTGGCCTGACTGCTACAAAAGGCGGTGATGGGTGGAGTCACCCACCCTGAGGTCCAGGTGTTTCCCAGAACAAGAGGATCTGTTCACTAGCTGATTTCAGACAGAAGCATGACCCCTGGAATAAGCCTTATCAGGCTTTACCTTTCTGGCTACCAGTGGTGGGGGCTGGGTATAGTCACCTAATCTGCCATCCAGGTGTCCTCCAGGGCAAGAGGAAACTGCAGCTGCCAACTGAGTTCAGACAGAAGTGGGACATCTGGGCCAGAAGCCGAAGCCAAGGATGAGTCATCTCACAAGGGGTTTGTGGGGCAATCTTACTGCCCCAAGCACTGCAACTGTAGCCTCTACTGGGGCTTTGGCACTGATGCCAGTGTGATCTGGGGTCAAAGGCTTGTAGAAGTCCTTTTGGACTTGAGAGTTGCCTCTGCAAAATCTCCTGTTGCTTCTCTGCCACTGTTTCAGTTTAGAAGCATGTGGGGGTCGGGCAGGGTGAGGGGTCTGCTGTGGAAGCCAAGATTATTCTCCTGTTACCAGGCTTGCACAGGTACCTGTGGGGAGTTTGAATCCCCCAGGGGGCTCTCACTCACTCACACTTTCCTGTGTTAGGGAGCTTCTCCTGGCATCCCAGATAGGCTGCTAACCAGCTTTGCTCCTCTGTGCTCTCTGTGTCCCCTTGCAGCCTTGATAGATCCCAATGTGGTTTCTTAGATGATTGGCTTGTAGGGTCAGTGTTCACTAATCCTTTTGTTTCCTCTCAGTGAGAGCAGCACTCATGAGCTGCTTCTAGTTTGCTGTCTTGACCCAATGCCCATTCCATAATCTTTTATTGAAGGATAAGAACATATGAAGCAAAGTTCATAGGCTTAACACATTAATAGGGCTTCACAATTAATTTGTACTTAAACTTAAATTTAATATATTTTGATAAAAGAAATTTTACCATTTCTAGAATCTGTAATTAATAATTATACCTTTTCACTAGCATATATTCCATATTGTATATTTTTAACTCGTTACTTAATATTATATAGTAATTTTTGCTGTTTGCTAATAATACATTTTATATAATTTTTTCAACCATTGAATATAAAGATTCTACTTTTGTTACAAAGAAAACAATATTAATAGCTAATGATGCTATAACACTAATATGTAGTTTATGCTACATTTAATATGCTAAGTTTAATTAAAACATATAACTATGGTATGAAAATACTATAACTACTAATGGTATGAATGAAGACAGAAACCATTTTAAGTTTTATTCTACTCTGTTTTTTTGATAATATATAAAATACCCTGCATTAACACTTTTATCTATTCAAATAGGTATTACTATTCTTTCTACACACCTACACTTCTCCAGTCTTCAGCTTTGTGTGCTTGGTGACACTACAGTGGGAAAGAATTGGAAAATAATTTTGAATTGGCTTCAAGTCTGAGACTCTTGGACTCTAATTTCTCACAATAGTCAATGCTTGCCAATAAAAGCTGGAAAATTTGCCTTTACACTAGACAGTACACTATGTCACCCTTTAGTTTGCACCTCTTTCCACCGAGTCTGCAACGTAAAGATTAGTTGGCCTAGACACTTTTTAGAAGGGTTTCACTGGAATTTTATTCATTTATATTTCTAAGAAGCTATTAGTTTGTAGCTTATCAAATGTTTTCATAAGATTAGAATGAGAAAAAAGATCTCATGTAATGTTTAACACCATAATCTGAAGAAATCCAGAATTGTGTATTGAAAAACTAAATTAAATAGATGTTTTACTAGAAAGTGAGTACTAAAATTCACTGACAAGGAATTATAAATACTGGCTACGTTATAAAATAAATTATAGGTAGTTTCTAGGTAGTTTTCCTAAACCGTGGTATATATTTATTCTTGTTATTTAATGTTTCCAGTATTCAAAAAAAATGTAAAAACTCACTTAGCAGAAATAAGCCTAATATAAAATTGAACACAGATAGTCCAGAAAGTCCAAAACACAACACAAGCTTATGTTAAAAAAAAAAAAAAAAATCAGTGCTAGAATTTAACCAGGAAACAACATAGGAACCAGAATAGTTCATAAATGATAGTGTATTTTATGAAGGGGCAGTGATCGTGCCTAATTCTTTCTTAGCTCTATCTGATTAGCAGGTCTGAGCTACATTAGTGGTGCCTATTCTATACTAGGTATTAATTAATTTATTTTTACATTTCTAAGGTTATATTCACTTTCTTTTTCACTGTTGTTATTAATTTCTTAATAATGTGTTATGCATGTAACTCTTCTTTTTCTAATATATTCACTAATGAGTAGAATATCTGGTATCCCCTAATTAAAAATATTCTTAACCATAAAATATGTCTATTTCTTTTGTTTTTTTTTTTTTGAGATGGAGTCTCGCTCTGTCGTCCAGGCTGGAGTGCAGTGTTGCGACTTTGGCTCACTGCAACTTCCGCCTTCCAGGTTCAGGCAATTCTCCTGCCTCAGCCTTGTATATTTATGTTTCTTATGAATACTTTCTAAGTTGCTTTTTTACATAGGTACTACACAACTTTTCTTAAGTTCATTTTTAAGAGTTACCCATTTTTATGTTGGTTAGTAGTTTTTTAAATTACTCTTTCTCTATAGTTACTGCTGGTTCTCAGTAATGTCTTTTATATTAGGAAAATATTATAAAATAAATCAAATGTACTGAAGTTATTTTATATATTCTAATTATTAGTATTATTATTCAGTAAAAATAATGAAAATCCGGGCAAGCAATTAGTTTAGAGGCAATTGAAAATAGTCTCAAATAATTACTTTTCCCAAAAAGCATCAGGGTCCAAAGTCAATTATTTGAAAACTTCAAGGTATAGATAATGCCAAATGTTATTTAAACTATTTAAGAGGCCAGCAAGGAAAGAGGAGCTTTGAAATTCCTTCCACAGATTCGGTATTATATTGATGCCAAAACCTAAAAGTACAAAACAATACTGAAGCAAATATCTTAAATAAAATATTAGAAAGTAGAAGCCAGAAGAACTTTCAAAGGATTATGCAACATAGTAAATTGGGCTTTATTTCATAGTTCAATCATAGGAAATACATTTCTACATTTCAAGATATTAAGATAATAGAAAATATAGTCTATTAGACAAATATAGAAATAGAAAAAACAATCTATAATGATGGCAGAATGTCCTTTGATAAAATATAGATAAGATAGATATTTAGATATATAAATCTATGTCAAATAACTAGTTAGAAACAAGCTTAAAAATGCAACACTGAATGAATGTAACCCAAATAGTCTATTATTACTCAAAGATTACATAAGAAACTAATGTAATAAGAGAAGCAATAATGCGAAATTTGGCAAGTAAAATTCAAAATAATCATTTTATTTGTTATTTTATACATGAATATTCCAATAAAATAAGTTGAGAAATTGAAATGGTACAGTTAATGTATAAAAATCAGTTTATTTTCTATATACCACATTTACTAAGTAGATCATGCATGGAGAAAACATTTATGTTTCATGCAACAATATAATTCTTAAAATACCTATGAGATATTTTATTTTATTTTATTATTTATTTATTTATTTATTTATTTATTTATTATTATTATACTTTAGGTATATCTCCCAATGCTATCCTTTCCCCCTCCCCCCACCCCACAACAGTCCCCAGAGTGTGATGTTCCCCTTCCTGTGTCCATGTGTTCTCATTGTTCACTTCCCACCTATGAGTGAGAATATGCAGTGTTTGCTTTTTTGTTCTTGCGATAGTTTACTGAGAATGATGATTTCCAACTTCATCTATGTCCCTACAAAGGAGATGAACTCATCATTTTTTATGGCTGCATAGTATTCCATGGTGTATATGTGCCACATTTTCTTAATCCAGTCTATCATTGTTGGACATTTGGTTTGGTTCCAAGTCTTTGCTATTGTGAATAGTGCCGCAATAAACATACGTGTGCATGTGTCTTTATAGCAGCATGATTTACAGTCCTTTGGGTATATACCCAGTAATGGGATGGCTGGGTCAAATGGAATTTCTAGTTCTAGATCCCTGAGGAATCGCCACACTGACTTCCACAAGGGTTGAACTAGTTTACAGTCCCACCAACAGTGGAAAAGTGTTCCTATTTCTCCACATCCTCTCCAGCACCTGTTGTTTCCTGATTTTTTAATGATTGCCATTCTAACTGGTGTGAGATGGTATCTCATTGTGGTTTTGATTTGCATTTCTCTGATGGCCACTGATGGTGAGCATTTTTTCATGTGTTTTTTGGCTGCATAAATATCTTCTTTTGAGAAGTGTCTGTTCATGTCCTTCGCCCACTTTTTGATGGGGTTGTTTGTTTTTTTCTTGTAAATTTGTTTGTGTTCACTGTAGATTCTGGATATTAGCCCTTTGTCAGATGAGTAGGTTGTGAAAATTTTCTCCCATTTTGTAAGTTGCCTGTTCACTCTGATGGTAGTTTCTTTTGCTGTGCAGAATCTCTTGAGTTTAATTAGATCCCAGTTTTCAATTCTGGCTTTTGTTGCCATTGCTTTTGGTGTTTTAGACATGAAGTCCTTGCCCATGCCTATGTCCTGAATGGTAATGCCTAGGTTTTCTTCTAGGGTTTTTATGGTTTTAGGTCTAACGTTTAAGTCTTTAATCCATCTTGAATTGATTTTTGTATAAGGTGTAAGGAAGGGATCCAGTTTCAGCTTTCTACATATGGCTAACCAGTTTTCCCAGCACCATTTATTAAACAGGGAATCCTTTCCCCATTGCTTGTTTTTCTCAGGTTTGTCAAAGATCAGATAGTTGTAGATATGCGGTGTTATTTCTGAGGGCTCTGTTCTGTTCCATTGATCTATATCTCTGTTTTGGTACCAGTACCATGCTGTTTTGGTTACTGTAGCCTTGTAGTATAGTTTGAAGTCAGGTAGTGTGATGTCTCCAGCTTAGTTCTTTTGGCTTAGGATTGACTTGGTGATGCGGGCTCTTTTTTGGTTCCATATGAACTTGAAAGTAGTTTTTTCCAATTCTGTGAAGAAAGTCCTTGGTAGCTTGATGGGGATGGCATTGAATCTGTAAATTACCTTGGGCAGTATGGCCATTTTCACAATATTGATTCTTCCTACCCATGAGCATGGAATGTTCTTCCATTTGTTTGTATCCTCTTTTATTTCCTTGAGCAGTGGTTTGTAGTTCTCCTTGAAGAAGTCCTTCATGTCCCTTGTAAGTTGGATTCCTAGGTATTTTATTCTCTTTGAAGCAATTGTGAATGGGAGTTCACTCATGATTTGGCTCTCTGTCTGTTGTTGGTGTATAAGAATGCTTGTGATTTTTGTACATTAATTTTGTATCCTGAGACTTTGCTGAAGTTGCTTATCAGCTTAAGGAGATTTTGGGCTGAGACAATGGGGTTTTCTAGATATACCATCATGTCGTCTGCAAACAGGGAGAATTTGACTTCCTCTCTTCCTAATTGAATACGCATTGTTTCCTTCTCCTGCCTAATTTCCCTGGCCAGAACTTCCAACACTATGTTGAATAGGAGTGGTGAGAGAGGGCATCCCTGTCTTGTGCCAGTTTTCAAAGGGAATGGTTCCAGTTTTTGCCCATTCAGTATGATATTGGCTGTGGGTTTGTCATAGATAGCTCTTATTATTTTGAGATATGTCCCATCAATACCTAATTTATTGAGAGTTTTTAGCATGAAGGGTTGTTGAATTTTGTCAAAGGCCTTTTCTGCATCTATTGAGATAATCATGTGGTTTTTGTCTTTCGTTCTGTTTATATGCTGGATTTCATTTCTTGATTTGCGTATATTGAACCAGCCTTGCATCCCAGGGATGAAGCCCACTTGATCATGGTGGATAAGCTTTTTGATGTGCTGCTGGATTCAGTTTGCCAGTATTTTATTGAGGATTTTTGCATCAATGTTCATCAGGGATATTGGTCTAAAATTTTCTTTTTTGGTTATGTCTCTGCCAGGCTTTGGTATCAGGATGATGCTGGCCTCATAAAATGAGTAAGGGAGGATTCCCTCTTTTTCTATTGATTGGAATATTTTCAGAAGGAATGGTACCAGTTCCTCCTTGTACCTCTGGTAGAATTCGGCTGCGAATCCATCTGGTCCTGGACTCTTTTTGGTTGGTAAGCTATTGATTATTGCCACAATTTCAGCTCCTGTTATTGGTCTATTCAGAGATTCAATTTCTTCCTGGTTTAGTCTTGGGAGGGTGTATGTGTCGAGGAATTTATCCATTTCTTCTAGATTTTCTAGTTTATTTGCATAGAGGTGTTTGTAGTATTCTCTGATGGTAGTTTGTATTTCTGTGGGATCGGCGGTGATATCCCCTTTATCATTTTTTATTGCATCTATTTGATTCTTCTCTCTTTTTTTCTTTATTAGTCTTGCTAGTGGTCTATCAATTTTGTTGATCCTTTCAAAAAACCAGCTCCTGGATTCATTAATTTTTTGAAGGGTTTTTTGCATCTCTATTTCCTTCAGTTCTGCTCTGACTTTAGTTATTTCTTGTCTTCTGCTAGCTTTTGAATGTGTTTGCTCTTGCTTTTCTGGTTCTTTTAATTGTGATGTTAGGGTGTCAATTTTGGATCTTTCCTGCTTTCTCTTGTGGGCATTTAGTGCTATAAATTTCCCTCTACACACTGCTTTGAATGCATCCCAGAGATTCTGGTATGTTGTGTCTTGGTTCTCGTTGGTTTCAAAGAACATCTTTATTTCTGCCTTCATTTCGTTATGTACCCAGTAGTCATTCAGGAGCAGGTTGTTCAGTTTCCATGTAGTTGAGCGGTTTTGAGTGAGATTCTTAATCCTGAGTTCTAGCTTGATTGCACTGTGATGTGAGAGATAGTTTGTTATAATTTCTGTTCTTTTACATTTACTGAGGAGAGCTTTACTTCCAAGTATGTGGTCAATTTTGGAATAGGTGTGGTGTGGTGCTGAAAAAAAAATATATTCTGTTGATTTGGGGTGGAGAGTTCTGTAGGTGTCTATTAGGTCCGCTTGGTGCAGAGCCGAGTTCAATTCCTGGGTATCCTTGTTGACTTTCTGTCTCGTTGATCTGTCTAATGTTGACAGTGGGGTGTTAAAGTCTCCCATTATTAATGTGTGGGAGTCTAATTCTCTGTGTAGGTCACTCAGGACTTGCTTTATGAATCTGGGTGCTCCTGTATTGGGTGCATATATATTTAGGATAGTTAGCTCTTCTTGTTGAATTGATCCCTTTACTATTATGTAGTGGCCTTCTTTGTCTCTTTTGATCTTTGCTGGCTTAAAGTCTATTTTATCAGAGACTAGGATTGCAACCCCTGCCTTTGTTTGCTTTCCATTTGCTTGGTAGATCTTCCTCCATCCTTTTATTTTGAGCCTATGTGTGTCTCTGCACGTGAGATGGGTTTCCTGAATACAGCACACTGATGGGTCTTGAGTCTTTATCCAATTTGCCAGTCTGTGTCTTTTAATTGGAGCATTTAGTCCATTTACATTTAAAGTTAATATTGTTATGTGTGGATTTGATCCTGTCATTATGATGTTAGCTGGTTATTTTGCTCGTTAGTTGATGCAGTCTCTTCCTAGTCTCGATGGTCTTTACATTTTGGCATGATTTTGCAGTGGCTGGTACCGGTTGTGCCTTTCCATGTTTAGTGCTTCCTTCAGGAGCTCTTTTAGGGCAGGCCTGGTGGTGACAAAATCTCTCAGCATTTGCTTGTCTGTAAAGTATTTTATTTCTCCTTCACTTATGAAGCTTAGTTTGGCAGGATATGAAATTCTGGGTTGAAAATTCTTTTCTTTAAGAATGTTGAATATTGGCCCCCACTCTCTTCTGGCTTGTAGAGTTTCTGCCGAGAGATCCGCTGTTAGTGTGATGGGCTTCCCTTTGAGGGTAACCCGACCTTTCTCTCTGGCTGCCCTTAACATTTTTTCCTTCATTTCAACTTTGGTGAATCTGACAATTATGTGTCTTGGAGTTGCTCTTCTCGAGGAGTATCTTTGTGGCATTCTCTGTATTTCCTGAATCTGAATGTTGGCCTGCCTTGCTAGATTGGGGAAGTTCTCCTGGATAATATCCTGCAGAGTGTTTTCCAACTTGTTTCCATTCTCCCCGTCACTTTCAGGTACACCAATCAGACGTAGATTTGGTCTTTTCACATATTCCCATATTGGAGGCTTTGCTCGTTTCTTTTTATTCTTTTTTCTCTAAACTTCCCTTCTCGCTTCATTTCATTCATTTCATCTTCCATCGCTGATACCCTTTCTTGCATTTGATCGCATCGGCTTCTGAGGCTTCTGCATTCTTCACGTAGTTCTTGAGCCTTGGTTTTCAGCTCCATCAGCTCCTTTAAGCACTTCTCTGTATTGGTTATTCTAGTTATACATTCTTCTAAATTTTTTTTAAAGTTTTCAACTTCTTTGCCTTTGGTTTGAATATCCTCCCATAGCTCGGAGTAATTTGATCGTCTGAAGCCTTCTTCTCTCAGCTCGTCAAAGTCATTTTCCGTCCAGCTTTGTTCCTTTGCTGGTGAGGAACTGCATTCCTTTGGAGGAGGAGAGGCGCTCTGCTTTTTAGAGTTTCCAGTTTTTCTGCTCTGTTTTTTTCCCCATCTTTGTGGTTTTATCTACTTTTGGTCTTTGATGATGGTGATGTACAGATGGGTTTTTGGTGTGGATGTCCTTTCTGTTTGTTAGTTTTCCTTCTAACAGACAGGACCCTCAGCTGCAGGTCTGTTGGAGTACCCGGCCGTGTGAGGTGTCAGTCTGCCCCTGCTGGGGGGTGCCTCCCAGTTAGGCTGCTTGGGGGTCAGGGGTCAGGGACCCACTTGAGGAGGCAGTCTGTCTGTTCTCAGATCTCCAGCTGTGTGCTGGGAGAACCACTGCTCTCTTCAAAGCTGTCAGACCGGGACATTTAAGTCTGCAGAGGTTACTGCTGTGTTTGTTTGTCTGTGCCCTGCCCCCAGAGGTGGAGCCTACAGAGGCAGGCAGGCCTCCTTGAGCTGTGGTGGGCTCCACCCAGTTCTAGCTTCCCAACTGCTTTGTTTACCTAAGCAAGCCTGGGCAATGGCGGGCACCCCTCCCCCAGCCTCACTGCCGCCTTGCTGTTTGATTTCAGACTGCTGTGCTAGCAATCAGCGAGACTCCGTGGGCATAGGACCCTCTGAGCCAGGTGCGGGATATAATCTCCTGGTGCACCGTTTTTTAAGCCCATGGGAAAAGCGCAGTATTTGGGTGAGAGTGACCCGATTTTCCAGGTGCTGTCTGTCACCCCTTTCTTTGACCAGGAAAGGGAACTCCCTGACCCCTTGTGCTTCCCGAGTGAGGCAATGCCTCATCCTTCTTCAGCTCACGCACAGTGCGCGCACCCACTGACCTGTGCCTACTGTCTGGCACTCCCTAGTGAGATGAACCTGGTACCTCAGATGGAAATGCAGAAATCACCGGTCTTCTGCATTGCTCACGCTGGGAGCTGTAGACCAGAGCTGTTCCTATTCGGCCATCTTCCCTATGAGATATTTTAACAAGTAGTGTTCAAAAACTTTTCTGGAGGTGCATTTCTATTGTTGTCACTATTTGAATCTCTTTACATCAACCAATTAATAACATTGTAGTCACCGTTTATTCTTTGTCTTATTCACACAATTGCTGAACAAATTTCTGAAAAAATATGTATGCATCCCATTTCCCATATTCTCAACTGTTTATTTGATTAATGCTCAAAATACCTTAAATGTTATGTGTAATATCACATTTGTGATATCCTTCTCAGAATTTTTGCAAAACTTCTAGGTCATTTCTTGTACGTTTGTAATCAGTATTGTTGTTATGGAAAGTGGTTAACAAATCACTAGATAATTGGAGAAGAAGACACTATAACAGAGACAATAAACCCTTTTTTTAGTAAAGAGAAACATAGTAAACCACTCAGGACACATATACACACAAACATACACACACAAGCACACACACATTTACATGTTTTCTATTTTCTTGCAATATGAGTATGTTTTTATATACTTATTTGTGTTTGTCCTTATCTTTTCTGAACTGTATTTTTGTATTGTTTGACAATTTTACTACTAGGTGGTTTAACTGTTCTTTGTTGATTCAAGATCTTTATATATGATTGATATTATTCAGTCATCAGTTACATGTATTGTAAAATTTTATATAATCATTACTTGCCTTTGTTACTTGTTGACTGTGCTTTTTTTTAAAAAAATGAGAAATAATATCGGTAAAATTTTAAAGCTTGACAACAGCATATACATACATACGTGTGTGTGTGTATATATATACATATATCTGTGTGTATGTTATATGCATATTGATGGAAGTACAATAAATTCTACTTCAAGGGAAATTTTAATTACAATAGCCATCAAAAGCTAAATTGTATGCACATTTGCTAAATATTTTTATATTATCCAATGTTGCATATGCAAATACAATATGCATATGGTTGCAATCCAAGTGAGCATCAATAGATAAATTGTTAATTGTTTCATGCATAATGTAGAATACAATGCATTCTTTATAAAACTTATGTAGATCTATAAATATTTAAAATCTAAGTACAATAAAATTAAGTTAAAAGAAATCTAAATGGAAAGCAATATACATAATATAACCCTCTTTTCATAAAATAGAAGTTATTTTATATATATATACATACACAGAAGGATATTTATAGATGCACACAAACACTTCCAGAATGATACATGGCAAACTGGTGGAAATAGTTATTTCTGGCAAGGGAAGTTGGCTCTTGATTTTGGAGATTGAGGGTGTTGAAAATAAACTTTCTGTTTTCACTCTAATATTTCCATAATAAATGGCATTTTTATAACTAGAATATATCTGTTATATAAACATAAGCAAAAAATAAAAATATAAGTAAACTAAATTATGGCTTAATTTGGCTGACTTCCATATAGAAAACTCAGCACTGTAAAATGTTGTTGGTGAATTTTTATTTGATTTTTAAAATAACAAATACCTTTAAATAATAAATACTAATCAAATATCTCATATATGTATATATTTATATATTTTATGAGAAAATGAATATGAGTATCAAATAAGGAACAAAACTACAGTTATAACATTAATCTCTAGTAGCAAACATCATATGGATAAATGCTGTTTTAAAAATTCGTTTATGTTTGTGAACAATACCATAAACTAAAAATGATGTTTTCTCAAATCATAGATAACATATATTTAAAACCAATACCCAAGATAACCTGCCTATAGAATAACTAGAGACATTCTATATAAAATTAATAACAAAACAAGCAGTCCAGACAAAATGCATTTCAATGGCCATGTACTATGTGGTTATTAGTAGAAGCTCTGTCATTAGATTTCTTGGGTATAAATTTTATTTGTAGCAGTTAGTGGCCATATGACCTCAAGCAAGTTAATTAATGTATTCTTAATTTCACTTTTAATATCAAAAAATTGTTAGAGTTTATACAATTTTTATAGAAATATATATTAAAATACATAGTAACTACTTACTAAAACATAGCTGCTTTTATAAGCATAGCTCAACTAATATCCAGAGCCCTCCACAATTGGTCCTAGCAAACCTTTCCAGTTGTATTTCTCAGTCCTAACACTTTATTTAAAACTGGCCTTTGTCACCACACATATCAGTTAGTACTCTTACCTTTCTCTAAATACTCATCTTTCCCTCTTCCATTCTTGGCCAACTTACCTATTCTTTCAATGTGCCTGTTATAAGTGATGTTACTTGTACAATTCCTGTCAAAGTGTAAGAACTCAGGACTTATGTTCTATATAGCTAATCTAGCTCATTTTAATACATATACTTTTCTGAATTCCCAAGGCATTTGTATTTTATTTGAATAAATTAATCAAATATGTATTTATCATTTACTTTTAAGTTTTCACAGAGTACAATATGAGTATATTATATTTTTTATTTTACTCACTGAGGAAAAATAATATAAAAATAAATATATAATGTGACAAAGGAATCATATTTTAAAAGATAAATGTAGGTTATTTTTGAAATGTCTACTGGATAAGGTTCTGCACTGTTTGTTGAACACACAAAGGAATGAAATACTGGGAGAAGTCTACTATTCACTACAGCTTCTCCTAGATTTACACTTTCATAGTGATTGTTGCATAATGACAGGGCTATTACTATATCTTATCCAAAAAAAATCTTTCCCAGGGATAACATTTATATAAATTTAAGTAAACCTTTATTCATCTGTATATCAGTAAGCAAGAAGAAGTTTTCATATGTGACTATACATAATTCCATGCTTTTTTCAGCTAAATAATAGAAGAGTTTACATTTCTTTCTTCTTCTTCTTCTCCATACTATAAAGAAAAATATATTGAGATGACATTTATTTATTAAAATGTTTAACAAATTGATAAAATAACTTGTGATGTTTCTCATTAAAATTTATGTCATTTAAATTACTGTTGTATCATTGATGTAGCTCTGGACAATCACTTCTTATTTTGGAAGAAATTTTCAGAGGCATTAGTACTTTGTTTTCTAGGTAAAATTATATAAATATAAAACTGAAAATTTCTTCAGGCCCAAGGAATAATAATAGTTGATTACTTGGAAACAATAAATTGTGTTCTTGATCTTAAAAACAGTAAAATTTTTGAGGTAATATATTTGTAAATTAGCTGGATTTAAAATTCCAAAATGTATATTTACACTGAATACTTTAATGGATCTTTTTGTACACTATAAAAACATACAATGCTATCTGTCAATTTGGAAAAATCAGAGTAAACATATATTTCTTGCATGCATAAATGTTATTTTTACTTACAATTTCTTAAGGAAAACTATTGTACATCACCTTGGAGAGAGGAGAAAAGGTTAAATAGTAAAGCAGTGATTTTTATCTAAGGCTTATGCATTTTATCACCTTTGACATTTTTCTCTACTTGCTATCATAACAAAATAAAATTCTAAATTGGAACAATTTACTCCAAAGAAACTTGCTACTGAAAGAAAGTTATTTTTCTATTTTTTTCTAAATTGAATGCATTTTAATTTTAAAATGAAACTGTGTTAATTTCTACAGTTTCTTTATCCTCCTGAAGAATCCTTACTGAGTTTCTGTCACACCTTATTTTCACTTTCATGTTAGTATAAATTAACATTGCATTAAAAAGTATTTATTCAAAATAATGTTTCCTTGATGGAAATAAAGGAGTTAGTATTAGCAACTATGATGAAGAGCAAATAATAGAAAGTACTGTTGAATTCTTAGAAAATACTACTTCATATTCCTCTCTATTTTTCTATCACAGATTTTAAGAATAGAGCCAATATTACAGCAAATAACCTTCATGCCTGCAAAAACTTTTTCAGGTACTGAAAAAACAAGGTTATTTTACCTTTCATATATACTTTTCACACCAAAGAAAATCTGAATTCCCAGCAAATATGTTCAAAAAAGTTATTATTACATCAAATGATTATGACTACAGAGACTACAATAATACACATAATACTGTATAATACAATACAGTAATACACATAATACTGTAGTAATTTTTAAATGAGTGTCTATATACATGATGTATAGAATAGTTTATTTTTAGTTCTCAAAAACATTGTTTAATTTATGTTGATGACCTTTTCTATAATATCGTATAGACTTCTTATCTAGTTGATTAAATAATATGTTCATATACATGTTTCTATTGACAAAGGGAATTTACATATATAATACACGTATATAAAATATATTATATATAATATTGTGTACATATATTATATATAGTACATATATATAATATTTGGAACATTGCTGGGTACACAGGGAATTTTGTTTTTTTTTGAAACGGACTTTCGCTCTTGTTGCCCAGGCTGGAGTGCAATGGCACCAACTTGGCTCACTGCAACCTCAGCCTCCCGGGTTCAAGTGATTCCCCTGCTTCAGACTCCCGAGTAGCTGGGATTACAGGCATGCACCTCCACGCCTGGCTAATTTTGTATTTTTAGGAGAGACAGTGTTTCTCCATGTTGGTCAGACTTGTCTCGAACTCCTGACCCCCGCCTCTGCCTCCCAAAGTGCTGGGATTACAGACGTGGGCCATCTTGCCCGGCCTCACAATGAATTTCTTATAAGTGCTTTAAGTTGGATTGTTCAAAAAGCAGACATTGAGATGGCAATTACCACCTAAGAGTTTTATTAGATTTTTGTAGCTGTGAAACAAGAGAGTAAGAAAGCAGGATTGGGCAGAGCTATGGGTGCAGGCTCAATAATGATGTGTCTCCCCAATAGGGAGCCCCCTTCAGAGTTGTTCCAATATGGTACAAGGGGACTAATCTAGGTTGATTAGTCACTGAATGAAGACTGTCCAAGGAAAGAGGTCTGACCCTAGGTGATGTATTTTTTCATCAGTGAAAAGAGGACTGACAGCTGAGAGCAATTTTCTGGCAGTATCCTCAGTAGTGGAGTCATAGTACATCATAGCTTGCTCCACAATCCACTCTTGTACTGCTCAGATACACAGAGTCCAGAAACATTTCTTTCAGCCCTCTCGTGTATCACTTCTTGGGTGAAACTGAAGTAAGACAGGTTAGGTTTTGAACTAGGTAGAGCCCCTGGCATTGCAGCTGCCCTTGGAACCATAACCAATACTCATAGTTTCCTCTACTGTCTCAGATTCCTCTTATGCTCACACAGAACTTCTAATGGTCTTTGTGGGCTTATTGGTGGCATGACTTGCATCCTCATACCTGAGAAACTTGAGCCATAAGTCACATAATCTTTGTAGCTCACTGTTGCTGGATTTATTCCCTAAACATCAAAATTAGGTGAAGGAGTATCAAAAAGCACAAAAATAGCCTACCTGAATGTCAAATACATTCCTCCCTACCTCCTCTTGATAATCAGGTTCAGTTCTCTCTGACAAGATGAAGAATTCCCTTTTTGCCTGCTGGACCCTTGGCACTAAGTCCTTGAAATACCTAAACAAAAGCGGTAGTTTTTCTTGCTGTATTTCCCACAATAGAAATGTTTCCCCTCTAGAATAAAAAATCTCCAAACCCACAAGAATCACTGCAGTACTTCACTCATGCCTTTTCCCTAGTCTGTCCATTGCTCTCTCCATCTGAAATGGGAAAACTCTTAAGGGATCTTTCAATTGCACCATCCAAAGCTATTTGCTGAATGTGTAACACAAGTCAGATTTTCCTTCTGCCTAATCCTGCCTCCTTACTATAATTTTCACCTATATTGATCCCAATAACACTACATAGGATGGTGGTAAGTGGGATAATTCCTCGTATATATATACACACACTATGTACCCGTAAAAACTGAAAATTAAAAAAAAATTTAAAAAGTAGGCCTATACTTGCTTCCAGCTCTTGAATTCTGAACCATGCATTCTTCCTGCTGGGATGCATCACCATTTAAAAGTCTTTGATATATTCTGCAGGGTGGTATCTCACTCTTATAAAATATTAGTATCAAGCTGGTGCTTTTGCCATGCATTTGACTAGGTATTCCATTGCTCCCATTGGCCTCTAGATTTTGGATGTCATTACTGTGAAATACTCAATGGATACCATGGACATGGGTGCATTCATGCATCTTTTTTGTGTAAAGTAAGTGCATTGATCTGACATGTCATGTGAAATTCTGTGCAGGTAAATAAAAAAAAATTCTAAGTCTCTGGGGACAGACGCTACTTAAGGGTCAGAATGCAGGAACATAATTAATATTCTTGGAATATGTGTTTCTTCCTTTCAAAAATGGACTGCTTCCCCTTCTATGGTAGGAGAGATCCAAAATAGTCCATTTGCCACCAAGTATCCAGAGTCTCTCTTCAAGGATTGTAGACTCAGTGTGTGTTTTTGTTGCTGAGAGATTGAACATTAAAGTGGTAATAACTTCACTATTGGAATTCATGCTGTAAGGATACTGCATACTACCATTACTGCTATCATACTTATTTCATTCTTATGCTTTCTGTGCTAACTCTAGGATAGCCAGTAATGGTAGTTGGTGACCATCAACTGGCCAAGTTATTTTGTCTGATTGATTCCTTAGTTCTCATCAACAGTGAATGCCCTCTTTTGGGTATTTACATGTAATGGGATTTTCAGTGGTTGTAGTCATCCCTCTATATCTATGGGAGTGGGGCAGGAGGAGGCAATGAGAAGAGAAGAAAAAGGGAAGATAGTTTTTCTCCATTTGTAAAACTGGAAATATAATGCTTACTTCCAAATTTTAATCAAAATAAAATAGGTTATTATATAAAAAGCAGAACACATTTTAGACAGTTTGCTCATTCTTCATGGAACCTCATTAATAATAAATGGTGCACTTTGATTACAAATATAAAGAGGTAATTTAGAGATCAGAGAATTGATAAAGATGCATGTATTAAAAGTTATAGTTAACTTATTAAATGCACAAAAATAAATAACAAAAGGGATACTTATTATCAATGCTCAAAGACGAATGTCATGGAGGAAGCATTGTTTCAGAAATATAAAAAGTAATATTTAAAGAAGGGTACAGTTAAATAATTTTAAAGTTACGAAAAAGAAAATAAAAATATTAGCAAACCATCAACAGGTTACTACCACAAACTGTATGTCTCAAAAAGCTGTTAATCATTTATTCATGGCCATGTCATATATGCTTTGTTAGAAGTTAATGGCTAATTGGCAGCTCCACCCAATAGGATTTGATTAATAGATTGTCTGAAATAAAATTATACACGCTAACCATAACTATTAACCTTAATCAAGATGCAGTGAATCCTCTCATGGTGGGAAACATGTTCATTTTCTTTGCCCACTTTCTAATGAAGTTGTTTATTTTTTGCTCATTGGATTAAGTTCCTTGTAGATTATAGATTCTGAATATTAGAACTTCGTCAAATGCATAGTTGGCGAATATTTTCTCCTATTCTGTCAGTTGTTTATTTACCCTATTGGTAGGTTTTTTTTTTCTGTATGAAAGCACTTTAATTTTATGCTGTTCTTGTTTCAAAGTGTTGTATACTGCACTCACAAATAACTATAACCACTTAGCCTTCATCTGTTGACAAAACCACTCAGTGACTACAACAAGAACTATCCAATGAAACTCTCTTGCCCCACTCTCACTTGCCATTTATCTAACAAAAATCCAACATAATTCTTATACAACTCAGTATTCCCTAGGTCATAAAAAATTCCAGTTCATGTAAGTAATGTATTATGTATATAAAACAGGCATTTTTAATAATCAAAACACCCTTCTCAAGTTATTAATTGGTTATATTAAGAAAATATATATCATTTTAATTTCCAAAAGAATGTTTTCCTTATGACTAGAAAAATTATCTTCAGGTTTTCTAAAACAAAACCAAAATATTTAGCTGTGCAGCAGAATGTGAATATTCAAACAGTCTTGCAAGGGAAATTTAATTTTTAGCCTTACGTTGGTGCATTAGAAAATATTATTTGAGTAGTTCTGACAGAAAGAACCATATACTCTGGATAGAAAGAAGTATCTCCCTTATTTTGTCTCTAGGAATTGATACCTTGCTGATTTTTTTTAATGAAGAATGAAACTTTCTTACCTTTGTTTAAGGAAGAATCATCTTCCTTTATTGATATGACTTGTAGTTAAACTAAGCAATGCACTTTTTCAACTACATTTTCCATCATAAACTATTATGAATGAATAAAGTGAAAAATATTTGTGTAGAAGGATAGAAACAAGTATGACTGGAATATAGTGAACCCTTAAGATGAGAGAATGATCTAAGAATGACTACTTTGGAAGATAATGTTGAGTAATCAGGCCAAGGAAAGGTCATGATTCAGAGCACAGGAATGTGTGTGGGGGGAGGGAGGGTCAGAGTCCACACCAGCTAAATATCTAGTCTTCACCTGAGTGAAAATTATGTTATCACCTCTGCCCAGGGCTTGTAGCAGTAAATTTTCCTATCTCCATCTGGAAGTCATGATCATCGCTTTGTAGAAGACATCATTTATGGTTCGTCACTATCTACATACAATATAAAAAACATATCAAAATATGTGCTTTATATTATATGCTGCAGAGAACCTCCGCCTCTCTCTACAGCACAATGGTGAGAATATTCTGCACAAGTAGTTGTGTTGAGCTAAGTAAAGAGGCAAAATGAAAATGAAAGATCTCTGGCAAGTAAATCTTCAACAATTTGTTGACAAATATAAGTACAAATAAGTACTCTAGATCAATCCGTAAATATAGAATAAGTACTTCATGTCATTCTCTAAACAAATACTTGAAAGTTTTATGTGTAATCACTATAGCAGTTTTTATCCATGATATTTTCCTTTTATTTAATACTTTTAATTTCTCAAGTATCATCAATCTTTATCCATTTTAAATCTATGAGATTACATTGTACACATTATATTTCTTTTCTATACCTTTTTTCTCTATAGTCACATTTGTTATATTGTAACAGTAAATTTTCAACTTATTTTACAAAGCAATTAATAAACATTTATGTGTTTGCTTTACAGCTTAACTAATGCTTGTGATGTTTACTGCCTGTCTTTTCAACTTGGTCTACTGAGTCTTTGATACTGGTGACTGAGCTGCTTAAAGTGAACTCTGGACAAGGTGGACAGCATCTTCTTGATTTAAGGTCTGATAAAAACTAGTAGTCTTTCAATTTATCCAGTAAAATGGGTCAGAACAATACAACTATATGGTATATTTTGTTTCCAAAATTAAAAACGTCCTAACAATCACTGTGCTTCTATTTCAGCAGTAGTGGGTGAATGGAGCTATGATCTGTATTTTTTTTACCTTGGAAGAAATATCACACACATACACATACACACAATGACTCCTTGAAACTTTATTTAGGAGGCAGACTCTGAGATTTATCTCTCTCAGCATTCAGAATGTGTAAGTCTTGCCAACTCATTCAGGATAGCTCCTTCTTTTTTTCCCACCAGGTCTTGACATTATAAATGTTATAGACCAATACAACCAATACACTATGTTTTAGAGTAGTGAAATGATCAACGTCTCTCTGGATTAATTCGGACCTTTAATAGGAGAGTTGATGTAACACAGAGGTAAGAAAATGAGGGTCTACTGCGGTTCCCTGATAGATTTAATCAAATTACATCTGGTGCTTTCTCTTAAAGAATGGAGAAAAAGCTGTTAGCAGATGGAGAGTTGCATATCAGGGGGTGTATTAATTTTCTCCACGGTAATTTTTCAGTACACATCTGTACAGACCAGTTAAGTAAGCTAAATATGGGTATGGTATGTACACTTTTCAGGTGTTCAATAGTAGCACTTATTTATGCAGCTCACCCAGAAATGTTGTATTGCTATCACTTTGCTCTTTTGTTAAGGAAGTTAAGTTCTAGAGGTTCCATTTCTCTTATTTTACTATCATAACACTTACGTCTAAGGTCAGGAAAATAAGATTGTATTTCTGTTAACTGTCAAATATATGTATATGAATAACATATTCAGGATCTGAGAAAGTACCCATTGGTTAAATTGATGAATATAGAAAACCTGGCTAGGTGTGGTTTTCTATAGACCAGGCCTATAATCCCAGCACTTTGGGAGGCCAAGGTGGGTGGATCACTTGAGATCAGGGGTTCAAGACCAGCCTGGTCAACATGGTGAAACCCCGTCTCTACTAAAAATAGAAAAATTAGCCAGGCATGGTGGTACACGCCTGTAATCCTAGCTACTTGGGAGGCTGAGGCAGGAGAAATGCTTGAACTCGGGAGGTGGAGGTTGCAGTGAGCCAAGATCACACCACTGCACTCCAGCCTGGGCAACAGACTGAGACTCCATTAAAAAAAAAAAAAAAAAAAAAAAGAAAGAAAGAAAAGAAAAGAAAACCCATGGTGAGATAGAGTCGTTCCAACATGGACTTTGACTAGTGGACCACAGTGTTCATCTTCTGAATCATTACGGATTACTGATAGCTCAGATACAATGTGAAGTATCAACCAAATAACTGGAAATGTTTCTTCCTTGAGTGCATATTTACGCAGTTAAATGGCCAAATCTTTCTTTAAGTGAGAAATTACATCACCTGTAGATGTCAGATGATGGTTCTTTGCTCCTGACACTCTAGGATCCCATCATCCTCACTAAAATTAATTAGTCACTTTCAATCATCTCACATATTTATTGTTGTGCTAAAGGGAATAATCACTACAGTGTTTTAAATGATATATTTCTCAATCTCATTGTGAATTAAACAATTCCTTGGTCTACTGGGTACATAATTATGAAAAAGTCATATATTATGAATTATATTTAACATTTATCTCTCTCCAAGTTTTGGAGTTTCTTTCAGTTTATAATACAAAGAATTTCAGGCACGACAATTTCAATAATTGTAGATTAAGTTTGATTCTTGGTTCAATGTACTAACCAAGAAAAGATATAATAGCATTCTCAGTGGTATCAGCTAGGATATGTAATCCATAGTCTTTGTTAACTTTTCTCAAACTCTCATTTCCATAAGGTAATTCAATTTAATATTATGTTTATTTCCAACTAGTCTCATATACATTCCCCCATTTTTTTTTTTACTTCTGAAGATAAGCAAAATACTGTGTTATTTACTATGTAAAATTATTATTATTATTTTTGGTCAGATATTTTCTTGGCCATCAAGTGGCAGATTGGAATTTAGTGTCTATGAGGAGTGATGGAAGTGGGAAGTAGGGAAACCTGGTATCTCCTGTGAGTTTCTGGTGAAGTCTCGACCTTAAGTGAGGCCATTACAAGATAAACAAAGATAGCCTTCCAAAGCAAAGACAGAAAAGTTTCTTATGATGAGAAGGAAGTCTCAGAGACTCTGAGAAGATTGTGATATTCACCATTATTTAATTCCATCCAAATGTCCTCATTACACTTTCCGGAGTCAAGTGTTTTCTTAACCAACTTTCAAATAAAAGGTAGGTAACCAGGTAAAACTAAACACTGAAAATCCACTGTAACTTAATCTGCAAGATAAGCTTCATTTTCACTCTAAGGTTTTATCATAGCAGCTGTCATATCTAATAAAGCATCTCCTTCAACCGAAACTTCATTTTAGATGGTAGAGATAATGAATTAATTGTTTTGTCACTGAATAATATGAAAAGTCAATATCCTATCTATAATGTACTCTTGATTCTCTTTCAACCTAACTATCCAGAAAACGAAACCCAATTTTCTATATTTTGCATGCTATTAAAGAAATTTCTGATTCAATTATTCAGTTAAATAGAATACAGGTTGGAATACAATCCATTTCAGCTAACATAAAGATGGACAATTTATCTCATAGCGTTTGGTAGCTTACTAAATTATTTGGGTGGTTGAAAAACTTGCTCTAGGTTGATCCCGGACTTCTAAAGCCACATTTCTGCAATGGGTTTCCTTAGAAGCTGTTCCCTATCATAATCAGAAGCTGTAGAATTATTGGTGTAGAACCAATAATCACCCTACCAACTTTGGAGATTTCTGATAAAAATATTGCTTCCAAATCCATGGTTTATGCTAGGGTTTGAATGCTTGTGTCTTCTTCAAAAATTTATAGTAGAACTCACCTTCCAATGCAATAGTTTTAAGCAGTGAGACATCTAGGAGGTGATTGAGTCATGAGGATGGAGGCCTCATATGTGGGATTACCGACCTTAGAAAAGGGCTGGAAGGAAATAGCTAGGCCCTTTTTTGCCCTTACACCATACGAGGATGCTGCAAGAAGGCTCTCGCCAAACAGTGAATGCTGGAGTCTTGATCCTGAATGTCCCAGCCTACCGAACTACAAGAGATACATTTCACTTGCTTACAAATTATCCAGTCTCAGGCATTTTTCTATAGCAGTACAAATGGACTAGGACAGCCTGTCTGCTATAATCAGAAAGAAGTTTTTGCTGAATTGGAGATCTACCAGAATTTTACTGCCTCTAGTTCAGTATGCAAAACGAATGCCCAGTTCTGTCCCTTTGCCCCATTTGACTACGTTCCAAATTTAAGTTTACTATGAGTATATGTTATTGACGAAATCTTATGAGATTCTCTAATTGGCACCAAAAATATAGTTTTTAGTGTTTCTGCCTCTTCATGTTAAGATAGGATGTTAAATGTTTGTCAAGTGATATAATCTTTAATATCGGCCATATTTTTAAAAATTTCCTTCCACCCACTGATAGAGTCTTTTGAAATCTCATTTTTATTATACATTTGCCCTTTTTCTTTTACTTAAATTATTAGCCACACTTTTTCTGAAATTTTTGAATGGAGATGAGATTAAAACATATGATCAATTCTCTGTACTATTGCAAGGCTATTCCAGGATTGAAGGACTTTACTAAAATTGATGACCTTAAATTTCAGAAAGACTTTTTTGAACACATTTTATTTGTAATATGTGCTTTAGTTATTATACTAAATGCCCTAGAACTTGCTGCCCTATAAGCACTTTTGGGAAAGAATTATGCCAAATTTCAATATGTCAAGCTGTGATTAATCAACTTTATTCCCCCAAAGATTAAATTACTACTGCTAAAGGTCAATAAATGCTAATGATTGTTATCTGACCTTACAGCTATGAACAGAATTCTTAAAAAATGATTTTATAAAAGAAAAGTCATTTTGGAATAACTGATTAGAAAAGTCAACTAAATTTTTTACTTTTGTTGTGAAAACCTTTGTGGTTTATAACTCGACAGACAATTACTGAGTGTTCTTCATAGGATATTGTGCTGAAAAGTACAAAAATCAGTCATACGGAATAAATGCTGGTCTGTATTTTCATTGAAACAGAATGAAAAGGAAACGAAACTTCACTCTTTTGTTCAACAATACCTATTAAGTACCCAATATGTGAATTACGTGGCTGGTATTTATATTCTGAGGAGTGTATATAAAGAAAGTTGTAGAAGTCTCTGGAGTTTAAATTCAGTGGACTTTCCAAACACTTTGTTATTAAATCCCATCAAAGTCATAGTATATATGAGAAGTTTTGTTTACTATTTTACAAGTGAAGAAGTGAAGACTCAAAAAAGTTAATATAGTCACAAAGTCACATAGAGAGTATTTTATCTCAAAAGCTATATACTTCATGAGCACCATATTGCTTACAATCTAAAAGGATAAAAAGACATGTGAGTAATGAATTTTACTATAGTGAGTAGATTGATAAACACATCAGTAGAAACAAAGTATTTTGGATCGCTAGAGAAGTGACCTGTTTTTAATGCAAAGATTTTTTTTAGTATGAAAGAAAGTGGTGATTATAAAATTATCAGATCACTTTTGATAAGTAGAGATTTATAGAAAAGAATATGCAAAGACACAATGATATATGGGTACAGTGCACAATTAGGGGAACAGAATTGCTGTTAGAGGCTGCCTGGGGGAGCTAAAAGATAGCAATATGACTGGTGAATTCGGTTGGTTAATTATTGTGGATGACAGTCCTAGTATAAGATTCCCATCCAGAATCCCAGCACTCCAGGTTGTTGAATTGACAGGAAGAATGTCTATATAGGTTTCTAAGTTTACTCAGTTTTCAAGCTTATGCTATAGTCATCATTAAAATGACTAGTGCTAATAACAGCTCGTGCTAAAAAAGTGGCAAGAGATGAGAGCAGGCTGCATAAAACAGCAAGCCCTTGATATGTGTTTATCACACTCTGAAGCCAAATATTTCCTCTAGTCACTGACACTCTCAGCTTTTAGAACAACATAAGGCAAAAACTGAACTAGAAGATGACCACTATCAGGAATGGTATGTTAACAAGTAAGTGGTCATTGACTGCAAGATTTTAGGATGATATACTATGTGTAGATAACTAAAATGGTTCTTTATTCTGTAAAGCTATACCCAGATGATCATAATACTTCTATTTCAAATTGTCAGTGAGACTTCTATTTCAATACAATTTGAAATACTTCTATTTCAAATTGTATTGGAGACTGATGGGCTACACACAATTGCCCATATCAACTGTCAAAACACAAATCTACTTTCTTAAGAGCTAAAGTAAAAGCCTTTTTTGCTGATGAGTAAATTGCTGAGTTGACATATCCCACCAAAGTACACCCTGTGCTGAATGAATGTAGCTGCATTAATATCATTAATGTACACTACATAATCTGCCATATTATCCATCTGTGCCAAGCTTCCTATAAGAACCCAGTCAGTGAGGTATTTCAAATGAAAGATCTGGTGTAAACAACCCAAACATTTATTGATGGGGAAATACCACAACTGCCTCAATTATAGCAACTTATGAAACAGCAGCAGGAAGACCACCAACCTTAACCTCTAAACAAGTAGAACAGACAGAGAACCAGAGCAGAAAACAGAGGATCAGTACCTTTCAAAAATTAGATCAGCATTTTAAAAACTTAAGTCCCCAATAGAAGAAAGTGGAAAGATAAGGGGAAGAGCTGCCCATGGACACCTGAGAAATGTGTTGGAATTAGTTTGCTAAGGCTGCCATAACAAAGTACCACACATTGGGTGGCTTTAAAAAAACATATTTATTTTTTTCTCATAATTCTGTAAGCTAGAAGTCTGGAATCAAGGTGTCAGCAAGACTGATTTCTTCTGGGGCCTTTGTCTTTGGTTTGTAAACGGTCATGTTTTCCCTGTGCCTTCACATGGTTGTACATCTATAGTCAATTTTGTCCAAATTTTCTCCCTTTATGAGGGTATCAGTTATACTGGATTAGGCCCCAGCATAATGACATAATTTAAGTTTAACTATCTTCTTAAAAACCATATCTAGAAATATGGACATATTCTCATATATTGGGGTTTGAATTTTAATACATGAATTTAGGGAGGATGAAATTCAACCCATAATAATGGGTAAGGCATACTAGATGATATCACTATCCTCTTCAGAGGATAGTGACAGTTCAGTATTCATGGGAAATTAGGTATGTGTATAGACGAGACATATATAAAGAAAAAAAGAAAATTTTAAAATGTGTGTTTGTATATATATATTACTCAAACATATAGGACTTTAATGCTCTTAACTATAGCATTGATTATTTTTAAAGGCAAAACACTGTTATGGAAGTTGTTAAGCAGAAAGTTAAAACTCTAAAATTTGAGGTATCTAAATAGATTTGAAGGATTTATTCAGAGAAGGCTGGAAACAGAAAATCTAGTCAAAATTCTGTTAATAGTTCATAAGAAGAATGATTAAGGAAAATCAGGACAGAAATAAAAATTGTAACAAAAATAAAACTTTCAAGAAACACTAAAGCTAAGAGCAGCAAAATTTGGAGTCCAACTGAATATTCTGTATAAATGAAAAGGGAAACTAAAACTATTTTCATATTTTTAACCTGGAAGACTGAAAGTATTTTGATGCTGATAGTGACAACAGTAGGAAAAATAAGAGGTAGAAGAAAATACAATTCAACACATTTCAATTTGCCGATGGAAATATGCAAAATTCATTAAACTCAAAATCAGGAGGTCAGAAGTAAAACTACACTTGAAGTCATGCATATAGAGAAAATAATGATGGTGGTGGGAATGAAGAATGATCTTATGTGGATCATTTTGAAAACATGCTGAAAATATAATTTTATGAAATTTCTGTTTTAAGGATCAGATATATACATACATATATATAAAACTTAGGAAAATATGATTAAATAAAACAAAAACATGAGTACTCAGAACCAAAACAGTAAGGATTTTAAGAAGCAGGACATTTGTTTTTCTCAAAAGGTCAAATAATATGAAGATATAAAAATTTGAATTTTCTAAGTTTGAAGTTACAGTAGATTTTGGGACCCATTAATTTATTTCAAAGCATTTTCCCTAAAATATTAGACTCATAAGATATTACACATAGATTATAAAGGAATAAATCCATATACAAATTGGTTTGAGAAAAGTTATAATCTGTACCTTGCTTGGTGATTCACAATATGAATCATATTGGGATACACCATAACTGTTGAAAAATTATTCAATGACACTTGTTAAAGCTTAGTAACTAAGAGTTTATCCAGGACTATTGCAATAGGCACTGGGACCACTGCAATGGGATCTTGCAGTGGGGAAGGGACATTGAGCTCAACTCTGAATACAGCATGGAGAAGTGGGAATTTATAGTCAAGGAGCAGGTGGGGATTGGTGGATGAAAAATTGCTAAAAAGAAACATCAGGGGTAAGGAGGATTCTGGCTGAATTGACTCAACATCATTCTTGCTGAAGCCAGGCCACAGTGATGACATCAAGTGAGGGATAGTGGTAAATGAAGGACCTAATCCAATATTGAAGATGATCAGATCTTGAGGATGGGTGGTTCTTGCTAAGCTAAATTGGCAGGTTTCTTTGCTAAAACTGGATTTTACAAGGAAGTGCACAGATGGGCTGGCCTACCAGAGGATTCAGAAACCTGATTCAAGTTTGCCCAAGCAAAGAATCTTTTTCAAAAGTTTTCCCACAACAAAGAATGACCTAGTATGAAAAACCCTATCCAAATGATATGAATAACATTACTTTTCCAACTTTACTTCCCACTAATTCCTCAACTTACCATTCATTCAATCTACTCAGTCCTCAGAGTTCCTCTCCTTCCCCAAACACACCAGGAACACTCTTGCATCTACACCTTTGTACCAGTTTTGGCCTCTGCCTGGAACTCCTGTTACTCAAAAATCTAAGTACCCTATACTTTCATCTTCAAATCTCTGTTCAAACACTGTCTTCTCAGTAAGGCCGACCCGGCATCTTCCTTAGAATATAAACTATCCCTCAGCCCCAGTGCTGCCAATCTGTATGAACTACTTGTTTATTTTTTTATAGCCTTTAACACCTTTTAGCATACTATATACTTAACGTACAGTTATGGTGCTTATTGTTAACTTTTTGTCCTGTCTTACCAAAATGTGTGTTCCCCAAAGAAAGACATCTGTGTTTGCTTTGCCTACTGATTTATACCAAATCTCTGACAAAACTAGATACTCAATATATATTTGTTAACTTTAGTAATTTAGTTTTCACTTCATTTATTTTATTTTCAAGACAATTTAGTGTATATTTTTTACTAGTTTATATGGAAAAAGTGGCAATTTTAATCTCCCATCTGGGTTGGCATGATCTGTGCTAAACATATTCTTGTTTCTTCGTTTGCTGTTACTTCTCCTTGCAGAAAGATGAATTTCCTAAAAAGACATTACAGGCTTACTTTTTCTATTTTTGTTTGTGGGAGGAAAACTGCAAAAGGTTAAAGGGATCATTAATTTCTTAAGGAACAAGAAAACACATTAGAACCCTGAGCCATTCTTACCCATTATTTAGTATTTTTATACCTTTTAAATAACCTGGTGTCCTAAAATAATTGTGCAAAATTTCTCCGTTTACATATTTATATCTCAGTAAAACAGCACAATGTAGGTCATTACTACTACAGCAGGAGACAACGCACTAGGATATTGGAGACTGATTAGTTGCTATGCTGTTCTTGTTAACATGCAGACCCTTGAGTGAAGATTACATTTGCATATTTCTTTTCTTGTCCAGGATGACACACATTTCTCTTTGCCTGCCTAATACTATTATCATGTTTGAACATTCTTGTCCTGGGAATTAATTTTACACAGGTCTTTCTGTTTGCTCCACTTTTTCACTCTATTTTTGATTCTTTTAAAATTTATGTTTATATAATTCTGTCATTACCTATTTAATTGTTCAAAGTAGCATTTTCTCTGATTTTTTTTTTAATGTTTTTACTTTGGGTTTAACTCCTCAGAGAGAGTGTGAGTAGGATTTGACCATGAGATGCTGTGCTTTTTTAAATATTTAAGACTTACATATTCTCTCTACTCTATTTCATATAGCATGTTTATTACCCTTAACATTTAAAACTTGTCTATTTTTTTCCAAACACTCTCAACTCTCATTTCTACTCTAAGCAAATGCAACTATGCAGCTATCATGAAACATAATACATATTAATCCAATAAGAGATTTGCTACATGAACAAACAGGAAATGCCTCTGAACAGGATATATACATATAAATGCAAGTTTAAGATATATAATTGGGCCAGGCACAGTGGCTCATGTCTGTAATCCCAAGACTTTGGGAGGTCAAGGAAGGTGGACCACAAGGTCAGGAGTTCAAGACCAGCCTGGCCAACATGGTGAAACCCTGTCTCTACTCAAAATACAAAAATTAGCTGGGTGTGGTGGCATGCATCTGTAATCCCAGCTTGGGAGGCTGAGGGAGGAGAATCGCTTGAACCCGGGAGGTGGAGATTGCAGTGATCCGAGATCATGCCACTGCACTCCAGCCTGGCGACAGAGTGAGACTCCACCTAAAAAAACAAAACAACAAAAAAGAAGATATAAAATTGAAGGCTTACACTTTAATGAGAAAGTTTTCACGGGAAGAAGAGGAAGGAAACAGAAAAGGAAAGTGAAAAAAAAACCTCAAAAATAAGAAATGTGTCCAAAGGAAAGAAAAAAATAAGAAAAACAGGGTTAGAAGTTGATTTAATGGAATTCTGGCTCAGATTGTGGAGTAAGATCACTCTGATATATTCTCTCTGTTCCCAACACATAATAGTGATAAGAAAATATAAGGGTAAAAATAGCAGTAACAAGAAGTCATGAATTCTCTGAAAAACAAGATAATTTGATCTTGTTTGATCTTTGATCAGAAAATTAAACATAAACTTGAAATAATACATAAAATCGAGGATACCAGTATGATTTTCTTTGGTTTTTGAGGCTAACAACGATGATTGGATTTTGATTCTTACAAGTCAGAGGGCACTAAAAATGTTCCACTTCAAAAGTCTATTCCCAAGGACAAAAGAGGAACAAAAAGACTTTCTGTCCACAGATATTTAGACTAGATTGAGAGATCTCAACAAGAGTCAATAATTCTGGAAGTGAACATAAGAAACAATGGTGAAGTTGCAGAAATCATTGCTTTAATTTCCCAGAGGATGCCTTAGATCCAAAAAGCACAGATCAAATACCAAAAACTAAAAATAAATATATATATAGGTCAAATATATAATAACTATGAAAGATCAAAATCTTAAAGACTACCAGAAGAAAAAAGCAGATTATTTACTAATTATAATATTTAGCAGAGTATAGTCTTAATAATAGCAGCACATGCCAGGGACAATAGAGTTATATCCATTTGTTGGGGGAAAACCTCCGCTCTGACTCTTTCCACCCCATGAATTTCTTACTTTCTTAGCATTGAACACATAAGATTTTTTGTTTACTTAGTAAATATGTACTATGTATAAAATTCAGTTTCAACTATTTGAAAACAACAGTGGCATTGAATTTATAATTTTGTGAGGCATAAATATGACCATTGAAAGGAGAGTGATATTTACATGTGAAACTTTAAGATAGTGAGTGACAGCTACCTGTCAATATTATAGCCTAGCTGTTCTTGCCTTGCCCTTGCTTATGCTTTAGTGGTAGATGACAACTTGCTTTGAAGAGTTATCTCCCAAATTAGTAGGCATATAAAGAAATACCAAGGTTGTGCTATACTTTCTACATGTCATGGAACATACAAATGTGTGTACATATATATATATGGCATATTCTTGTTCTGTTGTTTTGTTAATTTGCTGGACTCTCCCAAGAGGTAGTATATTCCTTGCATTTATAAACCCGATTTATTTGTGACTATAGTGGAGGAAATCCATAAATCAGTTAGTCTTAAAATATAGCCTTTAAGTTACCTGCACCTGAAACATCTGCATATTGAAAGTTTGAGTCTCACTACCAGGCAAAAATCCATGAATAGCGGAGAAGCTTGTTTATGTCCAAGTGACTACAGAACTGGTAGTATAATAAAATAGTTATTAGTACCAGCAAGTCTCATGAGATCTGATGGTTCTACAAGGGGGAGTTTCCCTGCACAAGCTCTCCTTTTGCTTGCTGCCATCCATGTAAGATGTGACTTGCTCCTCCTAGCCTTTTGCCATGATTGTGAGGCTTCCCCAGCCACGTGGAACTGTAAGTCCATTAAACTCTTTTCCATATATAAATTAGCCAGTCTTGGGTATGTCTTTATCAGCAGCATGAAAATGGACTAATACAGCCCCTAAAAGTTCTGCATATTTATTCTTTATTTTGATATGAGTATTTTGTGTGTAACTGGCACTTTTTTCTCTCTTCTCTCAATCTCCTGCCATCTAACATAATATGGCATAGTAGTTAATTGTATGTCTCAGTAAATAAGTTCCTGAGAATATTAAAGGGGAAATATAACTCAGCAAGAATAATTAACATCTATAAAGACAGATAAAAATAATATATCCTCCTTTGAGGCAAGACTTGGTATATTTTCAGTTGTGCAAGAATGATTGCATTATGTTAGGCAGGAGCATAATTTTGTTGTTGCCTTAATTTGAATTTAAGCATGGTCAAGTGGTGTATATTGATGTCAAATTGACAAAGGGTAAACCCCAGTGGATTTGTACTATGTCAGTTTAGATAGGGTAGGACTAAAGTTATCGGAACAGTAAACAGCTGCAGGTTAGTTTCAGCCATAGAAAATATTTTGTACAAAATCCTAAAAACAGAACTTAAGCATCCAAGAAGTAGCAGCCATATCCTTTTTATGCTTAAAAATGAAAGCTTAGTGGGCACAGAGCACCAGCTGCTAGTACAGCACAGCCATGTTGTTCTACTACATGTTGGTCTACTGCCTCACCAGGCCCTCAGCAACTCCAGCTCAGGGTTTCTGAATCCTGGGCCAGCATGTTCCACTCCTGGGGCAGCTGTTGGGTGCATATTCCTTCAGCTTCTTCTGCTCCTGGGTCAGGTGTGTAATAAAGGGAACCAGTAAAGCAGTTTCCAGCTTGTTCTTGCAGATTTCAGTTTGTTTATGCTCCTCTTCACTTTCTTCTTCGCATTCAAATTCTCTTCCCTTCCCACTCCTCGCTGCCTGCCCTGCTACTACACTGCCAAACATAGAAGAGCTTTCGTAATTGAATAAAGCTAAATCCTTACAACAAATCCTTTAGTTAATATTATTCTTAATATACTTACTTATTTGATGAAGCCTGACTAATATAGTTCTAGAAATTAAAATGATTTAGTGATCATGCTATACAATTAAGGTGTGTGTGTGTGTGTGTGTGTGTGTGTGTTGGCCAGTCTTATTCTTTTGTTGTTTTGCAGGACACTCTCAGTGGTTTGTGTTTTCCGTGTTACTGGAATGACTCAAATGCTGACGTATTGGGAACTGTTTGAAAGATATGGATAATTCATAACCCCTCAAAGTGTGATATGCAGATCTTCTGCACCTAATTCATGTCTGATCACTGGTTTTTGATCTCGATCTGTTCCTAGAGATTTGGATTTATTAAATCATTAAAATGTTGGTTGCCAAAGGCTAAGGGAGTGTATAGCAGTGTATATTAAGTATCATATTTTGTGTAAGAAAGTGAGGTAAAAACTTTTAGTTGCTGGATTTAAATAAGATATCGGTAAAATACACACAAAACTAAAAACAGTGATTACTTGCTTAGGAGGACATGTCAAGGTGAGGAGGTTGGGGTAGCTGGACCTTTCACTACACAGTTGAAATTATTATTTTGATTTTTGTACCATGTGAACAGAACTTCTATGTCAAAATGAGACAGAAAGATAATGAAGTGAAATGAAATAAAAACCAGCCAGATTGTTTTGCCACACTCTGAGATTTGAGAGACTCTGACTTAAATTGCATGATATTTAAGTATTATCTTTTATTTGTATGAGACTCTTATGTTTTACAAAATACTTTAACTTCATTATTCTAATTTGATTACTATGACAGAACTATTAGTGTTTATTTCTATTCAACAAAGGGGAAAACTGATATTTGAAGATATCTTCCTTCGGTCTGATACATTCTGCACCCAGATTTCTTCTCCCACTTTTCAGTGAGTTTTCTCAAAAGCAATTTCCTCACAAACTCATTCCTGACACTATATCTAAAATAAAATAGACTTTTAGTCTTTACTTTCCTTTTTAGCTTTTAAAGATTTTATACCTGATATTCTGTCTCATATTCTATTTTATTTTGTTCTATTTTTGTGTTCATTATCATTAATCCCCCCCATCTATGAAGAGCAGCCACATCAAGGTCCAGCCTTTACGTTTGGTCAACTGCCTGATCCCCAAGTGCTTAAAAGAGTGCCTGTGTAAAGTAGAAACCATAAACATTTTTATGAATGAATGAATATCTACTTGTTTTAAAGATCACTCAAAAGTGAAGTAATACTAGCTATAAATTTAGACCCCCAACCAAAAGACCTGTAAAAGCATGTACTGCAAAGAAAAGTGAACAGAAGCAAATTGTGTGAGGTGTAATAAAAAATAATGAGCAGATACTTTAATAAGTATGATAAAAATTTAATAGACAATTTAAAAGTTTTCATAGGACAACTTTATGTGAGGTAAAAATTAGATCATGAAAAATTCAGGAGAAAAAGAAAAAAACAGCAAACTTTATTTTTGTTGGATAAATTGACAATTATATATGTATATTAAGTGCAGATAATCAGAAAAATGTAGGGGGGAATATGACCTATATTTTTCACTTTAGGAGTGGAAACATTGCCAGAGTCATTGGAACTAGAGTAACTCCATCTTGAATAGGAGCTGGGTAAAATGAGGCTGAGACATACTGGGCTGTATTCCCAGACAGTTAAGGCATTCTAAGTCACAGGAAGAGATGGGAGGTCAGCACAAAATGCAGGTCATAAAGACCTTGCTGATAAAACAGATTGCAATAAAGAAGCCAGCCAAATCCCACCAAAATCAAGATGGCGATGAGAGTGACCTCTGGTTGTTCTCACGGCTACCCTCCCACCAGCACCATGACAATTTACTAATGCCATGGCAAAGTCAGGAGGTTACCCCATATGGTCTACAAAAGGGAGGCATGAATAATCCACTACTTGTTTAGCATATCACCAAGAAATAACCATAAAAATGGGCAACCAGCAGCCCTCGGGGCTGCTCTGTCTGTGGAGTAGCCATTCTTTATTCCTTTACTTACTTTCTTAATAAACTTACTTTCACTTTACATACTTGCCTTGAATTCTTTCTTGCATGAGTTCCAAGAATGCTCTCTAGGGGCCTGGATCGGGACCCCTTTGCTGTAACAAAATGGAAAGACAGAATACCACTTTAAGAGAATGTAACAAAAAAGGGAAAAAAACTAAACAAAAGATGTCATGTGAAAAGCACAGATTAAAATAGAATCAATAAATTTAAATGTATCAGTAATTAAACAAATGTAAATGAATTAAACTTATGCTTTATAAGTCATTTATGATCAGATTAGATTTGAACTAGACAGTTACATGTTTCTAAAGAGACTAAAACAAAACACAACAAAGAAAGAGTGAAAATAAAATAGAGAAAATATCTTCTAGAAAATAGTAAACAAGAAGATACCCACCTAAGCATACCCGCCTAAATCAAATGACAATATTTTAATGCTAAAAATAAAAAGAGAATGGGCTACCAACAAGAAAATAAACAAAAAAAGTGTCAAAATAAATATTAACAGTAAAACAATAAAAATAAACACAGATGGTATCAAATAATACAATAATTCAGAAAATATAAGAAGAATAAAACCTGAATATATTTTTAAAATAACTTCCCACTATACAAAGCAAAACTAATAGGATTACTAAATAAATGTCAATCTATGGTGATAAATTTGTGACACGCACAACTCTATTAGAAGGTAATAATTCACTACACACAAAATTAGTAAGTGTAGAGAAGATTGAAATAGTAATATACCAAGCTAGATCTAATAACTATACAGTGCATCATTCATGCTCAAAAATAGAGACTATATAATTTTTTTAAGAATACATGAAATATATAACAATTTAGTCACTTTTTTGATCATAAGAATATTTTATTTTTCTCAAATACTATTATGTTTTTACTGAAATTAACTTTCAAATAAGCCGTAAAAGAAAAGAAAAACCTTCATATATTTTAAAACATAAATTTCCCCTAAATATCCTCTGTGCAAATTCATTCACACTGGAACTTACAAAATTGAACAACAAAAACTCTTTTTTTATGGTATAGTGGGACTTATTCTAAACTTGCAGTCTTAAAGACGCTTAAAAAATAGGTGAAAGTAAATGACTTAAGTATTTAGTTGCCAACATAAAAAAAGGAATAAAAAATACGATATTCTATTCTATTGGAGATGTGAAGAATACCTATGATTCTTATGGAATGATTAATAAGACATGACATCTTTAGTTCATGCTTTATTTGAATTCCATTTTAAGAAACCCAAAGAAAATAGAAAAATCCTGTTATCTCAATACACTATTTATCTTTTGTCTTGATTAGTTTTGTATATTGAATAAAAATGTTTTTAAAATCATATATTAGATTATATGTGTTTGGAAGTATATTTAAATGTTACTGAATTAAATAAGCTTCTAAATATATAACAAAACAGCTATAGAAAGAAAATTTTGCACTTATACACTACTAGTGATTTTTGTCTAAAAACTATACTTATGAGTCAGAAATTATTTATTTTATAATTTTTCTTGTTAAACAATTTGAAATATTTCTCTCTCACATTAAAAGTTTTCTCCCACTTCTGGGTACAATTTAGTGCATATATAATACTCCATTTTTCAAAAGCAAAGATGGTACTAAAGATTGAATGATGGCAGGCAATTTACATAGAAAATGGTTTACATTTTCCCAACCTAAAATATACATTTAATCAATTCCCATCCCCCAAATCATTATATTCTCACTGGAACAATTCTAAAGAAAGGGCATTGTGGAAGACAGCCTCCAATATGGCTCACAATGATCTCTGCTTCCTGGTGTTTAGACTCTTGTAACTCCTCCCCCGTTGGACCTAGGTAGGTCCATGTGACCAAAAACACATGCAAGAAGTGATGGCATGTGACCTCTAATGATAAGTTACAAAATCCTGCAGGTTTTCACTTGGGAGAGTCTATAATTATAAAAATCTCCTTGACACATTCCCTTTCTTTGTCTCAGATATCTTGCAGTAAGGGAAGCTATGTCCTGAGAAGCCTTTACAGAGGCACAGGAAGAGGCCAGGACCTGAAGCCTCCCCCTCCCCCAAGAGTCACACAAGTGAGCTTGGAAGAGGAACTTCAGCACCAACTGGCAATGTAACTAGTGCTGCGTGAAAGACCCTGAACCAGAACCACCTAAATAAGCCCCTTCCAGATATCTGAGCTTTAGAAACTATGTAATATAATAAAGACTTGTTTGGGGGCAATTTATAACCCAGAACTGGATAACCAATACAGTTATATTTTTAACAAACAGCTGGCTGGGGTGAAGAGTGCAGGTTGAAACAACAAAAAGAATTTTCCACGTAGAAATGTACCTCATCCATATGAAAAATTATACTTGCAATCAGATTCTCAGCAGCAGTGCTTTAAAGTACATTTGTATTTATTTATTTTTAATTGACAAATTAAAAATTATATACGTTTGTGGTGTAAAAGATGATGCTTTGATATAGGTATAAACTGTGGAATGGCTAAATTAAGCCAATTAGCATATGCATTGTATCGTATAGTTTGTTGTGATGAGGACACTTAAAATCTACTCTCAGCATTTTCAAGTATACCATACATTGCTATTAACTATAGTCACCATGTTGTACAATAGATTGGCAGAACTCATTCCTCCTGTCTAATTGAAATATCGTATTCTTTGACCAATGTCTTCCCAATCCCAATGCTTTAAACAGCTGAGATAATTGTATTTAGATATTGCCATTTCATTATTATGCTATTAATATGATAATAAAATAAAATTTTCACTGAGCTAAACTTAGAAATATTGAATCTTAAAAAATAGGTGGAATCATTACAAAAGTGCCAATGCGACTTGTTATTAACAGCATAGGTGATAATATTAACTACCTATCACAATTTCAGAGAATGTAATATATTTAAAAATATAGCTTCTCTTTCATTAAATTTGGATGGTGTATTATTTTATGAGACTCATTAAACATTTAATTTTTTTAAAAATAGTGAAATTCTGCTGACTTAATTTATAAGGCAAGGTGTTCACTGCATATTTATGTTTGGTTCAGTTAAACTTAGAAGTTGGAATTTAGTTTTTTTAGTAATTGTTTAATTACTAAGTAATAATATATTAATTATCTTTGTTTTTACCCTGTATTCAGACAATTAATATGTTTTATGTAGTTCTGATTTGTTTCTTGGCAATTGTATCAGTCAGTGTCAAGTCTAGAATGCAGAAATCACTCTAGAATTTCAGATACTGAGAAATTTAATGCAGTTGCAAAGTTGTTAGATGGGCTGTAGAAGCAAAAGAGAAAAGGATGTATGAGCAATTAGGGGGCTGGCTCAGCCCTGGGGGAGGAAGGATGTGACTCTTGCAGGTGCAGCTTCTTCCTGAAACCATGCTGCCAGGAGTTGCAAAAAGCAATTTGAACTCCTGAGGGCTGCACTGAAACCGTTTTCTATTGCATTCAATCCCTATCCTACCTCTGTGTTCCCATTGGAATTCTCTAGGTGCAAAGAGTGTTAGAGAATGTGCTTTTGAGTCTTCCCTTTCAAACACAATACACAGGCAAGTTCAGAGAAACAGGAAGTAAGCTGAAAACCCATAGACACCTAAGAGATATAACAGTAGACAATAATTTGTAACATTGAAGTTTCTTCTAATAGAAACATTTTTTCAGGGTTCCAATGCAAATGTATGCAAACATATAGCAGTTTGACCTTTGCTTATTTCTAAGCTTTAGCATATTCCTATAGCCTCCTATAGATCTGACTTTTACCTATGAATCTCAACAGATATACTCGCCTATTAAGCCAAAAACAAATGAAAAAACTGAAAATTGTCATTGAGGAAGCAAAGGAATCAACTTTGAACATAATTCCTACGAAAAGCATGTTCCTCCTCTTGTCTAGGATTAAGTCCATCACCCCTGCTCCGTATCTCATAATCTTGTTCTTCTCAGGACCTCACTTCATCAAAAGATTTTCAATTATCCACTGCCCATATAATCACATTAATCTTTCTCTCATTTTTTGGTTCCTTTCTACTATGCTTTAAATTTTCTGGCACCTTAAAAATTAATTTTTGACCCGAGATGTCAAATTAGTTATACTCTTCTTTATTTCCATTCAAATATGCTTGTTGAAAGTGTTGCACAAGCTCATATTCTCCTCTTGCTTATTTTCATTCCTCCAATCAGTTTGGTTAAGTATTTATATCCACTACTGCATTGAAACTACTTTAGGAAGGAGGTCCACCAATAACCTCGTTTCCTTAATGTTTTGCTGATTGTGAAGTATATTACCATAGCTGTTGGGTCTATGGCCTACTTTCTCGCTTTTGCAAATCTCTTCTGTGGTCTCAAAAAAAAAAATCACTCTGCTGGTACTCTTTCTCTGTTTGCTGATTCTTCTCATGTTTGCCTCTGGGTTCTGCCCATGCCATAAGTATTTCCCACTGAATATTCTTCAAAGAAATTTTGTCTCATTTTGTGACTTGAACTAGTCTATGTCAGAGAGGCCTAAAGCTGTATGTCTGGTTGGGGAGCTTCAAACTCATGTATCAAATAGTTTTGGGTATATAAATAACCTGCATGTCACAGAGATATTACTCAACACAATATGTTAAAAGAGAGCTTGTGATTAAATCTCTTCAAATCTTCCTGTCCAAACATATATCATTTCTAAATGAACAGCACCACCATTCTCTTAGCTCTAAATACGTGAACTTTATGGACAGCTTTGTGGCTTCTATCATCCACACCAATCGATAACTGAATCTTGTTAATTTCATCACTTAATATTTAGCAAAGCTCTAAACTTGTTAGCATTCCTAATGCTGATAGCTTACTTTGTCCTATGGATTACTTCATTCTGTTTTACATAGTCTCCCTGCATTGTCTTCTCTTCCTTTAATGCCTTTTTGCTATGTTAACTTGAATAATATTTGTGAAACATAAATACAACTGATCATTACCATGATTATCTTTCTCCATTAGCTATAGAAACCATTTGATATCAAATTCAAATTAATTAGCCCTAAGAGTATCATGGGAGGGACTTTGACTTTCCCTTTTTTCCTTTTCTTCCTTCTTATTTTCTTTTGCATGACTTACACTTTGGAACTCTAGTCACTCAAATGATTCATGCTGTGGCTTTCACACATGCTGCCTCCTGATTTTGTCTCTTCTTGTCTTCTCTCTATACCTAAACCCATGTTCCCTACCAGTACCTCAGGTCAGGAATTACCTTCCCTTAGAAACCATCTTAGCCTTACTTGAACCTCAGGCTGATAGTTGCTCTTCCATAGAATTTTGTTCATAATTCACTATAATATTTAGTAAATTTTATGACTAGTTTCTGGATATTACTTGGTTCTCAATGTCTTGAAAAGAGATTTCATATTGTTAACATTTGAGTCAATTTCATGACCTAAGAGAAAGATTATATGATGGAAGAACAAGTAAGTAAAATAAAACATATTGAATTGATTCGACATATGAATTGAATGTCTGCAAAGTACCAAGCTTTATGTAGGACTTGGGATCCCAGCAGTGATGAATTCAGACTCAGTGCTAGTTTGTTATCTGTCTTCTGCATAAGACTCTGTACTCTTTGAAAGCCGAAAGAGGCTTACCAATATTAAACCTATTGCCATTTAACAGATAAGTTTTGAGAAAGAATGAAAAAGTGAAATAATTTTTGCAGTTATATATCCAACTTGTAAAAAGTGCTGCTTTTGATATGCTCCACTTTTGGATTACAGACTCTTAAGTTTCTCCCACTGTAAGAGAAAAGATCTGTTACTAATCCTATAATCTACTTTAGAGTTTTTTCAGGTATCTAAAATAGTCTTGCATCCATGTATCAGGGGCAGCTTCAATTATCTTTGGTCCTCTAAGACTGATATCCTTTTAATCAACCGAAATGGCTCTACAATTATCTAAAAACGAAAGGGTATAAGTTAAACGTGATTCTTAAATGTCGAAGCTAAGAGATTAGAAAACATTAGGCACATGTTTTCTGGGACTTAATAATGAGTCATCTATATTTATAAGCCAGTTTGCTATAACATCAGTAGGGGAGAGATGCATACTTTTATTGTAGTGAATGGAATATAATAATCACTAAATTCTCCCTTCCATATTTTTTAGGTTTTATACAGTTCTAAATATTTCACATGAATAGAGTTCAGGCAAAGTCAGGATTTATAGAATTTTATTATAGAAATGTTATAAGAAATATAACACATGAGAGGGATACTAAATTACCAAATAGTGTACATAAGATAAACAGCTTTTCTTCACCTCTGAAAATAATTTAAATATGTCAATGCCACTTTCTTGGATATGTAATGCTAGATGATAAAACAGAAATTTCTAATATTGGTGAATTTTTAAGGAATTTTCAGTAAGTTTGATTTACAAACTTTAAAAAATCTTGTTTGATAGTTTGTTTTAATTTCACTTTACTCAACATTTTTCTGATGCTCAATAGATAAAAGAGTGAAGTCATGATTATTCATGTACTAAATAAAGTGTGTTTCATTGCAAATTTTACTTACTGACCTCAAAACAATTATGGTACTCAGTTGAACACAATTTTCTTTCTAATTACCTGAATAAATTACTGTGTTCCCTCTACATTGCTTTTTTATTTCACTTTGCCTATTGTTTGCTCTCAAACCTGACTGTCAACATTCTGGAGATGCCTTTTATTGGAGGCATTTCATTTTCTTTGATGGAAATGAATAGTTTAAAATCATTTTATTCTGTTCTCTCATAATTGATAAAATAGAAAATGACCATCACAATCTGGAGACCATTATTTATTTATTTATTTAAAGACACATCCAGAAATGCTAAAAGTGAGAATGAGAACAACTTATTTTTTATCCAGCATAAATTCATCTTCTTTTGGAAATTTAGAGTATAGGCACATGTATTTGTTTTATTCAGTTTAAATATTTTAGCAGGTATTGAATACTTGTTAAGGAATTCAGTGTAATTTTTCCTAATAATACTCTATAATATTGTTCTTTTAGGATGTTATTGTTAGCTGTATCTATCTCCAAGAAGCCTGATTCACTAGATAAGAAGTATTATTTTAGAGTAATATAAGCCATTTCTTAATGTTTCCTAATAATTACCTAACTGAAGTGAAGGGGAAATAAAAACAGGTTTCAGTTTCTGAATGGAGATTTATTACACAAACTATTTGTCATGATTGTCACATGTAGGATAAAAGTTAAATTTATGGTAAATATGTTCATATACTATGTAAAGTCAAAATAATTTTTACTGGTCCGAATAAGTTGGTCATATAATTTATATGTAGAGTAAACTCTTTTTTAATTTGGAGTATTACTAAACATTTTTACCCTAGCTGAGATGAAGCGTATGTAAATATGTCTTCTGCATATTTTTGAAGAGAATTTTAGAAGAAAATGAAGAAAATATTGTCAAATTCTCAATGAAAATAAATGAATGAGTCATAGGCCTGCTTCTGATGGACAAAATGAGGCACCAGAAATGTCTATAACCTAATTAGGGAATAAAACAAATATCATACATAAGTAATAACATCTTGAGACTCAACTGGTTCCTCAAATGTGAACGTTAGAGTAATATTTCAAGAGAATCCATTGCAATCATAGGTGTCTAGTCACACACAACTATGTGGTGGAAAATTCTTGGGCTGAGAGAACATGCAACCCTGAAGGTTGCATGCAGGAGAAAATAAGAAGCAGTTGATTTCATCAGCCAGTCAACAAATTTGATTCTTTTCTTGTTTTAACAGTTTTTGTATTAAGAATGCTTAATTTTTATGAATCATATGGATAAAGTAAGAAAATTCTAATTTGGGCTATTTTAACTTATGTCAGCCATTTTAATCTTCAGTTGCATCAGTCTTAAAAATTGTAATCCAATAACCTAGAAATGTTAATTCAAAAAAATCCATTATAACATATAAACAACCCTATTCAGATCAATTGACTGAAAAGAAAGGAAGAAAAAGAAAGAAATTGAAGTCAAAAACATACAAAAACCAGAAATGAGAAAAATTTATGTAGAATGATATTTACTATAGAGTTATTTATTTAAAAAAAAAAGAAGCAATCAAGGTGCCCCAAAATAGGAAATATTAGGTAGATAACATATGATACAGCCATTACATAAAAAATATATGCAAATTAGAAATATTTTCTGATTTAATGATACCTGAAGATTTTCATTTTAATGGTAAATTAAACATGGATAAATAATGGGCAGAGTAAAATAAAACTGTAAGAAAGCACATCTTTTTTTTTTTTTGCTTTTTAATAAATGTTTACATTTTAAAATATATCTATGTTAACAGAAGAGTTGTGAAGAAAGTACAGAAAGATCATATTTGCACTATACCTAGTTCTTAGGGAGAGAAGTCAGCTGAAGATAGATAATATAGGAACAAAACAAGTACAGAGAAAACCTACTTCTATATAGGGGGGAGAAAAAGTGCACATTTATCTCCGAAACACAGTGACTATTTTTAAATACATTATTAGTATTTAAAACGTGGACTGTGGAAACCCACCTACTTAGAGACAGATTTTTTGTTTTTTTTTTTTTGAAACAGTCTCCCTCTGTCACTCAGGCTGGAGTGCAGTGGCATGATCTCACTTCACTGCAACCTCTGCCTCCTGGGTTCAAGCAATTCTCCTGCTTCAGCCTCCCAAGTAGCTGGGATTACAGGCGGGTGCCACCACGCCGGGCTACTTTATGTTATTTTTAATAGAGATGGGGTTTCACTATGTTGGCCAGGCTGGTCTCAAACTCCTGGCCTCAAGTGATCCGCCTACCTCGGCCTCCCAAAGTGCTGGGATTACAGACATAAACCACCACGCCTGGCAGATAACTTTTTATAAACAATAGAATCCCCTTCATAGTCCAAATTTTGTTGAAAATAATTTTAGCAGTCAAATTTCAGTGTGTTGCCATAATCACAGTACCCTAAAATATATTATCCTTATCCCTCACCATATCATTAAGTGTATACAAGCTGTTAATTAGACAAATATCATCATATTTTTCCCTTCTTACATTTAAAACATAGATTTCAAAATAATTCATATGATCAAAGTAGGATACCTGAATTTATTTCATATATTATTTTCAGGTTTATCTTTTATCCCCGTCTCCCATTTTTTTCTCCTATCACGTGAAAACTTTGTCATCATGCAATTATGCAGTCAAAAATTTAGGTTTAGAATATAGCACAGAAGATCAAAAAAAATGAATATATGGTTTAAGTGTTTTGTTTTCTTTTGCCATTTCTTACTTTGATATACTCTGTGTTTATAGCCTCTATTGTAATGTTTGATAGCACATCACCGTGTCCCTGTGGTAAAATTAAACAAAACACAGTAACTGAAGGTATAATTCTGTTTAATCACTGCAATAGGTATTTGTTGTGTACTTAATAGGTACTCTCGGGTTATTCTAAATCCTGATATAAAGATAAATAAAACATTGTTTCTAACACAGAGGATGTCACAGCCTAAAGGGGAAATGAAATAGGATTGTACTTCTTCCTGACACTTTCATTCATCTTTTCTTCATTATGGGAGCCCTTGATAACTCCCTGCAGTGTGTTTTTTGTTCTTAGAAGTAATCCAGAGGTGAATTACAAGGCATTTAACTAGCTAAAAGCTCATATTCTGTTGCTCCTTATGATATCACTCTTGCTGTTAGTCAGAATTGAACCTAGCAGTCCGATTTTAGTGACTGAGCTCACACTTTGCTCCCAGATTCTATCCCTGATGTAACTCGGCTATTGACTGGGAGCTCTAACTTGACATTATTTAATGAATTCCATGCTTGATAACCTCCTTTACCCCAGACTCCTACAAAAGATGTTCTAACCTTTGCCTTACTGGTGTGCTAGAGTTTTGCTCCCTTACCTTGCCCTGTTGCTGGGACCCTACTTAAACTCACTGATCTCCCAATTAGGAGTCACTTTCCTGCCAACCTGGGGCCTCAGGGAAGAATGCTTGTCTTTCTTACTATTCTTTGTAGCATGGAAATTTAGCATAGGTCCTAGAAAAGCATAACGATCCAAATTTTTTAATTAAATTATTAACATAAACTAAACCTCACAATTATTCATTTTTGTCTTTTCCATCATTGTCTGTGCTGTCTGTCCAGACCTCAGAAGCATATTGTTACATGCTGACAAGCATACTTCCTATCACATACTTGTTTTCATTTTCTATACTTTATCTTCTTCCAGTTTTTTCTGGTTTCTCTATCTACATAATGTATGTCATTTTACCTTTTTGCAACTCTCAACTTGTTCTCTTTCTATAAACACTTGAATGTCTCTCATTAATATAGCTTCACCAGGGAATTACATGAGCACAATATTGTGATGCTAATAATTCCAGGAAGAATGAACATTTTAGAACAGCATAATGTGTGATAATTATTCCTGAAGAGGTCAGAGAAGATATCATAAAAAAGATGTTTTGAAAGCTTGAGAGGGCATTTTCCAGTTGGATAGCAGAAGGATAGTTAACTTTGCTCTAAGGAAAAACTCTCAGACACATGTGAAAAAAGACTACGATCAGGTTACAATAATTTGTTTGGTATAGTTACAATGTGGAAATAATTCTGGAGAGTGTGAGGAGTTGGAACTGTGTATTAAGCTAAGACTGTGAAGAACCGGTTGTAAAATGAAAACAGATTTGAACTTTGTCCTTTGGTGAATGCTTTTATTATGAGAGATTAAAAGGATCAGATCTGTGTTTTAGAAATATGCTACTCATGTTTCTGTGATACTAGATCTGAGAAAAAAGAGCAAAGAGTCACAATACCACTTAGACAGGGACACTGACAAAGAACAAAATACGATGCTGTGGGCCTGAATTAGGTTATGTTGCAAAATGATATGACACAAATAATATTTATTTTTATGTGGAAAGTATGTAAAAGAAAGGGGTTGAATATTCTTTAATCAATTTATTCAACAATGAGTTGAATTTACCAAGCAAAGTGCTATAAATGGTGTATTAGTCTGTCCTCACGCTGCTAATAAA